>NC_136819.1:12794512-13394512 GCF_951394365.1 Tetrao urogallus | reverse complement strand
AGCCCACCTCCACAGCCCAGGGATTTGGGAGCCGGGCACGGGGATTTCTTGGTGCGGAAAGTCCTATTATGAGCGGGGGGCTGGGACAATGGACGTCCCAAAGGCACCTGCTTGCATGAAAGCCAGAGAAAAGCCCATAAATCCTGGAGGATCCAGCTGCCTCACTCCGGGCATTGTTGGCTTTCAGAAGGAAAGGGAAAAAGCTATTTTTCTTTTTCAAAGGGGGGGGGGGGGGGGGAAGGAATCGTGTTTAGGCGACGGCCGCTGACGCGGGCGCGTAAAATAATCCCGTTCTGATTAAGCGATCAAGGAGCAGGAGGTAATCAATGTTACTTTTACAGCCGGGAGCGTTCCGCGGCCGTGACGTGGGGGGGCAGCGGCGAGCGCTGCGGGGACAGCCGGGGCGGGGACAACCCGGCTTCGGCCCCCCGGCTCCGCCCGCGGCATCGGGGCGCCGCGGCCCGGAGCCGACTCAGCTGCGACCGGGGCTGCCCCAGCTCGGGTGCGTGCCCCTACCCCATTCATGTTGGCTGGGGGCTGCTTTTTTCTTGCCTATTCTGGCTTGGAGTGGTTGGGGAGGGAGGGGGGGTTGGAAATCGGTGCTGGACTCGGATAGGAGAGGTGGGAAGGGCTTTTGCCCGAAGTGATGGGGGAAAGAGGCGTGCACGCAGAAGGGTCCCCCGAGAGCACAGCCTGCCCTCGCTCCCTCCTTAATTTGGGGCTGCCCAAGGCCCAGCCTGGGCCACGGCTCTGCGGAAGAGGGAATCGAGGTGCAGAAAGGCAAAACTCAGTGTTCCCCGCCTCGTTTCGTCATGGCCAGCAGCACTCTCACTTGTTTGTGAGGGAAAAAGTCCTTTTCCCCTTCCAACTAACAGTCTCTGCACCCCCACCCCGCTTTGCAGCCACACCGTTCTCCCAGCAGCTTGGTCACAGTGCATGAGGCACTAGAAGATGCAACCACCCCCTCCCCCCAATCCCACAGCTATCAGCACACCACACAGCATTGCAGGGGGTCCTGGGACGTTTTTATTATTGGAGGTTGTGGCATTACTGGCACTGGCAGCGGAACAGACAGGCTCAGGAACTAAAGGAACTTGTCTTCAAGTAAAGGGTATAGACTGCTGGGTTCATTACTACATCATGTGAAGGCCAAAAAAAAAAAAAAAAAAAAAAAAAAACCCACAAACGAAATTCGACTATAAAAATAAATTTACATTTTGTAAATAACAAAAGCAAATATAGTGCCTTTTGGCTTAATGAAACCAAACAAAAAAAAAAAAGAGACGACTATTGGATGTCAACCAGTTATCCACATTTCTGACATAAATAGAAAATATAAGTTAGTATAACTCTTAAAAAAAAAAAAACGTTTTGTACAAATATACACTTGCTTCTTTCTTCTTTCTCCTTTTTTCTTAGGTTTTTTTTTTTTTTTTTTCTTCTTTCTTTACTGAGAGATCAGCAGAGATTAAACATTTCCATATAAATGACTTTTTTTTTTTTTCCTCCCCTCCTTTAAAGCTTTACACTTCTGGCCAGTGTACTCACATTAGGCATAATACATTTCTGTACACAACGTCACACATTGCACACTCGTACGTTAACACTGCTCCGTGCGCAGCCGCTCCCGGCGGGCGGGCGCTGCGGCTGCGGCTCCGTCCCCGCTCCGGCGGCGCTGCGGGTCCCGGGCCGGGCGCGGTGCGGGGGGGTCCCGGCTGCCCGCAACTCCGGGGCACGGCGCCTGCGGGCTGCGCGCCTCTCCCGTGGGTGCCGTAGTGCAAAATGCTGAAGGGATAAAGAGGAGGAGGGGAGTTAGAAGCGAGGGGAGAGAGACGTGGTTAAGGCTGCGTCCGCTCCTCCCCCTCCCTTTGGCTTCCCCGGAGCTCCTCACCTGGCTCAGCGGAGCCGCTTGCGGGGGGTGTGCTCAGCCGGCACGGCGGCGGGGGGCTGCGGGCAGCCCGCGGGGCGCTCGGCCGCCGCTTTGGGCTCGGCCGGCCTTTTCCTCCTGGCGAAGAAATCTGGAGGAGAGGGAAGGGGGGAGGGGCCGTCAGCAGCCGCAGAGAGAGCCCCACGGTGCCGCCACCCCTTCCCCCATCGCCCAGCCTCCCTACGCACGCACCTGTGATACGGGTCGTGGGGCCGCTCCGTCGGGGCCGTAGCGCACGTCGGCGGGGCGCGGCGCGGTTCTCCCGGCTCAGGCGCGCCCCCGGCCCCCCCGGAGCTTTGGCGGCGGCGATATTGGCGATGGACGGCGGGGCCGGGGGTGCACGGCGTAGGGGAACGCGGTGCCGGCCCACCTGCAGCGTCTCCCGGTAGAATGCGGGCACGGTGCCGCCCTCCACCTCCTCCCAGCGCAGGCGGCCGGGCCCAGGCAGCGGCGTGTCGGTGTGGAAGTTGTAGTCCCAGCGGCGCTGGTCGTCCTCGCCCATCTCCCGCAGGCGCCCGCAGGCGGCTCCGCAGCTCCCGGCCCAGTTCCTCGTGGTCCACCGGCCCGAATAAGCTCCTGCAGACCGCGCTGCGGCCGGGCACGGGCAGCGCTCGCAGGGCCGCCAGGCGCTCCGGAGCCGCCGCTGCACCCGAAAGGTGCACGTCGGACATCGCCGCGGGGTGGGTGGGTGCGTGGCCGCCCGCCCCCGCCGCTCCCCTCGCCGCCCGTCCCGTCTCGTCCAGTCCTGTGCCAAGCGCGCTCCGGCCCTGCCTCCGCCTCTGAGCCCCTTCCCCCGGCTCCCGGCTTTTAAACCCCGCTCCCCGCGAGGGCGAGCAAAACAACCATTAGCATAATAGTATTTCCCCGCCGCCGGCCCGCCGCGATTGGCGGGTCCCCCCCCGCCGGCCCCCGGCCCCCAGCGGCAGCCCTCCTGCCCGCGCCCTCCATTGGCTGCGCCGGGCAGCGCCGCGCCGCCGCCGGCCGCATTGGCCCGGCTCGGCCCCGCCGCGGCCCGGGGGGGCGGCCCCGGCGCTGGCCCGGCCCCGGGGGGGCGGCACGGAGCTCCCCTCCCGCCGCGTCCCCGCGCCTTTGTCTGCCCGCGGCCGCTGCTCCCTCCCATCTCCTCCTTTCCTCTCCTCTCGGGGCTGCTCTGGGCCCCTCCCTCTCGCCTTCCCTCTAGAGGTGTGCGCGTTTGGGGCGTCCTCACAGTCAGTTTTTATCCTTTCTTTCTCTCTCTCTCTTTTTTCCTGTTCTTCTTTTTTTCCCCTGAGGAGACGTTGCTCAGCATCCACAAGGCGCGGGAGGAGGACTCGGCGTCGGTTCTGGCTGCGTGGTTTGGTTGCCCTGCCGCAAAACAAAGCGGGATGCTCACAGAGTTCAAAACAAGCTGAGGGCAGCCTTTAAAAATAGCACTTCTCGGCTGCATGGAATTAATAAGCTGCAGCCTCGCTGAGCAGAACTATATGGAAACCGCAGCATTTTCCTCTCCTAACTTTTAAGCCCGCATAAATGCTTCCCTGACAGAACTCAAGGCCAGGCTGGATGGGGCTTGGAGCAACCTGGTCTAGAGGGAGGTGTCCCTGCCTATAGCAGGGGGTTGGAACCAGATGGTCTTGAGGGTCCCTTCCAACCCAAACCACTTTATGATTCCATGGTCAGCTGCACGTGAGCTCATCTCACCATTATGCTGCCCTCCTGTTTGAGCAGCCCTTGTCTTGGAGTGGGGTAGGGAGTGCCTTTTTAAGATACTCATCCGGATGGATGTGTGTCCATCAGCAGGGAGGTGTTCCAATGGAGATCTTTTGGAACCCCACGGCGGGAGGGGTGTTGGCAGCACCCAGATCAATGGCCCATGCAACCTTATCAAGAGCTGGTGCCACGAGAAGTCCTCGTGCAGCAAACCAAGTGAGAGAGCAAGTAGGACAAAGAGTTGCAAAGGTGTGCGTGATCACAGGCAGTTTGCAGCTTTGCATTTGTACCAGTGGCAGTTTTGCATGGTACTTTGGAGTTCTGAACTCCAAGCTGTACCACCAGCTCCGCGACCTTTTGAGTTATTGCAGCCTGGGTACATTCAGAACTGTAATAAAAAAAAATGAAGGTGGATGCCAGCCACGCCTCGAGGATGCAAAATCTAGGTTTAAAAACACAACAATAACAAAACTCCTCTCTTGAAGATGCTCGCAACCCGTGCTCGGGGCCGGCCCCGATGTGCGGGGCGATGGTGCCCTCTAATGTCGGCCGGGCCGGGCGGTGCCGGGCTGCGGGACGTACCGCCTCGTACCCCGCTGTGATTCACCGGGTGTCCTGCTGCTGCAGGGGAAGGGGAAATGATTTCGAACTAACAGAGGGGAAGTTTAGAGGAGATGTAAGTACGATGTTTTTTTACGATGAGGGCAGTGAGGCACTGGTAGCGGTTGTCCAGAGGGGTGGACGCTTTTTCCCTGGAGATGTTCAGGGTCAGGCTGGATGGGGCTCTGAGCACCTGATCTAGTGCAGGTGTCCCTGCTCATTGCTGGGGAGTTGGACCAGATGGCCTTTAAGGGCCCCTTCCAACACAAGCAGTTCTCTGATGATGATTCTTTAATTCTGTGAGAATAAGAGAGTGAGCTTTAGGTGAGCGGGGCCAGGAGGGCTGGGTGCAAGAGGATGCACACATTAATGGGCTCTCAGTGAAGCTTGATCTCATGAATTAAAGACACTTTCATCCTGATGCTGGCAGATATCCTCCTGCTCTCCAGTGAGCAGCTTTACCAGCATGAGCAGTACAGTTCTCTCAGGCATGTCATGCAATAGCATGTTCTGCAGGGAGTCCCACAGTTTGTTTCAAGCCAAAGAGAGGATTGTGTCACAGAAGTAATGGTGTTTGTTCTGGAGAGAGCATAAACAAGCACTGATTATTTATCAATAAGCACGTGCCTCACACAGCAAAGTACACGCACATAGTTTCACATGATAGCATTTTGCACTGACACAGTACAACTTCTGAAGAATGCTGTAAGCAATGGGTTTTGAAAGAGCGCTTTTGAAAGAGTGCTTTAAAGCCCCTGGAAATTAGGGCTCATTTCTTTTTGTCTGCAGCAAATTCATTCTGAGGGCAGGTGCGGAGGGAGCAGCGAAGGTTCTCCAAAGCCTTCCTGTGGTTTGAACCAAAAAGTAGCAGGGAAACCATCCCTCTTGTAAGTAAAACCAGGACTGTGAGCACGTAGAAGTGCTGATACAGTGATGTGCTGTTGTCGGGCCACCTCAGTCAATGTCACTGCCTCTGAGCTGCTGATAAATTCGTCCCCGCTTTGCTATGACTATCCCTCCTCCTCCATTCCACCTCATCCCCGTATGGGCAGTGACCACATGCCACATGAAGTCGTTCCAAAGCTGCACAGCATGTGGCACATGGGGCAGCCATCCCCTTCTCTTTACATCCCAAGGAGAAACCAACCTGGGAACGGGGCAGGGTATGCACATCTTCCCTGCCTGCACGCAGGTGGGGTTTGTCTGGGAGCATCACACAGACCTCTGTGTAGGGGACCAGGATGAGATGGGTGAGGCCTTACTGACGTGTGCCTTGCAGCTCTCTGATTGCCCTACAAAGAAACCTACATTAGCAGGAACATTAAATACACATCCACGTTTTGTTTTGTGCCGAGTACAGCTTAGCTAGACAGCCAACCAGCAGAGGGACTGCAGTTACATTGTGTTAACAGTGGTCTCTCAAACGTCTGAAAGTTATAAACCGGGAGATTGTCTGATTCTGACACAGGAAAATATTTTGGTAGATGCAGGAGGCTCGAGACCAGCTGAAAGCATCTCAGGCTCCCATTGTTTGCAGAATGTAATGTTTGCAGAGGAAATCTGCAGCATTCCTGCAACAAACCACAACAAGAGGCTTCATACAGCCCAAATCATTTACAATTCTCATATAAATTATAACGGCTTAAATGTTATTTAGATGATAAACAGCTTCTGCATTCCAGACATCGCTGTGATTCCAGGAGGTGGCTGTATGATATGGGCTGAATGACACATTGCACATTGAAGGCTGACCGAGAGGCTTTCTTTGTCTGTATGTGCATCCATTTTTGTCACATCATGCATATTCTTTGGATATAAACGTTTGGGCTTGCTATGTACTTTGCTCTCTACAGTGACCCAAAAGGAGGTTGTGGCAAGGATTGTCCTCTTCTCGTGGGTCACAACAATAGGATGAGAGGTGATGGCCTTAGGTTGAACCAGGGGAGGTTCAGGTTGGATATTAGGAAAAATTTGTTGTCAGAAAAAGTGGTGATGCATTAAGAACAGGCTGCCCTGGGAGGTGGTGGGGTCACCATCCCTAGATGTGTTCAAGAAAAGGGTGGATGTGGTAGTTGGGGGCATGCTCTGTAGCGGTCAAAGGCATGGGTTGATGGTTGGACTGGATGGACTTATTGATCTTTCCAACTGTCATGCTTTTGTGATGGTTCTGTGATATTTCTGAGACACACAGTATGTGCATCTTGGAAGCCAGAACTTCAGATGCTGTCCAGCAGCAAGTCTGGGGACAAGCATCCCTTGCCCGAAGGGGCAGAGCCATCTGGAGGTCCTGGAGAGGTCTGGGTAGGTAGAGGAGGCTGTGATCATTGTAGCCCCACGTGACAAGATGAGGAGTGACCTCAGCAAGGTGTCATTTAAAGTAGGCAGCATCCTGTCCCAGCAGGGCACTGCCAGAGCTGATGGGATGGGATGAGTGCAAAGAGCCGTGTGTTCTCTGCCTATGTGGTCATGTTATTCTTGGTGTGACTCCTGAAGTCAGGCCACAGCATTTTTCCAAAACTCGTTCACAATTGACACAGTCTCTACCCCATCTGCATATGTGTTGATGTCAGACTCCAGCATTCAGAAATGTTCTCTTTTGGTTTGATTTATCCAGGGAGGAGAAGCTGCCCTGTGGTTAAGCAGCAGCACTGGAGGCCAAAGGATGACCAAATCTGATTCCAGTCTCTTCCACAGACTTCCTTCGTGATTTCGAGCCGTCGCACCCTGCTGGCTGTCGGAGCCCCAGCTGTGAGCCAAGGAGGATCCACTTCTTTTCCCTCATCTGAGTCTGGAGCTCTTGTTTTGCTTGCAGGGCACCAGACAGGGTTTCAGTATTAGATGGAGCTTTGGGGCTCTGCCATTAAAAAGTCAATTAGAACCAGCCCTATTTCAGATAAAGTGTGATTTGCAGTTTAATATGCTAAGTAACAAAGACTTTACCAAAATAATGAACAATGGTCTTTTTCCATTTCACAAAACAATTCGCCAGGCAGAATAAGCACACCCGCATTTTTATAAAAACAAATTACAAATAATTGCTTTTTGCAATTTAATACACATGTAGAAAGAGCCAAAAGAGTCCTGCAGCCACTGGGAATCTGATTTCATTGCCGATTTGGACCATTTCTGTAGTTCTTATGAAAATCCCCAAAGACTGTGCTATTTTGCTATTTTGTAAACTAAAGAAGGCTCTTTTTTTTCTTTTTTTTTTTTTTCTTTTTTTTTTCTTTTTGCTGGCCTTGTGGATTCTTTTTCCATTCATTAGCAAGCTGCTTTTTTTTTTTTTTCTTTGTGAACACAATTAGACAAAAGAATAAATCAGTCGACAACTGTGGGACATAATTCTGGCCATACCAGGGCAGTATGTGCTCTCATTTGCTCAACAGTGCAAATCTTTCAGCACAGCACAAGTCAGAGCCTTCCACTCAGGTTGGAAAGGGAATGATGCCTTGTGTGAGCAACATGAGCCCATACAGTGCTTTGGGTTCCCATTATCAGAGTGTTTCTCCACCAGGAGCATCCCAGTCTCCTTCCTGGAGAGGCCTGAAGGCCTTTGGGAGTACTTCAGGAGGTTGCTTCCCTTTCCCCTACCACACTTCTGAGCTTCAGAAGCATCACCAGGAGGATGGTTCCCTGGGGGTTGTCTCCCAAAGGGATCTTTTGTTGTTGTTCTGGAGCAGAATCTGGATGATCTCACTGCTTTTTTTCACAGCTGGAGGGACCACCAACTCACTTTGACAAAGGATTTGATTCCTGAGAGCTGCCCTTTGTTGCTGGCCAGCACTTCTGTCCCTTTTAAAGGCCCTTCTGAGATTGTAAATCCTGTTCTGACAGGTGGATCCCACCCAGAGCTCTTGGCATTGCTGCAGGTCACATTAACCTTCCTCTGTCAAAAAAAGTCAGGTGAAGGGAAGGATCTAGGATGGATTTCCTCACGGTTTATCCTTTCTCAACCAACATTTCCAACTGCTGCAGTTGCCGTGGGTGGGTTTCCCCTCCCCAAGTGCTTTCAGCTGGCCAGGCTTTCCATTTCCAGTGATTTAAGAAAGATTTCTTGCCGAGTAACATAAACACTAAGTCTTTGCAAATTTCTTTTGTAAAGTTGTTCTCGGGTTTCCCCATCTATTTTTCCAGAGATTACCAGATAAATAGGCCTCAGGAAAGATATACCAGGGAGGGCAACTGTAAATACGCCAAAAATGTTGAGAATAATTGTCAAGGCTTAATGCATAGCTAATGGCCTAATCTGCAGTATAATCACAAGGCATTCACACTCATCTCCTTGCTTGCTTTCAACACAGTCTCCCTGGGATATGCATCTGTTTAAAGTTTATTTATCGTACCCAAGAAAATTCATCTTCTATTCATAATGTGTTCTCCCCTGCTTTAAAAATCAGTCTCTCTTATTTCCATGTGACTCGTCAGTGACGTGATGACCCAGAACAGACCCCTTAGAACAAAATACAGCACCAGTGTGGACAACCCATTGGGAATGATGTGTTAGCACTGCAGAGTAGCCGAGTCATGGCTGGATTGGGCTCCTGGGCAGGATGAGGCTGTCCGTGGAGGGAGAGGGTGGCTGATGGAGAGCAAAACGTATGCAAGCCACTGCCTCCCTGGAATCCCTTTCCAGTTGCTGCAGAGACAAATTTACCAGTCAAAATATTGCAGCTTTTCACGTCCAAGTCAGCAACATTTCCTGTTAGCACTGTTTCACATTGTATTTCGTGAGCTGTTTTCGTGATTGTCTCAAAACCTCTGGAAAGAGAGCTCTGTCATTAATTTTACTCTTCTATTCAATGTTGGCAATTTGTGCATTGTGCCTGCCCAGTGCAAACCAGGAAGTCTTACTTGACAATGTTGCTGCTGTGTGCAGGAAACCCAAAACGCAAAAAACCCCATTGTTTTGCACTTAGACAAATTCAATGCCCAGCACCAATCCTTTGCTAAATTGGGATGCACTCTGGGTAACCTTCCTTCTTTAGTAACAAATGTGATGTCTAAGCTGTCCTGAGCTGGGTCTGCATCGCCATAGGAGGGTCACTCTTTAAAAGTGCTTTTTGACTCATGCTCTGAATGTGTTTGCAGAAGGCTGTTCCTTGCAGCCTCCAGCAGCACAGCACCAGTCCCTGGTGAAACATTAAACCGTCGATCCTCCCTACATTCACCAGGAGGCGGAGCCTGACAGCCCTCTCCAAAACACTGGGCTCCCCCCTGCACTCCACCATGAGGTGTGCCTCACCTTCTCATCATCTCGTTGTGTGCCATGAGAAGGTCCCTAGCTCCTCATCCCTTGGTTTGGCTAGGCTACCTGGGAGGTCAGGGGGTATGCAGGACTTGGTAGAATCGTAAAATCACAGAATGGTTTGCATTGGAAGGGTCCTTAAAGATCATCTAGTTCTAATCCCCCTGCCCCCAATGTCTTTGGCAAAGAGTGGTCCAGGGGGATCCAACAGCAGCCTGCAGCTGCTCCAAGCGCTTGGAGGTGATCCAGCCAAATGCATCTTGATGGTGGCAGCTGATACCTCAAGGGACAGTGGCCACTGGCTGCAGTTTGAGAAATGTGGATTGGTCATTAGGAAGAACATCTCCCCAGGTACTAGAAAAGTGGCAGATCTCTTTCCCTGGGTGTTTTCGAAGCTGGCTTGGGGAAAGCCACAACTGAGCTGATGTATTCAAACAGGAGGGAGGACATGATCTCTTGAGGTCTCTTCTCACCAGAACCCCATAATCTACAAAGCCACGGTGCTGGAATTTCTGTTTTCTGTTCCTCTTTAAAATAAAGATAATACTGAACCAGTCCTCCAGGCTTCAGCAGATGAGCAAACAAATAAAACTGAGAGCAGACAAGCAAGGAAACAAAAACCCAAGCAAGCAAGCAAACAAACAAACAAGGAACAACCAAACAAAAAGGACAAAAGAATTTTGTTTGTTTGTTTGAATTCCTCAGTTTGCAGTCAGCCTCCTAATTTGTGTGAATTTAATACTTTTTTCTTTTTATGTATGTTTTGGGTTGGGCTATTAATCTGTAGTCTTAGTGGAGTCACACGTGAGCACTTTGTAGTGCAGGCAGTCTCTCAATTTGCAGCACCTGGTTCAGGGGAGAAGGGGGTTCAAGTGGAGATTGTGGTGAGAGTAATGGTAATTCTGTGTGGGGTTGATGTTTGATCAGAGGCTATATGAGCTTACTGCAAGAAGCACAAGGACAGAGAGGTAGTTGCTTCACTGTAGGCTTTGCTTGTTTGCAACCTCCAAAACTAAAATTAGTATTCTTTTAATGAAGAATCAAAACAGTTATCTTTTCTGGGCCACTAGAGGCAACATTCCCTCCCAGCTCCCAGCCTTGGTTCCATACAGTGTTGTTTAGCAGCAGCTGTAAACATTGGTGTGTTATCAGCATTGTTTTTCTCCTAGAACTAAAACATAGCATTATACCAGACGGTCTGAAGAACACAGTTCTGTTCCAGCTGAAACAAAGACAAAAGTGAAAGAAGGGAAGGAGTTAAGGAGCTGAAGAGTTTGCCACGTGTTCTTGCATGGGGCAATGTCCAGGTTAGCCTTGCTGGCATTCCCAAGCTGGTCTCTGCATGGCCCTCCACGCAGTGATCCCACCAGGACAAGGCTGAGCAGTGAGATCTGGGGCTCAAGTGAGAGTTTGCCTCTGACAAAAGGGGAGGAGAGAAGGAAAAGGTAAAGATAGTCCCCGGCCTGGTGACTCAGCATCTTTACACTGTTAAGCTTTGGACTGTAAACACAGCTTTTGCACCTTTCATATTCTCTGCGTTCCCAGCCAGAACGCACCTCCATATTCTATTTCAGCCTGCCTTAAGTCACTCCATGAGCACAATGAGTGGAAAAAACAGTCCAGAGGGTGAAGAAGGAGCCGGGAGGATGAAGAGTGAGAGCTGGGGGCAGAGCAACGCTGTGGGAGAGGTCAGGAGGGGCCAGGTGATCCTTGCTGCCTACCTGATCGTAACCCTGGAGCTGACCTTTCTGTTCATGCAGTTTGGAGTCATGCCTGTGAGTATGGATTGCTGGACACAGCATTTCTTGTCTTTGGTGCAAATGGCTCTTCCGGGTTTACTTTGTTCTTTTTCTGAGGGCTGTTTTATACCCCATGCTTGCTGGCAGAACCGGCATGTTAGAGCCTGCCTCAGAGTTAGCTGTGTTGGACTGTGAGCATAAGAAGTGATTCTGATTTGTCACCTGGTGCAAAACTGATGGTTTTGATCACATCCTGCTGATTTTTCTTAGTAGACAGTGTAGGCCAGAGACTTAGTATTTATTCACCAGCTTTTCTGAGAGAAAGGTGATAAACTGGAACAGGCACAGGCAGTTGGTGGAGTCACCGACTCTGGAGGTGTTCAGGAAACATGGAGATGTGGCACTGAGGGCATGGTCCAGTCCACATGGTGTGATGCATTTATGGTTGGACTTGATGACCTTGGATATCTTTTCCAACTTTAATGATTCTATGACAAAGATTTCATGTGTAGATAGAGGAAGCTGAAGAAAGCAACTTCTCAGAATTTGGAGCTCTGGTCCTTTACATGGGCCATGAAACTCTTTATTCAGAAATGTAGCATGTTTCATTTCCCCTGACCCATTGTTTTTTGTATTTTTCTTTTTTCAGTACTTGGCAAAGAACCTGGGTTTGGATTCGGTGGGGTTTGGGTACCTTCAGACAATCTTTGGTGTCCTCCAGCTCGTGGGAGGTCCTGTTTTTGGAAGGTGAGAACAATACTCATGACCCTTTTCATGGCTGAAAAAGGCCAATCTCTTATATTTTAATAATAACAATAAAAAGTTTAGTTCTGTTTCATGGCCCCGCTGAAATATTTGAAGATTTCATAACAGACCAAGGGGAAAATAAATACACTCTAATTAGAAATACTGCAACATAGAAGCAGCCTTTATGTTAACATAGCTATGTTTTAATGGCACACATTTAAGTGTAACAATACACTGGGAACAGGCTTAAGACATCGGAGTCCTCAGAGCCTAGGTCCTAATGGCTTAATCTTGCAAGCATTTTATAGCCACTTGTAACCTTAGAAATGTCCTCTGACTGGGGAACCTAGGGGAAAAAAAGGGTATTTATTCATGTTAAGTAGAGCTGTCAATGAAAAGACTGTAGGTCATGTTATTTCTATGGCCACATTTCCCTGAATTTAAGTCAGAGTTTAATAGAAAGTTAAAATTCCTTTGAGTTTATGTGCATTTTTAAGAACTGCTCTATCTACAAGCTCATCTACAGAAAGAGGAAAAAAGTGGGAAAAGCCTGTCTCATGGGACATGAGCTCCTGTTCCTAAAGAAGTATGAATAGCAAGAAAAATCCTAGAATGACTGTGGGGAGCCTCTTCCCAAAGGGCAGAAAAACTTGAACAAGCAGTGTGGTGATGGGAAACTGAGGAATGCTAGCTTTTCTCCTTCACCCGGCTACTGATCAGCTGATACATGTATAAGGTGCTGCTATGTGCTTTGTTGTCCCTTCATGGGATTCTGGTCTGTACGTGGCACATCCAAAATCTGTTTTTCCTCCAATGTCCAGAAAAGGCACTGAAGGGAATAGGAGAAGACAAAGATTCATATGTGTATGGATTGCCAATGGTGTAGATGAGTTTGAGGGTGTGTTTTGCCAGACTGAAGCCAAAATTTTTGATGTAGGTTTGAGAAGAAAAGGATTTTCCTGCATGCAAGACTGCTAGAAATAAGCTGGAACAGCTTCAGTTATCACTGAATCTGGACTTAAAAAAAAAAAAAAAAAAATCTAGCCTGATTCCTTGATCTGAACAGACTCAGAGTTGCAAAGTAAACTCACTCTTGGAGGCCCCATTAGCTCTTGCAGGGGACCAGTGAATGTGGCCAAGGTCGCTGAACAGCTTCATCCCCCTGGAACTGCACAGTCCCACTCCTTACAGCCTCTCACCAATTTTGCTCTAGGTTTGCAGATCAGTTTGGCAACAGAGCTGCCTTAACTCTCTCCTGTGCATCTGCGAGTGCCTTCTTTCTGCTCCTGTCCATCTCCACCAGCATCCCCATCCTCTTTCTCTCCAGGCTACCATCAGTGTTCATGCATGGGCTGCCAGGTAAGGTTGGTTGGGGATGAGGGACTTCCCAGTTTTTATTGCTAGAGTTCTCTTTTTGTGCTCATGTTGCTGGAAACCAGCAGCATTAAAGAACATCTGTTGGGCACTAGGACTGAAACAATGAAAGTGTGAAAGAGCTATAACGGTGCTTGTAATGGAAATGCTAAATCACGGCCTGAAGCAGTGATTGATCACCTGGTAGGAAGGCAGGGCTAATCCAGGGGAGCTCATGTTTATGCAGTGCACCTGAGTGACTGGAAGGGGTGGAGCCAGGATCCACCCCTTCCCAGACCTCTTTTAAGGGTTGGCAATGGAGGCAAAGAGATCTTGGTGGAGATTTCTGCCTACCTGAGGGTAAGCAGATTCTTCTCTTTATTTCTGTGCTCACAGAAATAAATGTGTTTGAGCAAATTCTCACTTGCTGCAGCTTTGGACCTTGCTGCTCTGCTGTTATTGCTCTGTTTTCCATCACGTTACAGTGCTGTAGCACTGTAGAACCCAGAGTAGTGGCTCTGGAAAGCAGGGCTTCTTCTCTATACGTCTGTTCTCAATAATGATCTTGAAAATATTGCTTGGGCGTTGACATCTGAACACAGGCAGCAAAATGTTTCCCGCAGCAGCCCTATCCTGAACTTCCCTGCTGCTTTTTTGCAACCAAAAGTTTTGTAGGAGACCTTTTTCATTTCTGCTGTTAAAATAAGTGAATTAGTCGCATCAATATGGGGTCACTAAAATGGCTTTTATTTCCAACACCTCCCACCAAGTTGTTCTGCTTTAGCCTGGCTTTCCTAGATGTTTCTAGTAAAAGCTGTACCGCCAGCTTTAGTTGCTGGGAGACTGCGCTGGTAGAGTGTTAGCCTCTTATTGCCACTTGTGAAAGGGTTGGAGTGTCCCTTTCTCCAGCTTATAGATGGAATGAATTTCTTCTGGTGGTGTGCATGAGAATAGGGCTTAAAGGACAGTTCTGTGGCACGTGCTGATGAGACACTGGCACAGGCTGCCTAGGAAGGTGGTTTAAGAGCTGTGGAGATGCAGCACTCAGGGACATGGTCAGTGGGCATGGTTGGAATGGTTGGTGGTTGAGATTCATAATCTTAGACACCTTTTCCAACCTTAATGATTTTATAATCATAATTCATTTTGTTTTATAATTCAGTGGCTTATATACTTGTACACATTGCTTGGGCACTGCAGCAGGCTTCTTTTCAGTGGTTGTTTCCTTACAGGTGCTCAGAAGGTCATCACAGATCTGACAGCTCCTTCTGAACGTGCTGCTGCCTTGGGGAGGCTGGGCCTTTGCTTTGGAGTAGGAATCATCATCGGCTCTGCCCTGGGAGGGTTCATTTCCACCAAATTTGGGTGAGTTTGTTTGGTGTAGCCTTGCTTGCAACATGAACAAAGCTTGTAAGATTTAGAGTGTCCAGAAGGCTTCTCTAACTTGTGCTAACAGCTTTTTGCTAACATTTAGGGTTGATTAGGCAAAGAATGCTTCAAACCTGACCCCTGCTGAAAGGCATCTTTGTGTTCCATTGTGAATAGCACTCGAATTGAGTAACTCAGCTGTAGACCCTTCCTTGCCGTGCTGGTGGCAGTAGAGGTTCACACCAGAACTCAGTATTTTGCTATCTATGTTGCTGTGAAGAATTACTTGCTGTTTTTATGGAGGTTTTTTATTATGATTTAAAAAACAAACAACAACAACAACAAAAAACCCCCCCAAAAAAGCCATGTTTTTCATAGTAGCAAAGATGTGTAAGGAAAGAAGTTGAAGTGAGAAGTGGAGCCTTTCTCCCTGCTTTTCTCTGGAGCTACGTGTGCTGAAAAGCAGCATGCACTGCATAGCCTACATCTAACAATGTTGTACAATTGAGAAATGGAAACCTGATGCAGAGTGAAACTCTTGCAGAGATTGATGCTCAGTATGGAGAAAGATGTCAGGGAAAGGGAAAGCAAAGCTGGGATGTGGATGGGAAGAGATGGAGGAGGTCGAAGCACACACCTGTTGCTCTTCTGTATGCTTTCTAGTGCGTGGCATGATGTAGCAGGCTGTCACCTTCTGTGTGCTGCAATAGAGAAGAAATTCCTGGTTGTATTGAATTTTAGTGGTCGTTGTTTGTTATTAGTAAAATACGCAGGGAACTCTGCAGGCAGGGAAATGCATGTGGCTATTATCTTCTAGGGAAAGTCCCTCTGTATTTCTGTAGATGGTGGGGAGAAGCCTTTGCAACCTTTTGAGCATTAATTTGACTTTGTTTTTCTTACGCACTCTTGCTTTTGCAGACTCATTTTTAGCATGGAAATCGTTTTTCAACCTCTGCCAGTATTGTAGCTGTTCGGTAGTGCAGGATGAAGGGTTTTCAAGATATATATAGACGTGTGTGTGTGCATATGTGTTCGGGTGAAGCCGGTTTCCAGGCACGGGGCTTACCTCTGAAGCAGTCCGTGCCCAGATGGTCGCTGTGCCCGCTAGGTGTCACCGTCGGCTCGTTCTGCAACTGATGTCACTAACAAATCCCTTCCCATCCAAGTCCGTGCATCCGGCGGAGGGCAGCTTCAGCCCACAGTTCATGCGTGGCCGATGGACCATCCCATTACGGTGCCTTGGGGGCTGCTGCTCCTGCCATCTCGTAGAACGGCCCCTGCAGCATCAATAGTGACCTCCGGCTGTGTCTATGACATTGTCCTGGAGGGAAAGGAGTGGGTGTCATGTTAAGGAATCCAGGGATCATTGTCCCTGTTGGTGCATCCCTTCCTGTTTCCCATTGTGAGACAGGAAGACTCCAGCCATACTTGGAGCTGTGTAATCGCTTCCCTTTCTCTTACACAAATGCCCCAATTGACTTCTTTGAAAATAAATATTTCTGCCACGTCACGGATGAGCAAAGCTGGAGAGTTCTGTCCATTTGGCATTCTTTGCCCTCCCTTGCTACAGAGCGTTCCCAGACATGCATGTTGACAGCATTATTCATATGTTAGTAGTGGTTTGTATACACGAGAGGGGGTAGAAGTCATTCTTGGTTCCTCGGCTGATGTCATTTTGCTATTATTCCACTGTATTGTATTTACCATTGATGTACTTGACCTAAAGAGCTGGTCTGTTATTGTTTTCATTGTTAGGCTAATATTTATTGGCTCTTATTTACCAAGGGAGCCCCAAGAAGGAAAAACTGAGTGACTTGTTCTGATCTGTTTGCCCTTTTTGGATGTCAAATCCAGATCTCTACTCTTCAGCTGTAGCCACCAGCTCCAGTCTTTCCTCTTCTCTGAAGTGCTGTGGTTTCCCCCCCCCCCCCATTTTCCAAAGTTCTGAATGATGTTACAGCAAAGAAATCATCTGTGAAATGTAGCTTTGCCTTTTGCAAATGAAAGAGCTGCTTGCCAGTTGGTTTCACCCTCTTGAACTTAATTTTTAAAGGCTTACTCTTAATATGTAGCCCTGTCCTCTCACCTCTGAACAAACTGCATGCAGCCATGGAGAATGAGCTTTCTGTGGGCAGAGTGATGGTCAGACAGATTTAAACCACCTGAGGATCAGATATAAAGCAATTAGTTAAAATTACAACTGCTTGTGATCATTGTTTGGGGAGTGTTTTCATGTTGATGTGCTTTTTAATTGAAGTTTTCTGGTCATTTGACAGGTGGATGAGGATAGTGGATATAATACCCAGCTTGAAACCAACTCCTGTAGTTCACCTGAGGTCTTCATGTTATTAGCGAGCATGCAGAGTCCATCACAGCCCAGCCACAAAAGGGGCTGAGAAAAGCATCTCTGTGGTGTGCAGCACAAAGTTTACTATGCTCTGGGCACTCATTGGAAAGCTGCAGCAGAGCTGTGTGCACCACAGGAGATGTGACCGTGTACTTCTAGCAGGCTTTCGTGTCGGTGCTGCAGGTGAAGGGTGAGAGAAGGAGGCTGGATTAGTTTTCAAAAGCAGAAAGATGAGCCTAAGGTAGTTAATTAGAGAGATCTCATCCTTTCTTCTGAGCCAGTGATTAATTGCATTTGGCTCCTCTTTCTTCTTTCTTTCTAACAAGGACATACGGAAGCGTTGCAGCACGACCCAAGATTTGTTTGCTTTCTATGGACGAGGAGATGTTTCTTCATTTCAGTGACTCAGCTTTAGGCTTAAATCTCTCAGAGCAATTATTCTTTTGAACTTGGGATTTTCCTGGCCAAACCCCTTTGGTCTCTTATTTAATATTATAACAGGCTTTGGGGATGGTTGGGTTTTTTACTTCCCTTCCTGGCTGTGCTATTACCCTTCTTCCTCAAGGGGAAAAGAGGGAACTTGTTCACCCAGAGTAGGGAATTGCTTTTCTTTTCAATAACCCATTTGAACTGTGTCCTCTGGCAGGGAATTTTTCATCACTTAGCGGCTGAGTGGAAAGACTGTGGGTGTTGAAAGGGCTGAAAGTTGGGAGCTGGGAAGGCGGGTGGGAGAGTGGCGGAGGGAGAGGGGGGTGCGTTCTGCTCCTGCACAAAGCCAGGCATTCTGCTGCCCAGAGCCGCTCCTGCTCGTTCCAGAAGAAACTGTGACATTTTCCTGCCTGGAATGATGTCGTTTGGTGATGCTGGCACAGGCCTTGCTTTGTCTTTTGTGTCAAGGGGCTCTGGGGAGAGGGAGGTGCCTGAGCTGCAGCGTCTGCCACCATCAGTCAGGCTCTGCGGTGCGTAGGAGGCATGGGGAGGGAATAAGAAATGGGCTGTTGGTCAGTGAGCTGACGGATTAGGGAAGGTGCAGAAAATAAATAGGAAAAAATAACACCAGAACAAGAGAACAACAACAAGGTCCAGGAGATTCAAGCCATTTCTTCTCACCTACTCTGCATGATGCTGGTTCTAGCTTTGGAAACCATCGTCCCAAAGACTGTCTGTACGGTCTATGTTAAACATCCTTGAACAGTGTATCCTGCACTTCATCCCCTAGCAACTTGTTGGATCAAGGCTAAAGTCTGGGCTGCTTCTCCCTTCCATCTCCTACAGCTCAGCTTTCCATGCCTGATGACTTGTTTAACCTATTCCTGAGCACGAGGAATGTCTCCGTGCAGGTGGAGTTCACTTAAGCTCGGACATCTACAGGGGGGGCAGCTATACCTACATCTACTGTTCAGGCTCTAGGTGGCCAACAGAGAGAAATGGGATGTTCCTTCTTAGGAAACGTGCCTGAAACAGCTCAGGGAAGTGTGTGTCTGGCTTATGGGCCCAGTGACCACATCGTGAGCTGGCTTTCTGCAAGGTTGTGTTGAGAAGGAACAAAACAACAGAATGCTGTAGGAAGGTACCGAGGTATTTTGGGCCTGACCTCAATAGAGGCAGCATGGAGGGCAGGAGGTGACCCGATTGCTCTGCTTGTACAATGAGACAGTGTCTACTAATGACTCATAGGAACTTCATCTGCTCTTCCCAGTCCTGGAACTTTTCATGACTGGGCAGCAAATCCAGCAGTATCACTCAGGACTGAAATCCAGGGAAATACTGTTTTCTTTGTTAACGCTAAACAGAAAGCACAGAATAGGCTGAGGTTAAGTCCCTGAAGTGGGATTTGGGCCTTGGCTCTGCTGCAGTTTTCCTGTGATGTAAGTTGTCCCTTCCTTCTGCAGTGGTGTTCCTCAGGCATAGAATGGGGGCAATTAGATTTTTTTTTTCCCCTCCCTCTCCTAATTCATATTCTGTACCGCTATTTGGATTACACAGCCTTTGGGGTGCTGACTCTTTCCATCACGAGATGTACGCATGCAAATATCTCCTACCTTGGAGGAACACAGCCAGTTTTTCTGGTTGTATCCTCTCCTGAGCGGGCAAAGCACAGCTGACATCCCATTTTTGGGACGCGTTTCTTTTTATTGTTTATGAGAAGCATGTGCCAGCATTTTGCTATTTCAGAAAAGCAGCAGAAAAAATAAATCCCAAACAGCCATAAAGCTCGGTGTGGTTGAGGCCACCAGAGGAGGGGGCAAAAGAGCAGGGCTGAGCCAAGCAGGAGTTTGGAAGCACCTGAAGGGCACCGTGGGATGGTACAACCTTCCTCAAGTCATGCACGCACGCACCAACATGGGCAGCGTTCTCCTTTACATCTCCTAATCCTACAGACTCTAAGGGTTGTGCTTGCACTGAGTTCTGACCTGCCCCAGTGAATGACCCAGCCCTGTGGTGGGAGTGTGGGGAGCTCAGGGCAGGAAGGATGTGTGGGAAGGATTGTTGGACAGGGAGGGGATGAAAGATTGGGATGAACGTAAGGGCTTGGCATGGGAAGGTGGACTGGGTGGAACTGGGGTCTGCAGGCTGAGACCTCTGGCTCAGGGAGCTGAGGGATGAGGTGTGTGGGGAAAGGATTAGTGCTTTTAAATCTATCAAGGCCTCTGGAAAAGCAGACTGGGAGACCTAAGGGGCTGAGGTTGGGCAGAAGTAGCATTTCCTAGATGGGACCTTCATTGGCAGTGGAGGGAAGGAGGAGCTTCCTCCTGTTTTCTTGAAATAAAGCTGCTGTGTAGGACAACTAGAAAAGCAGCCCTTTGGGGAATCATGGAGTTGGGCATTAAACTTTTGGCCAGGCAGATGAGGCAAACAGCAAGCTGCTGGATGGACAGGAGGTGCAGCACCCTCTCATGTGTGCTGGGCTAATGCAGGTGAAGGTCAGACATGCTCAGGTGGAAATAAGTGTTGTGACCTGGGCATGAACTGTACCAGCTTCCGTGGCCCCACCCAGGTCTTTCATTTCATGGCAGGCTCCTTGTGAAACCCTGCTCACAGCCTCTCCACCAGCAGCAGAGCTGAAGGTATGCAAAGCATCCTGGCACGGAGCACTGCCAGAGGGCACAGGAGGCTTGCAATGACCATCTCCAGTTTGCTGGGGCTTGTCCTTTCATCCTGGCAAACTGTGCATTATCTCAACCAAAGGAAAAGGTGCTTCCAGTACCTTCCAGTCCAGAAATGACCACGACTTTCCTTCAGTCTCCTACTGATATCTAAGGTGAATTTTCAAAATAAGAGAATTCAGCACAGGTAGAAATCTGGTTCATTTTTTGTATGAGTTCAGGATGTAAAAACATTACCTATTTTTGAGCATCTGAGGCAACATCTGAACTTTCTTTTTTTTTTTTTTTTTGCTTGTTTGTCATTGCAGCAAGTATTGCCTGAACTTTAATGTATTTTTCTCGATGGTGATGACTCTGTACATCTAATCCTTTGTGGTCTGCATGCAGTATTATCTTTCTTGGTCTCACTAAATATTCCTTTATTCCCTGTATGTCCTAAGATGAAATTTTTGGATTAACTGCTTTATGAGATCTAACTCTAAACCCTTTCAAAATCTGCATCATCTCTGTTTTTATGGGATTTGGTTCATTTCTCTTTCACACTGGAGAATATGATCTGGGACTTACTGGAGTCTTGAAAGGGTTGCCTTTCAGTTTCATTCCAAATCAAGCTCTGGGTAAAGAAATTTGTAGAGGAGGGAATGAAACCTCCCAAACCCTAAAAGGTTTCTGCAGGATAGTTCTTTAAAAAACAACACAACAATAAAAAAAAATATGATTATAAATGGCTTTGGAAAAGCTATCTAGGAGCTTGTGAGAAATGCCTGTGGGAGGCCAGATTCTTAGAAGTTCAGGCTTAAAAAAGGTGGAACTACAGACACTAATGTTTATTAAAGCTGAGAAGAGTGAAAGGTTCGTGCATCAGATTTGCTTCCTATAGAAGTGTAGAAAGGCTCTTTCCTGACATAAAGCTGTGTAACAGATTATCTACAGCCTGCATTACTTGGACTTCTTCTCCTTTTGTACAGACAAAACTGGATGTTAGATGAGGGAGAATTCTGGATATTTTCCAGTCTTCATAGAACCATTAAGGTTGGAAAAGACCTTTAAGATTGTTTGGTCCAACCATCCACTTACCCCCAATATTGCCTGCTAGCCACATCCCTCCTGCTACACCTCCACAATTCCTGAACACCTCCAGGGACAGTGCCTCCACCACCTCCTTGGGTAGCCTGTGCCACTTCATCACCACTCTTTCTGAGGAGAAATTTTCTCTAATATCCAACCTGAACCTTGTCCAGTGCAACTTAAGGCCATTACTTCTATTGCTTTTAGGAATTACTGTTTGTAGTAGGAAGAAATCTATTTCTAGATGGACCTACTGATGTCTAGAAAAGATGTTTTTAAATCATTTGATGAAGAATGACCATAGGATAACCTGGGAAGACTGCACTGATGTGCAGTGTATTTTCACGGTGGTGCTGGTGACAGCAGGCTTGCGCCTCGTGTTATGCTATGCCCACGTGTGCTCTCATTACATGTGATTGATTACACAGCCTGGGATGTCTAATTGCCTGACTATAATCTGCCTGCCCTACCAAAAATTGCCTTATTCTGCTTTTGCCTGGGTGTTTCATGACAAATACCCTTCAGATGGAGTCTCCTGGCCTTCTAAGGATTCAAAGTTTTTCTCATGCTTTTAATACAAAACCTGTATTATATTTTTTTATATTGTTTATAAATAAAATTGTTTTATGGCTTTGAAATGGAGGTTTGGCTGTGGCAGGGAAGAATTTACAATAGCTAGAAAAGTACAGTAGTGGTGTAAAAGTGCTTGAAATAGCAGCGGAACTAAATTTTTCCAAAGGTTTCCAAAAGATGAGCTCTGCCTTGGCTATTGCAACACTCACTGTGAGCAAATCCAGATCCCATCTGTGCTTCAGCTATGCCTCATAATGTATAGGTGAGAGGCTAAGAGCCTAGTGGGAAAGGGAAAGCAGAATTTAAAAAAAATCCCCATGCCCTTGTGGAATATCTCAGCCTAGTAGGACCCAAGGTCAGATGATGCAAACCCCTCCTGTTTAACAACTACCAAGAATAGTCTGCCTGGGAGATAAGGCCTTGCATATCTGCAGGTCTGTGAGATGAGAGCTGCAGTGAGCTCGGCGCCAGGCAGCAGTTAGACAGTGTGAAATGTAAAGCAAAGGAATGCAAATGGCACGCTATAAAGGGGCAAGGAATTGATTTGATGGCACACCCAGGCGCTTTGTAATTGTGGGCAATGATCTATTTCTGGACTTTGGAAGTGAGCCATCCAAAAGGAAATGTTTAGTCAGCCCAGTGAGTGGCCTGCAGTACATGACATGTGGTGGCAGGGAGGTTTGGTGGTGATGGGGCTCACCTCGAAAGAGAGCACCAGATGGGATTGTGGTGTGAAGAGACAGAAAGGTGTAGATGCCCAAAGGGATGGTGGATGCCTCATTCTTGTAGACACTCAAGGTCAGTCAGGACAAGGCTCTGAGCACCTGATCTACTGTAAATGTCCCTGTTCATTGCAGGGGAGTTGGACTAGATGGCATTTAAAGGCCCCTTCTAACTCAGATGATCCTGTGATTCTATGAGGTATAGCAGCTCTCCATCCTGGAGACCTTTGAGGAGATGGGGAGAAAGCAGGAGAAAGAGACCAGCCTGCTATTTGTGAGGCTTTGTACATGGCGTGGTGGGGCTTTCCCCACCATGGAAGTCACATCTCTTAAACAAGCCCTAATTCTGGGACTTTCGCATAAAGATGAGGATCACTGACAATTCTTGGCTTGCAGATGTGGTACAGCTGCTTGGCCTTTGATTGGGGTGGCTTTTTTGTTTTGGCCAGAACTGGGCAATGCCTGAACTGAGCATGGGGCTGAGTGAGAGGGATGTGAGGCAGCAGCTTGACCTTAGTCTGGTTGAAAGCAGGAAACTGGATCTCAAATCTTTGGCTGCTGGAGACTCATGTGAGATTGCAATAGGGGGCTGGGATTTTGTTCATTGAGATGGGAGAGTTACAAAATGTGGATCTGGGTTCAGGTTGCACTTTCGCTCCCCAGGGCTCTTCCAGGTGTTCAAGTACAGACTTCTGGCTCGGGCCCATCTCTAATTAGGCATATTATTTAAAAGTATTTTCCTTCCTGAGCTCTTGGCTCGTCTCCACTAGCCTTTGCTGTGCTAGAGCCCAGTGTGCTGGATGTATTAATTGAACTGTTTACACACCTGGTTTCCCGCAAGAATAGACACCCAGCTCCTGCTTTTGAAAAGCCTAGCCCAGAGGCTGTAAACAGGAATTGTGCTCTGTCTGGAAAAGCTGAATGGCTGCCTATCTCCCCTCCCTGGAGCGGTGGGAGCAGCAACAGCTGCAGACATGGGTCAGTTGAGCGTGGAAACCAGCTAGAGCCCTTCCCACCAGTCCTGTCCTCCACCTGGCCCAGGTCCCCAGCAGCTGCAGAGCCACCTTCTCCACAGGCTTATTCTCTTTGTTCCTCACAGTGACAGGAGAGGTCCCACTTGGGTTTTGGGGCAGCTCAGAGGCATATTCTTCCTCAAATATGAAAGCCGGGGCCTTAGTGGTTGAGCACTGTCCTGTGTGGAACTGGAGGTTTGACTTATGTCCAAACTCCCCAGAAGCAGTGGTAGGTTTTCCACACCTTATTTTCTTCAAACTGTGACACAGGGAAATCTTTCATAACCAAATGTGCAGCTCAAAGAATAGCCATGGCAAGAAATGTTGGTGGTTACAATAAGGCAAAATAGTCCGTCGTGATCCTTTGGGCTTCAAATGTGCGAGCAGGTTCTGGCGCACACCTTTATTTCAAAGAATAGGAGAAGAAAGGCAGCGGAAAACCCCTTGGTTGATGCTGTCAAGGAACTTTTCTTCTCAGCCAAGTAATATTGGAAAACACTATAGATGCTGAAATGGGACTTCACACTCTGCTGGGGAGTCCCCCTTCATGCTGGCATGCGCTCTGTGCAACCTTAATGTGCCTCTGTTTTGTAAATCTGCTATGAGCTTCAGAATACCACTTTGCAGCAGCATCAGGTTTTACTTTTGCTGCTTCATTTTTATTTTTTTTTTTCTGAACATTCCCTCAGCTCAATTTGGGAAATAGTAGCTTATCCATGTGCAAGTCCCAGAGTATTGAGCACCAGGATTGGGGCATCATGCTGTTGTGCTTCTTAGGGCATGGAGTGTGATGATGACATGCTGGGCGTTGGCATGGTTAACTGTCTGTACTTCTTGAGGTTTCCAGAGCTGTTGGTGTGGGGCCCTGGAGGAGTCTCCCCAGGGCAGGTCCTGTGCTGCTCCTTGGAAAGGAATGTCAGATGGCTGGGAACAGGGAAGAGGAAATCCAATGCACCATAGGGCCAAATTTGCTATCCAAATTCCAATCCAGCTCGGAACTGGAATTGCTGTTCCCAAAGCACTGAGCTGGGCTGGGATTTTTCCAGCAAGCTTCCAAAGGGGCACCAAGTGGGGAAGGAAGGATGCTGTGATATCTGTTTATGGGTACTTATGCTATCAGAGAACCCCAGCAGCTCTGGCACAGCTCAGCAAGCGCTGATTGCTGCTTGGCTGTGGAGTTTTGGTTATGTGCCATAAGTGAGTGTTAAAGCTGCAAGGGCTGGGAAATCTCAGTTAGCTATGGAAAAGGCCCAAGGGAACAGACCAAGGTGGTGGGCGCATTTGTCCATGTTTGCGTCAAAACTTTCCACAGAGAAAGAAGAGAGGACTTATTACATCCCTCAGTTATCTATCCCTCCTGTGTAATTGTGCCTGTCTGCCAAAAAAAAAAAAAAAAAAGTAATCGGGGCTTTTTCTAGAAGCCATTGGCTAGCTGGATCTAGCACAAGGCAGCATGACTGCTCATGCTGCGCTCTGCACTCCTGCTAATGGTATCAAATCAAGCAGGAAATTATTTTTGGAGCAGCAGAGCATGTTGAAACCCAGCAGAAGGCAGCTGTTTGCGTAACTGGAGTTTGGGGAGAGCTGTCTCACTTATTGCCAAGCGCTTGGCTTCCTATGCTGGTGAGAAATGGTTTCCCCACTCCCAGCGGCTGAACATACCCCCTGGGGCTCCAGAGACTGGGCTTGGTCCAGCACCATCGTTCCCGCAGTGCCTGCTCTGCAGCTCTGGAAGTCCCCAGCTGCTTTTCCGCAGCAGGGCTGAACCTGCCTGCTTTGCATCACTGCTCAGCCCTCTGCATCACAACGAATGACCTACAGAACAAAGGGCTTTGTCCAGGGTCTCCAAAGTGTTTTTGGTTAGCTCTCAGCTGGGTTTCCAGCACAAGCCCGGTGGTACCACGTAGCACTTGGGCTGCCTTCCCAAGGATGTGCCTTGGATTCTTTTCTCCCATGTAACTAGCAATAGGACTAGAGGAAATAGCCTCAGGTTGCACCAGGGAGGTTCAGTTTAGGAAAGACTTCTCCAAAAGAGTGGTGATGCATTGGAACAGGCTGCCCAGGAGGTGGTGGAGTCACTGTCCCTGGAGGTGTTCAAGAAACATGGAGATGTGATACTTAAGGGCATGGTTTAGTGGGCAATATTGGTAGTACGTGGACAGTTGGACTAAATGATCTTAGAGGTCTTTTCCAACCATAATGGTTCTATGATATTCTGGGTGTGATTGGCATCTGGGCTGAGCTGTGGTGTCCATTGGGGAGCTGCAGCCTATAGCAGTCTATTTAAAAAAAAAAAAAAAAAGGAATATTAATGAGGCTGGGGCTGTGTGAATATATATGTAATTTCCATTATCTGATTCTTTCTCATTCTGTTGTTAGCTGATATCCAGAATGGGAGCATTTATCAAATGGCATTTTTTCATTCCGGTCCCATCTCCATAAGGGGAAATGCTGATGCAGATGGGGCTGAAATTCCTGTCCCCAGAAGGAGATGCTTTGGCACAGAAGGGAAGGACCGAGTCAGCGCTGGAAGATTTTGAAAGCCGTGGTAGGGGTATAATGGCTTTTTTGTTTGCAGTCTTCTTGTGTCATCACTCGGTCATGCAAATGTCGCCCCAGAAGAAAGACTTTTTCACACTAGTGCCTTGTTCTGGAAAGTTCCCTCCCTGATTATTCATGACCGCCTTCATCTGTAGGCCCCTTTCCTGACTGCTGTGGAAAGAAATTCCTTGACATGGGGAAAGGGAGGAAAAAGTCTAGTGCACAAAAACTGAGTCAGACTGAAGTATTTGCAGCTTTCCAGTGGGATAATGAAGTTCTCATTCAGCCTGGTTATAATTAGCAAAGTTGCCTGTATTCCACAGGGCTAGAGTTTGTTCCTTTTGCATGACTGGAAACCAGTAGTGAGGCATCAGGGCATCCTCTGGGGATATGCAGAGCTCCCAAAGGTACAGTGCTACTGGAGAGGGCAGTTTTGGTGAAATAGTCTTGAAACAATACAAAAAGACATTGCTTCATTATTTAGTAACCTTACAACATAATTGCTTGATGATTTCTGGGCAGTTTAGTAATAGATTACAGGGCCTTTTATTTCTGCCTATCTTGTTCATTCATGTCTAGGGCTGTAGTGGTCGAATATTTCACTGTCTAGGGCTGTTGAGCGTGTAATGCTTTTAGTCAGCAGTAAAAAACCTCTAGTTCTGTTAAGCAATGAGGTAAAGACACCTCTGGCTGCAATTCCAGATTTTTTTTTTTTTTTTTTTTTTTTTTTTTCCCTCCCCTTGTTGCTTTATTGCTTCCTGGGGCACCATCACACCCTGCTCCATCAGTTTGTGTTAATCTGACTTGGGAGGGAGGTGGGATTGGGCGGTGCTCTCTTGGACACCTCACAGATGTTGATCCACCCCAAGCTTGCTCTTTGCTCTGCCTTTCACCTCTCCTTGTTTTCTTTATGATGCTAAGCTGACCCAAGCTGCCCTCAATCTCCTTTTTTTTCCCCCCTAAAAACTTGGCCATTGTAATTCTTGCGTGGAAGGGGCACATCTAAGGTCCTGTCCATCCCACCACTGAAGGTGAAAAAGCTGTACCATGATCATAGATGCCTGGTTGGGGCTCCTTATTTTTATGTAGAAGAGAGAATTAAAGAAGCAGTGGGAACCTCAATTTTGGTGGCTGCTCAGATAACTCACTCCTTCCCAAGATGTCTTGTGATATACAGAACTCCAACCCAAATTTCTCAGGACTGTACCCCCAGAAGGGTGACCCATCTCCTGGCAATAAAATACCATCTCTTTTAAAACCACAGCATAGGTCCCACTCCTTTGAGTGAAGGCAGGAGCCACGTGCACAGCGGTGCTTTTATTTCTGCACTGCCATTTTCCCAGCGGCAAGCTGCAGGGAACAGTTTAACTTCCTTTGTCGCCTTATCTCCAGGAGTCATTTCAGTTCCGTTTCAGTGACGTTGCTGCCAAGCACAAGACTAAAAAGGGTTTTATTGTCTCTTTGAACTGCATTTTGCTCTGAGGAATGAGGATATAATTGTACCGCGGCAAGCTGGGCCAAGAGCTGACGACAAAGCTGAGCATGTTGAGGCTTGTACTGCCTGATCTTTTTCCTATGTCTTTTTTGTTTTCTCCTTGCGTCTTGTACGTGTGATTGGGACTTTCCAATGAATAGCCCAGGGCTAAACCACTCTCAGCAAAGGTGCTCTGGCCAGCAGGATGTGCTATTCCTTTAGATACCAGCCAAGGTCAGGCTCTGCATCTCTTTCAATTAGTATTTAGCTGTTGGTATCCACAGAGGGACTCTCAAGCAGATATTTCCTCTGGGATATATATATTTTTTTATTTCATGTGCTCATTGGTTTTTCACTACTCTTTTTTGGGTCATGCTTGGGTTTTCCAAAAATTAAGTCTATGGGACAAATTAAGAGCAAATTTTGACTGAGAAGAAAGAGCATCCCTAAAGTCTTCGAATACTCTAGTGGCTTCCTTTTGATAAGTCTAGTTACTACTGTGGTAAAAATACAGGGTTTGTTGGCTATATTTGTGAATACAGCAAGTTGTACTTAGTTTGCATCCTTTAGCAAAAAACTGGCTTTGTTGTGAGGCCAGTGAGCAATCAGTCCTGATGTCAAACAGGGAGTAAAGACAAAGCTGTTGGTACTGAATCCACACTGTGTCTGTTCCTCGTTTCTTGCTATCTGATGACTTGCTAAAGAGGAATGAATTTCAAGTCCTTTCCTGCTGCTAATTCATATCAATTCATATCTCTACTCTACGGCTTGGCTCTTTATACCAAACTGCCATTTTGATGGGTTTTGGCAGCCATCCTATCTACGCGGTAGTATTGGGACTGATTCTGCATGTGTGAGATCTGTTTTGTTTAAGGTTTTTTTTTTCTGCCACAATCTTTTTTTAGGTCTTTGCAGGGGCACTTTTTAGTGCTTCATGTCCTTGTCTGTGCATGTGGGTCTTCGTGTCCTGCTTTGTCCCGTCACCCATGGGGATGTTATGAAGATAAATTGTCAGTTTTTCAGCTGCTGCTGTTATCAGGCCTATCTCTGTATGTAAAGAAGGAAAACTTCAGTTAAGTACTGTTAAAAGGAGTCGTGCAGATCCAGTTCTGTAGATGTCTATACTTCAGCCACCCCAGATGTGCATCCAACAGGCTTTTGCTTGATTGCACTTTGAAGTTTGTGGGTTTTTTTTTTTTTTGTTTTCCCCTTCTGAAAAAGAAACAAAGAGAAAAACAACATTAGTATCTTACAAAAAGTAAATAAGTTCCTCAACAACTGCTGTATGCAGAGCTGCTCGGTGCATTGAAAGCAGCCAGCTCCTGAATAGCTCCAAGATACCAAGAGCCAGTCTTAATTAATTGCCACTGCAAGCCTCTGACCAGCACAGCCCCATGTGCTTCAGGTGCTTGTAACACCTACCCTTGTAAAAAGCAGGTGTTCTCTTAGACGTCCTGACAAAGAAGCGTGTGGCCTCTGGCTCTATCTCGAAGTCTTCTGGATACAGCAAAACCAAGCATGTCATTGCTTTGCTCATTGAATGTTTCATTGGAGGTTTCCAAACTCCTCTGCAGACTGCTGGCTTCTCACCCTCCTAGTTTCCAGCTGCTAATTTGCAATTAAACACACTCAGCCTGCAATTTTCCATGCAAAGTCTACCAGCGTGCAGTTGCTGCCATTTGGTGGTGAGCTGTGCAGGGTCCTGCTGTAAGCATGCTGCTAGGTGAGAGGCTGCCCATGAGGCTGCCTAAGATGTGGTTCCCACCAAGTGCTGCTGTAAATAAAAGTTCAGCATAATGCAGCTGATGCTAATTGGCATCCCTGTAGGTGGTCTAAGTAGTGGGGCCAAGATTAAATGTGGTGCAGAGAATGAACGAGGCTCTTCTCCTCAAGGGGAATGCTTCCAACCAAGGGCTGAGGTGTGTGAGCTCAAAATGCAACAGCTGCAACAAGGCTGCAGATGAAAGATGTTCTTGTTCAGGGCTGTGGCAAAGCTGAAATCCAGAGAGGGATAGAAGACCTTGTGATTACATTTGACATTTGACTGACATGAAGTACTTTACATCTGTTTTCAATTCATTCCTCCAAAAATCACAAGAAAGTTCAGCTAATATTTAATGTACTTTTAGCCCAAATCAATTATTTTCTCTTATGCCAAACAAGTTTTCAGAAACAGACCCTTCCATGCCAAGTTTCTTAGCGGTTCCACAACTGGTGTTTGTCCTACCAGCTGTGAAGGAGGCCAAAGTAAACTTGCAAATGTACAACAAAGAGCAGCTTCCTGGTGGCTTACATTTAACATGCAGAAACCATCATCATTATGGGATGAAGGGAACAAAATACTTAATTGGGAGAGTTCATTAAATATAGTAACAGTGAGACCACTCACGATTTGAGCATACAAAGCCTGCCCAAGCAAGTAAGCTGCACCCTTAATTACTAGTTTCACCCTTCTGTTTCTTGAAATGGAGTGAGTCACTCATCTGAAGCAGATGCCTCTGAGGTCAAACTGTTCATGGAATCAAACCACCACATCCCTTAAGGGTCTGTCTTTGCTGGAAAAAGGATTGTTTTCCAGGAGCCTGTTGTGCAACCAGAGAGCTTGGAGCAGGGTGCTAGAAACGTTTCCACCTGATGTGTGAAGTGTTTAATTTGTCAATTTGGGTATTAGTGTCCGATATTTTTACCCATACAAACTAGGTCCTAATGTGTCTTATTTTGATCTCATTACAAGGTCTTAAAAGGTGCTGGAGCCCTTGATGTAGCACAGCAAGACTTTTTGCACCTGGAGGTGGAAGGTGTTGGCTGCAGCTCCTTGTTGCAGGGCAGGAACAGTCTGTGCTGTAACACTGGTAGGCTGATGTGTGTGCAGTTTGTTTCCGCAAGGTAAAGAAGTGCCTCATTTTGCCAGGGATTACATAGCTTGAAAAAGTCCTTTGCATGAATGTCATACTGGGAATAGACCAAGTGCTGGTTAAGGTGACATGCGTGGCTTGCAGGGCTTTCGTCTTGCTTTATATACAGTCAAGTTGTACTCCTTCCCCTCGTAGGAACTACCTGGCTTCCTCCCTTCATCCTCAGGCAGCAAAAGCCAGCTCTGCCCAAGCCAGCCCTGTGTGAGTACCACACGATGGGTGAGAAGCAGCAGCTCCAGCCAGGGCCAAGCCTAAACGTTCTCCAAAGCCACCACTGAGAGCAGGGACCTGGCAGGCTGGGAGCATGGCCCGGGTTGCTATAGCAATCCTTCAGCAGCTTCCTGTCCAGCTGAGGCTTTTGGAGTCTGAAGCGATGTAACCTCATAAAAGCTAGCAAGACCTTGAATTCATTCACAGATCATTTCACCACCTACGGTATTCTATGAAGTCAGACATGCTGTAACATATGATTAACGATGCGTTCAGTGATGAGTCACCGGGTTGTCTAGCAAGTGCTGCTTACCTTCTAACCAGTCTGTATGTGGGAGTCTTTACCCAGCAACACACCCAAACCGAGTGTTTTAATAATTCTCTACTCTCTGAGTTTGGAAGAGTAGTTCATAGAATTGTTGTTTCATTAGAATAAGTATTGCTTTACCACCCATTAGAGTACAGTCTCCAATCATGAAGAAGTTGGGAGAGAAGGAATGTAATTTGTATGGCTTGGGTATCTGAGAATTCTTCAGGTATTGAGTAAAGGAAGACTTCACTTTATCTGTGCAAGAAATAAAGAGTTGACCAAGATCACAGGTGTAAACATTTTTGTACTGCATGTATACCTTTTACTTCAAAGTTTAACCAGGAGCCAGCTATGTAGTTTAAAGATAGTCAGTGGAAACATTACCACTTGCAGAATGGTTCCTGTCCTATTGTTTCCCCTTGGAGTGCCCTCAGTCTGGTGTTTCTACCCAAGCTCTGCTGCTATACTTTTTTTTTAGCATCAGGAGACCAGCTGTATATCCACATATAGGTGTCTAAAAGATATTCCTGGAAATGAAAAACCAGGCCTGCATATTGGCAAGGAAAGGTCTGGGAAAAAGTCTGTGCTTGAGAGATGGGGGTTTAAGTCTTTGTGTTATATTCGACAGTCACTTGATAAAATGCATGAACTTTCCATGGCCTGAAATGTAGAATTACCCTTTCCTGCCTGAGTGTCCCAAGCGCAACATGAGAGCTATGGTTAATCTTGTTCTCTGGAATACTCAGAGATTGTAGAATAAAAGCTGTTGGTTGTTTTTTCTTTTCTTAGGGAATGAGCAAAGATGAGGGTGTCTGGTTTGTGAGATGTTGGAAGATATGGTTTTGATTCCTACTGAGAGGAGGAAATTGCACTCGTGTATCAGTGTGACCCAGTACATTTTCTCCAATAAAAATCACAGTAAGATGCCAGGGGAAGAACAGTGGGAAAAACTTGCATGATGCTTCACCAATTACTTTTCCAGCCTCCAACTGTTTTCAGCTTAGGGAATTTCCTGACATGAATGAATGTGGTTCGTGACTCTTTAGTAATCTTCAGTGGATTGTTCTTCCACAGAATTGTCCAGTCTCTCCTTGAGCCTGTTTCAACCCTTTCCTTCTACAGTATTGGTAGCAACAAACTCTGCTGGCCTTCTATGTATTGTGAGAGATGAAGACTCTCAATCTTCTTAGTTATCACTGGTGACTGGAGGGAATCCAGGCAATTGTCCTCAGAGCCTACACTGCTTCTCAGGTAGGTTTTGGAGAAAAGAGGGCAAATATTGCATGTGCTCTACAGGGTAGTAGTGCATTGTACTACTGTGCTACACTGTAGTACAGCTCTTACAGTGCTGGTGAACCAGGGTTTTGATACAGTATAATGATGTTTGCTTCTCTGGTTCAACTTCTTTCATAGTACTCCCTAAGTGCTGTATTAGCTGAGCACTTAGTGATGCCTTTGTCAAATTGCTTGTGCTCATCCAAAGGTCTCAGTCCTGAGTGGTATTAGGCATTCAGAAACCATCATTTCATTCCTGAATTTAAGACTTGTTTTCCCCATGTGCATCATGTGATATTTACTCTGCTCTGACTTTTAAGTGCCATTTTATTGCCCAGCCTTTCAGTGCTGTGAGCGCCCTGTGCAGTTCCCCATGTCTGTTCTTTCTCCCAGTACTCTCCAAGCTGCATGTCCTCAGCAAGCTTCCTTACCTCATTGCTGTTCCAGATGGTTTGCAGATAGATCGAGCAACACAAGTCCCGGCCGCGCCGGTGGGATGTGCCTGTTTCGAGAACTGACCATTTACACCTACTTTCTGATCCCTATCTTGGCCTGCCCCAGCTCATCCAGGATTAGAACTGCTGGGAGTGAAGCCAGGTGTTGCAAGCCCTTGATCAATCAGTGAACTCATCCTCGGTCCTTGTCTGGACTCCTCCATTTGTAGACATAAGGATGAGGCCACGGAAGACGCAGTGCCTTAGTCAGCCAGCTGGCTATGATTTTCTGGGGAGTGAATGTTCTTTCCTCCATTTTTTATAAATGAATGTAAATGTGCAGGTATTTGGTGCACAGAGATGCCGATGGGACTGTGCAACAGGGAAAAGGAGCAATGACACAAACAAGTGCAAGCTTTGAGTAAGCCAAGTGAGTATTTTGAAGAAGGTTATTTTATCAGAAAAGAACACACACAAACATTAATGACACTTGAATTTAATGGTGGATTATGGACCAAGTATGCAAATCCACCCACTCCTTTTTCATGCGTAACCGATATGCTTCTTCCGGTAATTAGCCGAGTTCCCTAGAAGAGTGCTGGCACCAGCAGTGTGCTCCAGCTGCCAAGAAATTAGCATCCTGCCCAGCTCTTCAGAGTGTCCCATAAGGGACATTAAACCCCAAGTAGCTCTGCTGGCCCTAGGGACAGCTGTGAGGTTGTGTCCCCATCCCACACCTGGTGTCCCTAATACAAGATAGCCCCAATATTCCTTTCCTGTTGCTGCTCACAGCTCTTTGCCCTGCTGCTGTGCTAACTTTCAGTGTCCCTACCTGCCCCAGTTCTGGTGGAAATCAGTGGTGCATCATGCCCTGTGTTCCCCTTCATCCTTTTCCCTTTCCCGCCCCTCAGATTTTCCAGATCAGAATTAAACAGTTGAGTGAGTACTTGTCTATGGATGACGCATTTGCACCCTTGAGGGACTGTGCTTAGGGTGTGCATGTGAAACTTCACTCCCTTCTTGGCCTTCCCATGACCAGGTCAAACCCACTGCAGCACAGAAGAGCCTCTTCCTCGCCGTAGAGCAGCAGCCATCTTGTGCTGGTCAGCTAAAAGCACGTGAGGCAACAAAAGGGCATCCTGGGCATGGTGTCCAGTTGTATCAGGGCAATGAATGTGTGGGTGAAGGCAGGTATTGACTGGTTTTATGCTGTCTCTAGAGGAATCATAGAGTGCAAGTGAAATTTTGTGCTTGATTTTTAGTCTCTTTTGGTCCTGGAACAGAGGACTGGCCAATGCTCATTTTCTTAGAATCATAGGATCGCTAAGCTTGGACAAGACCACTAAGATCATCTAGACCAAGCCCAGCTTGGGGACACAGTGCTGCTTAATGGATGGTTTGGCATCAGGGTTTCACCTGGGGGGTTTTTTCATCTCAGTTTTTTGCCTTTCTTTTCCTTCCAAACAACCAGCTGTTCCCCCTGGCTGCCCCTCTCTTAGGGTGTGAGTGGATGAGTGGAGAGTGTGGCCGGACTGCAATCAAAGAAATATTTTGAGAGTCCTTTCAGAGCTCCTTAAGGAATCTGGGCTGGCTATGAATGCATGCTTTATACAGCATTGTTTTGAAGTAGGAGTGAGTCACTAAAAAGCAATCTGCACTCTCTCCATGTTCAACTTTGACTTTATTAAGAAAAAGAGAAAGAAAACAAACACAATCCCATTCACTTCAGAAATACACATTGATCCTTTAATCCTCAGGGAAGCATCGGGAACAGCTTCCTACTTGAAAGAATTGCTGTATTGATGCAACATTTAATTGTGCAATTACACACGCACATTTTCTCCCGTGCTTTGCATGCAGAGCAGGGCTCTGTGGCTGGAATGCTAATCAGAATGTGGCTGATGCTATCTCACTGCACACACAGCCCCAGTGCAGCCTCCCGGCCAGCAGCAAGCCTCAGGTTTTGTTACGACCAGAGGTACTTCCAGCAAGAACTACTGCACACCTGCTCTGTAGGTGTTCACACATATATGCCCACATTAATGTGTATACATCCACATTTGTTTGGCCAGGGCCTGCTTTCCAAGATCTGCATTGGGTATAATGTCTGTCAGGTTTTTCTGATGCTTCTTGTGTGACCTGTTGTGATATCAGGGGCACGCAGCACTTGGTGTGAAGGTGCCATCTGTGGAAAAGGCACATGTTTGTCCTGCTGATTTTCCTTGTCCTTTATTTTTGGAGCTGGAGATACTGAAATCAGTCTGAGGGATGCCCTGTGCAATAAAAAGCATAATCACAGAACTGTAGGGGTTGAAAGGGACCTCCACGTATCATCAAGCCCAATCCCCCTGCTTAAATGAGTATCCCACAATAGGTGCTGTTTTACAGTACTTGACAGTAAATGCAAAGGTTGGTTGAGTGACAGAGGGGAGCAAATTCAACCATCTTTTAGCCAACTTCAAACACTAATATTTTTGCTGGGTTTAATCTCTTTACCATGTTTTTATTATTCATGGTTTTGTCATTAATTCTGCTTTCCCACCAACGTTAGGGATGGAGTTTCCAGATGGGAAATCCTACCTGTCATTCTGTCATCAACAGCCACGGGCTACAACACAGGCTTTGAAATACAAGTGCTGCTTTCTTTTCTGGGCTTTGCATGGTGTCTAGGGGCACCTCCAGTTCTCCTCTCTTGGGTCGCTACCTCCATGGGAGTGCTTTTAATGCCACACTGTCTTAACAGTTTTAGGAAAATGGCAAAAGGTGGGGGAGGGAGGAGGGGAGAGGAAAAGCTTTGGTTATTGAAGAGTATTTGACTGATGTTTCTGCCAAGGAGGTGGTGGAGTCACCATCCATGGAAATGTTCAAGAAATGTGTAGATGTGATACTTAGAGACATGGATCAGTGGGCAATGTTGGTGATATGTGGGCAGTTGGACTAGATGATCTCAGTGATCTTTTTCCAACCTTAATGATGCTCTATGTTATGGGCTCCTGGTTTCCTGGAACCTCTGCTTGTGTTTTCATCATGTTTCTGAAAGCTTAAAATTAGAGCAAGCTATCAACACAGCAAAAATCAGTCTTTTAATGTAACAGCATTAGCTCTGACTGTGGCCTTCCCTGTTCCTGTTGTTCAGGAAATCTGCTTCTGTTTTTGGCAGGACGCATGCTGGCTCTGTGGCTGATGTGCAGGGACAGAGGGGGAGGCAGGAAGGGGAAGGGGAGAAGTCTCACCGCAGCAGCCTTGTTTATGTGCCTCATTTGTCTTAGTAGTGCCGCCGCTTCCTTTCCTGGCGGAAGTCCCTTTCTGATAAGCCAAACAAGCAAAGAAAGAAGCTGTTGCTCAGAGCTGTCACGGGATGCAGTCTATGCCATCCTCCTGACTATCAACACCTTCTTCCCACCCACCTGCTCAGGGTGCAGCACCACTCCCAGCAGTTCCATGGGTGCGGGTTGGGTTTTTTCCCATACATAGAGAAGCGTGCACCACCTCCTTGGGCAGCCTGTTCCAATATTCATCTTTCATTTCTGTACCCTTACCTTAAAGCCTGTAAAAAGTACCCTTTGACAGTTGCCTTGCAGCTTTGGTTGGGTTTTCTTTGGTTAGTAACCCCAGTGGTTGGTGGCACAGCTATGTAGTATGACACAAGTGTAATCATGCAAGGCCAGGGTCTATTCCCAGCTGCAGATCTTCCTTTAGAGAGGCTGTGACTTGGATGGCTCAGAGGTTGCTTTCCCCGTTTTCTTGCCCTGTGCTGCTGGGACCCCCAGTAAGAGCACAGGCAGAACTGACTCCATTCCTGATGGCAATGAGGTGCTCAGGTCTCTGTATTTAAAGCTGACATTTTACCCTTTGTATTGCATAAGAAATGGGCTCTTCAAAGTTTAATAAAGGCATGGAACAGATGCTTCCAAGGGAAGCAAGTTCACGTGTTCTAACAGAAAAATCAGGAAGAAAAAAAAAAGTAATGAATGGCCTGCTGCATCAATACTGCAGTTTTATGACTGCTGGTTTTGTTTAATCTTTCTTAAGCAAGCAAACAAACAAATGAGAGAGGTGGTTTCCAGGACACGGGCACGTTACGTCCAGCCCCAGAGTTTGTCTCTGCCATGTGAGACAAGCTGTGTGAATCTCCCCTGTTACCACCAGGAAATGCTAATAATGCTAGTAGGTGGGCACTTGCAGAATGCTATGGTTATGAAAAGGGATCTTCAGATGGTTTTGAATGCTTCAGACTTTCTGGGAAATGTGGTTTTGAGTTCAGTGTTTTGCTGAATTTCCCTGAATTCAGAGTCTGAGTGTATGGAATTCCATGAATCTATGAAGGCAAGCCCGGGTTTTTCTGAATGTGCAACATTTTGAGGTTCTCCCCTCCCTTTCCTAACAATGAATTATTGGTCCTTTGCTTTCAGTGAAGTACGTTAATTACATACTGGTTTTATCAAGTGTTCCTTCACTGTTTGCTGGCCCTTGCTGCAGTTCTTCTTGGACCTGAAGAGTAGAATGTGTTTGTGTTGGCATGCGGGATATAGGGGAAACCTCAGGAGAAAATAGGACTGGAAAGGAAATGTTTTTTCTGCCCAATGAAAATTTTTGTGATGCATTTTTTCCACATCAGAATAAAACTTGAAATATGGAAGAAAGAAAAAAGAATCCAGCTGGAGCAGTTACTTCTCTTGATTCCTTTTATTTTTTTTCTCTCTTGTTAACAAAGTTTCTTTATGTTGCAATGCAAACTACAAATTCCAGATTCCTCGGATATCTGGATAACTTGGGTCAAAAAGTTGATTTCAGTGGATTGGGAACAGTTCAGTACATAATTTTAAATCAGAAAAGGACAATCTGCTGCATTAAAATTAAAAAATAATGACCCAGTAAATTACTAATTTTGTGGTCCAGGGTAATTAGTGGAACAGCTTGGCAGGTAGAATGCAGCAGGTCTAAATTACTGCTCTAAGTCCATTAGCAGGAAGATATTATCTACCTTTGTTGCTACTAACAGGAATACGTATATATACATATATATATATATTTGCCCTTTGATGCTTTTCTTAGTTGTTTGCATCTCAATCCTTGGTTGTCTCCATAACGCTCCAGAAATTATTCACACTGCACTTTTCCTAGCGCAGGGGAAACTTGAGGCTTTTACAATTAATGCTGCTGGCTATTCCATGGAAAACATACACCATGGTCTGACAAGGAAAGCAGCAGTAAAAAGCCACGTGATGGCTGATGTCTGCCAGCAGGTGCATGGAAAGCAGTGGTTCCCATCTTGCAGGTCTCTTTTGTGTCCCATTTGATGAGGTGATGGCACATTCACCTCCAAGTGAACGGAGGCATCTCCCTATCCACACACTGCTTTGCTAAGGGCCAAAGTGCAATGGTCATATCGTCTTGTCCCCTTTGTGACATTGGCCTATTTCAGCTGGGAATTTCCACCCCAAATCTGTACCCTGCAATAGGCTTTAAGCATACATTTTACAGAGAAATCCCCTTTGACTTTCAGGATCAACATGATAGGAATTACTGCTAATGAGCTGGTTTGCTTAGTGGGTGGTTGCTCTTGTTGTAAAACACAAAGGATAGTTTTTCTTCGGTTTTCAACTTGAGTTTCCCGAGATTCAGTCTTCCAACCCTAGACTTTGTTCCAGCTCTGTTTGCTGGAGTTAAAGTCATCAGAGTCTAAAATCTTCCCATGAGCCCTTAAAGTCCAGGAGGAGTCGCTTCCTAATCTCCTCTTTTAAGAGGATGGTGATAATTGAGGACTTCTTATTGACTCTGTTGACCTTTGCCTACTTTGTGTTTGGGTTTTATTAGATAACTTGCAATTGTTCTTTTTCATCATTGTAACACTACTGTTAATAATTGTTAACTGGATCTACATCTAAGGATGTGGCCCACGTTGGTCAAAGAGCAAAAGTTTGGGCCTCTGATGGACAGATGAAATGTTGTTGATACAGTCTGGAGCACCTTCAGAGAAAAGAAAACGCATCAATCCCTGTGCTATTTACTCACCTCCTCAGAAAGTTTTGTAAATCATGTTTTATATTTTTAGTGATTTCTTTTCAAGTGGTGATGTATCTCTGCTGTTTTCAGGTCTGCTTGTATGCTGGGCTGTATTCCACCATCTGTGATGGTCCTGAGCACTTCCTTCACTCCTGAACTTCATTTGATTTCACTGAGAAGTTGCAAGCAGTGAGATAATACTGAATGAAATTGGGATTAGATGGGTAATTAGATGGATCCTCACAGGTACTTCATCTGCATGTACGATCTTTTATAGCCTTACATATTGCAGCTTCAAGGGAGTTGTTCCTCATCTAACACAGCCAATTGCTCTAGACTTTGCAGGATGGAGGAGCATCTGTCTTCTGTTTATTATGACTTCTTTCTTACCTGTATTATTTTTTTTCTTTTTGCAGCGTTTTTGTTCCCATGTATTTGGGGCTGGTGGGAAGTCTCATAAATACCATTATATCAATAGTTTGGATCCCCTCTCCAGCTAAGCCGAAGTCAGAACAACGTAAGACAGAAAACAGTAAGTATTTAGTTATTTTACTAAATAGCACATGAATAGGGCAGCTGGAATGCTCTGATAAAGGGTTTGGGATTGTGTTTATGGGCAGAAAGGTGCCCCTCTTTGCTCACAGTGCCTCATCCTCTTAATGCTTGTGAGAAAGTACTTCCCAGGAGAGGAGTTCGTGTCAGATGAGAAGGATTTAGGAATGCTGAGGATGCAGTCATCTAATTCATTTTGCATATGTCCACAGTTTCAACTCAGTTTTCTGAGCCCAAAGCTTCACCTGCCAAATTCAGTCCCACAGTAGAATTAACTCTTGCACTGTTATCTACACACTCATACCATTCCTATTAAGATTTGCCCTTCCCAGAAAGCATCACGTGGAGAGCCATTGCCTGCTGTGTAGAACACTGTTATTACAAGCAACAAGTACTCACAATGATGGGGAGAGTTTCTTGTTCCCTACCTCTAACCTATTTATACATAACATTATTTGATATGTTATCTTCTGTAGGCAGTGTATTCAACGTCAGAGAAATCCTACGCGTGATGAAGTTTCCGGGAGTAATGGAAATCTTCTTAGTCAAGGTCCTTTCTGGACTTCCCATGGGTAAATCTCACTCTTTACCATGGTTGCTGATGTATTTATAATAAGAAGACATACACTGGAGACTGGGCTAGTCTGAAGTTACTGAAACCACACTGTGTGTAATCATGGAGAAGTGGGGATTTGGCTCGTACCTCAACACTTGTACTTCCAGATGCTCTCAGCTACACAGAGTCAAAAATCTGGAATTAATGTAAAACAGACCACTAGTCACAGGCTGCTTTTGTGACTTTTGGCATATCACTTAATTGCTCTGCCTGGTCCCATGGCTGTAAAAGGATAGTTCTATTCTCTGTCATTTCTGTTTAGGCTGGAACCTCTTCAGAGCAGAGGCAAGTTGAATGTACCCTGTCAAAAACACTGATGTCCCTCTTGATTTTAGTTAATGATTTTAAGGGGAGGGAAGGATGCATAGCCTAACCTTTTCCCAACAATTTAAAGCTATAGCTGGACAAGATGTGGTCAGACGGGTTGTTAATTTCTGCTGTGCACAAGGGAGCCACTTGCTTTTATTTCTTCCTTTCCGTGATGGCGGTAGTGCTTGTTCTTCTCTGTGAATATTCTTCTGATTTTTCTCATGTCGTGGTCATAATGCACTGCTTCAGACATACCCCAAACCCACCTGTCCTCCTGCTCCTGTTGAATCATTCACAGTCTTGACATGTTCCATTGTGTGGCACAGACCCAATGCTCCGTTAGGTAGGTGGGATGGTTGCCCTAGATGATCATAGAGGTCGTTTCCAACCTTGATGATTCTAAGATTCTGTGATCAAGTTGTGGTTTGTAAACTGTAAATTCAATTTACAAATGAAGGTAGATTTGACTAAAGAGAGTGGCTGAATGAGATGGGGATGTCATTTCTGGCCATGACCAGGTTCTTCTAACATCTTGCCAAGACTGACTGGAGCTGTAGAATAACATGAAAGGAAGAAAAGTGTTTCTGATTTTTTTCTTTTGTTTTAGTGCATACTTGGCATTGGCTGAGATCAATGATGCCAGCTGGTCCTGCTCCCACCACTAGAGAGAGAACAGGCACCTCTATGGACGGGTGGCTTGCCCAAAGTGTGCATCTCGTAGATTCTTATGAAACCTTTAAAACTGTGTTTTAAATGTTTATAAAATGGCAGCATTTCATAGAACGAGATAGCCAAGTGATGTTTTAACAGGGTTTTCTTTTCCAATTCTGTCTCATTTCCCAGCTTAAAGCAGTATTCTCTTCCCTGTTTAAAAACACCATACTGAGACCACATCCATTTGTAATCTGCACTGTAATTTCCTGTGCACTGTCCTTCTTCCAACAGATGGGTGAGATGCATCCTGGTTTAGTCATTGCTGCTGAAATACAGATGCCTCTTTGTTGCAGAAGACATTCTTCTTTTCCCATGCACAGCAAAAATGAACACCAGACCAAAATAAACATCTCCTGCCCCAACTGCAAGGCAACTTGTAGGCAAACAGGATGGAATGTAAGGCTGAGATTCAGGGCAGGACATGGGCTACTTGCTACTGAAATGGGTGGGAATAACTCATGACGAGCAGGAATGAGTTTACTGGAGGCATTCCTGCTACAAGCAGAACGGAATGCCTAGAAGTGATTACAATCCCAGGCACTTCTGTTCACAGGACTCTCTTCGGGTCGCTGACCCATAGGGTTGCATCCAGAAGGGGATTTGGACATCCCTTCCTCCTTTGCAACTTATGGCTGGAGGCTGAGTTCCTACTGTTCTCATTCACCTTTCATCTCCCTTCTGCAACTGTGTAATTAATTAGACCAGCCAAATTACAGACCTCTCTTTATTTACCTTGTAAACAAGTGCGTGATATACACAGAGGAGAATCTCCTGTTCCATACAGATCTCATCGTTGTCCAAAATGAGTATGTTTGAGACAGAAAGAGCCTTCCCAAGAGGGCTGCAGAGTTGGGAACCTCCTCCCTGGTTTGCATCAAAGCACAGGTGGCTCCATGCTCCTGCTGGAAGCTGAGCTGCCATGGAATGGAAGAGGCAGTAGGGGTCTCCAGCATGGCTGATTTGCCTGCTCAATAATGTGAGTGTCATGGCCTTGCAGTAGATAGTAGACTGAAAGCCAAACATGAGGGCAGAAATGTCAAACACCCCTTGGTGCTTGGAGATCACTAGGGCTTTGAAAATACTGAAAATAGCTGCTTGTAGGAATCTGTGGGCTTGAAAAAACCTGCTCCCTTCTCACAGTGGCTACTTCTGCAGACCACTCCCCACCCTGCTACTGAAACTTTGCCATATACAGCCTCCCAAAGCCACTGCTTGCTGTCTCTTTGGTGCTCTTCCTCCCTTTTACTGCATCTTACAAAACGTTTTCCTGCCTCATGCTGCATGCCCATTATTATTTGCTGCTCGGTGCAAGATTTTATGAAGGGTTCACTCCTGGTGCGGGCATCCCCAGGAAGGTGAAGTTCTGAGATCCTGTGAGTCACTGAAAGAAGAGGGGACAAGGAGGGTCTGCTTTGCCCAGGCACTTGTATGGGCATAGGGTAGCTCCCATCTGAGGGATGTTTGCATCCTGAGGTAGCCATGAAACTGAAACATAGAATCATTAAGGATGGAAAAGACCATTAAGAAAGATCATCTAGTCCATCACCATACCACTAAACCATGTCCCTCAGTGCAATGTGCAATGCCTTTGAAGGAGCACAGCTACCTCCCTGAGCAGAAAGAAATGAGCTCCTTTGGAGCACAAAGATCAAAACCTAAGCTGGGTGAAGGACTTCAAAAGAGCTTAGCTGCAAGAGCTGCAAGCAGCATGGCACTGCGAAGAGGCAGCAATGTAGGAAGGCTGAGTCCTGCCGGGTGGTAGCGCAGTGAGGCTGCTGGGTGAAAGGAGATGCACCCTGATCTGATCTCCCTGTGAGTAAAGCCAAGTGTGGTTTTTCTTTCATTTCTTCACGTGTGTCTTTTATAAACATCTGCAGCTCTGTTGTCTGTTTTGGATGTGAGGAGAAAACGCTGCTGTTTGCATGTTACCCTAACCTGGTTTGAGCTAGGAGGCGTTTCAAAGCAACAGGATAACAGCGGGCGCTCCCCGCAGAGTGCTGCGACTGAGCCAAAAATCTTCACAAGCATCAGGCATACCAGCACCTTCCCCAGACCAATGGGAAGCAGCAGGGTGAGGTGCTTTTCATTTTGCCCAGCACCAGCTGAGTGAGGAAAGGAGCCCCAGAAACCTGCTGGACGTGGGACAGTTGGGCCAATCAGTTTGGGTGCGCATCCTTCCATCCAAAGGCAGATTTTGGGCAGGTCAGTTGAGGACACTGCAGAACTGACCATTTCCCCATCATCTCACCCACCCCTGAAGCCTTCAGTGTGAGCTTTATCTTTTGTAGAATTTCACTGAAAAAGTGCATTTCCTGTCCAAATGGGGCATATATGGAAAACGGGTTGCATTTTCTGCCCGCAATGGGTGGATGTGGTTGTGCTTGGGGTGAATGAAACACACTGTAGTCAGCAATTGGAGATGGCTCTCCCCACACTTCCAGGAAATGCGGGTGAGAGCCTTCCTGTTCTGCGGGCTAGTGACTCACCTAGCCAGGCCACAGGCTGCTCTCAGTCCTCACTCCTTTCCTCCTGTGCTCTTCTGTCATTACAGAGAGCACTGCAGCTCCCGGCTCACCAGGTCTGTGCACCTCGGTGGGCCCTACAAAGCAGGGCAGGAGCAGACCCCTGCAGGTCATTGGCTCTTTCCTCCTCTCCCAGCAGCACTGGGATGCCGACACACACAGTCTAATTTCCTGCTGTCTGTCCACCTGAAATGTGTTGGCAGAGGCAGCAGGTGCATACCGCAAGCCCATTCTTCAGTGAGCAATGTTTTGTCCCAACAGTGGGGATGGGTAGATGGCTGGACGAGGTGATCTTAGTGGTCTTTTCCAAACCTTACGATTCTATGAATGTTTTTGATTTGGTGGCAATTTGTGTATAATGGAGTACACATACACATCTCTGTGTTTGTGTATATTAGGTGCCGTGGGAAATGCACACAATTGCATTTTTAGGTAAGACTGAGTGGGCATTTTCCACAGCACCCTCCAGAAACTGCCTTAATAGACAAGCACACCTCGTGCCTGCTGTTCCTGTCCGTACTTCCCCAATTGTTTCTGTTGACACCACTCTCAAGCCATGGGAGTTTTCACGTGGGGCTGAAATTGCTGCTGGGGTGTGCAGTGAAACCTTTTTGTTTAGTCTGATGTCACCGGCTTGTTTCCCAGGCAGCGTTCCCAATGGTGGAAAGCTAAAGTTAGGCAAAAGGGAGGAGGAATCCAATCAGATTATTCTATGGTTACAGTCTTGTCTGAACAAATGTTTTCTTGCTGCCTTAATACTTAGTCTGCCGTGGGTGATAAAAATATTTACTAGTTTATTATAAACAGCTGAACCTACAGCCTACATAGTCACATTATTTCAAGATGAAAGTAAAGGGAATAAAAAAGTGAACATTTAAAGACTAAATTGCTATACTGGCTTTGAGTAGGATTCTGCTCCTATTTATATCCAGTGCCTATAAACCCAGGGAGAGCTCCTGACTCACGCTGGGAGCAGAGGTTGGGCCAGTGCCGTGCTGAGGGCATACTGAAGTGTATTTCTCATTAACCCTCCCTCTAGGTTTGTTCCTGATTATGTTTTCCATCATCTCGATTGAGTTCTTTGGGTTGGAAGCAGTGGAGTCTGGATACCTGATGTCATATTTTGGTGTCCTTCAGATGGTAAGTGAAGTGCCATACTGCTGTCTGATGTGTACCTTGCCACATTTTTTACACATATTCTCCCAAATCCAGGCATAATATTGACACGCAGATCATAAATACACTCATAGCTCTGCTATGTGTAATTCAGCTTCAAAAAATTAAAGTGCCTCCAAATTTATTCTGTTCCTTGGAATGGAAAGCAAGTAGAGTGAGCAATGTCTTGGAGACCTTCTCCCCTTGTCACTTCTTGTGGATCTTTAAGCTTTGGAGCCAAGATTTCCAATGACTGGCATGTCATCCTGGTTCCTGCAACAAAACTTACATTGAAGCTAACAGGCCTCAATTACAAGGTTTTCAGTTCTGTAGGTTAGCTCATTTACATTTGCTTAGTAGCACCTGTGAATTTGTGTAGGTAGGTGCATTTACTGGCATTTTTGCAGATGCCCTCAGTGTAGAGGAAGGACTCGTTCCTTCTGTGGACAACTGTGGGGAAACTAGCGCAGCAAGCTTGTACTTTCAAAAAAAAAAAAAAAAAAAAAAAAGATGGGCCATGGAACACAGGAGATTGGCAAAATGGACAAGAGTGAAAAATTAGCTGAATTGTGTCATAGCACAGCCAAAAATAATGGTGATAGTGCAGCCCAAAATAATGGTGCTGTGTTATTTGGAGAAAGAGGCTAATAATTCTGCAGGAAGAGCAACAGATGGCTATAACGGAAGGCAGGAATGCAAGGCAAGCAATATCCTGAAGGAGGGTGGTCTTGTTAGAATGCCTTGCTTTCCTGGGCAGTGCCGCAGAGTTCCTGTGTGATTCAGAGGATCTCCCCATCTGTGAAATAGCAATTTTAGTCCCTTGTGATCTGGATCTGGCATTGTGTTGGTCTCATACCCTAGCAGAGCAGCCAATAGGTATGGTTGTGCATCCACGAGTGGGGTCAAACCTCTGGATCTGAGCAACCTTCTCTGTTGCTGCTCTGCTTTGGTGGTCTGTGCCTCAGTCCCATGTGCGTCACACTTGCTGTCATTTGCATTGGGTAGGAAACCAGTTTTGCTGCTGCAAGTGAGGTGATCAGCAGCTGCTTCCCATAGCACGCATCTGTCCCAAATATGAGGTCTCATGGAGGCCTGCTCTACATTAGTCTTCATGTGCCACCTCCTAGACCAGGATCTCTAGGATGCATTCAAGCCTTAGAGTTGTCCTCTGAAGTCTTTTTCCCCCTCTGAATGTAGAGAGCACTTTAAGAACTCTTTATGTAGATATACCAGTTGAATCTGATGGTTGGACTAGATGATCTTAAAGGTCTTTTCCAACCTTAGTGATTCTCTGATCCCTACGATATATGTCTGCATGAAAATCACATTGGGGATTTCTGCATGGTTATGTTGTTGTTGTTTCAAGCTGGGTATCACGGGTGATTATAGCAACAAAGGTGAAATGATCCTTGTGCAACCTGGAAGGGACAGCTTTGTGTTGATCGATAGAGCCAGCATGGTGCCACTGGGTCTGGGATTTCTGTCTGTCTTCGTGCTGCTGTTTCCCAGCTTTGTTTGGTTGAAACTGCTGTAGATAAGGTTACCTGGCATGCTGCGCCAATGAGCCCTACAAATGGACACAGTCCTGGAAGGCCGCCTTCACTTTTCTCCCTAGCAAGTAATCAGATGTCAGTGCAAGCCAGGGACTTGGCCCTTCCCACAGTTCCAGGAGTTGGGTTTCATCCCATAGTGCCAACCATACCCATAGCCACGCTATGTGATCCAGCAGTGCCTCCAGACTCAGGTGCAGTATCTGCTTTACTGGGGAGGCTTTGCCCCAGGTGTTTGGCACAGAAATTGGCTGCTGTCAGCCAGGCAGCTCATTTTCATCTTGCCATGCAGTTTCTGTCCATTCTGTTCAACAGCATGTGGCTCTGGACTTCAGAAATGCAGGAGTGAAGCAGTTGTAAGTTACAAAGAAAATTCACTTTTTTAGGGTGGTGCTTTGAGGTTTGTAGTCCAGGCATAGGTTTGTGTCCTGACTTTCTGATCAGGACTCTGGTTGGAACAGCCTGCCTCAAAGGCAGAGGCTGAGCTGATGTTTTAGGGGTGCTTTCTGCTACGACCACACTGGTGGGAGGTGCATGCAGGAGATGTACTGCAGTGGCTCTGTCCCACCCCAGGGCTGCAGCCTCCATCGCTCCTCAGTTGGCCTTTCAGGTGTGTTTGTCTCTGTTGTGCAGCACACTGATACTGCAGGAGATAAAAATGCAGATTAGGGTGCAAGCAAATTCCACCCGACAAGGTGGGTGAATGTGATTAGTATCTGCTGACTGGCTTCCCCACTTCGCTTGCTAAATTATAGCTTTATTCATAACAAATATAATGTTCTTTTCAATGCATTTCATCAAGCAGATCCTCAGCTCTGATTTCTCATTCCTCAGTTTGCCCTTCTATAGAATATTGCAGGAGGTTTTCTCCAGATTGCTCTGAGCCCCCTCTCATTTGCCCCCCTCCTCCCACAGCTGGAAATGGGCCATATCTGAGGGCCTTTAAAGATAGGTGTGGCTGTTGGAGAAGTGAAAAGGGGAAATAAAGAGTGAGCTGCATCCTGTTTACACCAAACATCCCTGTGGACATTGAACACAGCACCCAGATCTGGTCTGCAGGACAGGAGGGCATAGTCACAGCCCTCTGCTCTCAGCACATGCCACCAAGGGGCTCAAGAGCTGCACAGGTTTCATAGAATCATAGTATCATTAAGGTTGGGAAGACCACCGAGATCATCCAGTCCAATCCCAACCCATTCCCACCATTCCCATTGAGCCATGTCCCTAAGGGTCACATCTCCACGTTTTTTGAACATCTCCAGGGACAGTGATTCCTGCTTTCCTCTCCTGCCCTGGGGGTGTTACACTCCAATTGCTTAACCTAATTTTTCAACTTCTCAGCCTCATTTAACCTACTGTAGTGAGAGGCAGCCAACGCATCACCAGCATTTGAGTTTCTCACCCTTCAAGCCAGCTGCAGAGAGCCTAGAGAGCAGATGTGGAATCGCACTGAGTCAGCCTGTCTACCTTCAGATAGGCAACCCAAGAACTTTGCCATGGGTATCCCAAGGTCCTTGTTGTGTAGGGGGATCAGCACAGAAGCAGTTGCCCTTTGGAAGGTGAGGGCTTTGTCTCCTGTGCAGATGGAGGACATCTGTGAACATCTCACTGCCAAAAGGTGGTCTGGGGGACCTGAGTGGCCCAAGCTTATGCATCTATTTAACGATTACCTGGGAGAAACCATCAGCTGCACCTATTTGCAGTTAGGCAAAGAGCATCTTCTGATATCAGAGGATATGGGGCAGGCTGGGAGCAGCCCGGGGAAAGGAAGGTTGGATGGTGCTGGAGAAGCAGAAAGCAGAGAGGGTGAATCACACTCTGCACCCCAACAGCGTGTAGCTGGCTGTGGGCAGGAGGAGATTTCTCATGGGAAACAATGAAATGAGGATGGAAGGTAGGGAGTAGGAGGAGTGCAGTGCCTTGCTCTGCAGAAATCCCCTTTGCTTGTGATATGTTTGAAGCAGTTTTGTCTGTTCACCAGAGGGTCTCCAGTGAGAGGTCTGAGAGCCCATCAGGGATGTAGTGCCTTTTGTCCTCCAGAGCTGTGATCCCAGGGCCTGTGTGGACAAAATCTCCCTCTTATGGAGTGCCTAGGAGGAGTGTGGGATGTCATTCATTTTTCTTCCAGAGAACGATTAATTTCATAATCACGTAACATTTAAAATAACTGCATAATAGCCAGAAGCCGACCTAAGCTCCATCTTTTCTTGGAGTTGGGAACGCAATGGCATGGTTAGAATATGAAGTCACATCTGATGCTCAGATTTCCAGGCATGGACAGGAGGAACTTTCCTTTAAGGATTTTTTTTTTTCGTAAAGCACACAAAACAAAAACTGAAGGTGGGACAAAGGGGTAGGTGTTTATTACCCTGAGGACCGAGAAATCATAAGACATCTGTTCTGTTTACTGAGCTTAATAGGCATTGTTGTACAAACCCCACCTCCAGCCATGCAGCTTCTGGAGGGACAAGTTTGTACCAAGCGATTCTGGAAAGATGAGAGAGATTCCTGGAGGAGAGATTTACATTGCCTATCATCTTATCACCAGCCTGTCCCTCTTGCTTTTTTATTTCTCTCTGCAGCAAGAGGGATGATTAAAGAGCTAGGGATTTAATTACAGCCAGATTCGCCTGGGGGGAAAACCCACTCGGTGAAAGGACCTTGCAACAACAAACAGAAAGTTCTCCAGTTTCCTTGCTTTGAAGGATTTAGATGTGTGCAGGGGGGTGGAGGTGGGGAGAAGGCAGGCGATTAGGCTGCAGTTTGCAAAACACACGCTGCCTCTGCCCTGTGAGGCCAAGTGCTGGCTCAGCAGTTTGGCCCTCCCCATCTACTCTCCTTGCAGCCCAAACACCTTCTGTTCTTGTAAGGCGTGAATGACTTCTCATGTTCTTTCTGGCATTGCAGTCTCCATAAAATAACTTCCTCCTTCTTCCACCCAGACCAGCACATGGTTTTGTAACCCTTTCAGCCCAGCAGGACCGGTCCCCACTGTTTGGTGCCCACTCAGGTCTTCCCCAACCTGTACCCAGCTGTGGTTCTGCCATCCAATACCACTTTGGCCCTGGGAACTTCTAGGCTGGAAATAGAGGTCTTGTTGCTGAGCTCTGCCCTCTACTTTTTTCAGTGAGTGCTTCTGAAAGAGTCTGTAGGAACAGTCTCCTGTCCCTTGACCAGAGGTGAATGTGGAGGACCAGCCAGACATCTGCTGAGCTTGACGGGACAAGGGGAAATGGTTTCAAACTAAAAGAGGAAAGATTTAGACTGGATGTAAGGAAGTTTTTAACAATAAGGGCAGTGACATACTGGCAACCACTGGTTGCCCAGAGAAATAGTGGATGTCCCATCCCTGGGGACATGCAAACTCAGGCTGGAGAGGGCTCTGAGCACCTGATCTAGTGTAGGTGTCCCTGTTAATTGCAGAGGAGTTTGACTAGATAGTTTGTAGGGTCCCTCCCTATTCAAATGATTTTATGATTCTATGGACTTAAATTTTTTCTACATAACTACCTGGGGATGAATGCTGGTCCCATGCAGCAGGGAAACTGCTCTGCTGAAAGGTCTGTCAAAAACTAACACCTCAAACTTTCAAACAGCAAAAACCTCCTCCACTCTGTAAGGGACTGAGGAGAGTTGTTGCTGATATCAGCACATTGGCTCTCCCAGGTGAAGAGGAGCTCTATTGGATGAGGTGATAGCAGAGGTAGTTTTCTACATGAGCATCTGACCTAGTCTAGTGGAAGGAATCACTAGGGCTAAGCCAGCAGAAAGACAGGGAGATTTGGCTGTTCTGCATTCATCAGGAGAACTTATTTGCCTTGACAGAAGGAGAAGGGGAAAAAATGTGTTGGTTTTTCCTGCGACATGTGTACACAGCCACAGGCAGTGCCTGTTATTTCACTTGCAAACAATTTCCTCTCTTTTTTGTTTATTGATGACAGAACACATTCCAGCCAGGTACACCATCTCTGCCTGGCACTTCAAAGGAGGTCAGGTTACAAAGCAAGCACCATCCCTGCGATTAACTGCAGTAGGGACAGCCTGTGGGAGCCCAAGTGGAGGCTGCAAGCAAGGAAAAAACCCAGAACTCTCTCCAGCATCCCCACTTTTCTAGGTTTTTCTTCCTCTTCATCTTTCTCTACAGGTTTAGGAAGCTTATTCGGTTGGACTAGGTGATTTTAGTGATCTTTTCCAACCCTGATTCCATGATTCTGTAATTCTATACATGGCTCAGGAAAGATCTCTGCTGGAGGTGATGGGTTTTCAGATCTCATTTCTGGCTGGAAAAGTTTCCTGAGCGCCCAGCAACCAGAACTATTTCCAGCATCTAAATTCAGATGCAGGTAAATAGAGTCCAAACTCAGTGTGATGGGTCTTTGTGGCTTATGGATACATTGGCAGTATAACCACACTGGGAATGGGCAGCAAAAGCTGAAGGGGCCCAGTAAGCATTCGGGAGGCTGGGGTCCGTATTGCCTAAGGATGGTTGTGTGGCCTGGAACAGAAAGCAAGTGACGTGGGCTGATGCATGCCGCTCCCATGGTGATCCGAATAGGCTTCCCTTGATGATATACTCCGTGACTCAAGGACGGGCAGGGCCCAGGCTGCACCTCATGGTGAATCCCAGTTAAATGTACCATTCAAGCCCAGGCAAATTGAGAAACCTTCCCTCTGGAGGTGCAGCAGAGCCAAGCCACGTTTGGGTGATGCCACCGCCAAGCGGAGTCACGCTGAGGGCGGGCTGTGCCCCATCCTGTGACTTGGCGTAGCCTGGGCAGGAGGGACTGAGAGGCTGCAAGATGTTAATGATGCTGCTTCGTTTGTGAGTTCTCAGCTTAATGAAGCGTGACTCAGCACCTCCTCCACCCACCTGAATCGAGTAGGAGCCACCAGGGCTGGCCTACTCTTCCTCCCACCTGGCCCATGTCCATGGCAGGGCATGCGTCCTACATGAATCAGGTCACCCCATCCATGTCCCAACCTCACAATGTACAGTCCCCAAGCATACCAGGTGGGTGGCACAGCCTGGGAAAGCCATGTGGGCCTCGTGCCACTGTCACACACATGAGCTGAGCTCTTCAGCCCTGCCCAAGGGTGGGACAGGGAACAGCAGGAAAAGCATGTTCTGGGAACCCAAATTTCTGCATGGCAGATGTGTCCCCGTGTCAAAATTTGCTTGTGTTCTGAGGGAAAACTAAGGGGTTCTTTGTGGGATTTTTCATTAAGTTGTAGCTTGTGGAAGAAATATTCAAATGGTACCTATTGCTCTTTAAGTCAACTGTATTATATTTTCACCCTGTTGCTATTTGCTTACCATTTGTTCTTGTTTTAGTATTTATACTCTGTTTTCTTTTTTCTTCCGGACAGTTAGACATAAATTAACATTTCTTTTTAATAGCTTCCTTCCTTATTTATTTTGTACCAGTTTCCCTTTGGTGGATTTTGGGTTCCTCCCTTAGGATTAACACAGTAAGGCTGAGTGTGGCATAGTAGTGGTCCACGTCAAATCTGAGCACCAACTTTTTCTTTAGGCTGCTCTCCAAAGCTATGTAAAAGACAAATACTCGTTGGGATTTACATTTTTACTCCTCCTTTCCACCCCCTCTCCCCTGGTTTTTGCTTAAAATCTGCAAAACCAGTTCCCCATCTCTTGTGCCTGCTTGCACTGCTGCGTCTGGATATTAGCATCTCTGTCATTCTTGTTTCCTGTATAAAAACGATTAACTGCTCAATTTGTGTAGTTACAGTGTAAAATAATGGCAAGAGAAGGTCCAGGAGAGGAGGTGTTCTCCTCTGCATACAGTAGTGTGGTTCTGCTTTGGAAGATCTCACCAAGTGATTTCACAAGGAAAATCTCAAGTTAAAAAATTCAGTTTTATCAACAGGTGCCTTTAAGTAGTTTCAGTCAACACTGTTGATTGAGCAGTGACGAAAAGCTCATGCAAGCATCACTCAGTAGAGAGATCATCATCTGACTTATCACTAAGATATAAAACGCTCAAAATCATGGTAAATGTCTTCAAGTCATTAAATGCAACAGTAAAGTCCCTTTTTCTCTTCCCAGGAAAGCAAGGAAACAATGCATTTTCTCTTTTTTATTTGCACTCTTAGCTTGTTTCCATCAATATAAGCAGGACTGACGCTGCCTATGTGCTTCTTCCTCAGGTTGTCCAAGGCCTAGTGATTGGAAAACTCACAAGCCGTTGCACGGAGCAGACCCTGCTCAAGCTTAGCATCTTCATCTTCGCCGGCGTGGGGCTGGGCATGGTAAGATTTGCTGAGAAGTCATCCGAGGGGCCTTCCTCCATCATGGTTTGCAGGTGGGCAAAGAGCCTACTTGTCACTGGCAGTGCCACCATGGCTTTGCCAAGCTGTGCTTGGGGGGAGCCGGCCGACCTGGGCCTCTGCAAACACACAGCGTTCGACAACGATAAGGAGCTGTGTGAGTAATAGCTGCAGGGATTACAGAGCAATAATCCCGCACAGAAACCCATGCATCCGTCCTGAGTCACTGGATTTGCACAGAGGTCCTGCCTTCCGTCCTCAAGTGGCCCCATTTCCTGAACTGCCCAGAAAGTAAATGCAGATTATGGGGAGGAAAACCACTGCGGTTGTGCTATACCCTGAGACAGCTGAGGATGTTGTCTCATCTTTTTGGCTTTGTTTTACTAATTCCTCCAAGCTTAGAGCTTTTGGGGAAGTAGGTAGCAAGGAAATAGCTTAGCTCTTCTGTTTTGGTGTTATCCATCACCGTTTGTGTTTGGATGGGTGAGAAGCAGCCTCAGAAGTCAACTGGGAAATCCCATTGACAGGGGCAGCTCTACCAGCAACACTGCGGCAACCAACAATGCTGCCCAAGGGATGGGATGATCTGGGAAGAGTAATTCCCATTTTCCACCACAGAGCCAGTGGTGGAGGGACACATGAAGCCAATGTGGCTGTGTAGAAAAGGGAAAGCAGGGAAGGGAAGTTGTTGGTTTGAGAGCTGACAATTACACCATGCCTGGAGGACTGTGGACATCCTGACAGCACGGCCTGAGGACAGGGGTCAGCAATGACGTCCCACGAGAGCTATTCATAGGCAGATGCAGCTGCTGGCCCCACTGAGCAAAGAGTCCTTATAAAGGATGTGACGGAAGTCCTTTGCTTTGTCCTAAGGCATGGTTATGCCCCATCCTCCCTCTCTCCTGCCCTCTGGTTCCCAGGCACTGGCTTTTGAGCCCAGCTGCTGAAACTGCAGGATCTGCCTTCCCTGCCTTGGCAATTCTCCCAGATCTGCACTGGTGGAGAAGGCTGATTTCTGCTCAGCTGAGGGTGGGTGACCAATAGTACACTTCACCTGACCCAATCGTCCTAAGGCAGCGAGAAGATATTTCCCAAGACATTCAGCCCTGAGTCTGCTCTTTCTGGCTATTTCCTTCAATCTCCAGCCCGTGAGGACGCTCTTAGAAGGAGGGGAATCATCACTGCCTTTTTTTTTTTCCTACCACTGCTGTGTTGTCCTGCAATGACATTTGCCCTAACTAGGACTTACTCTCTCCCTGTCTGGATGTTTATGTACCAAATACCCGCTTCTCTGCCTTTGTTCTCCAGTTCCCTAAGCAGGAATTCCTAGTTCTTAAGCAAAACATAAGTAAAGTGCCCCTCCAAGGAGAGAAACCTTGCCATGTACGAGTCCAGAGGGGAACTAGAAATAAGCCTCACTATTTCCAAGTCATTAGTTAGCGATGGCTCTGGGCTGCTCCATCTTCTGTAGCCAAGAGGCACAGACCAGATTTTATGAGCAAGAACCCCAGAGAATGAAAGTTCTGGCTTGGCCAGTGACTGGGTTGTTTTCCAGCCACAATAACACACCTTGAGACACGGGTGAGGGCAGAGACTCGCAAGGAAGCAGGAGTTTCCTTTTCATGCCCCAGAGAAATCTATTTATTTGACCAGCAGGGCTGAGAGCCGCTCCAGCTCCGCCGCTGAGGGATCCTCACCACTTTTGTTTTAAGTATTAAACAGCTGGAGGGATGTCTTCACTAAGAATATGTGCAATAACAAAATCATTACTCTCCCTAATTATGCTCGCTAATGTGCGCCTTATGGCCGGAAGACCTATTCCAGGTTACTGAATTTGATGAATTTATTAGTAAGGAAGCAGAAAAACAGGATTAGAAATCCCAAAGGTATGGTATTACATAATGCTCCAGGTTCATTTATTTTGACAAGCTTAGTTTGGTTTTAATTACTTATGATAATGAACTGAAATGCCTTCCCTAGGCTGTTTTGTATAAGTAATGGAGGCTTCCTGAAGTACACTGCATGCATCTGCTGCAGAACGTCTCCTTAGGACTTGGACAAGAGACAGAGTCCTGGGGGAGGGCGCGGGGATGTCACTAATTCCCAGACACTAAAAATACCCACGGCAGTGCTGGAGAATATACTGCCAGATTACAGGGCAGGGGCTGCTCCTTGTGCTGCATCCTTAGAATGATTCCCAGCACACAAATGGTGGAAAAATATTGGAAAGGAAGGAAAAAAAGAAGGGAAAAGAAATAGGCAAAAATGAGAGAATGCAAAGGAAAGAAAACAGGGAAAGCAAAGAAATCCAGGGAAAACCGTAGAAAACAAGGGAAGACCATGGTGAACGGGGAAATGCAAGGGTAAACAGGTTGATACAAGGGAAAAGAGAGGAAAACAAGGAAAAACAGTGGGGAAAGAAGAGAAAAGGGGAAAACAAGAGCAAACAGGTTAAAACAGTGGAAAATAGGAGAAAACGGTGATAAACAGTGAAAATAAAGCTAATACAACAGAAAACAGGAGAAAACAGCAGAAAAGAAGGAAAAAATGGAAAAACAATGGAATGCAAAGAAAAATCAGGGAAAGCAAAGAAATACAAGAGAAAACAAGGAAAGATCATGTAATACAAGGGTAGAGAGTTAGATACAAGGGAAAAGGGGGGGGAAGCAAGGGAAAACAGTGGAAAAAAAGAAAGGAAAATGGGAAAATGAGCAAACAGTTGAAAATAGTGAAAAATAGGGGAAAATAGGGGAAAACAATGGAAAATAGGAAACGAAGAAAAGGAAAAACATGGATAAACAGGTGAAAACAATGGTGAAGAGCTGAAAACAAGGGAAAATAAGTGAAAACCAAAGAAAACAAGGGAAATGTGATAAAAGGGTGGGGATCAAAGGAAAATGTGGGGAAAGCGCTAGAAGAAAAAGGATGGAAGACCTTGAGATGGCCAAAATGGCACCATCACAAATCAGTTGTGTCTCCCACAATTTACCTAAAAGTCATAGATTTGGCTTAAGATAGTTTTCTGTATTGCTTCTTGCTGCAAAGCTGCTCTCTGTGCTCTCTTATGATCAATGTTCCACTGTGTCTTGTCACTTAGGCCCTGATGAAGACCATATGGCATTACTGCATCATCGTGGTGCCGCTGGTGTTTGCCTTTAACGTGCAAGGCACCATCACTGACAGCATTCTCACCAAGGCCGTGCCCTCCTCTGACACCGGTAAGGCTCATCACAATCATCAAACTTGTCTTTTTCCCTTCTTTGGGTCCATCAGGTAGTGATGTTTGAACAATGCTGAGTAAGCGTCTTGCTCTCAGGCCAGCAGGCACTTTGCACCTTCAGCACCATTTGGCCTGCACAAGGTGAGGTCCCCAACCCAATAGGCATTGCTCTTCATGAGCAGTTCCCTCACAAAGCAGACACTGAGTCCAGTGCCATCATCCCTAACTCAGCACCAAGCCATCTGCTTTACCTCTCTCCCCTTTGGCCATGTTTCTGTGAACAGTCACTGCATTTCTCTGTACGCTGGGGCACAAATCTTCACACATGCAGTATTTCTGCAGTCGACAAAGATACTTCCATGCTTCAGGATCGTACTGAGAATCAGATTTAGAGTCCATTAATGAAGTTTATAAAGCACTTTGGAGATGCTTCTGGATGAAGAGCTTTTCTAAATGTCACTCCAGAAGTTTATTTGTAGAATTGAAGATTGCCTCTGCTTGTCCTTCATGGCAGGGGAGTTGGGCTAGATGACTTTTAAAGGTCCCTTTCACCTCAAATGATTCTATGGTTTTGTTATGAATGCTGGGATCCCGCAGCGTTAAGGCACAGTGCTTCCACCTGAGAGAGAAGCCCTGGGTCTGCATGGAGGCAAGGGGTGGGGTGTGCCGGGAGCAAATCTGCTGCTTCATGGCTTGGAGCAGCACTCATCAGGGAGGGGGAATGTTGGAGGAAGGGCACCAAGGGGCTCTAGGGCATGAAGCAAGGCTGGAACTCATCCAGATTCTGCTCAAAGGGGCTTTGTGAGGAAAAATGGAGCATTGCTCGGCTGTTAAAGCCAGCCTAGAGGCGAAATTCAGTCAGAGAGGAAAATGGGCTTAGTTGCCTCACCCTGGTCCTCGCTTGCGTATGTTGTTACGACAGGATGGGATGGACGCAGATGGGCGGGATGGAGACAGCCCATGGGGTGGCAGGAGGACATTTTGGGACACTGGGAGGGTATGGGCTCTATTGTGCCCATCCATCCCAGGCTGATGCTGTGCCACGTGCTCCTGGATCAAAACCAGGTATGATGAGGAGGGGCACAGCTGGCATAGAGGATGGCAGCATTGGAGGAAAACCATCTTCATTGGTCCTTCCTGCCCCTTATCCTTACGACATGCTTCCTCCTCTCGGTGTTCCCCAAGGAGGAGGCTCTGTTCCCAAGCAGGACAGGAATGTCTGACACAGCAGAGCCGTGGCCCTGCAAGCTGCCTCCCTGCAGCAGCTGTGGCGTGGGTGTCCCTGGGGGCAATGCCGCCATGCAATGACGCTCCAGCACAGGGGTACTGCTCCAAAGGGACGGCAGTTAAAGCTCCTTCCTCTGCCAACCCAAAACTGGCTCTGCAGAGGACCCATTTAAGGCCACTCCTACAGAGGCTGATGAATTCCACAGAAGGAAACAGAGTGAAAATGATTTCATTCGTTTCCCTTTGATATTTTTTTTCCCTCCCCATCTTCAAAGGCAGGAAGGGAAAATGTTGCACGGCACACATGTGTGCTGCTCCACTGGGTGTGTGAGCTGGTGGGAGCACAGCCCCAAGCCAAGGCGGGCCCACAGCCACACAAGCACTCCTTGTCCCCCGAGAATGGGGGTCTTGTTACTGCTTTATGCATGGAGGCAGGGAGGAAGCAGAGCAGGGCAGCATCCTGGACCTATATCTCGTGATTTGATTTGCACATCAGGCACAAAGCCTTAGGAGAAGAGCCTGCAGCGAGGCTCAGCCACCATTCCCCAGCGGAGAGGAGAGGAGAGGAGAGGAGAGGAGAGGAGAGGAGAGGAGAGGAGAGGAGAGGAGAGGAGAGGAGAGGAGAGGAGAGGAGAGGAGAGGAGAGGAGAGGAGAGGAGAGGAGAGGAGAGGAGAGGAGAGGAGAGGAGAGGAGAGGAGAGGAGAGGAGAGGAGAGGAGAGGAGAGGAGAGGAGAGGAGAGGAGAGGAGAGGAGAGGAGAGGAGAGGAGAGGAGAGGAGAGGAGAGGAGAGGAGAGGAGAGAGGCTTTTTTACTGGTGTGATGACTTGTTACTGTTAAAGTTCTGAAGTTGACTGGGATCCATCACATGAGCTGCTTGGAAATGGAGCAAGGGCTGATTTACAGTGTCTCAAAGCTCTGGGGCATCCGACACGAGGGATCTAATTTAAACCCATTAAATAGAAATTATCTTTCTCAGCAATGTGTTACAGACCTGCTGAGGAGAGCCCAGCCTTTCAAGAGGACGGATTTCAGCTCAAAAAAAAAAAAAAAAAAAAAAAAAAAGAAGTGCCTCCTCAACCATGAGAGCCAGTTTGGCAATTGCACGTAGTAATTAGTTTAATTCAAATACCCAGAGGGGAAAAAAAATAATTGCAAAACCTGCCCAGAAAGTTTGGTGGTTGTGGGATTGTTCCCATTGGCAAAGGGTCAGGCTGAGGTCCCACCCATCGCTGTTCCCATGTGCAGGAGGAGCTGGGCAGCTCTTCAGGGAGACTTCCCTCTCTGTATGTCACACCTACGCCCTCAGTTTGGGCTCACTGCACAAGTATTTTAAGCATTTTTGACAGAAATGCAACAGTTGCAGGCCAGTATGGCACCAACCCATGTCTGCCTGTCCTCCCTCCAAGCTGGGATCATTTCTCCATGGTCACCATATAGGTAGCACACTGGGATCCATACCTTGCAAGCAGGACAGCTTTTCCCTTCTCCTGAATGCCATAGGTGGTGATTCAGTCATGTACTGGTGAAAAATTGATGCCAATAGCTCAGAATTGGTAGTAAGAATAATGACTGAGAACACCATTTCCAAGCAGGACCTAAGTTCCTTGCCCATACTTAGTGTGGGCTAATGGAGTTCTGGCCTGCATGGTGAGAAACCTAAAGTTGTGGCTGCATCCCGTGTGACATCCTGGTGGAAAAACCTGCCCTTGCCCCAGTGGAGGTGCTTCCCTTCCTCCTGTTCACCATGTAAATGCATGCTCTGCTGGAAGGAGAACCGGCCAAGCCAGGTGAAAGGCTCCCATTGCCATCCAAATGGAAACATCCACTCCATTTGCAAGGCTGTGTGATCTCACAGGGGCTCAGAATCTTCTTCTGCTTTTAGTTAGCTATTCTTACAGATGTAGTTAGACCTTTCTAGCTCCTGATGCACTCCTAAGTGTCTATTTTTCTGCTCCATGAGAGAGAATACATAGCAATAGCTGGTTGGGTGGGCTGGGACCCTTAGTTGCCCACAGCTGCTAATTATGATATTGAAAAGAATTGCATGCTTTTCTTTGGAAGGCTTCAGAGTGTCCCTGGAAGCTGCCCCCATCCCACTCCACCTCACTCCATCCCATCCCAATGGGTTCAGGAGCATCTCCCAGTGCCAAAGGCTCCCATTGATGGTTTGAGGCTGCTTCCTACCGCAGCAGAGGGAGGCTACTAACCCTCATCCTGACATCTCTGCTGTCTCTCCTAGGGACCATGCTGGGGATCTGCGCCTCTGTCCAGCCCCTGACGAGGACGGTGGGCCCAACCCTCGGTGTCATTCTGTACAAGCATTATGGAGTCTCCTCCTTTGGCTACTTGCAGCTCATTGTCAATCTCGGTTTGTTTGTTTATCTCTTAAAGAGCAAAAATCCACTGAGAGAGACAAAAAGCCACTAATTCTCGAAAGCTGCCACTTCTATTTTTCCACCGAAATAAAGAAAGGAACGTTGTTGTATGTTCTCGGGCATTCTTGTGCTGGAGGCACAACCCCACACTGAGCCCCTTCTGCTCTCACTGCAGGCTGCTCATAACTAAATACCTTGCAGCTGCCTCCAGTCTCCTGCAAGAGCTAACTGATAGTGGCAGCAGGAAAGTTTCCCAAAGGGAATTACCAAGCTTGAAGCATTTGTAGAGAGCACTTTGCAACCCTGCCTGTCAGTGGAGCTCAGCACTGCTGGATGCTCTTGAGCGTACAGGTCAGTTAGTAGGCATTGAGCCTCACAAGACAAAACTTCAACAGGTTGTATTCCCCTTTCCAAAAGAGCACAGCTTCTTGGACTGCAGGAAAAGAGCACCTCACTCATTCCTAGTCACTTTATCTAGAGCCGGGGCCAGGCACCAGCAGGCAGAACATGGTATGGTTACAGGGAGATTTTGTGCCTCCTTTAACTGCCATTACTCAACTATACAGGAAAATATCCCAAAAAAGCCCTGATTAGGCACACAGAAGGCTCCTGCATTCCCTCCCTGGCCCTCAGTGCGTTTTTCCTCCATGCTCTCCCCCTGCAGATGGATTATCAGGGGCTTCTTCACCCCACAGCCACGTCCAGGCCACTGCTGCCTTACAGCCCCCACACCACAAACAGCACCCACAAAATCACCGCACCGCCACGTGTAGTAATAAAAAGTGAACATTTCAAGTAATTTATTTGGAATGGACATATTAATGCAAAAGCAATATTAAGACCAATAACTGCTGAAAGACATTCATCAAAATAAATACAAATATAGATACTACAAATAATTTAAATTGTGTCAAACACCACCAGTCAGTGTTGAATCTTCCTTGCGTCTCATAAATAGAAGAGAACCGTTCGCGAAGCCGCGCCACCCAAAGCACGTGGGCGCTTCGCTGGAAGTCCCGTATGAAAGTCTTTGGTTTTTTTCTTTTTCAAAATGCATCTCAGGCAAAGCTCAGGGCTCTTTGCTCAGCAGCCTCCACAGGCCTGGAGAAAACCAAGCTGCTCCCAGCTATCTTCCGCGCTTTCCTTCATTGGTACCCTGTCCCTTTTCAGTCCAAGACACTTGCTCTGGTTTACCATCCAGCAGTACGCTCTGAAGGCAGCAAGAGGAAGCAGGTTAGTTAAATGAAAGGGCAGGGGAAGAATTAAAATAAAGGGCTCTGAAGGGACAGGAAGCACTCAGCACTCATCGCGGCATCTGCGGCGTCTCTATAGGGCGTTCGGCAAGGAAAGCGCTGCTGAGTGCCATTTCCTACCCCGATAACTCCCCGCCACAGACACGTGTCTGCCTACCGCTCAGCATTCCAAGCACTGTGCCCATCTCTCACCCGGAATTCCCAGCACGGGGTTCGGGAAGGGCGAGCGAGCCCCAGGAGCTGGGCACAAGAGCTGCAGGCACAGCACACGCTGCGCTCAGGGTGCCGCACCCGGCTCGGCGCTGGGAAACACGAGGAGCGGCCGTGGGAGCCCCACTGCCTCGCTGTGGCACCCAAAGCACGGTGTGTAGGGGATACATAGGTAAGGATTGTTGTGCAGGGGTTAGAGATATCTCTGTGGGTTTGTTAGAGGGGGGAGGAATGGGGGTGTGAGCTCACCTGGGGGCTCAGGGCGCCCGGGCCAGTCGCCGTTCCTGGGTGCCCGCTGCCTGCTCCATCTCCTGACGGCTCTTGAAGTCCTGGATGGCCCTCTTGTTCTGGAAGTCGATGAGAGCCATGGTGATGGAGGCGTTCCAGCAGCTCTGGTCCGGGCACCGAAAGTCAATCTCCTTGCGGTCTTTGGTGACAATGGTGAAGTAGATGTATTTGCCCGTGCGCTCCACGCAGTCCACCTTGAGGATGGAGCCGAAGCCCAGCTCCTTGCCCTTGGCCCGCTTGTGCCCGTCGGGGAAAAGGCTGAGGCTGTCCTTGGTGAGCACTACCAGCTTCTTCTTCCACAGCTGGAAAAGGCTGTCGCTCCGCTTCTCTAGCTCGCCCTCGCGGATCACCTCGGCTTGCATCTTCATCCTCCCTCCCTCGTTCCTTCCCTCGTCCCTTCCTTCCGTCCTTCCCTTGCTCCCTCCCGGCTCCAGCTCCCCGGGCTGCGTTGCTCCCACTGCGTCTCGAGCGGCAATGACTGAGCCCGGCCTCGCCGGGACCAATTTATTGCAATGATTCAGCGCCGGGCGCCTTCCGGTGCCTCCCCCGGGAGTCCGCCCGCCGCCCCCTCGCCGCTCCGCCTCTCGCCCGCCTCCGGCCGCGGTGTGCTCCGCTCCGCCCCGCCGGGATGGGACCCACTGAGAGCGCAGCCCGAATCTGTAATGCTGCGTGGGACGCCAGCCTCGCCGTACCCTCGTGTCTGTGTGTTTCCCTGGTGGGGATGGGGTGGCAATGATGGACCCCATCTTGCTGCTCGTCTCCTTTCCAAAGCGTCCTCAGACCCAGTGCCATTGCCCCCCCTCCCCAGAAGCCCCCAGACGCCTGGTTTGGACCCCAGCCTCTAATGTGGGTCCTGGCCAAGCGCGTTCACTTCAGCTCCACATCCATGCAGCATCACCTCGAAGCCTTCCCTCACCTTCTCCTTGGGGTATCCCACCTACACAGCTCTGCAGCAGCACTGCCCACCCTTATCGTTCTCACTGTCCCCTACAATCACTCTGTTTACCCCATTTTCTTCCTCTTGACCCACTCCCTCTTCCCAGTCTCGGTTCCATCATTTCGTAGGGTCTGACCATTGCACACCACCAAGGGGACATTGGGGAAAGCCACAGCATCAAGAGGTGGCACCCAACAGCACTGGCATCCCTTCCTCTGTGCCACACTGATTTTGCCACTCTTTGCAACACCCTGATCCAGCGCGATAGCCAGCAGCAGCAATTTATCTAACTTCAGCAAGATTTAGCTTTTCCTTGCCGAAGGAATGGTCCAGATTGACACTGTCTGGACAAATACTCTGGCCACTGAAATGTCAAAATTCCTGCCCAAGAGATTCCATAAGAATAAGGGATCTGAAGCAGGTAGGACCAGAGACAGAGCCTAAGCTGAGCTTTCATTATTATTACTGTTATTATTATTATATCATTCTAAAAAGGGCTCCAAAATGCAGCGGAGAAGGGTCTTTGTGCACAGGAAATGGGACACCACTTCAAACACAGCAATCTGGCAGGAAAAAAGGAGAGCTACAAGAAACAGCTGCAGGAAGGCCCCCGGTCTGGAAAGCTACAGGACGCAGCATGTCTGTTCACACCTTGCTTCAAACGGTCCGGTGCAAAGCAAAATCTGCTTTTCAGTGAGGCTCACACCTGCAGGTGGGGGTCAGCAGCCCCCTTTGGGGTTCGTCTTCCTGCTTTGGCTTTCATCAGGGTGATCTGCACCGAGCCATGGGAAGCACAGAAGCTTTGTTGCCACAGCCATCAGCGTGTCTCAGCATGGGGGGAAAAAAGAACGCTCAAAAAGTGTAGATAAAAAATGGGTTCTTGCAGCACCAGTCCTGGTTTTCACTGTATGTCCATTATAAGAATTCTCCTTCCTTCTACATACATTGGGCTTGCTACACGGATAACCACAGAAAAGAAAAGCCCAGTGCGTTAACATACCATAATTTGCTGTCATTTGCATTGTGGCCGTGCAAAAGTTGCACAGAAATGGTCTTAAAGCAAAGCAATGGTGACATCAACTGCCCTCAAACCAGGCAGCTCAGCTTAGGAAAAGAAGAAAAGTGTCTGCATTGCCTTTAAAATAATATGAGTTAATGAATTGGGTAAGGAATTGACCAGGAGTTAACAGCTCTCGGCACTGGAATCTAGAAGAAGCGTGATGTTCCCAAGCACAGTTTGACTACACGTGGGTGTCCCTTACTAGAATAAAACAGAACTGAAGCAGCATCCACATCCATCTCCCACCTGCAGAGCCCAGCAGGGTGCCTGCCACCTCCCTTTACAGTTTCCCTCTCCCAGCCCACGAGAGGCCCTGTTGCTATGTGTCGTGGTGCAGTGCATGCTCCACAACTGGGCTTTTGCTCATCGTTTCAGGTTTTTGGGTTTGTGTATCCTCCCGATAGCAGAAGCGGGTTGCCTTAGTTACAGGGGTCATGGTGACAGCACAGCAGCTACATGGGTGGGTCCATGAAGAACACTGCAATCAGGGCCAAGAAAAATGAAAAATGTGTTTTTTTGAATGAGGAGATGGCGATTTATCTCCTCTGCAGCTGCTCACGCACCCTGCAGTGGTGTCTCCAGCGGGTGGTAGTGATGCATTCAGCCCAGCCCAGCCCAGCATTTCCCCCCGGAGATGCGGGGCTTCCACCAGGCACATCACCCCTTGCTCACACCCTGCATGCTATCAGCCTTTCCACTGCTGTAATGTTATTTTTCCCATTGCTATTTAGCTGCTGTGATCCTAGCAGTGTGTGCAGCCCCTGTGATGGGTCTGTGCTGGGCAAGGACCACAGATTCAGCCAGCATTACCCCTCTGCAGCAGGAAGTGAAGAATTGAGGCCATATGACTTTTTTTTTTTTTATCATAATGATTTCCTTTCCTTTAAACCTGACATCTGTAGGAGAAGAAAAGCCTGCTTACAGGCTTGAGGTTGTAATCCTGCCAGCTGAAGTCGATTAGTAATGGGGAAACATATGCTCTCGCCTCATAAACTGCTGCCTTCTGAGTTTCATTGTTTGTGTCAGAGGGAGGCTGTCCCCACAGGCACCCATGGCAATAGGTTAGTGAGCACCAGGTCCCTTGAAATCCTGGATTAAAAAGAGCAACACACAGAATAGCTGCAAACTGGCAGTGTGGGACTGGAGAAACAGAAATGAGGAACAGCATCTTGTCATGTTTTTCACATACATTTTTCCTTTTTTTTTTTTCTTTTCATTTTTTTTCACATTTTCATATTCCTTCATACATATATATACGTGTATATAATGTCATGTGAGTATTCCTCAAGTACACTATGAAATTTAGGGTTATGGTTTGTTATCATCCTTCACCCTCACAAACTTGCTGGCCCAAACGGTGCCATCAGCTCCCAGCCTGTGACCCGGGCACAGCATCTCAGGTCTCAGGGCAGAGCTGGGCGAGGCAGGGGCAGATGCTTTTGTCCTGGGGCACCTCACTTGGGAAGGTCTCAACAAGACAGATGGAGGCCACCAAGGCTGTTTGTTTAATGATTACATAAAATGAAATGCAGCAGGGCTGGAGCTTTTCAGCTGGTTCGGGGCTAACTTAAACAAGGGCAGCAGCGGAAGCATCTTTCCTCAATCTGCGAGAGTTCTTCATGCCGTACGCAAGCCATGTATTAATCAGCAATATCACGTAGCCCCAGTTGCTCAATTTACTAATATTTATCTGACTAAGACTCCTTTTTCCAAAGCAGCTTGAACATGTTTCATCCCACTGACTCAGTGTGTTGCCGCTGTGTGCTGTAAACTGCTGCACACAGTCATGAAAGCATTGCGAGGGGCCGGGGGCAGAAGGAGTCATCTCCAGGAAGCCCGTCCTTCACCAGGCTCCCAGTGCTGCAGCCATACAAGGGCAGGAGCACTGAACCCACACGGGCATGTTGGGTCAGTACAGCAGTTACAGATGTGTGACTGTGTTTGCTTCTGCCCAGAAGTTGTCTCACCACCCGTGACACACTGGGTAACTAGAGATAGAATGAGGGGTCATGGCCTCAAGTTGCATCAGGGGAGATTCAGGTTGGATATTAAGGAAAGTTTCATCTCAAAAAGAGTGGTGAGGCACTGGCACACCTCCAGAGGTGGAGTCACTGTCCCTGGAGCTGTTCAAGAACCGTGGCACTGAGGGCCGTGGCTCAGTGGGCATGGTGGGGATGGGTTGGGGGGTTGGACTTGGTGTTCTTAGTGGTCTTTTCCAAACTTAATGACTGCATGATTCTGTGACCCTGATGGAACACATTCTGCACACCTGGACATCATGCTGGTGTTTAGTCTGAGTACAAAAGCAACAAATGTTAAAAAAGAGGCTCACGTTTCTTGGTCTCTTGAGCACTGATCATATTGCATGGATCCCACTACACAGTGCTCATATCCCATGTGAGACCTGAATACTTTCAGATCTTAACCTGTGCTAGTAGGTTAGCACACAGCCCTGGCTGCCATGGGACGGGCTGTGAGCCAGTGCTTCTCTTTCAATGAGAGTCAAAATGGTTGAGGATGAGGGAGCACTGGTGGCTTGCCCTGAGATACACCATGTTTACTGGAGTGCTCTGGACATTTGGTCACTCAGTGAGCCCAGGAGATGCTTTGGGCTACATCTCATGATTTTAACAACACGGGACATTCCCAAACCCCATCCTGGTAGTGTAAATATTTGGGCAATCTTTATTTTGCAGCAACGGTAATAAATGTCTGAGACCTCAGCCTTGATCGATGTTGATGTGCTCTCTGCACATGAAGTCTGTGGTGGTCCCACATGGTGCCAGTAGGCTGCAGCTTCCCATCATGCTGCCAGCTCACCTTTTTTTTTACCCTGCTGTGCTGCAGTGATAGTATTTACTGGAGACCATGAGGAGCCAGGCCTTGCAGCAATACAGTGAATTGTAGGTCACTGCTCCAGGCACCCTGCCCCTTTTCTGCAGCCAGTAAGGTGGCTTTGAGTCATCTTTGCCTTTTTTTATCTGTTTGTAGAGATGCTTCTCGTGGGAAATCCTATGGGTGGCATCGGCCAACAGCTGTGAGTGTCACTGGCTCTCTCAAGGCCATCCTCTGGCCATAATTTGTAAGGAGAGGCGTTAGGCTAACCGAGCTGCACATCAGTGCTTCCGTATGTGTGAGCGCATAAGCTGGGAGGAAAAGGACATCCTGTCAGAGATGACACAATTTGTAGTGTATTGCAAGTTTATTCTCTGGTGTAGAGATAACTGCAAACATGCCGAGCTCAGTCACAGAATCACAGAATCACAGAATGGCCAGGGTTGGAAGAGACCTCAAGAATCATGAATCTCCAACCCCCCTGCCACATGCAGGGCCACCAACCTCCCCATTTAATACCAGACCAGGCTGCCCAGGCTCCCATCCAATCTGGCCTCGAACACCTCTAGGGATGGGGTAACGGCCAAGCAAAGGTGCTGACACAACCCTGAGTGTGTCCTGTTACCTCATAGGTCCCTGCAGTGCCACCCACAGCCCCCACCAACACGCTGAGGTCATATGGACATGATAAACATAGCTGCAAACCTCACAGCGGAGATGAGGAAGGGTGGGACGTGCTCCTGGGGCCGTTCAGCACGGCCAACGTCAATGGCTGTGTGCGAGTGAGACGTCCTCACCGCCATCACACGTCACATCCTAGTGCAGTGTGTGCCCCAAGTCCCCTCCCAGCTGTCCCACTCAGGGACTGAGCTTCTGTGCTCAGTGCATCATCCCGGCTGTGCTTTTTGCTTTGCTCCATTTTTGGCTTTTTTCTTTTTTTTTTAATCAGCAGTGAGTAAACTTTACGGGTAAACACTGAGATCAGTTGCCAGATCGCCTAACCAAAACATCAGCAAACGCGAGGCGGGGGGAGGATGGTGAGGTGCTGTTACTGCCAAGATTTGGATTATTTCCCATCTCCAGCCAGGCTGAGGATTGATCCCAAACCAAATTCTCAAGCACATTGCTGCCAGCTATCTCTCTTTCTCATATATATATTTACATATGCTCTCTATGCATCAGCTTTAGTAGCTTCATAAAAATCATAGAATCACGGAATGGCTTGGGTTGGTAGGGACCTTAAAGCCCACCCAATTCCAACCCCCTGCCATGAGCAGGGCTGTCCCCCACCACATCAGGCTGCACCACCCAACCTGGCCTTCAGCACCTCCAAGGCAGGGGCACCAACAGCTTCTCTGAACAACTTGAACCATGGGAGAAAAAGAAAAAGGAATATCAGTGATATGTACTTTCCCTGACTTTGTTTGACTTTCCCAAAGCTCACCTGCCCCAGCTGCGTAGCCTGCTGGCTTCCCACCGCCCCAGCTAATAGCTTCTGATGGAGCTACCTTGTGAAAGCTGGATCTGTCTTTTCTTCCTGTCGGTTACTCAGATCCTCTCATGTTTGAACACCCGGCTCCACCTTGACAAATATTTGCAGGAGGTAGCTCAGGGCATGTCACAGCACCGGGTCTGGGGCTGTGCTGGGGTGGGCTCAGTGCTGGGGGCCGCAGAAAGCAGTGGTGAGTTGTGATTACAGCATTTTGCTCTACACAGCTCTCACTTCACGCAGCTGGGTCATGTGTGGGAAACTGTAGCCTGGGTTGGGTGGGTGGGATGGGACCACCTGGTCCAGAAAGTGACACCTTAGACCAGCTTTAAACGCATAAACTGTGCGATGGCCTAAAAAACCCTTAATGCTGGTCCTGTGAGTGCTCCGACTCACTGGGCCAAATGTCATTAAAAGCCTAGCCATTAACCCCCAGTTATCAGCTTCCTTTAAAAGAGGTTTCCTTTAGGGCAGCACTCACAGAGAAGAACTGAGCTAGCATTACCCACCCTGCAGTGGGTTTAATCCAAGCTTTTCCAGAGGCGCTGTAACCAGAGGGGGTTCCTGCAGTAGGAATAAAATGCTTGCAAATCCCTTGGCTTTAATATTCAACAATTAATTGAATTGTTATGGTTATTAATTATGTTGCTGACATTATTAAGTCACTGTTGTTGTTATTATTGAAGATTGCAACTACTGAGCTGCTATTCAGATCAGAGAGCAATACCAACACGCCGGTCCCACTGGCTGCCGAGCCTCGGAGCTGGGAAGGAAACTCCGGGTGGAGAAAAAGGAGTTAAGGCTCTTGGCAGGCGTTGGGATGACTCAGGCATTCCTTCAGCTTTAATGGGGCAAGAGTCAAAGTCACAGAACTGGACGGATTTCCCATAATTGGACAACCTTCGCCAGAAATGAACGCTCAGGCTTACATCAGCAGTGGCGAAGGCTGCGGCAGGGTGCGGGTGGCCATGTGGATACGGGGCTAAAATGTTGTGGCTCTTGATGCAAGTACCAGCATGGGTAGGACAAGGTGTTCTGGGCATGGACTGAGCCTGGGCACCCCTCCACAAATATGTGTGTTTGTTTGTCCTGCTTAGAGGTAGCCAGAAAGGAGTAACTGAGAGAGCAAATCATTCATTTGTCAGAAATAGTGCCAAACAAGGATGGAGCTCCTGACACTAACCCCACCGGCCCAGGGCAGCAGGCTTCACAGCCAGTCTCAAGACCCCGAGCAGAGCTGCTCAGAGGCAGGAGGAGAAGTGCCTGCTTTCAGTGTGCCCATCTCTTTCCTTCCCCCTTTCTACACCACCTGCCACAGCCAGAATGGCTCAGTCCCTAATCCTGGTCTTCCCTTCTTGGCGAGCATCATCTCCCACGCATGATGATGGCCACAGGTGCTTGGTGGAGCTCTGCCATCCAGGATTCATTTAACCACCCATCAATTAGCACCATGCGGCTCGTGGCTCTGCCAGCAATCAGCAGCAAGGGCTGTGCTTTGTCAATGCCAAGAAAAACTGGTGTTCCACAGGGCTTTGGCTAGACAGGTTGGTCCCAGCACGGTGTCCCTGGCACTGGGCGTTAGGGACTGGCCATCCCGTGAGCACATTTCTTTGCAGAGTGACAAGCCCTCAGCCCAGCCCTGCCTGCACACCCATAGCTGATAAGAGAAGGAGCCTGTCCTTTATCTGTCGTGACTCAGCTGCTTCTCCTTCACTCACCTTCCAGAGGCTTGGAAGGGTCACACCTACTGCCAGAAATCCCCTTTTTTCAGGGACTTCAACCTCCACTTGCCACTTATTTCCACTCACTGCTTCTCCTTCCTCCGGGACTTTTTATTACAGCCCCACATAGCCTCCTCAATTGGCAATTATGTCACAATTATTCAGGAAAAGGTAATCCTCTCCAGCAGATCCCTACACTGGATGTTTTGTTGCCATGGAGGAGAAACGCCTTCCCACGCAATGTGTGCCCACTGAGTCACTGCAGCCACACCATAGTGGCACCATCGAGGGAGAGGTTGTTTTATCCCAAGAAAAGGTCCCTTTATTTAGCAGCACCTTCACCCTCAATACGACTTCCAGAACTGGGAACATTCCTACGCCATGTCTTCTCCCAGAAACACTTTATTTTTGTGAACACACTCAGAGGGCACCACCATAGGAGCCCGGGACCTGTCAAATCATTGTCGTGGCCACAAGGGGTGAGAACATTGGGTATTCCAAGAGGGGCACCAGGATGAGGATGCAGATGGCTGTTTCCTTGGGTGGCGCCCAGGAGATCGGCAAGCTGTGGGGTGCAGGATGCCAAATCCATTGGCCCCTCCACCATAGCAAATTGAGGGTGAGCACTGAGGCTGCAATCAATAGGAAATGGGGGTATGGGGCTGATGAGCTTTGTGGGAGGCAGTGACATGCGGAGAGGAAAGCCAGAGAGCTTTTATCTGCCCCACCCCTCTGAGGGTGGAGGCTGCTGGATCTGGCCCAGCTCTCGCACGTTGCTTCCGTTCAGGCTTTGTTTGAAAAAAAAAAGAAAGAAAGAAAAAAAAAAAGATCAGGTTTCACTTCTTGGCCCAAGGAAGCACTCTGGCCCATCGGGCACGAAGCTGGGCAAGCAGCACAGTGTGACTCAGCCCTCCCAAGTGCAGCCTGCGATGTGGCCCAGCTATATTTGCCAAGCAACTGAATCAATCATTGCACAGAAAATGCAGAGAGACCTTGGACCTCGTTTCCATTCCTTTTTACTCTCCTTCCCTTCCCTCCTCCCATTTTATTTTTCGCTTTTCCATGCGTGACCATCCCTGGCTCCGTGCTAGGGAGCCACCAGCCTGGAAATCACCAGTAGAGAGAGTATGTGCAAGAAAAACCCCAAAATCAAGATGGGGGGATACGCTTGGCCACGGGGTTAGCTGTGCTGCTGCTTGAGGCAGCTCCAGTTGCAGGAAGAAGAAGAGACCTGGGTTGCAAGGCCCAGGGAGGGAGGGCTGCAGGGCTCTCATTGGGGTGCAAGACCTCCGATGGCATGGTGTGGGGCAGAGAGAGATGCGTGGGCATCATGGGAGCCTGTTGCTGCGGGCCTGCAGCTCCTCCCCTAGCAGCAGCCAGCCCGCGTTTCACCCAGATGTTTCTGGGCTGTGCCGTGTGTGGGGAGGCATCGGTTTGGCTCTGCAGGGATTTTTGGTTGGTTTTTTTTTTCCCCTCAGCCATTCGCTGCCCCTTTGATGTTCTGCCTCCGACACCACGGCTCGCCCGGGGCACCAGGGCTGGATCCGAAAGCCCCGGTGGCGTGTCCAGAGGCAGCCAGCTCCCATCCGCTCCCCCCGCACCCCTTGAGCAGGGCTGGGTGGAGCCCCCCAACACCCACCGCGCTCCCTGGCATCGCCGCGGGGCCACGCTCGCAGGAGGCCGGCCCCCCTCCCCACCCCACCGCCCCCTTTAATTAAAAATTGAAATCACATAATTACCTCTTCATTAAAGCCAATTAAAGCTGGCTGACGAGGGAGGTAGGCGGCACATTTTGCAACTCGCCGCGGAGATGAGACAGTGCGCAGCGCAATTACGGCGTCTGTTTGCTTCTCCTCAACCCCACGGCTTCAATGGGGCTCGCTTTGAAAGCTGCTCCGGGTGGTCGAGGAGAAAGGCCGGTTGGCCTCACCTCCTCATCATTATCTATGTGCCCCTCCTGTCTCTGCAGATGCAGGAGGGATGCTCCAAAGCCACGGACAGCAAAGCCCAAGCAGCGATCCCCACCCTGCTCAGTGTTAGGAATGTCACCTTGCTGAGCCGTCCGGCTCAGTGCCCAAAGAAGTGGGGCACCTCTGCAGAGGGGCCTCCTCCAGAGCCCACAGCAGGAGGTGACACAGTGTCCCAGCCCTGTCCCCTGCCTCCACCACCCCTTTTGCCCAGGCAGGAGCTCCCATCCATCCGACAGCCCCAACACTTGGCAGCCCACTGAGCTCCACCAATCTTGCAGTTTTAGATACAGAGCTGAAACCCCAGCGCCGTGCTTTGCCCTCCTACTGCCAGCTGTGAAATGCCTGAGAAAGCAGCCCTCATTCACACTTCATTGCACACACTGCACTTGTCTACATTTTGACCTGAACTGTGCTTATTAACCTTTTTTGTATGTGTGTATGATAATAGTCCAGCACCCTTTGTAGGCGATCTTTCTTTCAAAGATCTCCTTTTTGATCTTTTCATAGACTAAGCAACAATTCATCCTATATAAATCTGGGATTGAAAGGACGTAATTTGTTTTTCCTTGCTTTTTTGAAGCGGCGAGAGATGAAACGACTCAGGGGAATGTCAGCAGTGGTTATATCTTAATTGGTTTTTCTCTGCATCAAAATGCCTTGAACTATTCACTCGTGCACAGCAGCGCCGTGCGACCTTTCTGCCTCTCCCAACAAGTTATAGCCCATCTCCCACTTGAGGTGTTTTCACTGTTCGTGGCACTGACACTAATTCTGCACCCACCCCTCCTCTTTCTGTCCAGGCATATCAAAGACTTTCAAATGCGCCTTAAGCCAGGAGCGTGAAAAGGAAGAAGGAAGACTACATAATTGGGTGAAATTAAAAAAAAAAAAAAAAAAGAGAGGGAGGGGAGAACATCTTGCAGCTTTTCCCTCAGCCCACACGCTGGTTTTCCCCGACGCAGTGGCTGCACGCTGGTGGATGGGTGCACGTGGCCAACTTGTGCTCCTGCTCTCCTGACCTCAGGATTTTGCCTGCAAGTGTGAACTTCCCTCTGTTGGCCAATAAGGCTGAAACGCAGCAGTGAACACCTCTTTTCCCCCTAAAAGTTAGGCAAGTGTGCAACAGCTGCATTATGGAGAATCATAGGATTGTTTGAATTGGAAGGGATCCTTAAGGTCCAATTCCCTGCAATGAGCGGTGGCACCTACACAAGATCAGGTGCTCAGAGCCCCGTCCTGCCTGACTTTGAATGTCTCCAGGAATGGGGCATCCACCACCTCATTGGGCAGCCTCTGCCTTTGCCTCACCAGCCTTACTGCTAAAGACTTCGTTTTGCTTTGTAGGATGGTCATACAACAGCTCACAAGGAGTAGAGACCAATGATTCTTTCCGGAGTCGTGCCATTCTGTTTAGTTTCTGCCCTACGCAAATGCAAAATATTATCACACATATTATTTTCCTTTGGGTCACGTTGCATAATGAGCACATTCCTTTCCATCCCGCTTCCCTTTCAGCCCTTGAAGCTCTGGTATCGGCAATGCTCCGTGGGTGCTGGGGGCAGAGAAGGGGTGAGCAGCAGGAGGACAGCTTTGCTGCAGACCACCCCTTTCAGAGGGGAAAACTCACTGTCAGGATTTGGGCTTTTGGCAGGGTGATAGCAGGAAGGTTGGTGTGAGCTGGCAATGGGAGCCAGCGCTCACCGGGTTTCATTCACCTGGGTTGGTGTCTGGATTCCCACGGTAAAACCCGGCGGGTAATGAGGCTTGTGCAAGAGCGGGGCGGCTGGGTGGAGCAGCTCGCTTGTGTAAGGGCGAGGTGAACAGGCAGAGAAGGGACCGGTCTGCAGGCAACGCTGGCACTTGGCGAACAGCTCAGCCTTCATTCACAGGATGCTTCATTAACAGCGCACAGCCTTGGAGGGGTTCATTCAGGTATTTAGATCCTTGCTTTGAACGCTTGTCAGACCTGAGCGGCTGACGGCCCACGAGAGGAGGGAGGTATTTAGGACATGGTGTGAGCACATGAGGAAAGGGCCTTGCCCGCTGCGGGTGGTGTGACCACGCTGTCTGGGAAAGCAGCACCTCTGCTCACGGGTCACAGCCGTGGCAACAGAGCTGGGCAGATGCCAGGAAACTGCACCTCTCCGGCTCTGTTTCAGAAATCATAGAGACCGATCCATCAGAAGAGGCAGAGTGAAGAACAGATGGCAGAGCTTTGTGGTTTTTGTCTTTTCAATGGCTTACAGAAAGCACTGCCATTTGCAGCAGCTTGTTGAGATGATCTGCAGGAGGCCAACTTCACGTCCTCCAGCAGCTGCACGTCCAGGGCCATGGCACCAAGGCAACGTTCAGCAATCCCAAGGCTGAGGGAAACGTAACGCGGTGGGGAAGCGAGCCTCACATCTCTCCTAGCCCACAATTTGTGCTTATAGGCTCAGCTGGAAGGGCTGCCTCCTAGCTCACCGAACTGTAATCATTTCCCAAAAGGATCAAGCTGAGATGCTTCAGAAAAAAGCACAGATGAGTTCATAAGGTTATGTGCTAACGTGGGGTAACTTCAGGCAGCTGGAGCATGTCTGACATCTCAAGCTCACCTTCTGAATCACCAGATTCACAAGGAAGAAGCGATTTCCTTGTGCCACAACCAGCCTGACCTCTCCCTGCGTGTTCTCTGGCCACGCTGAGCCGGCTTCCTGCGGGAGAGAGCGCTGGCCTGAGCTGCCATCAGGGCTGTATTTCCCTGAGAATTAATTTATTGTCTCCTTTGTTTTAGAACAGGAAAAGCTTGTTTTGTAAGGAGAGTGGAAACTTGCAAAGCCCATTTTAATTCTTCCAGCTACCACAAAGCCTAACCAGGTGGCAGTCAAACCCAGATAACTGAATTCACCGAAATTGGCCTGGAAGACAGCATCACTCGGCCACGAGGTCCCACAGACCCTAAACCAGTGCCAAAGCCCCCTGAGAAGCCACAACCCCGTCTGCCCATACGGTGCCTTCAAGGCTTTCTTCCTCGAGAGCCATTTCTTTCCTTGGCTCGGAAGCTGCAGAAACTCAGACCAAGTCAACCCAGCATGCTCCCACAGGCTGAATCCGTTTCCTCTGTCGAGTTGCTGCAATGGTTAGCAGGCATGGATGGAGACTCACTTTTGTAGGTATCACCTCACCATTCTTCCAACTTCCCACTTTGATTTTGCATAAGACCTGACCATTTATTTGGCTTTGGGCAGTCTGCAGAAAACACCAAGTCTTTTTTTTTTTTCTTCTTTTTTTTTTCCTTTTCAGCTGTAGCTTACGTCTATAAATAACGACCTGAAAACAGATGAGAGTTTTTTAAGCACTCATCATTATCAGATAGATCAGTAATGGTAAGGCAGAGCCTGGTTCTGACAAGATCAGCTCCCTGTTAGGCTGTCCCAACTGGCATTGATGCTGCTTTAACCAAGCCCAGCTCAGCTTTCCCACTGCTTTCCCATCTTGCTCGTCAGCCTCATTACCCACTCATCTCATTTGCTCCTCCTGAATGCTGGCACATTCACTCTCTGCGTTCCGGAATTTCCCGTTTTCTCAAAATTAAAGCTAGCCTTTAAGGATTCATGCACATAAATTACATGAGTGTGCTAATATGCAGATGTTTATCTCCAGGTAGCAGCACTCCTCTTTAACCATGTAGTAGAAAGTACACTTGTGCTGTCATAAAGGAGTATCATTCAATTTCTTCTATTTATGTATAAATATATTTGACTAGCAGTCAAATAACTATGTGATGCCCCTAACATCACTAACACTGCTATTAGGCAGCTTGCAGGCACGCAGACTCCAATTATTCCTGTTCCTGACAGCCATACAGCTACACCAGGCTTGTGCCTGGTATAGCTTTTCTCCTCTGCACTCCCCCCATGCCAGGCATCTGTTCTGCTCCACATTGAATAACTCTATAATGCATAATATAACTCTAATGCATAATATCTTATGCATAATAATAACTCTATAATGCAGTTTTTAGGTAGGCTACTTTCCTGTAGCTTTTTTCTGCATGCTCACTCATTCAAGAACTGTGTTAGACCAAAGAGGTGGCATGCCCTTATTACAGACTTCAGCACTAACTACAGAAAAAAATAAAAAGAAGGGAAGTTCAATGAGCCTTAGAAGCATTACGGATCAGACGGGCACCAAAATTAATGTTTCACAACTTTAATAGAATATTCTATCTATTCTGTACAAATTGAAAACACCGTATTAAGTTACAAATGTGTAAGGTAAGGCTGGAGCACTCTACATGCCTGGTCACAGTGTTGATACAGCTGCTATTCAATTGCTGCCAGAGGTTGGCAATGGATGCTGAAACTAGAAACATGTACCTGAAGTGCCGCACAACAACAGGAAGTAGCTCTGAAGACTTCAGAGCTTTAAATAAAACAAATTGTGGAATGAAATAATTTCAGTGTTGCAAGTAAGACACCAAAACTTCAGATTTATTGAATTGAATTTCATTAAGCTTCTGTGTTCGGAGTGTAAGGTCTTTCCATGCTGGACACTAAGCGATAAGACTACTGGAACTTGTCTGGTTCTTTGGCTGCAACCCACTTCCATCAACAGCAACAGTTTGGCCTTTATGTTTCCATCTCCATCCAGAAGAGTTGTCATTCTGATGTAAGTTCATTTCTTCTGTTTAGGCTACTACATTGAAACCAATTTAAAAAAACTGTTTTACAAGTACCCATATTTTATGCAAAACAGGAAGAATATTTTCAAGTATATTAAAAACTATTAAAAAGCACTAATTCTGTCAAAGTACTTACAAACATGAATAAATAAATAGTAAGATGAACAACTAAGTCTCAAATATGACACCCCTTCCATGAAGTAAAATTACTTCAATTCAATTGATTTTACTGAGATAATAAATATGACATTTAAAGCTGCTCAAGCACTAGTTTGATTTGTAGGTTGCAAGAAACATTAAAAAAAAAAAAAAGGGGGGGGAGGGAACTAGCAAAAAGTTCATATTGCTGTGTTTCAGCTACCATACATGTAATCCATTCACTTTAGCTTCTCAGCACATTGCTACTCCACAATTTTCAAGGTTAACAAGAAAATGGAGAATCTTCACTTGGTAATCTGGACTATACCCCTATGCATAGGGTAAAAGGCCCTAAAGGCCTACTGACATACTAAGCTACAGTGTACCAACGGCTGTAGAGTGTGCTTTATTTAAACCTCTTATTTCCCAAATGCATTGAAATTGCCACTGTACATGTTAAGCAATAAAGAAAAGTTAGTGAAAATCATGCATTTTAAAACAAATTAATTTTAAGCATTGTTAATAAGATTGTGCTGCAGCGATGAAGTATCCTGAACTGCAGGCCAGGTATCCAAATATTTGTTACATGTTGTTCAAATATCACTTTGAAGTGGTATTTCCTTATTACTGTTGTTTGCATTCAGCAGGTTGGCTGGAATCTTTCTGTTTAAATGGAAAAAGAACAAAAGTTAGAAAACAAAACAGCATGCAATAAAGCACTTCAATGAATAAAATAACTGGAGTAGATGGCTTTAAACTAACTACAGATCATTAACATACAAGAAAAGTTATATGTAAACTCAGGTTAGATCATAAAGGTCTCAACAGCAGTCACTTTCTTTTCCCCCTCCCCCCCCATAACTGCTTAATACTTCCTACTATTTTTTAATCTACATTTGCATTCGCTTAACTCCATCCAGCAGGCCAAGGTTCAAACAAACCAGAAAGCAAATCATTTCCTATTCCTCCCCAACCAGAGGCTCAGTATGACTTTCAGTTCATATTAAACAGTTTAGCAATAAACTGCATCTCCCTCACCGACTTGGAGGAGGGAGGCAAGCAGTGAAGTCGAGCTGCTTATTTTGCAGCATGACTTGAGTTTTTACTTGATAGCCTTGCCCTTTTTTGTTCAGGTGATAAAACTGTAATTAATGTGCTGGTTTCTTCTGGGTTCTGCACCACCAGCAGGTAACTATTCAACAAGTTAAACACCAGGCAAGAAGTCCATATGTTAATTGAGTATGCAAAAGTAGAAACACCTTCATTAGAGAGTAAATCAATTTCCCCTCTGGCAAAAGGAAGTGTGTGCTTGGGAAAGAGAACAAGTACTCAAACAGCTAAGAACTTCACGTTTTACACTGTACATCTTGCTTTTTTTGTTGTTGTAGTAAATCAGTGCTCTTACAAAGCAGAAGACTTTTTCCAGTGCTGCCTGCTTCTCCCTTGACTTTTCTTATGGTTTACTATAAACAAAATAACAGTCACCAAAAATTTCTGAATTCTAGTATAAAAAAAAAAACCAGCTATAAAACATGACACCTTGAATACCACAGACTTCAAAACAAGGTGTTTCTTGTTAACTATCCTGGAGGAGTTTATACATTGCAAAAGAAGTAGGCATGCAAGGGTTAATTACGCATCAAGTGACCAAGAGATAAAAGAACTTAAGATTTCTGCCGAGTTGAAGAAGCAGCAGTGTAACTAAGATTCCTTCTCAGGACATTTGCCCATTTGCTGTGCTAAACCTAACTACTTTTCCCTTCACTGGCTGAATTATAGCAGTAACATTTCCACTGAAATACAGCCAATTTTTGTCTTTTACACAGGTACACCAGAGATGTTCCAGACTCCTTTCTTGTGGTTCCCTCCCCCCCAGCACATCTGGCTAACTTCAGCTTTGCACTCTCTCATCTTCCTGGGTTCCCAAGTAACACAAACTCATTCTCACTGAGCCAGGACTAAACACTGCATGAAATCCCTCTTAAGAAGAGAGACATGTTTACACAACATTATATATTGTTATTAGGTTGACCATTGCAGCCATTCTGGCCAAATTTTAACAGTCAACCAAAACTCTTATAATTGCTAATAAATTTCTTCATTCTCATCTTTATTTTTGTAAGCATTTAGATATGTTATTAGATTGTGAATTACACAGACTTCAAAAGTTCCTTCTTAAGGACCTTTCAGTGTTGATTATTACTCACAAACAGAAAAAAAAAGTACAGTTTAAAAGGGCTCTCATATACATGCCAGTTGTTAAGAGACTTTCAAGAAAAAATGTTGACAGATATGCTGTCAGCTGTAAGCTAGGAACGTTATAAACTATCTTAGCAATGCTTATCAAGTGTTTAAGCAGGGCCTAAGCAGCGAGATAGCATCTGAGATCTACGTTCCAGCATTATCATTCTTCTACTGTTTCAGTAGCACCACACGACTCATGCTGAGCAAGCCAGTACACGAGCTCCATGATGCTTCACACTCAGTCAGCTCAGGGTGAAGCAGTAAGGTGCACAAGCAAAGGTAATGAGCACACTTTCAAGTCACAGCTGTCCCACCAGGCACACAAAAGCCAACACTTTCCTTTTTGGCCTGTAATGGAGCTCTGAAGATCCAGGCCCAGGCTCTTGTGACTGAAATAATGCATCCATACTCTCACAGACAAAGCCATGAGTTTGAGCTTGCTCTTCCCATGATGCCCAGGTTGCTGATAACATTTGGACAGCCAGGTACTACCAAAGTCCATTTACCAGTCTTGTATGAACTCTGCTCTATTTCCCCCACTGTAGCAAGATTTCCATTCGTGTTGTCTTTAAATTAACTTCCCAAGGTATCTTAAAAGTACTGGTCAATTCAAGCCAGGCAATGAAGACTACAACAAGATCAGAACCAGCAAAGATGAGAAGGAATTATTTTAAAATAAATACAGCATTAAATGTGCTGAAGTTCATTACCACTGCTACACAGACACGTAAGAATTCTTACTGTCATAAAGATATTACCTATCCAAGTCTTGTGCAATGACTTCAGTTCAAATGACTGGTGTTTTTTTTTTTTGTTTTGTTTTTTTTTTTTAAATTTTAACATCTTTCAAATATTTCATTTTATTTATGGTGTGTAAGCAGCAGTTTCAACTACTGAGCCTTTCATTCCAGTTTGAGAAACTGTTCCAATGGAGATATATAAGCTACTGAAGTGAGACTCCCACCTACTTTCAAATGTACTAGTTTTTATTCCTCCTCTGCTAACAAATCAATGTAAAACTTTTGTCCCTTTTATTTATAACACCGCTCTTTTGCTTGAATGGGCACCTAAGCATTTTTCTTCTGATTCTTCAGGAATTTGATTACTTGGAGATCAACACAAGAAACATGCCTATGTACAGACCACTTCTTCAGACATCAGCCATCATATCAGCTAAACTGCACTAACTGCTTATGGAGAGAAGACAAGCACCGAATTTCATGAGAAAGTTTCACCAGCTATTTTTTGGGGGATCTGAGGGCTGAAATAGTGAAGAAAAGCAGGCCTGAAGTAGTAGACTTCTCTACACAATTGCTTCCATAGCAAAGCAGCCATGTCATTTACCTCAGTGAATTAATATATGTAGCTTTCAAGCTGCATCTTTATTTCACGTGATATCATTACTTAAAACAAAAACAACCCATATTTCTATTCATCTGTAACATATTAGGCAGGGCATATTCTAGCTGAATCAAAGAACAATCAGGCTTTCACTCTCCTTACTTTTACATATTTTGGTGTAATGGAAGCTTTCATCTGCTAAAGCAGCCAGGCAGCTTGTCAATATCTCCTCTGACTCCCAAACATATCTTGCTGCCAACAACAGTGGAATCAACACAGACAGTAGGCACTAAAGCTGATGATCCTTCTAGCTCAGCAGAAAAAACGCCTTTCAAAGTTGCAACTGTTTTAGCATAAAATAAACTCCAGTTTGAAGTCCTTGAGCTAATTTTTACTCCTTTACTCTTTACTCCTTTTCTTTATGTCCTTGAAAAGAAAGCCAGGACATCAAATGCATGCACAGTAGGTAAATTCATAGCTAACCAGAGCTAAGAGAGAGTTCTGAACTTCTTCCTCCTCAGAGAAAATGCTACAAAGGTAAGCAACACATTTGTTTTCAGAACAAATTCCTCTGCTGCTGTTCTGAGAAGACAGACTAAAATGCACCAGTGTATGAGTGGTCTCTACCCAGCAGCAGATTTTTAGATCATACCAGTGCTCTAAATTACCCAATTAACTACTTCTCTATTCAAGCACAGAGTCAGTAATGTTAAATAAAGGCAGTTAAAGGAACAGGGCATGCAAGCACACAGAATAATGCAGCTTATCAAGATAATATACTAGTCAAAATATCTTTTGAAGCTACTTCCACTTATATGACTACTCAGTCTTCCAAAGCCACAACTTACAACATAGCAGAGAGTAAGTCCTTTGTGTAACAGATGATACTGACCTGGTCCTAACTGAACACCTCAAATGTACTCAAATCTGACAGGATTGTGAGGGAGGAAGGACAAAGAGTTGACAAAGCAAAGAGAAGAGTGTTGACATTTATCTAGCAAATGAAGCACAACAATAAAGGAGGTAACACGGGAACAACTGATGAGGAAAAACTGGATACAAAACAAAAATAGACTGAAGAACCATTACTTTGGTGTATGTGAAAATGAAAGCTACTCTAGATACAAGAAAAGCTGCAGGGATGGATGGACTGAGAGGCAAAGAAGGGCAAGGGATGGGGAGAGACAGGCCCAGTTAACACAGTGAACATAAGCAGCAATGGAAAACAGGATTGGGGCACCATCCTTAAAAGGCAAACCCAGAATTCTATTTTTACTTGGAAAACTAAAGCCAGCAGCTAACAATTTTTAACTGTAGTCAGGGAAAATAGCTGTGCAAGATGGCAGCAGGACGCCATAGAAGCTGTCATGACAAACGAGGCTCTGATACTCTGCTACAGCAGGTGAACAGACAGTGCAAGTAGGCTGAGGCAGTGTGGCTGGCTTGAAAAGCACAGAGTGTAAATGAAAATAACAGCTGAACTGAACAACGGCAAAGAAGGGCAATACTTGAGTGGAGATGGAAAGAATATAGTTTCTCATAAGCAATTAAAAAGAAACATACAAGCCTAACGTACTAGGAAAGAAGCACTGAACCTGCTGCAGCTAGTGTTGCATATGAGGCATGAGGAGATACGTGAAAGATGACAAGACAGAACTGAAGAAACTTCTTTTAAATAAAAGAGACAAATGAGCAAGAGAACAAAACCTGTTTGGAATCACAAGCACTGAAGAAAAAGTCTCTTCAGAATGACTGACTGAATTTGTCAAACAGTAAAAATATGGATGCTGGAAAGGACATATCAAGTCAGTCAGTGACTTACAAGAGTTCTCAAGGAGAGCAGAGGAGATATGTAAGAATTTGCAAGTACACTAGAAACAGTAAAGAGATGCAACATGAAATCAGAAACAGGGAAAAATGAAGTCTGACAAGTCTCAGTATCTTTTATCTTCAGTCTAGTATACACAGTTTGTCTGATATAAAGGCAAAACACAAGTTGTGCCAGGAAGGCAAGGAGATCATTCTGAAAAATCTACTTATGATTTAAAGGCATTCATCTCTGTAAGCATTTATTTCTATTATTCCAAGTTACTAATAAAAGCTAGTTTCCAATCCCCCCTTTCTTTAACCCATACAAGGAAATAACAAAACAAAAACTAGCAAACAAACTACATTGCATGGCTACAATGGGACTCTTGGAAGTTAGGTATGAATGGAATTCCACCTTACCTAGAAATGTATGAATGATAAACAGACTTAAATTACACCTGAATGGGAAAAAATTGAAAGGAACTGTCAGCATGAGTGAAAAGTGAAATGCACAAAATAATACAGGAGGTAACAACTACAACCTTCCAAGGTATTTCAAAAGTCCTTGCTATAGAATGCCAGATTTCACACTTCCTCCGTTGTGTCTTTTTTAGCATGAATATATATTGACTCAGAACTCACATTTTGTTCCTCAGTTGTCTAAATTCTCTCGCTATAGGTACACTACTGCATTTTGATCCTTCAGAACAGAGCAAGAACATTCCTGTCATCCTACAGTCTTCCCACAATACAGACTTCTTGTCCATGAAAAATAAGTTCAATTCTTGATATGGTGACAATAAGCATTTACTAGCAATATGATGTATGTAAGTCACAAGAGCGCTGTGTTAGGCTGCTTTAAGACTTTCATCCAAAGATCAAGCACTTTTTCATCTGTGCCTTTAAAAAAAAAAGATTAAAAGCTGATGTTTTAAGAACTAAAAGCATTGAAGTATATCACTGTCCCAGCTTTACTAAAGCTAAGTTTCAGCTTTAATATGACTGAAGGATTGAAAAATACCTATCAGAAGGAGCACTACCCCTCTGGCTGAATTTTAAACCAGCTCTCATAAGTTTAAAGTTGGGAACTAACTTTTTGATTTCTAACTGAGTGCAGACAGACACGTGCCATCTAACCCGCAGCCATTAGAACCAAAAAGAATAATTCTGAACATAGAATATAAGTAAATGAGCTAGCTGAGACTTGTCAGACCAACTCTAAGTTGAAGTTCAGCCACAGAAAAATATTTGCAATAAGACCTTCCTAAAGGAAGAGAGATACTTATTACACAGAGGTAGCACTAAGAACTAAAGGGACAAAGTTAAGAAGTTATCTTTCTTTTGTTGCAGGTTTGGGAGACCAGAAAAAATCATCATCATTCTTAATTTATATTTACCCAAACTTTACATTTTTCACTTAAGAGGAATTTGAGTACTGTGGAAGATGAAAACAATACAGTCAGGAGCTAGCCAGGAGTTTTTGCTTGATTTATTAATATTTTCACAAACTGCTGCAAGCTTAATTATGGTTTTTAATTATGGCCTGTACGACGCTTAAACACACTGAACTGTTTACCTTAGGATCACTCTCTGCATCTTCCTCTTCTTCTCCCTCCTCTTCCCCCTCCAACTCCTATGACAAAATAGAGATAAACTAACAGAAATTAAAACAGGTTAAAAGTGCAACTTTTTGCAATGGAGGAAAAAAAAAAACCACAAAATAGCAAGTGAATTTACCATCGTATGCCAGATGTTTCAGTTGTCAACATTAAAACTAGTTGGACTAGGTTAAAAGAATTCAGCATCCTCAGAAATCTTTAAGCAACATCTTCTAAAAAGATTTAAAACAGATTCATAAGATCCAGCGAGACTTACAGTAAACTTTCTCCTAAGCTGCTGCAGACTCCTAGCAATATCTGACATCTCATTTGATGCATTATTTGGAATTCTGCAGTTCTGATAAGCAGCATTTGTGTCTAAGTTTATTCTTTCTCTTGACCTCCTCCCAGAGAGCTTATACACTGCGGCTAAGTTCAGTATTCCTGTGCAGGATTTTGCAGTATTTGTGTGCTGCTGCACACACACCTATATCCAAGTATCACTACCCCAACATTAACCTGGCACTTGGGACAGATTGAAAACATGGATAATTGTAACAAGAGCCAGCTTAAAAAAAACAAACAAACAACCAACACAGTTAACCTTCAACATCCCAGAATTCTCCTTTTGTTGTAAGTTACAGTAGAGACAAGCAACTGCATGCTGAAGGCTGTCAGCTTGCATTAGATCACCAGTGTTATCACTTTTGATTAATCCTACTCTGGTGATCTTCACGACATTCAGGTATGCTCCTTTAACCAACCAGCAAAAAACCCCACACAAATAGTAAAATAAAAACATTATTACCTGTCAAATATATCAGTGTATTCACTGGTTTTGTGCAAAGCCTTTCACGGGATGCTTGTATTCATTTAACATTACAGTAAACGGACCACAGCCCTTAATAGAACAGAACTCTTACTCTAAATTAAACCATTAACCCAAGTAGTTGTTTCCTCTTCCTTTTTAACCTTGTGTTAAGCAATGACAAGTCTCAAGGCTTATGACAACTAACAGCTGTAAAACAAGTTCTACTACTGCTTAAATAATAGATATTTTTAAATGATGCTGAGATGTCTTTTATCATGCAGCACTCAAAAAAATGCTTCAGTTTAGTTATTTCTGACTGGTGTCAAAGTAGCTCTCAAAATACCAAAAAATCTGGATTTTTTTTTTTTTTTTTGGAAGACAAGAAACATACATAGACCTTACAATACAGGAATGCTGAACTCCTTGTGCTGAACTCTTTGGAAAGAATATCCTACACAGCTTCAGAAACTGGAATACAGTAAATTATCAGTTATCTATAGAAGATGTAGTATGCATCTCACCTCCTCTTCACCTTCTTCACCTTCTTCAAACTGAAAAACAAAACCAAAAAGATCTAATGAGATCTGCTAATACTTGCATAAAAACTTCTGTAGTAACAGGTCTACTACATTGAAATGCAATATCTGAAGCTGAGCTTCTTCCAGAAACAAGAATTGAGAGCTTACAATAAATGGAATGCTTCTTTCCTACTCCCAAGTAACAGCAACTTCCTCAGATTTGTCGTTATTCTCCCATAATACAACTACATACCAGACAAATCACAGAAGTGAGAGACTATTTCTATGTACACAGTGACTAATTAACGAAATGCTGATGGCATACATACATTATCATCATCCTCTATAGCTTCCCCTGTGAAATAAAGCACAGCACGTGGGACTATCCTTTCACGGAAGAAGTGCCCAATTTCAAAATCTGCAGCTAAAGTGAACTCTGAATCTTCATCCTGCAAAGCAAACCAGTGTGAAAAAAAGTGCTTGAACAAAAATATTTAAGAAAAACATTACAGGTTTGAGAAACATCACTTCACTGTCAACATCAACCTTCCAGTCACCAGTATTTAACTGCAACAGAAAAAAAAATACTGAGTCTAAATCCAGATTCTCAGAACTGCCACTTAGAATTGTTCTTTGTCTGTATAGAGGTTACTGCTAAAACAACATTCCATTAAATAAAAGCTCACATTGACTTTGCTGGTCCTGACACATTGTTCAGACTGCCTCAGAATTGTAAAGAGCTGGTTACCAGCTGACTGATTAGAAAAAGTAAATGACCTTTTCCCAACAGTGACAGTCACAGACATACTCTATCTGTAAGACATGCAACAGCAAAATATCACAGAATTACTCCAATAAGGCAACAGTATCTTTCATTTCATCAAGGTGAAATTCAACGTCAGCAAAAGCAAAATAACAAAACTCAATTAAAGAATCTGAATAGTTGATATCAAGATACGTAGCAAAGATATGGCAAAGCAATGCTACCATTTCAGAAGTGTGAACTTACCAATGACTCCCCATCACCAGATACTGCAAAGGAAAAAAAAAAGACTGTAAATACAAGCACTTTTGCATAGTCTAGCCCTCTTCAATATTCCAGATGACAAAATACAGTACAAATACACTTTCTCACACCAGGAAATACTGGTGTGATTAAAGACGACTTCAAAAGCTAACTATTATACCTTTAAGACAATTCAGATCCATTTTGAAAATCAACCCCACAAACTGCACCTTGTATGCCATAACAGAAGCACCAAAGCTACCATCAACATCAAAGATCTCTGCATGGGAAATAACCTTTCTACAAATGCACACAGATCGTATTTTCCCCCTCAAATAGCAACACTGCTCATTTCTGCCCAAGTGTTGAGATTACAGCAGCTTTATTTTTCTAAAGCACCATAAATCTTCTTCCCCCCAAACTCAGATCCTCCCCAGTAGGCTGACGCGTCATGAGGAGTTGGCAAAGTACTGTGAGAAAAGGCTTGATGCTGCAACCAGGACAGACACGATCAAAACACAGTTACAAGTAGGCTGCACAGAATTAAGGAACAGGACTCCTATTGTTTTGTTTGTTATCATTTTGTTTATAACTAACAGAAAATCCCACAGGTTTCCATTCTCCATTCAAGTGCCACAGGTACTGTGAACTTACTGCAAAATGCATAATTTGGTTCTGTCTGTTCTCAAGTTGAAAATGTAGTATTAACAGCCAACAGATACCATAGCTTTGATATTTCTTACATGGCTACACAGTATATCCTTTACATAATTAAAAACCCAGTATAAAATCATCATGAGGTTAACTAATCACTATCCCTTTCTCAAAACAGCACCTACATAACTGTTCATGTAAGAAAAAAAAAATTAAGTTAAAGGATATTTCTGTACGAAACAACCAACTTTGGGAATACTTAACACTTGTTTCATTCCTGCACAAACAGGGATTTGCAATGGGATTTAGAAGGGGCAGGTATTTTGTAAAAGCCTACAGCTGAATCACAGGTCCTAGTATTGATTTTGTTCAGTTCTATTCTGCTTGTAATCCGCTTCTTCCATCTAAATTTGAAAAAGAATACAGTGGGAGATGCCTGAAAGAGAGCACGTTCCTAGAATATATCCAAATTGCTTTAAATACTTAAGTATACATGTAGCATTAAAATCAAACAGGAAAATTAGGAAGGTACAACGTGGAGCATTGTGGATCACTGTAATTAATCACAGAAGAACCTGCAGAACGTTCTGATGCTTAACACAAAGGTTTCAGTGAAACCTTTACGCTGGAACTGCAACCAGAATTAGAAGAGAGCTCTTCACAAGTTAACAGCCTCAAATTGATGCAGGGAGCCATCCTGTGGTAAAGGAAGTCAACTCCTGTAGGAGATTCAACAAGAGACTCTGCACACAAGAAATCCCATTTATACAGCACACCTAATTGTCAAATTATACAGAACAACCCAAAATGACCTGCTATCTTCCCCCAGTAAGAAGCATACAGAGCAGCAGAACAAACACAGTTTGCAGACTTAAGCTGTGTTTATCTACAAAATGTACAGCATATCGTAAGAATCCTAACTTCTTAGTTTCCAGGCTTACCCTTTATTGGGCTGAAGAAGTTAAAAAAAGAATCGTTAGGTACTTGTTTAGTAATCGTCCGAACTGTGCCTCGACCCTTGTGCTTCTGTTTCTTCTTGATTGTTTTAACTGTAACATTCTTTCCTTTCTTCCAGTCAATAGTGCACCTAAAGTCAACACGTGGGGAACAGCACTTTAATACAAGACATCAGTGGGTCAGGACCTAAGCACTGAATCAACAAGCATCAAAGCAACAATGGATTCTAATTTCCTACTCAAAGCTACATACACAGGTGACTCAATCTACTTGACTGAGATATTTAGGATGCTTCACAGTGCTAGAGACAATGCACATACTGGATAAATATATAAAAAGTATTTCCCTTAATGAAAAAGCTGAATACCTTGTTTCCTCAGAATAATCACTGTCCTCCAAACCACCCATGCTTTAAAGACCTCTTTGGCCTAATTACTTGGGTTTTATAACTGAGGATGTGATTCAGGTAATCTAGAACACCTCAACAGTTAAGAATGTTTCTTTCAACATCCTGGCCAGCAGGAAACAATAAGTTGTGTACCTTTATTGCAGGTCAAGAAGTGACCAGTTGCCCTAAAAATAAGTGCACCATGAACTGTGGCCAACAAGAGGCACATTTTAACTCTCCAAAGAACAGTGCTCAGATTGACTTGGCAGTCAGATGCAGCTAGCTAGAAAGAACAAACTTTTAGCTCCTTTCCACTGCTGTACAAACTGATACTTATCCCAGTTAACAGTCATTCTCCATGCACATATAGTTTTACTCAAAACTATACACAGCAAAGAATGAGTGACAGTCAGATCTCTTTTAATGGGAGGGGTAAAAAAAAAAAAAAATAACTAAGCAAAGCACAGTGTCATAGTATTCCTTAGGTGCCCCAAGATATCTCAGCCTATAGGTCAAAGTCGTGTGTTTGATAAGTAACCTGAATGAAATGTCACAAAAACATGTCCCTGCAAAAATAAAAAGCAACAGGAAGCCAAGGAGGCTGCATCCTGACTTTGTTTGGAAGTGCACAGCCAAGACTATCAAGACCAAAATACATGGCCAACATGCCCCAGGCTGAGAGAACAACAGATGATACGTATGACCACCTCCTGCCAGATTCAAAAGTACTGCTGGAATTAAAACTGCTGATGAGCAAAAGCCCAGGAGTATGTAATACAACAACTAAAATGAATTCATCCAGTCATCTGGAACTGAAAGGCTTGTTACCTCCTTAATAATCTATGTAACTTGAAAGACACAAGAATAAAAACACACACTAAACACAGAGACACATACCTGTGCATGTTGAGGCTAACATCACCTTCCTTACATCACTCCTAGTTTTTAAGTCAGCAAAATCTTTATTTTATCTTCATTAATTATTATCACAGTCCAGGGGAAAAAAAAAAATCTGGAAAACTGACTAGTTGTTGAATTTCAAGATTTCCTTACCCATCACAATCAACTATTTCAGGTCCTTCAAATGAAAAGGGATCCGTCTTGTCTGGCTCTGACTTCATCTTGTAGGTTTTTGTCAGGACTGTATTAGAAAAGTAGTCGTTGGGCCCAAAGTGGAACTCTAATGAGAAAGACTAGAAGAAAGTTCCATTATAGTTTTGTTAATACTGATTTTTATCTTTGAAATCAGCAGAACTAACAGTAATTAAACAAACAGCTACAGCAGAAGCATAGACATCTATTATTCATCTCCTGACTAAGGATGATGCAGCCATTTTTCTGAGGTAGCTCTGGCTTCAGAATAACATCATCAGGCTCTGCTCTTCCACCTGCTCTGAGCAGTCAGTGATATGATCTTACAAGACTGAAACAAATTTTTACTTTTCATCAACAATAGGTATGCATGCATGTGAGTCTGAATTTAAACAGTGCACTCCAACACGAACCAAAGTATTTGTTCATTTAAAAACAGGAAATCCTGCAGAAGAACCCTGACTTAATAAACTGAAGCCTAAGGTTACGCACACTTTAACTGCTTGCAGACTGCAGCAGTTACTTCTGCTTGCACCAGTCATGCAGCACCTGAAAACTGACTGCAGAAATTCAGCATCTTACGTGGAGAATAAAAGGCTCCATGTTAGGCTCATCTCCTCACCCACATTCCAAAGGCCCCTTTAGTTCTGCCTCACCATCTGCTTTCTACAACCACACGTATTTCCTCACATGATTGAAAGCTTGAAAGCTGGAAGGACAGAGGTCAAGAAGCGATAAGTCTGCTAGCAGCAGCCTCCTCAACTCAAGTGCTTACAGATTAAGGAAAGGAGCGCACTGGGAACCAAGCGCGTTGGCTTCTCACAGCCTATTTCAGCTTTACTTCCACTTTAAAGCAAGTCAGAACACCCAGGTACGATTTAGAAGTGTTCTTTAAGTAAGGCAAATCCCTCTCTGGGGCATGTGCTCAAGGGAAGAGTCACAAATGTAGCTCATCCAACACCAGTGACGAACGCTCAGAGCCAGATAATCCCACAAAGCGTCACTGAGGTCATTAATAGGTAACCAGTGGCATTACTGAGCACACAGCGTCCTGGCAAGACAAACTTCTTTGCCAAGACTAAATCTCAGCATCTCTTTTCATATCTGCCAATTATGAGACAATAGTAAGAAGCTTCCAGTTTCAAGTACTATTTGAAGAGCTGAAATAACCCCTCCAGTAGCCCTATTCAAATATCTTTGTTCTCGATATCGTATTAGCTAATGCGAGTTTTTACAGCTCTCCTGGATTAAAAGAACCTATCCTCATAAAGCTCAAATACACAAATCAGTAGCTTAAAATAAAGGGAGATTTAAGTCACACCTATACTCATCTCCCAGGTCTGAGTATGCTAGCATTGGGTCCTGATGACCAAATAGATGATATTTATAAAGTAATTATCTTACCAATTTTACTTATCTAAATATACATACATTTCTACAAGTGTAAATAAAAGCAAATAAAAATCATTTAAGCTTTCTGCAGGCAAAAGTTTATATACAGGCTGTAACAAGCAGCACTTTGAAAGCACCAGTTAAACTGAATAATTCCTACTGCCTATTTCTTTCAGGTGCAAAGCATAATCCACAACAGAATTGGTGTCACACACCTGTAATCTGACATTTTTGCTGTACAAAGTTACCACAGTCACCACAACTTTTAATTAAGATTTCAGACAAGACATTCAAATGACTGGAAAAGTTTTCAATCTAGTGGTTAGGAGTGTCTCCAAATAAAGAAGGGACATGGAATTTGTCAGCCTTCCATTACTGGATTTGTTGTAGCACTGGAATGGAACCTATTCACAGGAATATGCTGTCAAAAGGTTACGAACAGTGCGAAGACAAGGCAGCAAGTCCAATATAGCAAGTAGCAACCACATTTTCACCTCCATCCACTTCCACAGCAGAAGAAACCATGTAACCTCCATATGAATAAGTTTACTTGGAACTTGAGACAGAACATTTACGCAGAAAGTAGCCAGATTACAGCTACAATCAGAATGTAGAAACTACAATAACAAAGACATCTGGCCCATGGTAAAAAAGCAAGTTGTTATGAAAGCTGAATAAATTTTAAAAGCCAAAGCATGAAAATACTAGCCCAGAAAAAATAACAAACACCTTACATATTCTAGCCAAAGAGGATGGAATGAAAAGTTCAGAATGCTTGCATCATTACTATAGTCTTCATTTGAAGCATCTGTGGGAAACTCACCATAGGCTGTCCAGGTTCAGAAAACTTAACTTTGATATCCTGTAGGTGTTTCAAGATTGGTTCATCATATTCCTAAAAAGACAAAAGCAATTTATTATTGAGCAGGCAATATTTAGAAGACCAAAACTTACATCTAGTTTGCTTGTCAATTTGTTCTTAAGAATGAATCAAATCTTGTAATTATCTAAATATCACAGCTAAAGTTCAGATTTGGATCGAGACTTTTTAATTCTTTTTTCAATTCTGATATGTAAGACTCTCAAACAAAAAAGCCTTGTGTCCAGCTACCATGCTAGGCTTCATGACCATTTCTGAAAATGATACATTCAGGATATTTATTGCTGACGAGATTCACAGAAGTATAGGCTTCAGGGAATTAATCCTTAACAGTAATACAAGCAATTACATTAATATTTGAGGACCACAGGACATACGTAACATGAAGTGAACACATCCACAGGTACACCTACAGCAGTACTCTTGAGGAGAAAAAGAAAACAACAGTCCTTTGGTGGACTAAGTTAACTACAACAGCATTTCATCTATAAGCTCTAAACTTCCATTTTCATATTTTCAGAAGTCATTACAAGACCATTTCTAAGAAAAATCACATCCTGCTTGGCAGCTTCAGTCTGCTGTTCACTTTGTCCATCACCAGCCTTTCAAGTGTCTTCAGGAACAGTATTAGAGATTATGAAGACCCCCAAGATTTAGCATCTCACACATTCAGAGAATCACAGAACAAATCACACAACCTAGTAGTCTAGGTTGAAAGGGACCTTTAAAGATAATCTAGTCCAATTCCTCTGCAGCAGGCAGGGACACCTTCCACTAGATCAGCCTGCCCAAAGCCCCATCCAATCCAACCTTGAGCACTTCCAGGGATGAGGCATCCACAGTTCTTTGGGCAAACTGTTCCAGTGCCTCATCACTCTCACAGTGAACAACTTCTTCCTAACATCTAATTTAAGTCTACCCTCTTTCAGTTTAAAGCCATTACCTCCTTGTCCTAACACTACACGCTCTTGAAAAAAGCTTCTTCATCTTTGTAAAGACCCCTTTAAGTACTGAAAAGCTGCAAAAACGTCTTCCTGGAGGCCTTCTCTTATCCAGGTCTAACAGCCTTTGATCACAGGCTCTATCAGAGCTCCGACCCACTCCAATCGGTTCATGTCTCTTCTGTGCTGCAGACCTCAGAGCTGAGCACATTGCTGCAGGTAGGTGCACAGATGAGGGGAAGAATTATCTCCCTTGCCCTATTAGCTATAGTAGTAGCTATATTAGCTACCTGATGAGGCCCAGGATACTGTAAGGCTTTCTGGGCTGCAAGCACACACTGATGGCTCATGTCCAATTTTCAGCATGCCCATTCATTCTCCAGCCTGTAACTAATGCCTGAAATTACCTTGATTCACATGCAGCACCTTGCACTTGGCCTTTATGAATTTCTAAGCACTAGCTAGCAAACAAAAAAGAATAGCAGCTATTCATCATATGACAGAAATTACTCTTTTCAGAAGAGAAACTTACTTGTACTAATTCACTTAGCATATCTACATTCCTAAAGATAGTAAACCAGAAGTCTGGAATTCCTTTGACATTTATCTCTTCTGCTTCTGCTTTTTCTTCTATTACCACTACATTTTTCAGGTCTCCCTGTGGAAAAAAATATACAGAAACACTTAAGATCACGAAGAATCATGATTTCAATATATTGAGAGGTAGATGTACAAAGAATTTGCTAACTCTGAAGCTGCATTTAAGCCACATTTTAAAAAACAAATCCTTTTCCCTCAGCAAATGAAGTTAAGAGACACAAGGTTCATTTGCACAGCTAAACTTACACACATCAAATTCAGATTTACTTTCAAGTAATCTGGAATTCTTCTGTACAAAGACTAAATAAGCAAATGGCAGTTGCAGTAATTTGACTAACTGAAGGAAAAAAATTAAAAGTGTTTCTCTTTCCACTAACAAAGATGTAGAACAGCATGTTTTTCTATTACCTCTTCCCTGTAGACTCCTGTGCTGTTCACAGTGCCTCATCTAAAAATCTAAGCAGATTTGCCATTTAAAATTGTCCTACCTTCCCAATTTTGCAAAATACTTAGCTTAATAATGGAAAGTAACAATGAAAATGAATTTTGCCATCTTGGTCCCATACATAGACATAACTGACGTCACACACAAAAAAAGACTTCAGTTAACTTCTCCAGCTCTCAAACGAGAAAGTTTGCAGTCTGAATTAATCGTACTGCACCTCTCCTTTTGCACCACTAGATGGCAGCAAACAAACGAGTTCTTCTAAACAGCAGCTTCCCAGGCTAGCCAAGATGAAGCAGCAGCTCCCTTGCCATCTAGACGTTTCCAAAGCTGTAACTCCATAGAATACTGCCAGTCAATTATGCATTCGTGCCTCAGAAAGCTTTTTGCTTCTGCACACTCAGTTTTGCATTACGCTAAATCTCATGAGACCAGCTAGAAAAAAAAAAAGAGCAATTTGCTTTGCTATTCAAAGGAAATCAAAGGGAAAAAGAACATGGGAAAGATGCCAAACAAGTCTAGCAGAATGGAGAAGACAGACAGCATTATAAACAGGTTGCTTCTCTTACAAAGAGAAACAGACACGTAGTGGTGTGTATACTTCTCCAAAAACAATGACAGTAAACTGGAAGGCAGCCTACCTACTAGATCATCTTTTGTAAGTCTGGATAGTTTCTATTCTAGAGGACAGTAAGAATGAACTAGCCAGCACACCTTGTTTAAGTCCATGCCACTTCATGACTACATGGCATCTGCAGGTCTAATTTATATTTCTGGTCATTAAAGTTAATTATGTGCCCCAACATAAAAGGGACAGGCAAACAAGCAGCCAGCCTTCCTTTATCCTGGGGTTATCATGTAGCACCGGAATGGAACCCATTAACAGAATTACACTGCTAACAGGTTACGAACAGTGCAACCAAAAGCAACAATTTCCTCAAGTTAAAAACTAGAAAAAAAATGCTGAACTGTGGATTTAGAAGCCCTCATGGGAAATAATGTTCATCACAGTCGCATGTGACTGATAGAAGCTTTTTTTCCCCTCCAAAATATTAATTTTTCAAAGGAAAATGGTTTACAGGGATTTATTTTGAATACATCTGATATATCTGTAGTCCATTAGCCCAATTTGTACTTACTGCTAGCTTCTCTTCTTCCTCGTTTTCACTGTGCCATTCTGACTCTGCATCTGTGGGTTCTGCTTCTCCATTAATAAACTCTCTCCTCTAAAAAAAAAAAAGCCTAAAAATGTAACTTTTTTTCTTTCATGAGCTACTGATACAAGCAAAGTTACATATATGCAAACAGAACTGACACAGCTGCAAGGAAACAAGGGTATATTTACAGTTTTCTTACCTTATCAAAAAGAGGTTGATAGAGTGCTGCATATTTTCTCTCTAAATCATGTACTTCTTCATAAAATTTAGCTTCTATGTGGGCACATTTCACCTGGAGTTGTTTCAAGGCATCAATTCTTCTTTTCACTGCTTTTGGTAAACTAAAAAAAATTAAATCATTATTTAAGCTTACAAGTTAGTTGCCTCAGCATTATTTAACATTTCACAGCTAAATGTAATTTTTAAGTGTTTTGTGTCAAATATGTGTATTTCATCAATATCTCTTTTCAAGCATATTGAGAAGATTCTCTTCCACCCAAACTGCACTTGCAAGGGAAAGTTTCATGGATTCATTAGTCTGAGTCTGACTCATATAAACTGTACTTCAAACTTTTAGGTGCTTATATGAAGATAAAAAAAATGATAGATTTTATAATTATAATTAAAAAAGTCCTCCAGTCCCAGTCAAGAAATAAAAGCACAAGTCTCTGCTAAAAACAAGATATAGATATATCTTGTGTATATATATTTTTTTTTAAGTGTAATCCTACCCATCTATCAAAATAAAGGCTTCAAACTAGAGGCAAATGAGTAGCTTTGTAAGTCCTGAACTTCAAATTACACTCTGGACAGCAACTCTAATCAGCACTCCCTAACAGAAGACAGATTATGAAAGAAACAGTGAATGGGGAGGTGGGAGGGGGGGGAAAATATTTCTCTCAAGCCAAAAAAAAAAAAAAAAGCTACGGAAATTACTTAATGAGGCAACAACTTGTTTTGAAGTTTGTCCAAGTACAGTAAAACTCAGCTCTTCCCTCCATATGTAGGCCACTGAATCATGGTTTAAGTCAACAATTTCACTTAATGAGTCATTTGTTCAAATTTCTGACCCTAATTATATAGTAATAACATTCTATTATGCTTTCAGTCTTCCAAGAAGGTTGTTATGCTCTGTACTTACGTTTCAATGTAACTGGAAGGGGTAAGTGCTGTGTTGTCAAGTCGTTCCTGTAGAGCTGCCAGGACTTGTGGATTCTGCATCACCTGGTCTGCCAGCTTTTCTATGAAGACAGGAACCCATTCTTAAAACAAATCTGAGTACATTTACAGCACTTACATCAGACTACGAGTCTTGCAGCAAAAATACACACTATTTCCCATTCCTCAGGTATCACCGTTATAGTGAACTAATAACTCAAGCAAAACTACTTAAGAATCAGATTTCAGAAAGGTAAGAATGGACAATGATAGTAAGTGTGCCCTTCTCTTTGGAAACAGAGAGGCAAAAAGCACATCACTGGCAAGCAGATTTCCTGCTCCAGATTTCTCATAAGGTGCAGTGTTTCTCTATCCTCCCCCTATGCTAGCTCTACTACATAAGTCACATAAAATTGCTAAACACAAAGAGATTTACTTCTGAGAAATCTGTGAAGTGTTTCCCAGTTTGTCTAACTCCCAAGAAAGTCTGATGGCAACTTTGTGAACTACACACAAAGCAATGCTGCACTATGATGCCTTCCTTGATAATTACTAATTTTTCTATCAAGGTATTTTTACAACCTACACAACTTCCCAAAGAACAATCAAGAGAGAGGTCAGAATAACCTGGGGTTTTGTTGTTTTTGTTTCTTTAAACCAGAGATCAGACCTAAACCAGTTCAGGTTACGAGTTAAAATCCTCACTAGATGGATTTACGTGGCAAATGTACCACAAAGACATTTACTTTCCTGATCTTTCCATTCTTTCCCACTGCTCTTCGCAGCAGACATGACACAGCAATTAACAAATTGCATAGCACACACTAACTTGATGAAGTTTTACACTGTTGTTCCCCCCCCCCTTAAATTTTTTTTATTACATTATTCCATGATGTCTGCTAGTTTATGTGAAATGTAATGACCACATAGTGAAATACACTACTGCTCCACATCAGCTTACAAATTTACTACATTACTGAAAACGGAACCGTAGCATTATCTAACAGATCTTCCAAATGAGAAATAAAAGCTTCAAGACACTCTTAAAAAGATGCATTTCGCCACAAACACGATAGCAGAGAGCCACAGTAACAGCAGGAATGTTCACTTTAATGATTATGCTGATATAGCAGCATAATCAAAACTAGTCTGTATAGGCTTTATTGCAAGTGTCTATTAGATGCAACAGCAAAGCATCCTAATCCTACATGCAAAAACATTTTTACTGTTGCATTAATGAAGCCCTTATTTTGCTCTTCTTTGTAACAAACAGGAAGGATATGTCTGAATAACAGAAAGAAAACAGCCTGGAAACCATTGCTTTGTTTTCAATAGCAATTATGTAGATAAAGGAGCTTCAAAACAGAAGGCAAAAACTTTTACTCCACCCTTGCAATGCTGCTGAACACTATGCATCTCTTACCTTTTTTGTCACTTGCATTTTTAGCAGCCTCCACAGAATCTGAAGCAGTATCTTCTGCTTTACTAGAATTAAAACCATAGCATGAGATAAGCAACGCTTTGCAGTAGCGTTCATATTTAAGAACAGCAGTACACTTCATTAGCAATGTTATGTAAAGTTTTACTAACACTGAAAGACAAGAAAAGACATGTTTTTAGCTTCAGGCCTTCCAAAATTTGGAGTCTGGATATGAAATAAATTCTTCCAAGATGAACAGGAAGCAAAAGAAAGGCAAAAATTAAACAAAAACAACACTGAAAGAACACAAGCTACCTTGACTGACAGAATTCATCTCATTTGATGAACAACTGGCCCTTAAACACGTAACTGAGTCATCCTGGACAGGAAAATGTTATTACTAAAATGAGAACCATGAGACACCTTTTTAGTGTAAGGGGCAAAGAAAAAAAATATCAGAAAAGAAACAGGTAAGAAGAAATCTTAAAACAAGTGCTCAAAGCTCTTTGGATTTTCTGTAAGAAATTGTTTTGATTAATAGTAAAAACGTTCATTTAAACTCCAAAAAGAGATGCTCCTGCCTTCCATCACACTTCCTGCACTGCAAAAACAGAGGGCTCAGAATGAGTCAACAGCGGGCAAACACTCCTAATGTTTTCTGCCAGTTTAGAGGTTGCAAAATACAGACTGGGTATTGCTGAAACTAGTCTTACCTCAGACACAAAAGGAGAAAGGACACTACACATCTGAGTATTTTTTAGTTGCTGGATAGGCCAGCTTATCCTGGTGCAATGCAAGCTCTGAAAGAGCAGCTTCATGCACGTATTCATACCAGCTTAAAGACAGCTATTTGTTCTAAAAACAGTATGGGAGCTAGAAAATAAAAGTGTGTCTTGCATGCAGAAATCACACAGATCAGAAAAACAGAGAAGGATCTGTGATTTCTTCAAGCTTTTACCAAGTCTCAACATGAACTTGAAAACCTGAGTGTAGACAGCACTAATTACATTAACCCAGTAACAGCAATTCTGAAGCCAACAGGTGACACTCGTGGCTTGCAGTGCACCACACATATTCACCTTGCTGTAAGGAAATGCAGTCTAATTACAGAAAATAGTTCCATTTATTCTTATCCAAGTTTGGTAGTATATTCTTCATAGGTTTAAAAAAGAAAGGTAAGTTGTCCCACAAGACCAAGTACACAGTCATCTGTAACCAGACATCAAGAAATCGGTCCAACATACCTGTTATCTGCCATCTGTGTGCCTGTATCCACCTGTAAATTGAAATACAGAGTTCAGAAATTATTTAATAGAACCCTTTTTCTTATTTACCTCAACACAGAAGGTAAGAATTACAACAGGGCAATGTTTAAGACCTCAAGATAGATCAGCTCCTGCTAATTCTGCTAGGAAAGTCATCACACATGAACTCATGCAGTGAAGTGAACAGCTTCCATAATATCCAATCTAAATGATTCGGTTTTTTAAACAATACAATAAGTGCTTTCATCCCACCCTTTCAAACATTTTTTTATTCTGTTAAATATGAACTGGAAGAAACATTACAAATGGGAATAACTCTAAAAACAGATGGCACAGTTTCCTGAGCTGCTCTGCATTCTTTTTTAAAAATAAAAACCCAAAGAGGAAGAAATGAGCATATTATTTTCTAATTCCTTGACAGTATCACAGCAAGTAATGAATTTTTTATCTGTGTTAGAATGTTTGATCTGAAAATGATGAAAGTTCAAATAAATTACAGCATCAGAAAGACTTTTTTCTCATGTCACTTGAGCAGAAAAATGTCTGTCTAATCAAAACTATTTGTGCATAGTTGCTTCTGCTGTGATATACAGAATGACAACATTAAGTAAGAAGAAGCAAAATACTGAAGAAGTTATTTACACATAAGAGTGTTATGGTGGTTTTTTTTTGACAGCAGTTAGAAAGGAAAAAATCCCCTACTTCAGGATTTGCCTTGAATGCATATGAGAAAACAAAAAACCAGCATGGAAATTGACACCTTGGTATTTGCAGAGGCTGAAATCAAGTTTAACACAGCTACCCCAGCCCCCAAGATCCAAATGAGCCCTGCTGAGACACCAGGGCCACACTACCTAAATTATTTTGCTGGTATATATTTTTTTTAACCAGGCTGTCATACACTGCAGGAGATCTACTTTTGGTTTACACCTCTCCCCGTTCCTTCCCTCCTCCCCACCTCCCCTTCTCCATTTCTAAGCATAGTTTGTTACAAATCCCAGTAATCACTACAGTCTATACAGCTGATTTTACACTATCAGGTTTTCAAGAAAACAGATGTGGGTCAGGTTTAACAATAAAAAGAATTTTTCATTGTTTTTAGGAGTAAATTTACCTCTTAGGAGGTCTGATTTCTTGTCTATATGCCCAAGCAGGCTGATCTTTAGCCAAGCTTCTAAAAGATTGCTACACCACAGGAGAACACAAGTGTTAGTGGCATTGGAGCAGCAGTTAGGAGGACTTGAGAATGCACACTCCTCCACCTGGAAAATGCTAAGTCCTGCTTTAGATGAGAAAAGTAACACTTTCACAAGCACTTATATTGAATTGAAAAGTATATACTCTTTAGATTATAAGTATTCTTTTGACTACTCCATAGAGAAGCTGCCTAATATACGTACCAAAAATTGCCCTGTCCATATCCCATAGATTAAGACCAGGAACAGACAAAGGGCCTTTCTCTCCTTAACTAGGTCTGAGTCAGCAACCCACACACGTGTTTTGGCAACACCTATTCTTGCCCTAAACATAACAAGAGAAAGTGACAACACAAGCAATCATCTTGTGGAGCAAAGTGAAGGAACTCAGCTATCTTACAGCTGAAGAAATAAAGGAGCACACATGAATCTTTCCCTCCACAGCATACGGAAGGCAGGAAAAAAAAAAAAAAGGATCAAAAAGTTAAGAGAGCAAATTGACCTAATACCAGAGTTCAGCCAACAAGATACATGATCCTGGTCACTATTAGAGGCAGCAATAGTAAGCAACTAAAAATGCAGACTCACATTACTTAGAAATTAGCCTTAAAGACTCTTCTCTTCCAACCCAGGACCAGTCACAGGCCCAATGGAAAAAAATAATTCCACGCACAAATGTTCTCCTCTGTTATTTGTGATGTTTTTCTTGCAAGGAAAAATTTCTCATCCCTGATGAGGAAAAACAGAATTCTCACTCCTTCATCATTCATGTTTGGAAGACGTGGGATGAAGGTTCTGCAATACACATAACTTTCACATTGCAGTTGACTTAAACTCCACGGGAAGACATCAATTAGGCACATTCTGACAAAGGCCACTCACATAAGTAACAAGAAACGAAAATTGATAAGACACCATTTGCTGATACAAATACATACTTTAAGTCCGGTCTGCCTCTTCAAAGTTTTTCTTTCAGTCCTGAAAAACAAACAAACAAAAAAGTATATGAATAAAAAATTGAAAGCTTTCCCCAAACAGCTTGTAATTCCCAGTAGCATTACAGCTGCCCACCAATGACTTAGCAGCTGCAGAATTTCTAATAGAACTGTTCAGTAAAAGTTGGCAGGAGCAGGGAAGGACAAAGCAAGGTGATTTCAGATAAAACATGAGATGCACATCCCACTGAAAAAGCACAGACACAAAGCACTGAGCCTTCACTTTTTTTTTTTCCCCCCAATCACAGCGTGTAAACAATGAAGAAAAAAATAATAGCACTACTGAACTCTTAAAAAAGAGCACTGTATTATTGTAACCATTATCACCACCAATTAGAGGCCAAATCCATACTTCTGGACAGTGAATCATTTTCAAATAACTAACACAGATGCAGAGCTTAGGGGAAGGAGGAGCCTACAGCAACCACCTGTCTCACAACAGACGCTGCTGCAATTTGCCTACAACAAATGTCACACAGCACCAGTCACCTAAAAGAGCAGGAAACAGTCATACACAGGATATATCTCCAACAGTCTAAGATAGTGAAAGTTCATCTTAAGGACAAGTGACACCTCGAAGAAGGCAGCTTTAATGGCAAGAGACCCTGAAAACATACAGAGAATAAGTTTTCTCCACTAAGAAGCCTATGTCTCATTGCAAAAGCCATTCTAAGCACAGCTAGAACATAAAGCAAGGAACTAATGGGCTCCTGAACTTACAGGAAGCTTTCCACCCACAAACATTACTGCTTTTGTATCTACAACAAATCAGAAGGGAAAGCTATGACTTCCGTTTAAGACCTGCTGGGAAGCAGCTCTGCGTGCAGCCGCAAACATAACGCTCTGATGCTTCTAAACGAGAAGCAACCATGAAAAAAAAAAAAATCACTTGCTGACCAGATCCATGAGCCCTGAACATTAGCAGTACTCCAGCTCACCCTGAAAGTCGTATGAGGGAATATTATTTTAAAGATGACTTAAAAAAAAAACATATTTCCTAGGGGCTTTGATTTCACTGCAGAATTTACATACTTGCTTCTCTACCTTCCTACCTGTAGAGATAAGTTACAGAACGTAACAGACAAATCCGACCTATGACGTTATTACATGTGGTAAACACCCGCTGGAGCAGCAAAAACGTGAAACGTGGACAACGGGGGCCTTCAAAGGGCAAAGCAAACCCCCAGAGCAGGCTGAGGAGGCAGCAGATCACGGCCGAGGTCAAACAGCAGAGCCGCGCCCGATTGAAGCGCCGCAGGCTCTGACCGGAGCCGAACGCTGCGGGCCGAGAGCCGCAACAGCCGCTTGCGAGGCGCACAGCCTCTCGCCTGCTTCCTCCCCCACTCCCCGGGGAGGGCGGGGGAAGGCCGGGCCCGCCGCCAGGCAACGCGGAGCGGACGAGCGCGGTCATCTTCGCGGCCACGGCTGCCGCAACCCTCGCGGCGACCCCGACCCTCGCCGCAAACGTCCCCAGGCAGCCTTAAAATGGTGCCTGAGCGCCCCGGGCCCGCCCCTCCCCGCCAGGCGGCCGCCACCGCCGCCCGAGCCCCACCCCGCGGCGGGCCCTAACGGCCACCCCACGCGCAGCCCGCCCCCGCGCCGTGCTCACGGCGGCCGGCTCGCGCCCGCCGCTCGCCCCGCCGGCCGGCCGCCCGAATGCCGGAGCCGCGCGCGCCTCCTCACCTGCTCGCGCCGCGTCCCCCCCAACAGCACCGGACTCCTCTGAAGCTCACTCGGGCTGCGCCGCCGCCAAGAAAGCCGCCTCTCATTGGCCAAAGCGTGGGAGCCTCCCTCAGTAAAATCGCCGCCGATTGGAGCTGGCGACGGCACGGCCGCCGCACCGCACGCGGGACATGTTGACTATCCGACGGAGCGGCGCTCGGCCAATCAGCGGGAAAGCGCGGAGGCGGAGGGGGGGGAGGGCGGCGCGCGCTGGCAGAGGCGTGCGCGGGGCTGGCGGCGCGCGGGGCGAGCGCGTGATGGCGGAGGGGGAGGGGGGGTCGTGGTTGTAACCTTAAAGCGGCAGCGAGCGCGTGCGGAGGAGGAGGAGGGGGGGACAAGATGGCGGCGGGCATCGCTTGCGGGCCGGCGGGAAAAGGCCCTCCGCGGGGTCTTGCTCTTGAAGGAGGGCCTGGTGCGCCGCTCCGGCGTCCTCTCGGCGCCTCGGGCTGCGGTTGCAGAGTTCCATTATAAGTATTAGTAATGGGCTCATGGTGTAAAAACCTCTCTGCGTGTTATCAGATTTTGGAGTTAGAAGTTAGGTGAATCAAAACGCGGAGTGCTTCCTAATGATTAAGTTTAGTATGTCTTGGTAAAAATGAATTTGATCTCTTTGGGACTGATAATTAAACCTTGAAGCAAGCCGGAGTGCTAGAAGTCTTTCATGTGTTTGTACATCAACTTCCATCAGGGCCACAAAGCATCCATCTCCTCTGAGCAGGGGTTTGTGCTGACTGCCGTGCCTTGGTGGTAGGCACTAAGAAGACTGGGTGAGGCACAATCTGTGGAGTCATCTTGCTGTCTGTCAGGTGCTCCTGCCCTGCAGCGAGCTGCAAAAAGATATTTGCTGAATCACCCTGGCTTAATTTAACATGCAGTCTAGCATAAGGAGAGCTTGGAGAACCTACGCTGAGCACTACAATGTCAGCCTCTCCTGCCCTTGGGTGGGAATTAATGGAAACTGCTTTTGCTTAGTGACGTTCACAACCCAATTGGAGAGATAAGGCTAAGTTTGTCAACCATTTTTTTAGGAAGAGCTTTGATGGCTGTCAAGTGAAGCCTTAATAATAGCTAATGTGCTTCTTAATTAATTTGTCTCAAGGGATGAGTACTATGCATGTGGTACTGGGATCCTGCATAGAAATTGCCCTGTGAAATCACCAAGAGGAGTAAAAATTCCTCTCCGCATCTGTGTAGTAGGAATTTCTCAAAGTAAGAAATAAAGTTGGTCTGAAGCCACCCCGAGATGTGTAAGTATAGCTTAAAATGTACGAAAAGAATCTGAAGGGATACATGCAGCAGAGATTTCCTTATTCACATGGTGATTTCCTGGAGCAGTGAAAAGCAAATACAAACATTAGGATAAAAAGATCAAAGAGAGAAACTTAAATGTAATTAAGTTACACTTAAGGCACTCGTTAGTTTAAAGTCTTGGTAAAGACCAGTGGCAACCAAACTAGATAGAAAAGTCAATGAATTGTTCCACCAGTATCTGAACAAACTGAGTGATGGAGGAACTTGTTCCTCTTAGTGCGGCAGTATTCACATTTGGCATTGATGTAAATATGCAAGATAGAAAGGCCAAAAAGCATATTGTGAGCAAAAGACAGAAACAAAATTTCCTGCTGTCAAGCTTGGCCTTTTGCCAAGAGTGCAATTAAAAACACCACCTTGCTTTGCCATCTCCGAATAAATTCTTTGACGTGTAGGGAATACAAAGCTCCGCACTGTGCAGACCAACATGAGCTGTATGTTCTAGAAAGTGCTTTTAAAAAAAAAAAAAAATCCAAAACTTTGCTATTGGGATTTTTGTTTTCCCAGCACTTAGAAAAGAATATGCCTTATTGCTTCACCAAGCGTGTGGGTAGGCATACACGTACGCTTTAAAATAAAAAACCAAAATACCCTGGAATCTGTCCTTTCCCTTTTCTTGGCTGAGACAGGTGACCAGGACAATGAATGCAGACTATTCTGTTGCATTCTCCTGGTTGCCAAGTCACCCTCGCTAAGGAACTGCAATGGAATTTGCTTAAGTGACACCTTGATAGATTGCCAGGGAAAAGGAATTGTGCTGTGCGTTTTAGCGATTGCATGGATCAATCTGCACACCTGTGCTGAAAAGGTTGTCTTAATGGGCACATATCTTAGCCTGGAGGATTCTTTGTTTGCTAACAAGCTTTCCTTCAGCTTGCTGTTATTTCTCTCTATATTGTGGCTGCAGAGATAAAGTAACTGATATGGAATTTGATTTTTTGGTTGCAAATTCTTACGTCTGTTTTTCTGACTCCTAGCCAAGGCCGTTGTGTTTATTATCTTGCTGCTTTTGGAGAAAGGAACTCTGTATTTGTGCAAAGCTCTCATTTTCTTTGGAGAGAATGAAGTCATCTCCTGTTTGTGTAGTAAGATAAAATATTTTAGCAGCTTCTTTACAGAACAAGTTGCCAATTTGTGTGATTTTTTTTTTCTTGAAAAATAGAAAATCTCTATGAAGCAGATATTTTCCTTGCTGATAATGCTGACTTTCCAAGGGCAGCTGAAACACAGAAGAAAGAGAAAAAATCCTAAATGGACCAAAGATTTGTGTATGGGAAGAAGAGTTTGAGTATTTGAAGATTTTGAGGGCTTTACTGAAAAGAAAAAGGCAATTTTGAAAAGAACTAGATGGCAAAGCACTACACAAAGCAGGGAGGGCAAGCAGCTATGTGGAAGAACAAGCAAACTGAAGGTGAAGAAAAGTGAAGGGGAGCCCAAAGAGGAGAGGATTTCAGAGTCTCTGATTCTTGTAATATGTGTGAGAAGAATCCCATTGATTTTAAGAGACTTGATTTTGTACAGAGATGATTCCAAGACAGGAATGCTGTTTCTACTGTGCCAGAAAATAAGGATGACTTCAGCAGCACTGATATTTCAGATAAACTGAGGGGACTGGAAAGAATCTTTAAGACAACAATCAAAAATCAAACAAAACACAAGAAACACATAAGCTAAATACTGTTACAGTCAGAGTAAAATCTTAATGAGGCAATAAATGCAGCAGAGACCCTTATTTGAGCTGTGGGGACATGAGTAACTGTGGATTAAAAAAAAATCCAGGAAGGAAGCACTGCGTGCGTGTGGGAAGAAAGAAAACAGAATTTTCAGAAAATACTAAGTCTGAGGTACTCCTAAGTACTCCTAAGTGCAAGGAGGTGACCCAGAAACAAAGTGAAGCAACTGTGAAGGAAAAACAGCATTTAAAATGAATTCTTCTACATTGATGTAGCAGATGAATCATGGAATTGGATGAGATCCTACTATGAACACAGCAGGTGGAGAAAAAAACAGTGAGGGTGGAGGCTGGGATGGTAATAGAGACATCTTAAGAGAGTTAGAGTCCATGGCAGCAATAGATTAATGAATTTCCTCCGTGGTCATGTGCTAGGTAGCTTTGATTGTGCTTCTGATGAGCGAGTGCTAACTCCAATCACCAGAAAGGAATCTCTGTAAGCAAATTACTGCTACCATATCACACTGAGTAGCAACATTTCCTGCATTCAGGAAGGCAGCAAAGTGTTCACTGTGGTTTGAGATGATTCAGGGTTAACACTCCTACTCTAGTTTACAGAAGTAGCCCTGGAATCTGTCTAGGGCTATAAGGAGCTTGAAATCAGAGAAACCTGCAAGCCCAGGCACAATCCATCTCTTTATGGATATCCTCAGTGCACAGGCACAGGGAGGAAGAAAAGGCAGTGCACAAACCAGACCTTACCGTACAAAAATACAGTGGAGCTTGACAACAAATGGCCTGAAAATATCGAGGGGTTTAAAATCATGTAAAATTCAACTGATCCTCTTTTGTTCACAGAATGAAAGAATGGAGAAATTGCCCTTGTGGCTCTGGCTGGCCTTTTAAATGACCACTTTAACCATGCATTTATACAGTTAATTAGGAATTAGCAGAATACTGAATGCAAAATGTTTTTTTAATTAACTTAGTAGCATCATGCTAAAGGAAAACATCTGTGAACCATATTTTAAGGAGATGGCTATTAAATACAGATAAGCTGTGTTTGTTTTTTTCCCCACTAAACAATGGTCACATACAACTTGTACTTTATAACAGATTTTATTTTCTGTGTACAAGATTCCTGTGCTTTACTGAATTCAACATTAGGTATGTTTTCAAAGGCAAATACAGATAAACCAGAAAAAAAACCAACAAAACTATTAGGCCTTTTTGTTAGTCCAAATATGCTCATCTTGATATCTCAGAAGGTATATATTAAGATAAAGCAAGTATATTTATAACTTTTAATTGAGAAAAGGGACATAGCCTAGTGCTGTGTCCAATGCAGGTATATTTGCCTTGTACTTACCCACTTGTCTGCAATTGCAGGTTAAACAAAGATGATGATCTGTTCCCTTTTGCAACAAAGAGACTGTTAGCTTCTACTGTGCAAAGTGTTCTGGGTATACCTATCTATTATGAAGGTTTTTAATAACAGCAGCTGAAGTATCATAGTGGAAACTACCCAGTTTTTCCTGCTTATGTAAACTCACTAAAATCATCTGGAAAATACTTTCTTAGCGTGGGACAAATTGCTCAGCTTCCATTTAGTAGTAAGCTTTGCTGACTGTGACATATTTGAGAACATAAGCTACAAGTAGGTATTAGAGATAGGTTTGCAGGACAAATTAACCAAACTCTGGACACCCATAATAAGCAAGAATCCCCATGTGGATTTGCTGACTGAGCAGCACCTTCTCAAACAGGGCTGGCATCTGTTTAACCTGTTGCTACTGTTGTGAGGAAACTTCTTAGAGGATTTCTCTGTTTTTTTTTAATGAATGGCTATTTATTGGCTTTCCAGATGACATTGCTAGTCCTCATAAACAGGATGTTTACTTTGCACATAATAGAAAGTGTAAACAGAAATACGAGCATCAGTATATGCTCACTTCTTCAATGGTGATCCAACTCCTGCCTTCTAAAACAAAGTCCCGTTGTTGTCAATTTGCACTTCCATTCTGCACCATTTGTAGATATTCCTTGTATAGTTTTTCTTGGGTCTCATAAAGTTTCTTTAGCTTCTTAATTTGTCCTTTGCTGAGTTCTTTGCCTTCTGTATCATGCGTGGGAAATCCCTAAAATATTAATAAAAAAAAAAGAATATTTTGGATAAATTTTGGACTGCTTTTGTTCCTTAGAGAATTCTGTTCTCTTTTTGTCTGACGTAGGAGGATAATGTCAATTAATGACAAACTGTCAGAATGAGGTGCATTTTGGTTAATTTAGTCTACTTGTGTATGTTACTTGAGTATGTTTCAAGTTAATGAAGGGACAGAGGGTGACGTTTGTTTTCTGGTCTCTACTAAGTAAGGGAAGCATAAACTAATTTCTAGATGTTTATAGTTAAGAGAATAATAGCTCACCTATACACAGATGGTTAAAAGACCACTTTTAATGATACTAGTATATCAATCCCAAGGCTTAAAACGAAAGTCCTAAGAGTTTTCTGTACTTGATGGAGAAAATGCATTCAGTTTTTACAAATCTTCTGCCAGGCTTATGTGTATATTTTCCTGTGCTTTCATTCTTTATTCTTACTTATCCCGAGGGCCTGAGTTTGAATGGGTGAAAAGGACGGGCAAAAATAGGATCAAACACTGAAGAAACAGTGCTTTGTTTTCCTAATAATGGCTTTTATTCTCACAGGAGCAACCAGAGCCAAGTTACCAGTACAGCTCCTTATCACAGGATGGAGGAGGGGAGCAGAATAGTGTCTGTTTCCATCAGTTGGGATGGATGGTGAGTTTGTGCCAGTGTAGTCCTTGCCTCGAAACAAGGTGACAGATCTGTAAACTAATGCATGTTCCTAGGCACAGATCTGCAGAGTGTTGCTTTGTAATGGAAGGGCCAAAGGGGACCCACGTGCAATGAGAAAACCCATGAGATGATTAACAGTTTGACAGTATTGCTCCACAGTGCAAGGTATGTGCAAGACAATTAATACATTGCTTTCTTTTTCTCCCCTTCCCTCCCTCTCCTACATTAATAACGCTGCCCTTGCGGTTTTGGAACAAGATCAGCTTTGTAGACATATAATCAAATATGTGTGGAGGGGGAAGGAAAACCACTCTGTGTTTAAAGGTAAGTTTCTTACATTTTCATCAAACTTGGAATATTTGTCATGTTCCGATTTAAACATTTCATGGGGTGGAATCTTCATTTTTGCCAGTTTTGCTGCCTGTAATACAAAGCATGATTAACTGCATTAGCATCATAAATAATTACTGACAACCTATCTTTTTAAAAAGCCATTCCTGAACGCGTGCAAATGGAAAAGTAGATCATAATTTGCAAATCAAAGAACATTTAATTCACAATTGTTTATTACGAGAAAAGCAACTTTCAGTGAGGAACAACTCAATAAATCTTAGCTGTGTTTGTCCAGGAAAATAAAAATAAGTTGATATCTTACATTTGCAGAGAACTGCTTAATAAAATGGTTGTATTGCAGGAACCTGAAACAACTCTAAACATGCTCTAAAAACGACATCTGTTTTCTGCTTATTTGGTTTCTTAGTGTTTTAAGTGTAAACATAAAATAAATATTGCTATTTGTAAAGAATGTTTAGCAAGGATCTCCTGCAAAGGGAACCTTTATCAACAGTTTCCTGCTGGCAAGAAGATGTTTCTAAGCAGGTCACAGCAGGATCAGGATGCAAGTAATTGCACTGAAAATAAAAGCAACTTCTATTATTTGTGAATTAACACATCTCAGAAATCTTTCCAACTAATTTACACCAATGCAAGGGAATCAATTTTCCAAAAGAATGAAATGAGTTGCTCGGAATTTGTGGTCAATAAATGCTATTTGATTTTTACTTTTTTCTGACAGCGGTGCTCTTTAAAAGTTTACTTCCTCTTTTAACCAGAAATGTTTTTCCTGTACTGTCATCAGTACAGCAAACAATCTTTTCCTCTTACAAGTTCACCTATGCTGAACTCCTCACCTGAATTCTAAAACTTCAGAGCTATCAGTATTAAATGTGCTTTTACAAAATGCTACATCTCAGACACAGTTCAGGCACAGACAGCAGGGAGACACTTGAAAAAATGCCTGTTTTCATATATGCCAGTGACAGTGGAAAGGGAAAAAGCATAAGCAAAACATTCTCTAACAGAAACGTAAGGTACTACTTTGGTAATTAAGGAAGTAATACTGTCTGCAGACTGAAATACGTGCTATAAGGTCTGAGATATTTCTGCAGTCTTCAGTCTTGTTTTCAAAGATGGCTGCTCTATCAAAGGAGCCATCAAGGAGATGAATATTCAAATATAAATTGCAAGCCATATCAATTTTGAGCAGGAAAGCATAGAAAAGTAAAGAAATGGAGGCCCAGTTAAGGCTGGGCAGAGAGCCTATGTTCTAATACAGTCTTTCTTGCATGTAACTATTGCTGTTGGAAGTCTTCTTCAAAACCAGATTCTTTTAATCTGAACACTTACTTCCTGCTCTTGTTTTTTTCTGGCTGCTTCTTCTTTCTTCCTTTTTTTCTCTTCTTCAATCTGTGAAAGGCAGTGTTAATGAGTAAAAGGTAACTGCTTCATTTGGTTGATTTCTATAAAATCTGAGCCAGCTAGCTCCCCTGGATATCTAATTACAGACAGATCTGGCAGCATAACCTACAGCAAAAACACTGTGCCTTGTAATTAGGATTGTCTGGTACTTCTCACTGTAGGACTTTGATTTCATTTGTTTTTAATCTCAGCTGAACTGGTTTTAACTGTTCAGAATGCATTTTGCATGTGAAGTGCATGCTTATAAAAAAAATACCTAAAAAACCTGCAAAATAAACAGTCCTGCCATTTCACAGGGAAAACCATTTTGCAAATGACTTTTAAAAGACCACATTTCCTTGATATTTTAAGTTCTTGCATCAAACTGCTGTATCAATTAAAATTTACTCAGTGCATTTTGTTTCCATGTAGCAAATAAATACAGTCTGGTTCAATTGAATACGTCACCTTCATTTGTACAGATGAAAGAAGTCAGAATCAGTTTCTCATTGAAATGATTATTTCAGAGAGATAAGACAGCAGGAATGCAACATTCAACATCCCTTAATTATACTAAGATTTATAAACAAACAAAAACCAAAATTTAGATACATCCATGCAGAATTCTCTAGCAGCTGCTGTTTTAAGAATCCTTTTCTTGATTGTTGAACTATGATTTCAGTATCCATTTTAGTATATAATTTTCTATGTCAGTAGGCTTACAAATTATCAGGAAATGTAAAGGTATGCATAGTTTATATATTACTTTATATGTAAAAAAGATACAGAGTGCTTTAAATAATAACCTTTTTCTTTTCTTCTCTTTCTCTCAATAATGTGTCTTTATCCACTAGTTTAACCACGGTTGGAAGTCCTGAAGAAGCAAAAACAGATAAATGATTTTCCAATGCTTGAATAGTCAAAAATAAAAGTATTTACCCTGCAATAACTTTTTTTTCAAGCTGAATACAATTACAACTGAATGACTACTTAAAATGACTAAGCAATTAGATACTACAGAAACAACTTTGTGCTGTACATTTTTATTCTATGTATATTCTAAAATGCATTCATATCTACACATTAGAAATCCGTTAAGCTACCAGTTTGCAGTACTTGAGTATGCTGGATTATTCTATGCTAGTACTGTCAGCTTGTTTCCCCACATCTTCAGAAAACAACAAAGTAAGAACAGCTATTACAAAGCTGCAAGACACTACATGGGGTACCTTCATGATCTTCAAATCGAACGCCAAGTTCAGGAAGGATGTCATCTCGAAGAGCATCGCTCAACTGCAGCACTTCAGTTACTGTGGAGTATGAAAAACACTTTTGCTGAACTACGATTTGGTGGAAGTGCACATCTATCCTCATACATACTTATTTAACTGCAATTAAGAAATTGCCACTCTCTCACACAGGCCAGAGAAGGGCCTTTTGTATTAAAGCAAGGAGTGTTTTTAAGTAATTTCTCTCTTCTTTTAGCTACAGAAAGCATGTTTCTGCAAGGACTCTGAATTCATAAATTCCTTCCAAGATACCCCTATTAGTCCTGAAAATTGTCATGAGAGTTTCAGTTCAGCACCATAAAAAAATTTTTAAAATGAATTTATACATCTGTGCTGTTAATTCCATCTCACCACTTTTAGGATGAAAAAAAGTTGCACTGTTGGAATAGAATAGATTCATATAAGGAGGAATATGGAAATTTCTGAACTGGAGAGGACCTGCAGTTCATTAATCCTGCAACCCGACGCTGCACATTCTTTGCAGTGTATGTTTAACAATCCATGCAAAATACTTAGACTGTGTTATAACTCCAGTTATTTTTAATACCCACATAAAACGTATAGCATACTCATTAAATTCTATTGAGTTCTGATTTCTTATCTTTTATGTCAATTTTTGGGTTAAGAAACATCATTTTCATGTTCCACATTTCACCAAATGCCCCTTCTGCCTTGTGTTAGAAGACAGAACCTTACTTCCACAACATTCATCATAACCGTATTTCCTTTTCAAACGAGTTTTCTCCTTATTTTCCTTATTCAAACTAATCAACATAATGTGTTTCCTCACTTCACAAGACAGGAAAGCTGTCTTCAGAGATAAAGTAGTGGAGTAGAGTTGGCAGCTCTTTGAGAACACCTTTCACAGAGCTCTCTGTTCCCTAGCACAAGAACTCAAGCAGAGGAGGCAGAAAACCAACATGGTTGAGCAAGGACCTGCTGATCAAACTGAGGGAAAAGGAAGAAAAAGAAAAAAAAAAAAAAAAAAGGGATTCATTCATACAGTCAATGGAAGCAGGGATGGGTGGGCTGGAAAGATATAGAGATGCCATCCAGACGTGCAGGGATGGGATCAGGGAAGCCAAGATGAAGATAGAACTAAACTTAATGAAGAATGTGAAAAATACCACGGGGTTCTGCAGGTACTTCGGCAAGAAGAGAAGGGCCAAGGAGAGTGTGTACTGTCTGATGGGAAGGGAGAACTGGCTTCAGTAGACATGGGGAAGGCTGAGACACTCAACAAGTTCTTTGCCTCGGTCTTTACAGGCAGTCAGGCTTCCCACGTCCCTCACGTACCCAAACTTTTAGGGGGGGGGTTGGGCAGAGGAGTCCCTTCTGCTGCAAGAACAGAGCGTGTCCAAGACTGCCTCGTGAGGTTGAATGTATAGAAGTAATGTATAGAAGTCTATGGGGTCCAATGATGAGCATTCCAGGGTCCTGAAGGAACTGGATGATGTGACTGCCAAGTCACTCTCCAACATGCTTGAAAAGTTGTGGCTGTCAGGAAAGTTCCCAATGATTTGGAAAAGGGAAACATCACTCATATTTTTAAGAAAGGCAGAAACGAAGTCCCAGCGAACTACAGGCCAGTGAGCCTCACTTCTATGCCTGGGAAGAACATAGAGCAGCTCCTCCTGGAAGTTGTATGAAGGCACATGCAGGACAAGAATGTCATCCAAGACAGCCAGCACAGCCTCACCAAGAGCAGATTGACCAACCCATCACACAGTGACAGCATCACTGTGTGACAAAGGGCAACTGATGTTATCTACCTGGACTTCTGCAAGGCCTTGCAAGTGATCTCACACCAAATCCTTATCTCTAAATTGAAGAGATACAGATATGAAGAGCAGACTATTCAACGGATAAATTAATTGGTTGGATGGTCTCAGCAGCTCTACGTTCAGGCGGAGGCCAATCACAAGCGGTGTCCCCCAGGGGCCTGTCTTGGGACTGGTGCCCTTCGACATCTTTATCAACAACCTAGACAGTGTGAGCGACTACCTCGAGCAAGTTTGGTGATGACACTAAGCTGAGTGCTGCAGTTGATACAACAGAAGGAAAGGACGCTGTTCAGAGGGACCTGAACAGGCTTGAAAAGTGGACCCATGTGAACCTAATGAGGTTCAACAAGGCCAGGTGCAAGGAGTTGTACTTGAGTCACAGCAACCCTAGGTATGTATACAATACTGCAGGAAGAACTTATTGAGAACAGCCATGCAGAGGAGAAGAAGAGGAGGGATACCAACTTTTTACAAGGTTTTATAGAGCAGAGACAAGAAGGAAAAAGTTTTAAACTAAAAGAGGGGAGACTTAGATTAAATGTCAGCAAAATTTTTCAATCAGAGTGTGGTGAGGCACTGGCACAGGCTGCTCAGAGAAGCTGTGGACGCCTCACCCCTGGAGGTGTTCAAGGCTGAGTTGGATGGAGCCCGGGTCAGCCTGATCTAGTGGGTGGCAATTCCGCCCACAGCAGGAGAGGTGGAACTAGATGGTCTTTAAGGTGTCTTCCAACTCAAGCCATTCCATGATTCTTTGGTAAGGTTTATGATAAGAAGTTGACTTATGATTAATGTACAGCATGTAGAAATGCATCAATAATATACACATATGAATTAGAAAAACAAAATGCAGGAAATAGAAAGCTGTTTCTGCGACAGAAGGCCAACATAAATACCAAGCAAATGAAGCTGTTTATCTTATCCTGCTGTTTAATATGTTTATTACATAAAAGCCTCTCAAATCACCAATTAGACAGCAGGATCCCCTGGGTATGCAACAAATAAACCCTGCAAAGTTTGCCATAAATCTCAGTCACATGACACATATGATGAAGGAAACAAATACAAAGCTGAGAAATAAAAGGAAGGCAGCTATCCTTTGTTGTAAAAGCCTGTTTTCATTAAGGATGAATAAATATGCTGACTTCACAGGGAAACTAATGCGATGGACTTCAAAGAATCAAAATAAAGATAACTCAGTTTATTCACTTTAACTCTGCCATAAGAAAACCAGTCACTCAATCAGATGTACAGTAAGTACCTCTAAAATCTGTTCCTAAGGAGTTTAGTTACTACTGCAAAGGGCAACTTTGCAGGTAGGACTGACCATGTTAAGAGTTTTGGCTTGCAGATAAGGTGCATGCAAAACTGCAGAAGTTGGGCTAATGACAGTAGAAAGGACTACATGAGGCTCAGCTCCTCACCTGCTTACTTGCTCAAACACTTTGTAGAAATAACCCTCCTGATCTGGATAAACAAAAATCTCTACCCCCTAAAGACCGTCTCATGTCACAGCAGCACTTATCAGTAAACAGTGACCAAAGGCACTGAGAAAGGAACTAATTTATAAGTAATGTGATGAAGACAGGCAAGAAAGGGAGGAGAAAGAAAATCCAAGCCAATTCAGGAATGATGCAACAGTTCTTCCAGGTTATAATGGATGGGTGTAAGACACAGAGGACACACAACATGTCAATGGTTACTGCAGGATTTCCGGTAAGAAGGGCTAGGAAACCTCTTCTAAAAAACTCACAAATGAATGTAACCTCGGCTACATCTAACAGCGACTCTGAAAGACAATTATTTTATTGTTTTGATAACTATCCATGTAGTCATCAAGGCGACTGTAATCCAAACATCCTCTGGTTCTGCAGATAGCTATTTCCTCTCATGTTTCCTCTTATCACCTGTTTTGACCTGTTTTGGTGGTTTTTTTTTTTGTTTTTTTTTGTTTTTTGTTTTTTTTTTTTTTTTTAAGCAAACCAGTTGCAGCAGAACAGAGAGCTTCAATTCAGGTTTCTGGATGGAGACCAGGACACTATGATTAACTCTTTTCTCTTCTTTTCAAGTTATTAAAGGGCCTTTAATAATTGTGAAGAACTGAAGATCTAGCTGAAGTAGTTGCTACTAAAAAGTAAAGTCTTCTGAGGAAAATATAGGTTAAATGCAACATTTACTCATTGTATCATCTGAGAAGCAGCAACATACTTAGAAGGAACTGAAGTTGCTGTTGGGAACCCCATTCAGTTCTGTTTTATGATACACTCTTGTATTCAAGAAGAAAATTACAAATTAAGCAGATAGATTATAGTTAAGTGTTCTCCCTTCAAGCAACACTGAGACGCTTGAAGGAATAACACGGGTTCATTCCTGCAGTAAAAACTACCACCCAGTAAAAGCTACAACCCCCTCACTGGATTTTCACACTGCATATTTCCGTAGAATCTCCTGGCCTTCGCCTTTATCTCTTGCACAGTTCTAAGTCTCAGAGAGCTGAACATTGGACTGAGCACCACCTATTCCAATATCACAGAATGGAACAGCTGCCCTGCTACCCCCATTGCAGGGCAGCATTCTTTGCTGGGGAAATCAGCAGAGCAACTCTGTGGGGGGGAAAATATTGCATTTTATAGGAGCTGTTTAGTCTGCCATGAACTGAGTCATTAGTTTTCCTTATCAGGGGCAGTCACACACAGCGAACCACGTTCGTATCTGATGTCACTCTACTGAAGCCTTTAAAATAAACAACGAGATTAACACTTTCTGGTGTTAGCCAGTGAGGTAACTTTGACCTTGCCAAAGAAATTACGTGTGTCATATCAAGAACATATCAGATACCACTACTACTAACTCAATAATGTATGCTCAGTTACAATATTTGCATATCTAAAACCATGAATAATTGAAAGAAAGAAGAAATCTATCAAAGAAAAGATTAATGAGAAATGCATACACAAAACATGCACTGTTAATAAAACTTCCATCAACGTTTTTTTATCCAGCGGAGTCAGCACCATGCTTCTTAAGGAAGAGGGGTGCCTGTTCTTCGCATGCAGGGCAAAGAATAGCTAAGGACTGGGTGAGGGTGTTCGAGGGCTGCACCAAGTCACAGGCTGCTGTATGCACTAAGGACAGTGATGAGGAAAGCAGTGGGTGCCTACAAACACACCCACAGCTAAGCACTCCTTGAGCACGCGACCATTTCCCTGACCTGTCTTCGTGGGTTTCATCAATGTTATGCCTATGACTTTTGGATGAGTAACAGATGATATGCTGTTGTGAGAAAGGAGAAAAAGGAGTTTGAAAAACGCATACGCAGAATACTAGATGTTAAAACCTGCACCAAAAGCAATAGGGAGGCACAGTTTCAATGAACAAATCTGGCTGCAGTTCCAGAGACGTGTGATATATTAGGGAGAGGGCAGAGGGTTTTGCACTGCATCCTAGAAGCACCTTAAAACGAGATGGCACGAACATCCATGGTAGGAAATGAAGAAGCAGGCAGAGATTAGTCACATATCTTTAGGACCACTTAAGCAGATGTCATAGGGTAAGCAACCAACAGCTACAGAGATTTATTCCTGCCTGAGCAGCAGAATAATGATTCATTATTAATAGGAAATCTCTCCTAGCATCAGAGGCTGCACTAGAGCACAGATCCACTGCGGAGACAAGTATATAGGGGTGTGTGCAGCTGGGCAAGAAAAATCTCAGGGAGCACAAGATAGTGAGTGGTGCTCTGAACAACCAATTACTGATGTCTTTTGCAAAAGTTCTCTGCATTTCCCATCCTTACAATTTTAACATAGTATTTTCCTTCTTCTGTCTAGTTACACAGCTAAATATATTCACAAATTAAGCCAAAATTCAAGTGCAAATCATCACTGAAGGTCTCCATTTTAAATACCAATACACTCATAACATAATTTATTTTATTATTATGTTTGAATGTTAGGCATTCTGGATGACAGTATAAAGTATACACAGTTTGATTGTTGCTGATAGACATCGTCTCACAAATGTGCACACTGTGAAATGTTTCACAGACACAGATGTATTTTTAAAAGCCATAAACACGCAGACAAGGACATTTGTTTTACTCTGCAGCTTTTAAAGATGAAACATCCTCCAAGAGCACTTAGGGCAACACTGAACACGTTAATTCATGTTTAACAACATTCTGCCAGCACGTGTCTGTGCAGGGAAAACTCCTTTCACTTACAGCTACATAGAGGTGATATCCCCAGCCGTTACTCAGAACAACTTTTACAGTAATTAACAATTCATACAAGCAAGAATTTAATTGGCACAGGGAAACAAACCAGAAGTATTTCAGTGCAGGCCAACCAACTTCTATATAATCAAAGAGTTTAATGAAAGGAGCTCCTCTGAGCAAACTGCAAAGTTGTACCATGTTCTGCATCCCAACCAGACAGCAGTTAGATCCAGCTCTGTTCTTACCGATTTATTTCAGGCAAACAAAAAAAAAAAATAAATCAATACCTTCCAAGTAAGAAACTCAAGTGCCAGTAAGCAGCCTTGCACTAAGTACTTCCTAAAAATGATCTACAAACAGCCCCATGATATTTAGACCTTACTGCTACTGAGGGAAAGTCAACTTAGCTCAACTATCAGGGAGCAAAGAAAAAATACATAAAATTCATGTTTATGTTAAATAGTAAAAGCTCAAAGTCACATTTTAGACTGAGGATATACATACAAACTTACAAAAGCTTGAGAGGAAAGCCCAAAACAACTTTTAGGAAACTTCTAGAAGAATTTGCAGGAGAGCACTGAATCACCAACTGTGCTAGCAAATAAGGAACATCTCAAGCTATTTAAACACAGACCGTATTACTGTGCAGCAATCTGCACTTTTAGAGAATACAGTCTCCCTGGGGCAGGTGATGGCCACCTTCAAACCTAGAAAGCAGGGAGCACTCTTATGTAGAGAAACAACAGCTACTCCTCTTCAATCCTAACCTTTTAGATTCTACAAAAATTAAAACAAAGCAAGCCTAGCAGCCTGGAAGGGATTCCCAAATTAAAGAGACAGGTAACAGAGATGTAAATATTCAAAGCAACTCTGATTTAAAGATGCTTTATTTTATTCTCTAAGCAAAGCAACCATAGCAGATGGATCCTCCTTGCCCTGCCCATTTTGATTCTTGCATCCTTTGAGTCTCAGATGCAATAATACAGGAAAAAGTAAATTCTCACCTTTTTTCTCTCTGGCAATTTGTCGCACTCCTTCTCTAAACTCAGAAAGAACTTGTAGGTATGGCATCACAGTCGATTCAATCTGTAGGATAATTATTTCTACAATTAACCAATAATAACTTTAATTTTAAATGAGTTCTTGACTAGCTTATATTTACATGCTCTTGGATGGAAATTGACCCTCGAGGCAGCTCTATACCCGTAAAAAATGTCACTGCTCTACTGATGTCAAAGGAGGGACAATAATTTGCATTAGCTGACAATTTTTCTTTTGTGATGATAAAATGAATTTCCTCCCCCCATTCCTTTTTCTTCTCCTTGCAGTTACTGATACAACAGTTCCACAGAGTTTTGTTAAAAGTCCAGCTAACTACAACGTGTTGTAAGAGATAAAAACAGCTGCCAAAAACATGCTGTAGAGCTACACCCAGATGTATGTCCATTCATGTTCTGTGCTGTCTTAGGTCAAACTGCTTGCCACAATTAATACCAGGTGAAGATGATGCTAAGACTTATTTGCATTTAGAACACAGATCTGTCCCTCAAATGGTAGCATATCCTACCTCTATTTGCTTGCAATACTGTGCGTTGCCTGTACTCCACCCTCTCCCACAAAAAGCGTGGGGGGAGATTACTGTTGAATTATTTCAGGTGTAAATAAACGCTGTTCATGAAAGCTCAAGAGGTTATGCTGAGAATCCTGCGGTCAGTGAGGATAAAACAGCAATAGCAAGCAGCTTGTGAACACAACAAACAATTACAAAACCAACCACATGTCAGTGCTGTCTGCCATTGCATTTCTGGAATCCCAAAATGAGAAGCTGGGCACCTACGGGACTCCTTATAATAAAAGCTGGATTACTTCGAATGGCAGGGGAGACAGAAAATAAAATAAAGGCAAAATTTTCTTTCCTCTGTAGTTTCCAAGAGTTTCTCCCACTGTTAAATCTCTGTGAGAAATTTCTGTGTAATTAGCAATCCACAGAGGCTATTCTACTCTAAAAGCACCCATATTCTATAGGAGCAGAGGGGCTCATTTAACACTTTATATAAAATGTTTTATAAATGTGAATGTTACATGGTCATATTCACAACCAGAGCCTGAGAAGTGTGGTGGAAAGAAAAGCTTCTGGAGCTATAGCTGCATCTCTGCTACCCTCTCTACACGAAAATTACCCTGACACGCAAATAAGTTGGCATCAGGAAAGCATGCACTGTCATTATTTTATTATACATATAAGAAATCTAAGGATTAAAGATTATTATTTCCAGAATAACTAACCTAAAAGCAGTGCTTAAGTCATTTGGAAAATGAGACTACGTAACCTGAGCTTTTCTGACTTCAGATCTCTTCCCCTTTCACACAAATTACTGAACCTTGGTAATCATGCCAGTTGTTTACTCAGAGCTTTTGAAGAAGATTGTGCTTTTTTTTTGGAGATAACGATTTTCAGATCTATTGATTCCTTCATCTTTAATTTGGACAAAGAGACAACAGGTCTGATCCACCACTTTCTATTTTAATGAGAAGCTTTCCAACTTTGAATGCTCACCTGGTAATTTTTACTAAGAAAAGTAACTATCTGCATGGCAGACTGAACGAAGGCATAACATTTAATGAAAGAGCCAAAACATTTTTCATATTATACTTCTTTGTATTATAATTCTTAAAACCTGAAGTGTCCTAGGAGACAAATACAAAAGCAAAATTACCTGCTTGGGGTACCTGGCTGCTGGTTTTCTTTGAACTGATTGCATTTAAAAAAAAATAAATCAAGAACTAAAATACATATGTGTATGTAGTTTACTAACAGATGATGAAATCTCCTTTCCATACCAGATTCTTTCGACTCTACTACTAACATTGACAACATTACTACTACAGAGTAAAAAGCACAGCTTTTCCAGCTGTTGCCAATCCTTTCCCTAAAGCTTGTTTTGTTACAAACACTGCCTAAATGGAGTGTCAAATACAGGTTTAATTTTCATTTTCCCTAAAAGGCTGGTGTTGCTTTTCTTTTAAAATTCAAAGTAATTTTTAACTAAACTAAAATTCACCACTGATGCTGACTGCCTTCCTTATAATCCATTTCATATCACAATTGGAGATTTCCACAACACAGCAATGCAACTATTTGTACAGGCAATAATCAGTTGATAATTATGATAATTACCAACCAACAAGCAAGCTTTTCTCTTCCATGGTGAATTAAAGCTTTTTTCTGTTTATGTTTTTGTTTAGTTTTGTATTTGCCCTATCACAAATGTTTTAATCAGTCCTTCCAAGGAGGAACAGAAGAATACCACGTCACTACTTTGAATGTAAGATGGCATGAGACGAGCTACTCGGTATCAGATGCTGAGCCAAACCTATTTTTCACGTCAAAATTTTATCATAAGGAGAGCAAACAAAGTTGATACCCTTCCAGATGGAGTTATTTCTCCTGCCCGTCCTGGGAAACATGACTGTTATTACAGGGCCCGTCAGCACTTTCATCAGCATCTCCCACATATTTCTAGGAAAATTCTGCATCCTAGTGGTACTGCTGGGTGACTAAAGAAAAACAGCCTTCAAAAGCCAGATAAATACTGTGGCTACAAATGAGATCAGAAAAAGAGATTGAAATGAGGATGAAACTCCAGCTGCCTCCAGGCTGGTTTTTGGTGTACCACAAGGAACTTTAATCAGTATAATTGTATTTTTGAAACTACTTAATACACAAATCCTTGTAATGAGTCTTTATGCTGTATCATGTGCTGTCTGCAGCTAATGTGGTTTCTCAAACAGATTCATCATTCAGAAGACAAGATAATTCTTCCTCTGGTTGCTGTACAATTTGTCTGTCATTAAGTCAAACAAACCTATTAAAAAAGCAAGTCTCATAAATGAAAAATCCTACTTCCTATGCCAATTAATTATTTTTTTGCTTGTAATATTTGCATCTGAAGTAACTCAGCTAAAATCAGTAGTGTAATCACTGTAACCAACTTAGACTTTCAAAAGAACGCGGTAATTTTGTGTACTGTACTTTGTTCTTTCACTTACATTTATGTTTTGACTATTTCCTCCAACAGGAAAACCAATTGCGTCATCACTTTCTACGGCACCAAAAATCTGATTGAGGGGAAAACAAAGAAAGGAAAAAAAAAAAAGAAGAAATTGTGTGCATCAAGTCACAGATACGTGAAGACTGAGCAAAGTCACACATACTAGTGTTTTGAAGCCACCTAGTTCATTTAACCCACATTTTACTGCTTTATTAACAGTGTATCTTGGTTTGCTTTTTAATTGATCGCGCATATAAAGCACTGGCTTTCAGATTTATGTTTAAAGCTGACAGATTTGACATTCTGACTTCATTTTTTCTTCTACCGCCTAAGTTTGCATGCATGCGTTAAGGACTCTGCACCACTGAACAAAACATTAGCAGAAAATGTAACTTAATATAAAGGACTCCAAATTTTTCCTGCTGCAGCATGCACTACAGTTTAGGATTGATTGAGATGAGTGTGGCAGATCTCTAGTTTCCTGCAAGACAAATGAAAACTGTACAGATCCCTACATAATTTGAAAAATACAGCAGCTAAAATTGCACAGCACAGTAGCAACTTTACCTCTTGCTATACCATACCTTTAGCATTTGAGTGAGATAGCAACTGATGTTTTCTAAAAGAAGTCTGTTTGGCATTTGTCTGGCAGATTTCTTTGCAGCAATATAGGAGTTGGACTGACTGACTAACGAACGCATTTCTTCTAAGACAGAGCGAGTGTCAACATTGTCACAGAGTGCTTCATGAATCGCTGCCTTCTTGTCATAAAAACTAAGAAGAAAAACACTTTTTTATATTTATGCCAAAAGTATCCGCAAGCTACTCTGAAGAACTTCTGTTAAAGGATGGAAGAGGACCTAAATGTGGTCAGAATTCACGTTTGTAGCATGAGCGAGAGAAAGGCATCATCACAGTGCAGCTGTTTTGCTACTATAGACAAAGGCAGGTAGAATAATCTAATTGGCAACAACTAACCAAACAAATTACATCAAGTGCATCTTCAGAAACTGACCTTTTAATATCAGGTACTAAAAGCAGTACAAATTGCCTATTTAGCACCTGGTATTGATCTCCTATCCGTACATAGCAGCTTAGGATTCTGTTCAGCAGTGTTCTAATATGGAACACCAATTTAAAAGCTAACACTCTACAAAGACAAGCGTTACAAAGCTGTTATGAAGCAACTACAAGAAATAAATTACTGCAGACATTTATCATGGCTATAAATATATATAGTAAGTAATATGGTATATAAAGTACTGTTTCATCAGGCAAGGAATACTACTGTTTCATACAACATTTTTTTCTGAGAAAAAAAACAAGAAGTGGTGGATAAAGGAGACAAAAAATATCCATACAATATATACTGTTATCCTATTTCTTTGTCCTTTCCTTCTGACCTCTCAGTTAATTTTCCCCCAAGTTGAAGAACGAATTTTCAAGGACACTACTAAACAGAACCACCCATACTTGGACTTAACACCTCTCCTCACTACAGTGAACTAAACTATGATAAATTTTAGTACTGCAATGAAAGGAGTTTTTATTTAGACTTCATACATAAAAAAAGTCACATGAGAACTTGTTAGCATTATAAGCAATAAGGATAGTTTGTGTATAATATAAGTATAATATAAGAATATAAGTGAAAGACTGCAATATTCATATCACTCCCTCTTTCCATTCAATAGCACATTTTCAAATACTGGCACCCTAGCTCTTGTGTGCTGTTAGTCAAGTCATTTAAATTCTGTTTGTCTCATTTTAGTCACTGCACTCTGAAACAAGTAAAATGTTACTTCTATGATTGTAAATACTGCATTCAAAATTATCAGTCACTTCTCAAATAGGAAGACAACTTTTCATGTATTGAAGGAAATGACATCTAACAAAGTAGCTCCATTTCCCTACACAAACAGGACAATGAGCAATGCCTGTGTACTTCACATAAACGAAACTGAAGTTAACACTTTCATCTATTCTTCATAAAGCTGCCAAATACAGAAGTCATGCAATGAAAAAAGAAATTAAACATGCAGCTACATAAAGTTATTCATAGAAGAAGTAAGAATGCTCAACTCACTTTTTGTTCAGCTCTGCTTCCTGATTTTCCCATTTCTGAAACTGGCCTGTCACATCAGTGGGAGCTCGAAGAATATCCTTCACATTTAAAAAGAACTCCTATAGAAGAACATATTTGAAATCCTGTTTAAACTATAAAGAACCAATATTTACAAAGGAAAAAAAGCACTATTTCTTACTTAGCCTTATAAAGCTTATAGTTTCAACACTATTTTGGCCTGGATTTACTGAGCATCTGTCACAACAGGGAAACCCACAATTTTCAAGTAACTGTAGATCATAGTCAGACCAGTTGTTGCTCTGCTGCTGCATGATACAACACAATACCCTGATGTTAAGCTGCTTAAATACAATACCATTCAGAAAACAATTAAAAAACAACAATTTTTATGGCAGATTTCTTTGTGTAGCTAGGAATGGAAACCAAAATAGAAATGGCTTTATAGCAAGGTGGGTTGTTTTTTTTTTCTCCCCACACACAGGCATCCAGTTTAGAGAAAAGTCATTTTCATTTATTTTGTGATCCAAGCCAAATATTTTATATATTAAAAGCAGAACATCTTCACCCGAAGACCAAAATCGATCTCCTGGAGACCAAAAACAACAGAACACTAGACAGCCTCCTTGTAGGTAATGCATGCTTAAATCACTGCTCCAAACTACACAGGGAACAGAGCTGTGCCCAGCCACTCACATTACAGCTACTAGGCATAAAGCCAGAAGTTTGATTTATTAGTTGAGGAGACAAGGTAACAATGATATATCCCCTTAACTATATTCGTGTCAAGTTTGATCTGATAGACATGTCATGAGAATGTCTGTTGGATTGAGTCCTTTAAGCAAGCTAAACTAAGAAATTAATCTTGTGTTTCAGTGGCAAGATGCTCAGACTTGTCAAAACTTGGAAAAAGCACCCATTTGCAAAGAAATGTTGCTGCCTGTGGTATGGTTTAAATGTTCAATAGAAACACTTGAATGTTCTACAGAAATACTGTAAGATCCACCCAATCAACACAGAAAGCAAACTCCTTCTGGGGATAAGGCCTATGCATCCTTGGGTACTATTGCTTGAAATATGTTATGGCTTCAGGAAGTATTAACATCTCGAGGAGGAAAGGAAAGCTTACGTACATTCATAAACTTCTCATACTGAATAGCTGACTCCATGGTATTACTTGAATAATCCAGTGTATCCTTCCAAGAGTGCATGAGGAAAGCCAATCGTAACTGCCGTGCTATTAGAAGTTTCAAAATAAACAAGAAGAATAATCATAATAATAAGCTAATGTTTTTTATGGCCTCCAATGTTGTCATGGCTAAGAACATAGCAATTATTAATATCCTTACTCTTAATACATCTATTAAAAAAAGGGAGAACTCTATTATCCATACAGATAATACCAAAGAGAACTGGAGTAGCTATTCTAAAGTTATTGAAGAAAAAAAGACACTTAAACTTAGCCAATTTTGGAAACTCCACTATAAGCCTCAATTACCACACAGCACTCAAACTATATCAAAAACATTCAAATTCTAAACTAAATTTCACCTGTATGTTTCTTCAGTGCATCTTTTATAGTGATAAAATTCTTCAAAGATTTGGACATTTTACAGCCTGCTATTGTTAAGTGGCCAGTATGCAGAAAATATCGCACCCAGTTATCATTTTCAAAGTATGCCTGCAGGGAAAAACAAGCACACACACACAAAAGACTTAACATTGTGTACACATGTAACCTAAACAATGATAATTTAGGAATAAAACAGGGAGGAAAATACCAGGATGGTTATACAAAATATATGCAAATTAAAAAATAAGAAAAATTAAAATATTAAAGTTCAAAAAACAAAACTATAAAGCAGAGAAAAAAAAAATAGATTTGCGTGGGTTGCAGTCACAGCAAAGCAGACAGCTTTATCACTGCAGAAACTAAAGGCCAGTGACAAACAGCTCACTCACCTCAGACTGTGCCAGCTCATTGTCATGGTGAGGAAATCGCAGATCAAACCCTCCTCCATGAATGTCCATCGACTCTCCCAGAATGGATCCAGCCATTGCAGAACATTCAATGTGCCAACCTGGCCGCCCCTGTGAAGACAAATGTGTTACCTGACTACCTGCCTTCCTCTCCCACCCATCTCACTGCTCTGCCCCTAAGCAGTTACACTGAGAAAATGAGATACAGTACTATCAAAGAAAAAAAAAAAAACAGAACAGCTAAGACTCAGCTTTATAAACCTATACAGTTGGACTTGAATATCAAACATGGCACATACATCTGTGACGCCTTGATTATCCTCCTGATTTTTCATCACTAAGAAAAATGAGAATTGAAAAATCTTTGGAGATAAAGATTAGAAATGACTGACCAATAACAGCCATCATAAGTCTGCGTGCTGAATTCTGTTTAAAAAGTGATGAACAGGCAGATAGATATGCATCCTAAGTAACTGAATGACTATAGCAACAGAACTTACAACTGAATACAAGATCCTCATAATCTAGACATTTATATGAAGTGAGCCATAGTATTTGTTAAATATAAAACATGCTACTTAATAAGGTGTGGAGGATCTAAACCCTGCTTGTAACGTGCTTACCTTTCCCCATGGAGAGTCCCATGAGGGCTCTCCTGGCTTGGAGGATTTCCACAAAGCAAAATCATTTGGAGAATGCTTCTCACATAGGCGATCAGCTGAGATACTCAGATCACCTTTCAAAAGAAAATATATATATATATATATATATATATATGTAAATAGTTACATTTTGTTTAAACACAATTATTATTGATTTTTGGCCTCACTGACACCAAATGAGGCTGAGAGGAGAGAAAAAAAAAAAAAAAAAGGAAAAGAAAGAAAGATAAAATACTCAGCCCTTGAAATTCCTCATAATTAACTTTGTTAACTCTTCAGGCTTCTTTATTAATATTTAGTTGATAGGAAAGCTGACAAGTATCAGCTGTGTTGCTTTCTAAGTTTTGACACAACATTCATCTGCATTATCTCTACAGGCACAATTCCAGTGTTCCAGTTGTAGAAAATGAAATATAGAAATAAAGAAAACTCATATTCACAGATAAATAAGACTGGAAAACCAATTCATTCCAAAATCAGAAGTACCAAAATCAAGACTAACTAACTTGCCTTAATATGCACACAACGCAGTCCTAGGGTATCTTTTACATCCCCTGCCTCAGTTGCTACACAGAATGGCTGGTAATTCTTCAATATCTACAAGTTTATTGTTTTGTTGCTACCACAGATGCTGTGCATATTAGTTTCTGTCATTTCTTTATGATCACTTGTTTGGTGGTCTTGCTATAACATCTTTAAAACAAGAGAATTTACCATTTCTGCAGTACTGTCAAAAACTCTCTTGTCAACAATACCACTTGGCACATGAGAGCCTGAGAGAGACTAAGTGAAACTCAAAGATACACTTGTCAATTCTGACGTACAGCTTGAGATACTTGCAATCTCATTCTTTCATTTCTTGTCACTATGCACTTTGAACACGAAGAGTATTTTTCTTCCCTCTATTTACATCAGCTGCAGTTTCTGAAATTCACCATTTCTGCTCCCCCTGCTAGCTAAAATAACTTCATCTGTCATGGCAATCATCTCAAATAAGTCAAAGCAGCTAAGCTGCAAGCAATCTAAGCCTATTTGTGGTTTCAGTTACATTAATCACTCTGTTTTAGTCTCTATTTGCAAAAGCAGACCATTGTGCTTACTTGCATGGTGGCAACGATGCATTCATGTTGCCACTAAGATGGCAGCTTAAGCTAGTACCTTTTATTTCACACATAACGGGCAATCTCAGCTATCAGAGTTTAAGTCAAGAAAAAAAAAATCAAATGTGATTAAATGTCTTGTCTCTTAGATATTGATAGTTATCTTAATTCTGCCTACAAGCACAACATAAAAAAATCTTTTAATATACTTACGATACATTTTATGGATGATTTCTACTAAAATTGTACAACATTAAGAGTAGATAAAATGCTTGATAAAACTCATTATTTAAGCTAATCTGTTGCAGTGGGTCTAATCAAAAGACCTATATTTGGATTTAGTTCAATACAAGAATTCTCTGTATTAGAGAGGAATTAGAAAGAAAAAAACATCATCAACAAATATTTGTCATAAAATAGACAATAATCATTTGAAGAGATCAACACATGAGCAATTTATGTAAATGTTATTTCCCCTTTTTACCTTCACCCTCTTGAAGAGCTTTCTGATCACCCACAGCTTCAGGAACCAACTTAGCATAGGAGTGTTTTTTACTGGAATCAAACTTCACAGTATCAAAGTATACAGATCCATTGGACACATACCTGAAAAGTTCAGATAATTACATAGCTTACTTTTCTACCAAGACCTGAGACTAAATTGTACACTCAAAATCACTAACCTTCTTACTCTCTCTCGTAAACCCACATACAGTATGGTGCTGCTAAAGTGAGCTAAAATCTCACCTAAGTTTTATGGCATTGTCATAAATACTTCAGATAAGCCACTAAATGTCAGAAAAAAACTCACTGAAGGGAAAGTGAACATTTTTTCTTAAGTTCTCAAAGAGGTGAGATGCCAAATTAACAGTCCCAACAAATATATACAACATTCCTGATCCCTTTTAATATTTTGCGATAATATAACAAGAATCGTATTTGTTTCTGAGCCCATTTTGTTTTTTGTTCCCCTTTGCTTTGTTGATTTTTTTTCTACTGACAATGTGAGATGAAGTCTGAGAAAAATGTTTTAGGATCACAATGAGCGCTCATAGTTCAATACAAATCGTCTTCCTTTTTTTCTTCTTTTGAAGAAAAATGTAGGTTTAAAGCAAGAACATGCAAGACAACTGAAACAGTTCTGCTTTTTTCACAATAAAAACATATCTGCACTGAAAAACTGAGGCCAAAAAGAGAAAAAACACTCAAAAATTTCCATCAGGAATCTATCATGATACTTATGAAATTCTAGAGGATTAGCCCAGCTTTCTCAAGCATGAGACAATGTCAGGCTCTAATTTCAAAATAATTTGTTGTTCTGTTTGTTTGTTTTTTTTAAAATCTATGTTATTTACAGCTGATATTCAGCAATCCACTCAGGGACATAGTTTTGAAACCCCTGTAAGTCAAAACTGTAAGACTGTAAGTCAAACTCAGTTCAAGTGATTTGGACTTTGATTATTTATTTTAAGGAACAAGGATTTCACCCTATTAATTTAATAATCTAACTTGTCCTTTTGAAAATTAAAAGTATAGAGTAGCAAATTTTCATCAGGTTAAACACAGGTCTTACACAAAGGACTCTGAAATGCCTTTATTTGATGAAACGCTGCTTTTGGAAAAGAATACCATTCCATATGAAAACAAAGAACAGAGTTCAAAGTGAGTTTTGAAAGCAATCATTCTGGCTCTGATACAATATAAACACACAAAGGCATTCAGTAGCAAGCTTACCCGTAACCATTATCCACAATCTTTTTCACAAATGCCACAATTTCTGGCACATATTCACTAACCCGCGTTAAAACATCTGGAGGTAAGACCTAAGAAAGTAAAAAATAGCATTTTATACATATATGTAGTGTATATTTGTATGTATATATATTTATATGTATCATATACTCACAAAGTGACCTGCTTAAAAGGCAGTAGAATCTGATTCCTACTTTAAGCTCTCTGTTCTGCAACGATGAGCTAGATGAGCTATGGCAATTTTTTCTCAGCCTCTAAGGCCACGTTAACAACACAACACTACAAGAGATGGCATACTGCACTTCTGTCAGAACAGGCAGCACGCCACTTTGATTTGGAAGTAAATAAACAAACTTTTGCTATTCTGACCCACTGCACGTGACTCAGTATTTCACCTGTAACATATAAGTCTGCACTTGATTGCTGTTGCTACCAAACAATTTGAAGAATGATACATAGTCAATGATGAGTAGGTTGGTAAGGCTCTTCCATGCAGCAAACAGGATACGTGAAATTTCTGGATCGGTTAATGATTTTAAGGCCATTTCAGATCAAGAAGGGATGGAGTACATGCATCAGATCTGACCTGATTGCCATTGGCACTTGTAACATGCACAACTATTCTAAGATTGCTGGGATAGAAACAGAGTATGTGCTAACTTTTTATCTATGTATTCATATCAAAAATTAAAGGAAAAAAAATGTATCTATAAGGTTGAAACGCAAGGTTTTTGATAAGTATTTAGGGACCTGCACTGTAAACCATATTGTGGGTATTATGAGGCATGGCATACACACTTTTAAAACAGAAAAGAATTAATTTACTTACGTTGAGAGCTTCCATGTCTTTATGAAATTCCCCTTCCCAGAATTTGGGGAGCTCTGAGAATATGGAATTGTCAGTCACTTGGCTGCCAAATCTTGAATCCAGCCAGTCAGACAGTAAATCTTTGGCTTCTTCCAATAGTATCTATAAAACAGTAATTATAAGTGCAACTGATCAAAGCCTTGTTCTCTTTAAACTCTGTAAAAAGGTCTTATCCCAAACAGTGAGATTTGCTCCAGGAAAAAGACATTTGGGTACAAATACAAAGTAATCACATTTTTATCTTATTGTCCCTCATATGTACAGATAAAACACCAGAGAAAGGAATGCAAGTGATAACGTCATGCGCTTTGCTATCAGTCACTTTAATAAACATGTACAATTTACACTGTGCACATCAATGAAAAGCATCTGAACAACTGGAATCCTAACATGGATATACTTCTCTGTCCTATACTAAGAGATGTCAAACAAACAAAAAACCAACAACTCCTAGCTCAAAAGGTGTATCTGGATAAATTTTAACTGCTTTCTGTTTGGTCAGTATACTTTTATAATAACACCTGATTCAATAGTAGCTTTTTTTCTATTGTTGTGTTTTGTTTTGTTTTTTAAGATGTGTAAGCAAGAGGGAACATACCCTATGCTTCCTGCACTGCTAATCAGGAATAATCTGAAAGCAAGAGAAGAGGAATGCAGAAGCCAATTATTAAAAGTTAGCTATTTTATTGCCTGACTCGTAACTGGAACAGTACTGAAGCCCAAGAAAGTCAACAGGATTACTGTCACTAATTAGAATAATCTTTGGTATATATTCAATACTGTTTCAGGAATTCCCACAAGCAAAATATTATTTTCAAAGCCACAACAAAAATTATTCTAAAAGGAGCTCAAACTGACCTCATGACATCTGCTGATCTCTTCTGCAGGGAGTTTTGCTTGCACAGCTTCTTGTAGAGGGTCAAAAGCAGACTTCACTGCATTCTGAATTTTTTCCAACATCTGCCTTTTATCTGGGTCTGTTGTCTCACTTAATTTAACTGAAAAGAGCTACAATCAAAAAAAGGTTTAAAAACACAAGCAACTTGTAGTGCAGTGGGGCTATATTCCACACACAACATATTAACTTAGCCATGTAGCACCTTGCTTGTGATAATAAATTATCCTATAGCTTCATTATCAGACTATTGAAACACACCTTTCTCATCAGAAACAAAGGTGAACATTCACTAGCATAAAAATTTACTTCACATTTGAATTGGGTTTTTTAAAACCATTATAAATTACTAAATCATAAGTACTGTTATTAATAATTTTCATTTTCTATGTAGTTGATCACTTCAATTATGTAGTTAATTAACCCAAATCTGAAATGGAGAAGCTTCAGTGTGAAACACAGTGAGATTAAATGCTATGCTTAAAGGGTATGTTAGGCAATGACAGTTGGGCAAAATTTCCAGGCTACCTAATTCCTAGGCCCATATTCCATTCATTAGACCAATAATCTCTTTGTGATCCATAGCTCTAAAATGACTAGAGAATTACCTTCCCCCACCTTTAATCCAACATACACAATTTATTAAATCCCTGAAACTTTGGAGACTTTTTGCTCTTTCAAAGGCCATCATCAGTGGTACAGAAGAGAAATCTCACAGGTATCTACAGCTTTAAAAGATTATGGACATACCACCATTTAAAAACTTTTGAAGTTTGCATTCTAACAAATAAGACTTTTATTTTTCCCCCAATACCCAACAACATTATACACATTGACACATACAGTACTCAACCAGAGACAGACAAGTTTTATAAATAGTTCTTGTTAATTCTAGAACAACAGAAAAACCAATGTGAAACACAGTAACACTACTTATTTATGTGGAGTCAGTTCAACAGAATAACATAAGCATACATGAAGTTTAAATAGGCAGCAACGTCTGGGGTGTTCTTTAGATACTTTGCTATGTTCCTAAGTAAGAACTAAAGACACTATGAGGGATTAAATACTGAGCTCACCTCTGAGGCAGTTTTAACATCTTCAAGTAGCTGAGCTGGTGTTGATTTGTTCTTCCTATACTGTTCAAAAAGGTAATTTTGTCTTGTTCTCTTAATGATCTGCAAAGCAGAAACACAATAGTTAGAGAAAAAGTAAATAAACTACTCAACATCAATGCTTTCCAGAATCCCTACCATACTTAACAAGGTACAAGAAACACATGCGGTAATATAAATCAAACACACCATACACAGCAAATTTGCTATCTCAACAAATTACATATGTCAACAACAGGCAGTTAAACAAGCAAATAAGTTATCTTTGTAAAATGCTTAGTGCTCATGATTTATAAAAGCATTCACTTGCATACAAGAACAAAGTCTTCTTTAGAAAAAAGAAAGATCAGTGACTTTGTATCTAAAACAAATGCCTTAGTAAGTATATATAATTGATCTTGGCTTATCAAATGGCAATTACACTCTGAATTCCATGCACAAACTTAGTAGTTTAGATTACAATTTAAAAAAAAATCATACCTTATCATCAATATCCGTAATATTCATACAATAGAAAACATCAAATTTAAAATAATCCCTTAAGATTCTTCTCAGGATATCAAATGAGATGTATGACCTAAAAAGATATCATTTTTTTTAAATGAACAGCTTGAACATACTTCTATTTCATGCAATAACTACTTTAACCTCAGCCAATACTGCTGTAGCAGTTTCAACTTTTCCTCTTATACTGGAAAGTTTTTCCCCACACAATAATAGAATATACTTCTAACCCTAAATCTCAAGACTTGAGTCTGACAAAACTACTTTCCAGAAAGACACTCATCTAAATAAAGTACAAGGGCTGCTCTGAAAGTAATGCCTTCTATTTTATTATCTTGGCCCATGATGTCAGAGGTAGATATTGGTGGTATTGCAACACAGGTTGAACCTTCCCATTATATTTTAGTGCCAAGTGATGGATGGCAGCGGAGGGGCAGTCTGACAAAATGCCATCAGACGTGGAAGCGTGGATGAAGGAAAGGTGTGTCACTGTATTCCACCATGCAGAAAAATGGCACCCACTGACATTCATCAACGCTTGCTGAACATTTCTGGAGACAAGGCAGTGGATGTGAGCACAGTGAGGAGGTGAGTGGTGCACTTCAGCAGTGGCAACAGCAGGTCACCTCTGCTGGTGTAGATAGTTATGAGCATGGCATGCAGGCTCTTGCTCATCACTGGCGAAAACACAAAACTAATGGTTGTGACTATGCTGAAAAACTGTTTTGCAGCTGAGAATTTGCTCTACTAGTATTAGTGTGCTCTTTGTATCTGTTGGAGTGTCCATGGAAATTAACAGGAGGCATTACCTTCTGAGCAATTCTGCATATATTTTTCTATTTAATTCCTTTCTTACTGTATGCAATGTTATTACTCGCATCAAAATTAGGAACTGCAGTACCTGGCATGTCCCATGTGAGAAGCATCATATACTGTTGGACCACAGCAATACCACGTGACTTTTTTTCCATTCTGCGGCTGAAATATTTCCTTAATTGAAAGGGATGAGACAGTGAGCAGAAGGAACTGAAGATGTGATCTCAGCCAAAACCACCACATTTGGGATATCAGAACATGAAAATATAGTGGTTATCCCACTCCCAGTTTTACTATAAGAAAAGGTTACCACTAGCACATAAGAGAGAACATAAGCAGCCACGCACTGCTATCTGCACTGCCATCAATTCAGATAGCAAATTAAAAAGATTTACATTAGGCAAGCTATTTTCCAAGTTGTGCATGTAAAATGGAACATTAGGCATAGGAAAAGGTTATATGGTATAGCAAGTTCACACATTCTTGAATATTACGTACCATATAACATCAGTATTCTCAGCATTTCCTCTCCTTCCCAAAGCACCTTCAACTAAGACCATAGGATGTTTTGCCAGTTTATACTATAAGTTTATAACTTGCAAGATTTTTTTTTTACACAGGGCAAAGTATATAAAAAAGAAAGAGATCTTATACTGTTTATGCTGCCTATACTTATCTATATTACAGAGGAACCACTGGCTATTCTGGATGATAATAAACTGCTATTTCATATTACACATTAAGGAATACACACACACATGTATATTGACTGTGCACATTATGGCACCTGCCTCAGAAAACACACTTGACTGAGGCAACATCTCTGTCACCTTCTTGTCACAAAATAAAACTCAGAAACCTGTCTATTGATTTGGAATACAATTAAGCAAGCATTTGACAACTCTCCCATTTGTGTTTTAAGGAGACCTTCAGTTTTCTTTCATTTGGTCACCTTATTGCGAGTCAGGCTGTTGTAGAGGCAGAGTCTAGAATGGTTTGTCCCTTCAGGAGGAGACCAAGGAGGCTGCATACGTTTGCCTTTACCTAGGAAAAACACAATTTAAAGAGAACTGAAAATGTAAACAAGTTTACAGTGTAACATTTCCTCCTTATCACATTGTTAGTTCAATATATATATATATATATATATATATATATATGTATGTATAATTACAGAAAACAACTCCAATCGCAGTAGTCTAAACTATGTTTGTTAGAGCTAAAGCCACTAAAATGCCACTAAAAGCAAAGTAAACACTTTCAATCTCATTTATTTTCTGCCCTCTCATTTGACACTCATTACTTTTTGATTTAAGTAACGAGGGGAAAAAAGGGTATACAAGTGAGAGCATGCAATCAATTAAGCATTAACAAAAGATCATAAACATAACACAATACTAATAAGGTGTCATGGCAGTCCTGGGATTTCTGCAATGCCACTGTTCTCACTGTGAAAGCACATCACAGATCTACAGAGAATTTGCAAAAAAGTCTTCAGAAACCTGACTTCATCTCTACAGCCAGTATCAACACTGTGTACTCAGTGGGAGAGGAGACCAAAAGGTTCAGAGAGAACTTTCCCTTTTAATTCTATATGGCTGCTATGTGCACAAGGTATTTCTGAACATTTTATTTACCATAGATACGCCCCAATTGAGCACAGGGCTCAATTCTGCCATTAAGAAAAGCAGATAAAGCTCAAGTGATATTAGTGAACAATACCCAAAGAGACTGGAAGAAGTGTAACGACTGCTTTGTGGGGAACTTTCATATTTTAAAACCTGCCCTTAAGGTAAGAAAGAATAAAGCAGTTTCAATACTTTGTAACATAGTAGAAATTCTTAAACAGTGTTACATATGCACAAATAGTGTAATATAAAATACAGAGCAAAGTGAAAGTGTTGTCAAAACAGAAAGTTTATACTTCATCAGTACATTTCAAAGCACTTTTTCTTTGCCAAGTTCCTGATTTTTGCTTTGGCATTTTCCTGTATGACCATCACCAAGATGATTGTGTCCAAAAGAAATCCTGTTTCAACAAATCAGTGTTCACAGAACAAAAACTTTTTTTTTTTTTTCCACCACAATGAATACCAAGAGCTCACTTTAAATGGTGGGACAGTAAGTCCAAGCACCACTTTTCAAAACAATGAAGAGCCATTCAACATGGAATATTCTGTACTATCTGGGGGGCATCGGACACACCTTGCCATTTTTGGAAGGGTGGAACATCCCTGTGCACTGCAGCCTTCAGCTGCTGCACGTTAAGGGTGGGACTGAGTAGGGTTATCCTTGCATTTATTTGCTTTTCTATTTTTTAACATTATTAAACTCATTTTTTAAAGGCTAGCATGAGCACGTCATCTGTCAAAGAGCTGCAGTTTGCCATGCACAGGGCTGCTTATAGCTGTAATGATGTTATGCTAGTTACTGTGTTAACCTGGAAGGGAAGCAAAACTCAAAAATACAACAAAGCTGCCAGGTTAATATATACAGTATCATCCTTAGGAATCCTCATTTAAACTGCAATTAAAATATTATATAAACTATTTGTTTTGACAATCAAATTGCCTTTCTGATTCTATCGGAGGATGTTCTTTATGAAATCTGTTTCTCTAATACCTTCATACAAATATTTTGACTGCAAACCTACAAGTTACATAAGCACCTGTGGTATAAAAAAAGGTAATCTCCTCCTCACCTCCCTCTTTTTGAATAACTGCCTGAATAAGAAAAAAAAATAACCACAGTACTCTAATAGTCTCATTAAAGGACTCCATTTGATCTCCATCTTATGGATCCACAGAAATGTGTTTATTCTATGTATTTTATTGTACGTTACTGACTTCAATGCTATAGCTGTCTATCCATAACACAGAGCATACACAGCAAGGTACGGATTTGTTTACTCTTTGATCTAGAAGATTACCCTGGTATGCTTAATTGCAGCTAAAGCTTCCCCCAGGGGAGGAAGCCTATGTGGGTTAGTCTAACAAAAGATAAAGCAGTAAAGCTTCATTATTTTTTTTTTTAGACTTATAACCAGACTAAACATGAGGAAACAAACAAACAAACAAACAAAGGAACTGAGATAAGGAGAAGAAACTGCACCCCAAAGTTCTCAGTTTGTGAGCTAGCTGCCACATTATATCCACTACATGGACACCAAGGGCAAAGCAACAGGCATGCTTTTCAGTCCGCTCAAATACATCCCTGCCAACAGCAACTTTTCCCCTGCTGAACCAAAGTTCATTTGCTCTAAGCCATTTCTGGGACACTCTGATGTATCCAAAAAACACACTGGCCTAAGAAGCCTGGCAGATCCATATGATATTTCACACTGAACACTGCAGAGCATTTTTTCAGGACTTGCAATATGTACGCACAGATCATAAAGCTAACAAGACACAATCATTGAGGAAAAGAGGCTTAACGTCAAAGATTTAACGGACAGGAAAACTGAAAGCTTTTCTTGTCTTGCCCCACCTTGATCCATGAAATCCTGCAGGCAAACAGCAGTTAGTGGCATTAAATCCGCTACCAGAGCCAGCGGTACAGCTGAGATCCCTCAACTGCTGAAAGGAAATCAATAACCAGCAGAAATGCATGGAGGCACACACATGGATATGCAACCCACTCATAGGGTCTGACTTTAACTGCTGCTCTGCTAGGAACTGAGAACAGTATGATGACAGGTTGTGAGAAGATGTCATTGGAGTCATATTAGTCAACAACCGCCAGTCAAAATGACAAACACCTTTTGCATTCATTTACAGATCTTGCAAGCACTATAAAACAGCTCTGTGTTATTATTATTATTTCATGACTCCCAGAGCAAGGCTCTTACTATAAAGCAATTACATTAGACTAGCTCACTGGAAATCATCTAAGGAGAATGATGCAGCTCCCAAAAATGCCAGCGCCCATGGTTACTCCATGACCTGGATTAACCTGTTAGTATTTCCTCAAATCATCAGCAACTCCTAAATGACCAGGATTAAAAAAGAACCCCAAACATTCCTTTCAAAATTCAGTGTTAATAACAATCTTCAGAAACAGTATGCAGTTTACCTTATTACAAGAGGGAAAAAAATCACAGAACAAATTGGGCTATTGTAGGAAACCAGCCAAAACCCACATATCCATTTACTATTCATTGGCAAACTTTCTAAAGAAAATACAAATAATCAAATTTGGATTTGATAATCAAACATTGAGGACCTCTAAAACCAAAGAGTTGTGGAAACAGCTGTAACACTCAAATAGCTCAGGATTCATCAGTTACACAGTAACAGTACACAAGAAGAATTTCATGAGCTTGAATACAAGTGGATACAGTAAACTGTAAACTGTGCAAGAGAGTACAAAAGGAAACTTTTAGTTCTCAGCAGGAAAAACCATTAGTGGCAGCTAGTTTATAACCTGCCCACCAAGTTCATATTACTCACTTGTTTGAAGTTTACAAGGGTCATTTTTTTCACTGCTGCCATCATAGATTGCTTCTATGTGTCTGTACCACCGGACAACATGGAAATACTGGTCCACAGGTGGCCCCGAAAACTTTCTGAACACCTCCACATCTGCATGTGAAAATGTGAACCCCTGGATATAACTACGAGTGCTCAGGTACTCGTTCAAAGCCTTCACCCTGGCTTCCTCTTCACTAATGCTCAGAATAAAACTGTAGCTGGAAGCTGTAAAGACAGAGGCACAGGACATTTAGTCAGCATTAAAAGAAGGAGATCCCATGACCAAAATATATCCTTATACTACACATCACCCCCTCCAAATTAGCTCTGGCAACTGACAAGAAATTTGAGAGAAATGTATTTAATACAAGATAATGAATAACTACACATTTTCGATTAATAGGTTTATGCTCACACTGTGGTACGTAGACCACCCTCTCTCCTCAGACATGAATAACACTTAAAATGAATATGATTAAAAAGATGTACAGAAGGACACTGGCATGTGCTTCTCCTTCACAACTGCTCAGTTCTACAATTTATTTGGTACATGGGCAATGCGGGTTTAATTATGCTTCATCTTTGCAAACACAAGAACGTGCTCCTACAGAGGAAGCAACCAAAGGGATCTCACAGTAATGGCATGCCCTCTGAAAGCCAGAGGATATGAAGCCTAACCCTGACATTTTCCTATGGTGATTCAACATCTGAAACTCTGTTCATGTTCAAAGCACTGTGTAAACATTAAGCCACCATCCTGCTTGGGTAGTTAGCCAAGAAAGTAATTTAAGACATGGCCAAGGACAATAACGTGTGAGGGAGGCAGTAATAGAACACCTGTCCCTATTCCCGAATCCTACAGGGATCACTGTCACAAATGCTGCTTTCTGCATTGGCAGAACCTTTTCTGCACAAGCAGCTTCCAAAGGCCAAAGCTCTTGGGAAGGGAAGGATGAAAGGTGCCCGAGGGAAGTAGGGGAAGGTGCAAGGAACTGCAGAATCATAGAATGGCCTGGATTGAAAAGGACCACAATGATCACCTAGTTCCAACCCCCTGCTATGTGCAGGGTCGCCAACCAGCAGACCAGGCTGCCCAGAGCCACATCCAGCCTGGCCTTGAATCCCTCCAGCGATGAGGCATCCACAGCCTCCTTGGGCAACCTGTTCCAGTGCCTCACCACCCTCTGTGTGAAGAACTTTAACTAAAAAGTTTTTTTCACAGAAATATTATCAGTTAGGACCTCACGAGCAACTCATTTCCTGCATGAAAATCAATTATTAAAGTAAGCTAGTAAAAATTAAACAGCTGCTCTCAAGGAAAAGAGGAACTCTGATAAGAGGGAAATGGCAGCTTGATGCCGAGTACATTTGTGTTTGACTTTCTTGAGCACAGCAAGATAAGTGGCACATCACTTTAGAGCCCATCAGAACAAATGTAAAAAATCAGAGGTAGAAAAAATAAAAACTAAAAGTCACCAACAATACTAAAAATTCATACACTGAGGCAGAATTGCCCTATGTTCCCAGTCCTCCTCAAGGGCTGTCCATGTAATCGTTAATTCCAAATAAGGAGTAACAAGTCAGTAATGGTTCACAGTGAGGCTGTACACCTAGCCTTACCCAGCTGAATGGGATGTGGCTTTGGCTCACACAGTTACTTTTACTACAGACTTTTCAGGCTCCCAAATATTTACTGATATTTATCAACGTGGAACTTTACATGTTTATACAGATTAAGTAGTTTGAAACAGTTACCTTCAAGAACTATGGAAACCTAAGACAAGTGAATTTTGTGTCCATGAATCAAATGATGGAAAAACAAATGGCAGGGATAATCTGTGTAAAAATGAAACTATATCTCAAAGAAAAGATCTTTAAAGATCTGTTGCAAGGAAAGCAACACTCCACTCACTAAGTATTATTAGGGTTATTATGGCCATTAATCATACACCAGGCTGCTAATGGGAATCAACTCAGTGTATCTGAAACAGTATAACTGCTTTCCAACCACATCTATAAACCAATCTAAAAGGGGAAGTTGTACAAACACACACACAAATAAAACAAAGATGACAGAACCCGTATGCACTACTTCTAGTGAGGAGAGGCAGCAAACGCGGCTCGTACCAGTTCAGTCCTGGTAAGCAGGATAGACAAAATTCATTTGAACAATCTCAGTGCACACATTAATACCTGAAATTATAAGTCTGACATTATGCCTCAGTGTAAGAGCAGCCAACTCAGAAGTATAATGCATCAGAGAAACCAGTTAGCCCAGGGAACCTAATAGAAGGGATGTCTTTATGTTGAGAAAGATCACTGACTCAAATTCAGCTCCTACAAAGAATGAATACAATAACACTGTACTTGGAAGGCAGCATACCACAGAGAAGTAGTGCCATTTGTTTTTATGGAAAACAAATCAGTCAAGACTATCTTTCTATAAAAGTCTGTTCCAATCTCCTTGCTATCACAATAAAAACAGGAGTAGTCACTCTGCAGAAGTCTGTTTTCCTGGTATTTACACCTGTACTCTCAATCCCTCCCTGTCAGGATATCACAATACCTTCAATTCATTACACATTCCCACTGAAATACTTCCTGGTCTTTCTTCATGTACTTTCCTCACAAACCTCAGCAACTCCAGGCTCTCCTACATCTCTGACCCATCTTCGCTCAGTCTGCCAGCTGTCTGCAAAGGGACAGCCCACTGCAGAATTTAATTAACACCAACCTATGGATTCAACAACTATCGAGAGAGACAGGCCAATGGACACATACGGCACCAAGTTTCCTAACACTGGTCTTTAAGAACCTATGCTAATAAATTGATTATTCTCTTGAACTATAATTTTCTCTTTTCTCCTAAAATAGAAACTGCAGTTGCTGCTTCTCAGCAGCACTGGGAAGCGTCTTCTTGGCTACAGAGCTGTTGCATAAGAATGCTGAATTCACTCATGTGAATGGAATGATCCACAGATTCTAAATCACATCACCTGTGAGCAGCTCCATTCAGAAAACAAGCACTGTGCACAAAGTGGTGGAAAGGAAGCAAAACAACCTTCAAAAATCCTAAGAATGAATACTGCTAATGTAACGCTCTCCCATTATTACAAGTTGTTTCAAAAAAATTCCACTGTAGACACTAATACAGCCCTCACACAGTAATTGCTGGTGTGCAGTCTCTTTGAGCAATGTAATTGTCACGCATTCTTCTTTCCATACGCAGAAGGCTTTGGTGACAGCTGGGGGTACTGGGAAACAGGCTGGAAGGCTGCAGCAAACACAGACTCAAAGGAATACGCAAACAGCTTTCAAAGTTTAATCGTGAGGTGAGATACACATTATAACAAATTCGATGGAAATTTTCACTTTTATTCATTTGAAAAAGGTAACAAAAGCATAATGTCCCCAAACCATCTGCTCCTTGAAAAAGGAAACAAAAGCTTCCAAAAACCTCTGTTCCTTGTAGGTTCTGACAGCAAAGTGTATACAGGAAAGCCATAAACCAGGCAGTAAGGTCACTTAAACAGAAAACAGAAGCTATTTTGCTTCAGGGAAGAATTAAGTTTCCTGGGCATCCCTGAACCTGCTGACCTTGTGGGTCACACCTGTAAGCCAACCGGAACGCCCTGGGGTTTCTGTGGTTGCATTCTCTGAGAGGAAACCTTAGTATTCGGAGTATTTTCAAGAGTCATTTCTTGTCCAACTGGGCTTTCACAAAATAAAATAATTCATAAAAGAAGCTGGTATTACTGCAGCTCCAAACTGAGAGCCAGAAATGGGGCTTCCCTAGACTCCCATGGGGATCAGGGTGGGGATCAGGGTGCTGATAGCAGTTATGGGGTTTTAGGACAGGCATATCCCACCACGGGAGTTGCTCAGACCTATTCACTTCAGCCCTATGAGTTCCACTTTCCATTTTCCCAGACTGAAACCAGATCACAGTCCAGGTCCAGCACCAGGGCTGTTCTGCCATGAAGGAATGGAACTAAAAACGTTTCTTAAGTGCACTCAGAATTCAGCGTTTGGTGTCAGACTAAAACGCTGACAAAAAAAACGGGGCTTGGAAATGGGCATTTCTGGACACAGGAATGGTAAGAAAAGAGGGAAATAACTTTTAGCAATCAAGAAAAAAGGGACAAAATCTTAGAACCTCAGCTGGAATGACACAAATTTCCAGCCCCTGACGTACCATCGTGGTATTTCACTCTTGTACGACTGGTATTCCGAGTTTATATTTGCTACCGGAGAGCCCCGTCCCTCCTTCCATACGGAAGAGAACAGGCGCAAATAAAGAAGATGATAATAAAATAATAAAAACCCGTCGAGAAAAAAAAACAGAAGTTGCACCTCAGAAATACGTCGCGGTGGGGAAGGCGGCGGCGACCCCGCAACGCACTTTTGTGGGAGGGGGGAGATCGAGGCGACGTCCCCGCCGCCATTTCGCGCCCCGACGCCCCCCGCCGGCCGCCATTTCGCGCCCCCCAGCACCTCGCGCGCCGCCTGACAGAAGCGCCGCTTGGCGGCCCCCCCGCCCCGCCGCGTGACGTCACGGCGCCCACCTGACGCTCTGACAGCGGCCGGGGCCATGACATCATCCCGGCGAACGCCCTCAGCGCCTCCACGGCACCGTGACAGTCCCGGAGAACGCCTCCCCTCGCCTCGCCGGGCCCCCTGGGATGAGCCGCGACTCCCTCCGCACACCTACCCTGTTCGGCTGGGGCCGCTGCCATCCTGCCGCCTCCACCTCTCGCCGCCGAGCTGATGCAACAGCGTGCCCGGAAGCGGCTCCCGCCTCGCCCCGCCCAGCCCGCGCTACGCTACTTCCGACCTGTGGTCGCTATGGCAACCGGCCCCGCGCCTCTCGGCCCCGCCCTCAGCGCGCCTTCCCGCCTCGCGAGGGACGGCCGGGCGGGCGTCGCGCGGCTGGGCTCGTCTCAACCGCCGCCATTTTGTGCGTAGGGTTCTTCTCGCGCCCAGCCCCATCCCTCGGCCAAGAACCAGCTCCAGCCTTTATCTTCAGTGAGTTTTTATTGCCGTACTTTGAACATTTCACATACCACGTGCTCCCACCACAAATGAAATGCGATTATCTCGTAAACAAAAATAAGGCAGTTCAGTCAAAAACTGCAACAGGTGTTCTTGGCTCCACAGAGCACAAGAAAGGTAGCTTCTTTCCTCACAGCTTCACAAAGGAAAGGCAAACTCAGAAGCTCAGAGCTCCTAAATTGCCACTGGCACCTGAGTTTTCACATTGTATTACTCAAAAAAACCCAAATCAAATAAAATAAAGCAAATATTGCTGCTGGAGTCTTGTCACAACTCAGCACAGGCTGTATTAAATGACTTCCAGCCCGCGTGCAGGTAAGAAGGGCATCACATCCACACAGCCGCTGTTACCTGCAGCTTACGACATCCTCACTTATACAAGCTTCCTATATACATACAGGAACATTTCTGAAATTCATTGGAAATGTTAAGCTGTAGCTTCTATTTTACTTATAATGTTATTACTTGTTAAAGTGTGGACTATTTTACTGTAAGCCCTGGTATCTATATCCCTTAGCTCATCCAGTAACTTAATAATAGTTTGTTTCTCCCCCAGCATGTTTTTCCAGGTGAGAAGCATCTGATAAGATTGCTCGTCTGTGTTATTAGGCCACTTATATGCAATTTTATCAATAACATTTTCCTCCAGATGAGTTCTCATAAGCTTCCTCCATTTATTCACCGGTACTGTATTTATAAAAGCAAAAAAGCAATCCATTTGTTCTGAAAAGGAAAAAAAAAAAAAAAAAAAAAAAGCATATTACTTCAGGTTCCAAAATATAGTACTTTCCCCTGCAACCAATATGCACATTTCCCAATCACTTTTTAGCTAATGCATGCACGGACTAAACAGTGGCAGCAAGTTTAGGCTTGTCATCTAAGAAGCAATAGGACGAACAGGCTTCCTACTTACCTTAAGAAACTAAAGGTACCAGTCTGTACATCTAAAAAGTATTCTCAAGACAAAATATTATTCAGTAACGGAGGTTTTAGGGAATATTTCACTGACTTGCATGTTTTTACTTAGTCTTAACACAGCTACTCAACTGTAGCCTTTAAACATCTCACTATGCTATCCGTGTAGGCATGCCATGCTAAAACTAGCACTAACAAAGCCTATCACTTTGATATCCAGCACCTCAGCTTGCCGGTTACTTGTAGGGCTTTGACACAGTCTCACTTATAACAGACATTTGTCAGAACTCCTATTCTGATGTGCACCTCAGTCATTAAGGAAGTCCCACTGCTGTCATATAGACTTTTTTTATACATACTGACATATTCTTTACTGTGCTTATTCTTCAAAGTAAGAATGTATTATACTTCCAGAAGATCTGTGCATCAAAATAATCTGCCACAGTGATTATGACTTAAATACCGTAATAATTCTATTTTAGCATCTTACATTCAAATGAAAGCCTTATAGACTTAAGCAATATTCATTAGTCTCCTTGAACTATTCCTTCAGTGTATACTAAAGTCAACAAGAAAAAGCAAATTCAAACTACTTGACCATTTGTACAATACCTTTTTGAGTCAGATCTTTAACAATTATTTGACATTTTTGCTTTCGTACCTGTGACAAAAAAAAAGTTGGACCATTACTGTAGCATGTCAGAACACTTAATTCACAATTAAGTGAGCTTAACTTCTGAGCTAGTCAATAGTTTACTTTCAGTGTATATGTGCCAATAAAAGAGTGGGGAAAGCTTCATAGCACAGCTGAAAAAAATTGAGTAAAGAAAACAGCACGCTGAAAGCAGATGTGCTACTTACTATCTAAGAAGTGAAGCAACAAGGCAACATATTTGCTGCTATTGCAAAAGAACTGCTCTTGTACAAACACTGAACAAAAAGGTGAGAGGTACTGCAGATTAAAGGCTGAACTGAAGTTTGCTTTCCCAAGATATCACTTCCCATATTTTCTACCGTATCTTTTAAGCGAAGGCTCCACTTCCTTATAATACTGTCTTGAAAACAGCATCTATTACTGTGGAAATTACTAATGGAAGAGGGAAGAGGTTAATTCAAATTATACCTATATCAATAAAAAACATTATGAGATTATTTTTCCCTGACTTACCATACGATATGCTGGCATCTTAACACCCCTTCCTGCACACTGGGCATTTGGTTGAAAAGTAGGATTACAACTATTTTTTGTAGATGATGACCAGTTTTTGATCCTCTTCCAACATTCTTGTGTTTGGTACCACAAGTTCTTCTGTGAGATGGTGCCTCTCTCATAAGACACAGCATTGTTTTCCTCTGGAGATGTGCTTTTCACTTCCAAATTAACACTATCGTACGCTTGGCTCTCTGGGTTCTCATCAGAGTTCTCACTGTCTGGATGGGATGCATTATTTTCAGTTATCTTCACTTCTGATAAAAGTGTGTTATCTTCATATGCCTATAAAGAAAAATAACTTATTTTAGAAGTTTCATAGACAGAGCTCTGTGGACAGTTTAGAGGAAGAAAACAGAATACTTGAAATCACCAGTATCAAAGAAAAAAATAGGAGAGGTGCTGATTAAGTTAAAAAAAAATATGCAACACAGCCTTTATAGATGTATTTCAATCAGTCTTAGAGCCTGAACTCTTCACCTTGCTGGCTGCTCTGCTTCCTCTAGACTGCATGGTAACTCTCATAATCTATCCACAACAACTGCAAGGAATTTTTGCATGTATTTTCACTGCTTGCTCCTCCCTGGGTATAGAAGAGGCATACCCCTTCTAAGCAGGAAAGAATGCAGTTGCCACAGTGCACCTAAGCTAAAACGACCAATCAGCCTGCTAACAGGCTTTAAACCTATCACTGTATGAAGTTCAGAGCTTTGCTGAGCTGACAAACCATTATCAGCTCTCTGTGAGTGTACTAATATGCACTTGCTTGTTTTTAAGTAGTTTTTCCTCACATTCACACAACAGACCCAGTTCAAAGAAGGTACCAGAGCAAACTGTATATCTTTAGCTAGGGGAATAAAAGTAGGGGGAAGTATCACTTTCTGCATTATCAATGCATTAAATAAGCCTGTGATCACAGTTCCCCTCAGGGTGACAGTGACCCACAGGGAGTAGTAGAAGCATGAAACAGACCAGCATGTATAGAGTTTATCAGCTTGTGTTAAAAGCAAAAGTTTTCAGGCAGCATTAATTTATTTATTTGAAGTAGAAAGTAAGGACAAGTGTTAATTGTTTCTCCCATAAGACTTGGTTTTAAGATACATTCCTCCCATAAGCAACTGGACACTTTGTATGAGGTCAGTAGCCACACAGCACCAGCACACATAGGCAGGGATGCGACAGGAGCCACCCCACTCAGCACATGTGTAGTTTGGCTCTATCTTCACTGAATCCATTTTAAGGATGCAAATGAAATAAACAAGCTGCTCCTATCTACAGAGAAAGTTCTTATATAGGTCACCTAAAGGCTTAGAGCATGGTTGACTCACAGCTGCTGACCAGTTTGGGAAATAAGATAGCAGCAATATACTTACAGTGCATGTGTTTTACTGCACAATATGTTCACTAACACTCTCAAGGACGATGTGCTGGTGCTTCAAGTGTCTGGTCTGAGGACCATGCAACTCTCCAGTTATCTTAATTACAGTAGCATGAATTCTCTAAGTACATGGGTAGTGCAAGTCATGCTTGTTACAGTTACTTTGTAGGTAAGCATCATCATATACAAGTTTGTGATTACAGTCCACTACAGTTTTATTCAAAAAAAAAGAAAAAAAAAGTAGTTATTTCTGCCTGTTCCTATACTACACCAGTTTGACCAGGTATTTTGCCATGTTCCTTCATCAGCTTCTACAAGAACATGAAGCACTGTGAACCTGGCCAGGGTGCAGGAAGAAACAACCTGACAAAACCTATTGGATGATTCATATATTTGAGCCACTTATGGACCTTAAAAAAAAGAAAAGAAGAATTTAAGGTAATGTTTTGATGACCGCTCAATTCTGTCCCTTCAGTCTTTGAATATTTGTGACATTTAAAATGCATTTAATTACTTGAAATGTTTAACTAGTAAAATTAGACAAAAGCTCATGCATAAAGGGAGTAGTACTTGTATTGGGTAAGAAACAAAAAAGACGCATGTATTTTTCTGCTACATGCGCCATGAGGAATGTGGATCCTTTTCTTAAATTCTGAAGACATTTTAGGGCCTGGTGTTAAGCATCATTAACTACTCCACTGACATCAAACTTCTTTATATCTTGCTGTGCAGTTAGGAGTGTAACTTTATTCAGAAAATTCTAAATAGAGAAGCTAAATACTATTTAACTAGTCCAGTCTTATCTCACTAAATACAAGACTAGAAATCATGTAATTCAGTTGGAAGGGACCTACAGAGATCATTAAGTCCAATTGCCTTGAGACCAAAAGCAAGTTATTAAATGGCACTGTTTTCTGACTGTGTAGAAGTAAGGTTCTTAAACAGTCCTTGACTACAGGGTGGCCAGGGTGAAAACAGCTTTATCAGCTAAACATGCATCAGCAGCAAGCCTTAGTGTGGTAAGCCATTTGCAGGGCTGTCACCCTGAACTGGCATGCTCTGAGCCCTGAACTCCTTGATTTACGGGACAGTCTTGGATCAAGGCATTAGACTGTAGGTCCTGCTTCGTAGCTTGCAGGAGACTCAGTTACTTTGTCTGCTGACCACAAGGAGTAATCTTACAGTCTAGCTTTCCTTGCATTTTGAGTATATCAGCATGCAGGAAAGAGATAGCTGTCACTTCTGAGGAATACAAGCACGAAGTAACAAATAACCAATTGAATCAAAGCATCGCTCAGCAACAGCTTGAAGTGAACACTTGTACTTAGCCTATTTCCTCCCTTACCCCCCCAGTTTTGCAACATCTGGGACACAGGCTCTGTAATATTTCCAAAGCAAGAACCAGGAAGGCCAATTTCAATGGAAGTGAATACATGAAATATAAAATCAACTAGCTGCACCTCAGGAACACATCCCACCAGAGGCATATAGGGAGACAGAAGGAAAATCAGGAGCTGTGTAACAAGCAGTTAGTCATGCAAAACTTCATCCTTTATATACTTACCAGGCCCCTCTCTTCTTTGTCAGAGAAAGTGGCTGGAAAATAAAATTAAAGCTTAAGATACTTCTGGAAATTGCTGTAAATTAAACACAGCTAAACTCACGCAGTAGTTATATATAATAGACTTGTTACATAAGCCAAAGCTCCAGAACCAGTCATTAAGTTTCTTTGAAAGGACAGACTTTACATGGAGAACTGCCCTTAGCTTCCACCAACAGTGGAAACAGTGACAAGCAGTCCTGCTGCATGAGACAGGTCTCAAAATGCAGTTTGGATTTTAAGCCCCTCCTTCAAAACACTCTCCCCATCCCCAAGCCTATGCCTCTTAGGCATTTTCATGAGCTATTGCAATAGCTAAAGAAAAGGCAGAGATTGTTTCTACTGCAATAAATGCAGTAAGCTGTGGTTTGAATAAAGTTGACTTTAAAACTTTCAAATCATTCCCAACATTCTCATTTAAGCTATTCACAAAAAAACTTCAACATGCAGGAAAGGAAAAATTTTTCTCCGACAAATTTATAAATCTCTACAAGATTAATTGACAGTGGACATATCAACATTCGTACTAAGTTGTTAAAATGGCACAAGGGCAGTGAAATATATGAAAACCTTCACAGCCAAATCCAATGAATGTAAGTAATTAATGATCTGATTAGTTGCTACTTCTTGCACCCTACCTCTGAGCTCACTACTCATTTTTCTTATACCTTCATTAATACTATGAAGTAAATGAGGACCTCCCTTTACACACCCTGTGCTAAGCCTTGAGGCTAAAGCATCCATTCAGTTAAAGCCTGTAAGTTTTATTTACTGGATAAAACTGCTCTTCATTTTTCTCAGGCCAAACAACCTGGAGCTTGCCTATTAAGCAGGCCCCATATGATAATGTCAAGAACAAGGATAGCCTCGGTGCATATTCTGCCTTTTTCTGCAAAGTTTGTGGATACTAATAAAGCAGAGTTACCTTTACCACTCTTACACTTCCTTATTGCGCAGAACACAAGCAAACCAGCAAAAAAAACAGCAACCAAAATTATTGCAATCATCCAAGTAAGATATTTATTTCCTGCAAATGAAAATGAACAGAATTAGAGTTTGAAGCAGTTCTCAGATGAGATAGTTGTAAGTGTGAGCCTTCCTTGCTACAGAACAAACTAAGCTACACATTAGTATAATGTCCCAGCTGTTGTGGAAGACATGCTGGGTATTTCAGGTGACCTGAATCCAAGTACAGGTTTCCATTGCACATCATTATTCCAATAACAGTGAGGGATTCTGTACAGTGTCACAATACAAAACCCACTAAGCTTTCAGAAAAGAGAACATGCAAGAAATGAGAGAAAAAAAAGTACACAAAAGATGGCATTTCAGTACTTCCAATAGGGCCCATTCCTTCCCCCCAGAAAAAAGTCACACTATACACAGCTTCTTGGACATGCTAAATATTAGAAGTGTTTGTACCATCCACCACTTCCAACAGCATCGCTGTTGATACTCCAAGAACCCTTAGCATATCTGCAGCTTTTTCACCAGTGTAACCCTTTCCTTGCAGTGAAGTTTAAGATATTTGTCTCTCCAACTCATTTGGGAACCTGTCTCTATCAAATAACTCCTAGGCTAAAACACAAGAAGTCTTAAATATGCTGCAGTAGTTCAAGCTATTGTGTCATAATCTCCAATTCATACACCCAGTAGACAAGCCAAGTAATACTTGTGTACCAGACCTTGGTCAGGTAAGCCACATCCTAGGTCCATTGTAGCATTGCAGATCTGCACAATTTTTTTCCCTTCTGGACACCTAAAGTCAATGGCAATACAGAGGTTTTTAGAAACATTTGCAGCTCTGTCCATGCCAGTTCATTTTCTGGCAAAGCTTAGAAACATTAACAGAACTTGAATAGATGACATTAGGAATTCATCTTTCAGTTTTAAAAGATCCTACATTGATTAAGTAAAAGAAAAAGCTTATGTATGTTAGCCTCTAAGTTGAGGAAAAAGGGGTAGATGCATTATTCATTCAGTTTCCTCCAACAGGAAGTTCTACCTCCCTGAGTTTCAGGGTGGCTGCTACAAAGCTTATTCAGTTACCAATATGGGGAACAGCACTAAACTTACACAGGAAGTGTAAGCATGCAGCCATATGCAACAAGACGGACAGGATCGAAATCTGCAAATTCTAGGTTTGAACCTCATGTGTTTCATCACCTAGAGCTCAGAAGCATGACCAGCACCATTAGGCTTCAAGGGGATTATTTACAGACAAATAGCACATGGTAGGCATGACACAGATTGGGCCACAGCTGTTAAGTCTAGAAAGAACATGGTTGCTTCAGTACCCTATTTAACTTACATTCGACTGCATTTCTGACATATTTCACAGCCTTCAGCAGGGCAGAAGTATCCCTGTTTGCATTGGCATTCAGTGTCACTCGTCACAGTACAGGTTCTTGAAGTTATCTGGTCTAAAAAACAGGAGTTAGAAAACAAAGTTGTGGCTCTGCACAACTGTGCACAAGTTGTATGCTGGTCATAAATGTGATTTATTTTTCCCAACTTCAATATTCTCAACAACTAGAAGTGCAAAAGCAGCAGAGGACCAGGCTTACTTCAAGGATTAAGGGGCCTGAAGTTAAAGATTTAATTGAAATTTTTCTTGGTACCGTCTTTGCACTGTCTGCACAGCAAGCATTCTTCCAAGCCATTTGCATGGGCAGTGTAATCTCTTCCTTCGGTGCAGGAGGCACATATTCCCTTTGAACGCGGAGTACTGCAGTGCTCAGCAACATAAGTACCTGTGGAAGAGGAGAACTGGTGGCCGCAGCAGCACTCTCAGAATGTTACAACATAAAACCATTTTTAGTCAAAGTTCAACCCTTCCTGCAAGCAAACAGCCTAACACAGGAACCAAGGGGCACCAAATGGTCAGGAAGCACAATCACAACAAAGGCAGCAGCCATCCAGGCCAAGGAACAAGTATGATTCATTACAACAGCAAGATATTGCTCACGTGGCAAGTGCCATCTTGCTGGAAGGGACATGGCAGGCACAGGAGATTTGCTTGTGCAACAGAAACAATCCAGGAGGTCTCTCATTTCCATCCAAATTCTTTAAATTCAGCCTATAGCTCTGTGATACTACCCAAAGGCAGGGTACTTCTCTGCACAAAGCTGCGTTGACTGCACAAGGAGAGAAACGGGGAGAACAAATGCAAGGTGAAGTTCTACACACAGAACTATCAGAATTCCTCTGGGCCAACTGCTAGAAACAAAGAAGCCACCCGACTTTGAACACTTCATCCTCAGAATAGGCAGAGATTTTTCAGAACTGCTGCCAAGGCGCCTCACCCAGCCCTTGTTGCACAATATCCTGCCGCGAAATAAAGGCCGGCGCCGAGGAGCCACCGGCAGCACCAGCTGGGCCTGCGCTCCTCCCTGATGGAATGTGGAATAGCGGCACCTGACATAGGGGGAAACGGCCGCTGCCTTCCTGGAGTCTCACCTGCCGGGCACAGCATGCAGCAAATGCCTTCATACAAGTACTCTCCCTCTCCGCAGACTTCTGCGCCGCTTCCGGGCATTGTCAGCAGGGTAACCTACAGCAGAGACCAACAGGTGTTTTCAGGTGATTCATTGTGGATAGCGATCTCGGGGAGATGGTTCTGTGAGCTCACGGGAAAGCCACAAGGGAACCCAGACTAATTTCTGTTAAGTGTTCTGCTCACAGCGGTAATTACAGTCACAAAGGATAGGTTAGGGCAGCACCGCGCTTAGAGCCGCAGCTAAAGTGCTGTAGGAAAGCTGCTCCGCCTCCCCCCCTCCATCTCTCCGCTCATTCACCGGCGACACACTTCGGAGGCTGTTTTGTACCTCTTACGAGGGATTCGTTTCGCTCTCCTTCGCCACGTTTACTGTGTTATTTTAACTTAGAAAGCTCTGCGTCTTCCGTGGGACAAGCAGAGGGAGAGCCCAGTGAATTCTCAGACGGCATTTCTCCCTCGCTCCATAATCTTCAGCAGAAGACAAGTTAGTAAGACATAACGGAGAGTTACTGCAGCCACACGAGCGCTAGCAGTAAGTTTCCGCCCTCCGAAAGAAGCCTGTGTGGCTGCGCGGCACCTCCCGCGGAGCGACACGAGGAACGAAAGCAGCCAGGTGCGCGGGGCCGGCCAAAGGGCGGGCCAGAGAGAGGTGAACTATGGCAGAAGAGTGGGTCCCGAAGATGGGACGGCCCCGAAGCTCCGCTTCGGCTCCGCGAGCGGCCGACTTAAAGCCGGGAGCACTCCGTTCTGCCGCCGCTCCACCCTTCCGACTTTCTCTCCGCGAGACACCGAAAGTTTTCCCCATAATTGCGGGCTTCGCGAACCCCTCAATTTCACAATTAGATAACAGAGCGCTATTAAAGATTTCACTCCCGCTTTATCGCTTCCTTTCCTACGAGGAGAGGAAGAGCCGCAGCCTCTCTTGCGCTACTCCAGACGTCCCACGCCTCTACGGGCTCAGGAGAGCTTTGTTACCGCGGCTCCAAATCCCGAAACACAAATTAAAAAGGAGCTACTAAAGAACTTCTGTCGGTAGCAAAGGCGGAAAACTCCATGGGGCAGGCCGGGCCGGCTGGCCCAGGTCAACGCGAGGGAACATTTTACCCTCCTGGGATGACCCAGGGCAGACAGCGGACGGGCATCAACCCCTCCCCCCCACTCACCACCCTCCCTGCCCCGGCACTCACCAGCAGCAGTCCCACCGCCCACGTTCCCATCGCGGCGCCCGGCCCAGCTTCAGTGCGCTGCCCTTCGCTTACGGCTAAACTCAAAGCGAGGTGCCTCCGCCTCCTTTTTTATAGGGCCCAGCCCCATCTAGCCTCCGCCCCGCGGTTGAACAAGAAAGGGCATCGGGCAGCAACTACGCAAGTATGTCGAAAACGCGCTTCTGAGCGGGGGTCCCACGTTAGGGTATGTCCCGGTAGCTTCCTTTGCACTTAACAAGAGCAGGAGGAAGCTGGGGTGACACGTTGGGAATTGGACCGGTTCCTGGCTTTCCAACCAAACCTCTCATCCTGTTGCTAAAGGGCTGATTGCTGATCGTACAAAAGAGAGGCAAAGGCTGGAAGAATTGCTCAAAACTCACACAAACAGGGTGCATAACCGGGCTTTCTTAATTGCCAAAAGGTTTCTTGAATTTTTCAACATCAGGGTACTGCTCCCGGACAAATAACAGCAGCATAACTGGCATGTAGCAGCATTCACCTCCAGATGTTGAAATTGGATCAAAAATAATAGCATAAGAACACCTAGATATTTTCTTTGGGGATTATTTTTCAATCCCTTGTGGCAGTGGCATTAAATGTCAGAAACGTCTCTGCTGATGCGTAATTAATTTCTGTAGATTAATAGTTTCTTTCATTGAAGTATTCCTCTCACGGTAACATTTATTTTATTTGACTGCAGTAACAAGTCCCAGTGAAATCCCTGTGGATGTGTAGTTTTGCAAAATGGAAAGGATCCAAAGAACGTGAAGCATTCATCTCACACTTTATAAAGGCTTCCTGTTCGGCACTGCTTTTCTTTGGATCAAATTGGTTTGTGTGTTTTTTTTTTTGTTTGTTTGTTTTTGTTTTGTTTTCTTTGTGGGTTTTTTTTTTTTTTTTTGTGACTATTATTTTCTCAAACCCAGATTAGTATATATGTATATATTTACTTATTTTGACACCAGTCAAATATAACTATTCCCTTGGAAGAGCAGAGGCTCCTCTCAGTGGCTTTGTCCCAAAGGGGGATGTGCCTGATGAGGAAGGCTGTGCTGACAGGCCAGAGATGTGCAGAAGTATTCAAAGTAAGATTATGCAGGAAATTAGTAGGTATGTTTGCACAACTTCAGGAGCAAATATTTCCAAGGTCCGTATAGGACCTTGCATAGCCAGAGGCTGAACACTATTCCATAGGCACAGGCCAGGGGGACAGGCTTCCTTGAGATTTACCCTGTATGGATCAGACTTTCTCAGAAGGGAGTGGCTCAGATGATGCATTCCAAAAGGTGTTGAAGATGTTGACATTCTTCAAGGATGAAGAATCCTTTGTTTCTTTGGAGAATTTTTCTTGATCAATCAATCTCACCAGTTAAAATTTGTGATTTGTTTAATACTGCAATGTTGACTTTTGGGTGCTGCCCCTAATCCTGTCTGTTCATATCAGAGAGTTATGGTTTTCTTTCCACACTGCTATCTTTTTGCTATTATCAACCTACTTCCTTAGCATTAAGGTTTTCTAAGTCCAAGGTAAGTCTGTATGACAGTGAAAATCATGGCATCCACTTTTCTTTCTCTTTTGAGGAGGTCGCTGCTGCACAGTCTGAACCAGATGAATACCAAAATGCTACTGCTATTCTAAATTATTGTGTACAGCTGAATCCCTATTCATATAGTTTCTCCTCTAAAAAGCACAACTGAAGAGTCATCTGCTGATAAGATACACAAATAATTTCTCAGACAGCCACTGAAAGTTGTGTGTAATTTTATTTCAACATATCAAGCACAAACAGGTTTCCCCTACTTGGGGAATATGACGAGGAATGTAGTTAAAAATTTGGAAACATTTACATTGAAAGATAGCCCAGACTGGCACCACCACTAAATATTTTAAGGCTGTATATATAGCAGTACTTACCACTTGGATCTACTTCAGGCCAAAAAAGAAAGGCTTAGTATAGTCTGCAGTCTACAGAAAATATTGCAAATCTTTTAAAAATGGTGTAAAATAGGAAGACTATTAACAGATTTGAACAATGCAGTGGCAAAACCCTTCCTCCTTCCTGACCTTTCACAATAAAAGTGCCTACAACCAAACACATGTACACCCATTGCTCCCATCCTTCTCATCTCTCCTGGGGCAGTGATTCTTCTCTACAATGCTTTTGTGTAATATTATAAAACAGCCATATAGCAAATAATAACAATAATAGTACGTGACCAGGTTTTACAAACAGACGTATCTGACATGGTGCTCCATGGGCCCGGTGCAGGACACCAGTCAGCTCTGGAAGTGAATCAGGAGCTTTCACTGAATACTTCTCATTTCCTAAAGAGGAATGGCACTCAGAAGTTGTGCATATTTACAACTACCGTGGAATGGAAAACAAAATATCCTGAGGTCCCGTTCTGCGTGTGTGTGCTGACAAAACAAATTATGACCTAATATCCTGGGGGGTGGATTTTTTGGACCAAGTATGCTCCCTCCCATAATTAAATGCAGCCAGACGGGCACAGTGAACATCAGTTCTGTACAGCTCCCCAGCTATACTCCCTTCCTTGGAGAGCTATAAACCAGGCATGTGTGCCTCTTCTAAAACACTGCTGTGTTTTACCATTCTGGGGGTACCAATACCGGTGGGTAATTAGTAATTGCATCAGAAAATGATGAAACGTAGAAAACAAATTGCACGATTAAAGCTACATTTGGCTTCAGCATTAAGGCCCATACAGGTTAAGAGGTCCTTGAAGATGTACATGTAAAAGGCAAAAATGACATAATCTGCAGGAACAATGTTCCTAGGTCCCTTTTCCATCTTGTTTTTCAACTTTCTTCCATCTCTGCTGCGTTGGTTCTAAAGTGCTTTGGTGCCTCGCTGGACTCATCGTATGAGTGCCCCCCCTTCCTGCAGCCAGTAGTCGTTATTGCTGCCAAACGTGGTGCATTTATTTGAAGACATAATTAATGAATAGCTGACATGTAAGAAAGATGCAAAGGAGAAACCAACAGCGAGAGTCCAGCAGAAAGCTTCCAGAAGAGACCTTCCTGTGGAAGGATTTTTTGTTCAGAGCGCTGAGGTTTCTGGAAGAGAAAGAAATATTTTTATTTGCATATTGGAAGGAATGAATGGACACCCAGAGCCCCCGAGCTTCCATACAGGCAAGGATCCCAGCACTTAAGAGGCACCCTAATGGGTATGCTACTGCGTCCTACAGACTTTCCTCTCCCCCTCTTGACAGAAAGTTTAAGTACTTCCAAGTGCTGCTGGATCAAGTAAAGCATGCTGGCTGGCATGAGGAGGTGTAACGGCACAAAACCTAAGAAATCTCTTACTGCAACACTACTCACAGATCATAGACATAGGATGGCTTATGTTGGTAGGGACCCTATAGATCACCCAGCCCCATCCTCTACCATGGGCTGCCCCCCACCAACTCAGGCTGCCCAGGGCCCTATCCAGCCTGGCCTTGAGCATCTCCAGGAATGGGGCATCCACAGCTTCTCTGGGCAGCCTGTGCCAATGCCTCATTGCCTGCTGAGTAAATAATTTCCTCCTAATATCCAACATAAATCTCCTCTCTTCTAGTTTAAAACCATTCCTCCTTGTCATATCACTATGAAATGGTATAAAAATTCAGTCAAGAATTAGTTCTGTACACTTCAAAGAGCAGCAAAGAACAATTAAAATCATGTAAGCAATTGCCTCAACATCCAGAAATGGTGAGTCTAGCATATGATCCTGCTCTATTGATAATTTTGTAGAGCTGGATAATAGTTCTCATGCACCGAGGAATCACCAAGGTTCCCTGGATTGGATACAACTGGTACCATACCTGCCTCACCCTGCCCTGCCCTACCTCCCCATAGCAGTCTGCAGTGCAGAGCCCTCTGCTAGCAGTAGGTTAAGCAGGTGCACTCCGTTTCTCTCAGTGAACCTAGCAATTCACACAAAAAGAGAGAATGCAGTGCTTTTCACACCGTGAAGCTCAGTATTCAGACCATGTGCCCATGTCTCTGCAAATCAAGAAAGTCGATAACACACTCAATAGCTGATGAGATTTGTTTGCAGAGATTTATTTATAGCCAAGACTCTATCTATCCCCTCCCAGCTTCCACAGCAGTTCCACAGCTGGGAGTGCCAAGGGAAAACATAACATCCCGCAGTGATGCTTTTTGCTTCCATAAGGAGAGCCTTACAAAGAGATTACTATTTCAACTTAGGGTTTGTTTTGCCTTTCCAGTATGCTACCAGGTTACCTATTAAGGTAGTTGTTAGCTGCACCTGCAGCTGACAAGGACACTCCAAAGGCCACAGATTGCTTTTACCCCATTAAGGTAATTGCTTTGGTGAGAGAAAATTATTACCTGTGTATTTCCTGTTGGGCTCTCTGCAGAGATAAGACGGCTGAACGAATTTCCTTCAGGTGATTCATTTCTTTCCCACACTGAGTGCACAGACTACCAAACCCTGTGGCAAAGTATTGAGAGACAATAATGGCGGTGGTGACAAAACAAACCAGGCTCATCTAGCAACTAGCTGACTGCAGTCAAATCATCACAGTCAAGAGGTATCCTTTCAGAAGGAAACATGGAGAAAAAGGGAACAGATGACAGAGTCGTCCCCCCTTGGTAGGGGTCCTGTGGCACTTGTCTGGGGGCCCTTTCAATTTCTCAGGCAAATCTTTTACAGCAGCTTCCCCAGCTAAGAGGAGTGGAATGGAGGACTTGCATCTGACCCCATCTCTGAAGTACTCATGGTTATTTCCAACAAAGACTGAGAAAGGGGAACAAAGAATGAAACATGCTTCCTGTGTGCTGGAATTTCAGTGTATTTTTCCAGTGTGTTTGTCCCAGGCCCTTATGGCATGGACATCATAAGGCAGGAAGAGGAGTAGATGTGCATAAGGAAAACACAACAGCAGAACATTCTCCGTGTTTGCCTGTGGGCTATGGATCTGCATTGTTAACCAGGTTGGAAAATGTTCAAGAGCTGGCTCAAGGAATAAGATACCAAAGGAAGAAGAACATGAAAGTTTGACCCACTGATACCTAGATACTTGCCATCATCATCTGACAGCTCTTGTACAGACTCCGGTGTTGAACAGCTGCTCTCTGTATTCTGGCTGTGGTTGGATGGCTGATCACTGGTTTTACGACGTCTGCAGTCTTTGGTAGATCTCTGGATAAAACAGCAATTAAAAGAGACACAGTCACAACCAAATTGAACACTTCTGTTTGGTTTTAAATGGTATAACTCAAGGTGCTGGGGAATATCTCTGAGATTGCCAAGTCTCCAAGTTTCAGCAGCTCCTGGTAGTTGGACTCCTGTCAGCTAGTTAAGGATATTACAAGCATGCTCCACACAGAAGCACTTCCTCTAATGATAAAAGCCTTCATAAACTCATACAAACAATTCTTGTCCTAGCTGTAACTGACAGATAGTAGTGGTGAATTTTGCTGAGATGTGTACCCACCAACTAGATCCGTAAGAGAAAGGATGAAAAGAAAACCTTAAAACCAAATTTTCAAGGAATGATTTTTCAGGAATTGTCTGAAGGATTTAAAAACCACAGAACTTTTATGCTTGATTTCTTCAAGTTGATTAAAAGTTCCTTCATGTTTCTTGAATGGATAAATCAAACCCATTGTTTCCTAACACTTCTTGCTTGAGGGTCTGAAAAGCAATTATGAGCCTTATGAACCTCAACTTTCCTACTGTTTCAGAGATGTTCCCATTTCAGTGTATTTCAATGTATTTTCCAAATAAGACACAAGTTCTTCAGTGTAACATGGATTAACATCTTGCTAGTTCAGCAGTTCAACATTTCCAAAATATTTTACAACTGAATAATTAACATTATACATGAATAGAAAGAAAACAGATTACTCCAAAGAAGAAAGCAATGGTATCATCCTTACTTAATATAAATGGTGATCACAGGTTTCTTGTCCTAAGAGTACACAAGTGATAAAGGCAAACGGCCAAGTCCAAAACTTAAATTGCAGGAGCAGCTGTGCACTCCAGTACCTTGACCATATCCTCACTGTGGGAAGTTCTCTGCTTTAGAAGCTCAGCTGAGTCACACACAAAACCCAACATAAGAGTCATTGTCAGTAACAATGTGTGGAAAAAATGCCAGAAGAAATAGGATGTGTCAAACAAGAACTGTACTTAGTTAATGGTTGTATAATACTGCAGGTCTAGAGTGGCAAGCTGTATCTGCACAAAACAAACCTTTCAATCTGTGCTGTGCTTAGATTGAATGCAAATGCAAATGCTGCAGACAAGGGCTGGTTATCTAAACAATTAAAAAAATATTTCCCCAAGCAAGCTTCTTACCTTGTGCCGCGTAATTTGATTGTTTATGCATGTTGTTTTATGGTTTGACATCCTTGTAGATAAATGTCTTTCCATGGTCTGCAGTATCCCATTCTTCTCAAATTGGGCAATATCATTCAAAGGATCCCAAGGTCTTAAACTTTCAATACCAAAAGAAAGAACATCAGAAAAGGAAGAATAGCACAAGGAATATTAAGAGCAACGCACAGACTCCACATGCACTATGGGATAAATTCATCCCTGACAGTAACAAGAGTTGCCACAGATGCTGGATGTGGAGTAACAGATAATCCTCTACATACACAGCTCCTAGAAATGAATGAGTCACCAGAGGCTTCGCCCTTCATGGCTCGGGAGGAGAGCTCAGTTATGAACTGTACTTGCACAGTGCAGAAAAACTTTTCTGAATGATTCCACATTTGATTGCAGCAATATATATTTCTGCCAATGGCACAGATGATTTTCCATTGCCAATCCACCAATTCCAGCTGTTCCCAATTTGTATCAGAAATGCGCATCCAACAGAGCTCAGAGAGCACAAACCCCAGGTACAGTTTGGGGAATGGCAGGACCAAATTATAGGTCTGTGATCTCACTTGCAGCCCTGGGAACCCGAGCAGAGAGTTCTGTTCATGACCCCCTGTCCCACCACCACTCACTCCTCGTATTTGTAGCGCCATTCATTAGTTGTGGAATCATGCTGGAAGAGCAGCGGTTTCCATTCCGTGCCATTCTCTCTTCGCTCCCGGGCAGCATTCCTCTGCTCCTCCTCCAGCACAAATTTTTCCTGTGTTGCCTTGTGTTGATCACCTTTGTTTATTGCACTCGTAACGTGCTGCCAAAGCCTACAAATAAACAAGGAAACAAGTTAAACTGCCTTAGAAACAGCACTTTATCGTGCCAGCTGGAAATCTAGAGCAGGCACTTTTCTGGTCTATTAGTCCTCCAGAGGAACTGCAACAGGATTGGCTTGCAAATTAAATGAATGTTATGAAAATAGCAACAATGAATGCTGTATATAGTGATCAGGGGAATTTTCCCTCAAATAACATTACTAGAAACCTTTGCATTAATATCTCTCTCCAAAACACAGGCTTTATACTTAAAATTTCGAGGCAATGGAAGATGAATTTACGTGCAAGGTTTGCTGCTGCATGTGCAATGTTGTATTTCAATACAGGAATAGCAGGCAGATTTGTCAGAAGCTGATTTGAGAAGGAATGGACACGTGCTTATGCTTGCAAATGAAAAGCATGAACACAGACTTTCACTCATACTTCTGTTTGCTGCCAGAAAATAGTGGTTCTGCCACATCACATCTCACTGAGCCTCTGTCTTGAGGAGGGGAACTAGAGAAAAATTACCACCTTTTCACTATAGCCAAGATGTGATAGTCCTCTCTACAATTTCTCTAACCTCCATTAAACACTCTAATCTTCATTTAAGGTTGGAAATACTTGATATAATCTTAGTTCTTCCAGGACAGTACTGGGTGACTTACTGATTAGAATAGGGATCAGAGACCCAGGCTGTTTCAGCTTTACAAAAACACCACCTCTATCTTTAGAAGCTGAATGCACTGCTGCATTTCATTTGAAGCTTGCCATGAGGCTCCTAATTTAAAAGCGATACTGATTATTTCATTGTATTTCTATCACAGTATACGAACACAACACTTCTAAAGCAAGGAGCCATTTAGATGATCGACTGAAAGCAGAGGGACACGGGACAATGATGTGCCTTGGCACATCATTCCAAATTTCTTGTGTATGAATCTTTGCTCAGAGAAAGAAAGGAAGGAAACTAAATTTAAGCTCAGAGTGATGAAGGTGGGGGTGGGAAGAACAAGAATAGTGATTTGAGAAAATAATATGGTGGCATAAAGCTAGCTCTCGGGAATGCAACAGTTTAAAGAGTAGGTCCTTGCACTGAAGAACTCCAGAAGGATGCAAATAGTATCACTGGACAAAGGGAAATTACTCCATCAAGAGTTGTACATGTCAGACAACGAGGCTCATCGAGGTGAGCTACATATTGGCATGTGCTTCAGAGATTCTTCAATGTATGTGAAAATAGATGATTGTCAGCACTGCAGGAAAGACTGTGCAATTCAGGCAGAACATAACCTCAATCAGACGGTAATTTATGCACGCACATGCCAACAAAATTAGGAATTCTGTGGAATGTCTGATAGAGATTTTCAAAGTTTTCCTTTCTGCCTTCTTCCCTTGGATACAAGAGCCACTGTTAATCTCCGCTCTAGCGAAAGGAGTCAAATGGTACCTATGTAATTAAAGAAATGGAGATTTTTTATCCCCACAGCTAAGATTTCTCTTGTAAAAGAATCCTTATCAGAAATTTAACAACAAATCTGCTCCAGTCTAATCTTCAATAAAGGCAATTGCACTAGTGTAAATTACAAACTTTGACTTTATTGCCCATAATGCTCACTGCTGTCCAAATGAAACTAAATGCTCACATGTGTTTATTTGCACTTGGTCTCATTTTCTACCACGAAAAAGGAAATCATCTTAATGTGATGTGATGCAACACAGAAATTAGAAGTCCACAGGCAAGTGGTCAATCTGCAGAGCCAGGAAGCAAATTGCATGTGCTGGACTGGGGTATGAGGTAGAAGAGTTAGCTGGTTTGAATGCAGTGCCACATGATGTCAATTTATCTGTTGATGTTAATTTATCTGTTCTTCCCCAAGAACTAGCTCAGGGATGCTCTGCAACCTGCTGCATCAGGCAGTTACTTCTTCCATTTCCTAAGCCATACGCCAAGACTGCGTTCTCAGGTAACCTAGATTACCTTAAAACATCTGGTACAGAATTTATTTGAGATCTCAGCTGAGATAATGAGACACAGTTAAATATCTTTTTATTTTTATACTCTCATAAAACCCTGTTCTGTGCTTCAAACTACTGCTCTGCTCATTCCAGGACTTTCTACGTGATTCACATAATGGCCAGGGTTGGAAGGAACCTCAAGGATCATGAATCTCCAACCCCCCTGCCACATGCAAGGCCACCAACCTCCCCATTTAATACTAGACCAGGCTGCCCAGGGCCCCATCCAACCTGGCCTTGAACATCTCCAGGGACGGGGCAGCCACAGCCTCTCTGGGCAGCCTGTTCCAGCACCTCACCACTCTCTCTGTAAAGAATTTCCCCCTGACATCCAACCTAAATCTTCCCTCCCTCAACTTAAAACCATAACTTGTCCTGCAGTTATCAATCCTTTCAAAGAGTTGATTCCCCTCCCATCTGTAGGCTCCCTTTAGGTACTGAAAGGCTGCAATGAGGTCACCCCGCAGCCTTCTTTTCTCCAGGCTGAACAAGCCCAGCTCCCTCAGCTCCTCTTCGTAGGGGAGGTGCTCCAGTCTCCTGATCATCTTCGATTCCTACAATTAGTTTAAGAGCGCGTGGTTGAAACAACTCTTCCTAACAAGACAACTGACCCCATGTTGACATATTGCTCTTTCACTTTATGTTCCATTGGTTGTAAGAGACTCCAGGAAGAGTTATTATTTCAGCAGACAGAACGTAGCTTTCACCATTTCTAGGTTCAGTTTCCTGGTTATTTCAGAGCTATACTTCACAGAAATACTTAGAGTTAATAGACTGGAGCAAAACGGGTAGCTGGGTGATAACGTATGCAGGCAAATTTAATTTTCTGTATTGCATTTCTGTATTGCGTTGAGGAATCAGAGCCTTTGTAGTCCCTGCTGAGTTCCTCTGCTTTCCGAGGAAGTGGCAGTGAGACACACCCAGGGCTTCTTACCTTTCTGACTCAAAGTCAGTCTGCTCCTCAAATAACACAATATGGCGCTTCAGCCTCTGTTTTCGTACTTCACTAGTTGGGTTCCAGAACACTTCTGCATTCCCATTTTTCAACTCATTTATATGTACTTCCCCATCCTGAGAAGAAAAAAATAAGTGAAAAGGTTAATGACAGTGAGAAACACAAGACAGAAAATAATAATATCAAATGGAAGCAGCTTCTGCACAATGGTCAGGAACAGGAGTTGGTTAGAGAGCTTTTTCCCTCTCCTCTCTTCTATTAGATCTCACTTGTCATTTCCTGAAAGTTTCTAAAATGAGTGAGGAGAGGCATTTCCTGAAACACTGGCTGAATTAATCGGAGGAGAGCTAGAAAGAAACCAGGTTCCTTTTGTCAAGCTTGTGCCCAGAAAAGGCTACATACAAAAGCCCTGATGTTTATCCTTTCCCTGCTTCTTCCCTAGATATATCAACAAGCTCCCATCTCCTTTTCCAATCTTTCTATTTTTCATTGCTGAAATCTCATACAAAGATGACTGAAATACCATCTTTTCTAGAAAGAGCAGCTAAATCTGAGTTACTTCACATTATTTTTTTTTTCAGCTTAGCCAGCTTTTTTTTTTTAATATAGCTGGTGAATTTCATTTAGTACTTCACAAAATGATTCTGGTCTTTCATCCCTGTTCCTTGTCAATTTACTTGGTAACCATTAAGCAGCACTTCTCCAACCTGAGGCTCGCCAGACTACCTTGCTGTGTCTCTCCTTAGACTTAAGCCTCTTTCCAGCTTTGCTCACAGACACACCAACACCACAAAGCCAGACTGGGTAGTTTACAGAACATACAGTGAACAGCACAATGCTGACTGCAAGTGACTTAAGCACTGCTGAACAGCATACGTATATTGGTGCTATTCAGCTGCCTGGCCATGGTAAGAGTATCACACAGACCTTACTTTGGTCATTGCTATTTGCTTAGCCTAATTTCCTTACGTTCCAGCTGCTGTGTTTCTTCCCCTGCCACAGTCCCCAATACACATCTTAGTTTTTTAAAGTCCTATTTCTCAGGCCTTCTACCACAAAACTCCTTCAAACCTGAGGGATTCTCATCCCTCCTCAAAGTCTCCTTCAGGACTTTCCTCTGCTATACGGGGCTGCTGAATCACAGCCTGAACCTCTGATTGATCACCTGAGCTGAGCAATGAGACAGCCCTGGGAGCACAGGTGAAGGCAATTCCCCTGTGCTGCAGGAAGGGGTGGAGCCTGGCTCTACCTCTCCTAGACCCATTTAAGAGCTGACTGCCAGGAGGGAAGGATCTGTTCTGGAGATCCACTCCACTGGAGTTTACCATGTGAGCTCAAGATAGGGTGAGTGTCCTTCTTTCCTATTCTAGTATAATAATTACATCAGCCAAACTCCTGGATATACTAGATCATCTGTATATTCATTGATTGTATACTCTGCCATGTCCTGAAGCACCAATTCTAGGACAGTGTCAGGTCCCCAAAAACCCTCCAGCTGTGTGTGGGAGGAGGCAGGCACTATCAAATGTGCTAGGAGCACCTGTAGGTGACACATGAAAGCCCTCACCTGCTACTTTGACTCTTGTGTAATTGGCTTCCCTTCTTTATTCAAGCGGGTTTTCAAGGCCCGAGGCAAAGAACTAGTTTTTCATCTGAGAGGGTCTCTATCAGGAAACTGAACAATACCAGAGAAAAGCCTGGAGAACTCAGGAGAGCAGATCAGCACTCTCAGCAGGGAAGAAGCAGAACAAACAACATCCGTACTGCTGCAAGGCAGCTACCCTTATTCACAGCATGCAACTCCAAATTGTAGCTTATGGAGGCACTCTTTCAAAGCTATTTAATTTCTTCCATGTGTCATTCTAATTTTGTGCACCATAAGCAACTAGCACAAAGAGAAAGGGAGGAATAAATTATTTTCTCACTGATAAAAATCAACCACAGAAGGCAGGAAGCTGAGCAGCGTGTAATCCTGTGGCTTGGTTCCCCAGGGAAGCCACTCAATTACATGCTCTTGTATGTGGTGTTCAGAGGACCCATTGAAGACAACGGGGCTAGCAGAACTCACAATTGCCAAATCTCACCTGGCAGGAAAGTTAGCTCAGAATGGAAAAGCTACCAAGACACACAAAGCCAACATCCTCGTGCACAAACTGAACGGACAAAACTCCCTAATTTCAAATAGTCATCAGCTTTTTATGCAAAAAGGGAGATTGCTAGGGGAAAGGAGTCCAGCTGTGATTCTAGAAAACTACTCCACCAATGGCTACACTGTAGTCCTCGCTATAGAAAAAGGCTTTACTCAGGCACACTTCACCTATTTTAAATGCATACTTCAGAGAGAGATAAATGTTGTCTCAGAAGTAACAATTTCTAAGGACTGAAAAAGGAAAATAGGTCAACTGTAATGAAAATGTAGGTGCCTAGATGTAGCTGAGATAAATACATAAGTAAACCCAAAGATGTAGCTGAGGTAAATACATAAGTAAACCCAAAGCTAGGGCTTCTGTCTCAGTTGCCAGGAGGCCCGAACTGAAGCTTCAGTCTATACCATGCAACATTATTACTGATGGGCTTCAGCTTAAGGATGCCTTTGACTGGCGTACTTGTGGATGTCAATGTGCAAAGGTGCTGGCTGGTTTGCTGGTTTGAATTGTCCATACACATAGACACGTCTTAATTTGTTTTGGTCCTTTATCTTATCAACAGAGAAATAACAGTCTCCTACCATAAAGACTTGTGAAAATAAATAATTTTAAAACCCATGAAACTCTTTCTTGACACTGTTGTAGCTAGGGAAGTACTGAACATAAGGCAAAAAGAAGCTTCATGATTTTCACAATCACTTGAAGGCCAAAAATCTCCCTTCTTTTGTGTACTGCCATCAGGGCCTGTCCTAGGCCTGGGACCCTAAATACAGAACCACTGGCTTCAATGGAAATGCTCCTCACAGGTCTCAGCTTTGGTCCAGGATCTGGAAGCGCAAATGTTACCTCCACTGCAGGTGGTTGGGACTATGGAAGCATAAATGACCTTGAGAGGTGAGGACTAGAAAGTTCAGTATGCCTGTGCTCCCTGGGGATGGTGTGGGGAGGCAGAATTTGGCCCTCTCTAGGCTCTTCTCTGAGGCTGGGAGCCTGCCAAATGCTGCCAGCCCTCCCACACATCCTGCTGCCACATGCATTTAAACTGTCAGAAACTTTGATTATCTGTGTTACCCAGTGTCCATCGAGACTTGCTAACACTTCTTCTCCTGATTTAATCTTCCCAGAGATTTGATTAATGCTTGTGCTGCCACCAAAGAAAGGCTGTCAGGGGAGAAAAGAAAAAATACCATCAGTTTGGTGAGAATGAAAGGGAGGCAAAGACAGTTATTCAGTAGTGGGGAAGGAAAAGTGCAACCTACAGAAAAGCAGAATGGATCCTAACACGGATTTAGACAATCTAGCACTGCACCCTTCTTCTGTCTGCATAACCAAAATCACTGTGTGAACTGCAGGAAGGGAGATAAGTCTTCTAGTACATTAACATTCAGCAATGCAAGGCACCACCTTCATTGCAAGTAGGTTTATGTCAACTAGATATCAGGATGTATGTATACAGCCAAGTTTTTCCTATCATCCAGAATCACATTACAGTTTGCATCACTTTACTTGCAGAAAAGGAGAAGCAGGAGTGACTTTTCCTGCTTATGGGAAAGCAACAGCAGTGGGCCACTACAGATAGTTTCATTTGTGTTAAGTCTCCAGCGCAAAGAAGCCCAGCAGTTTCAAACAAACAAACAAACAGACAAACAAAAAACCACCACAACAACAAAAAGGGTATTTCCAGAGTCAAGGAAAAGATTCTCAGAACAATGGAAAATTCCCCTCACCTCCTGCCTGCCAAGCACAGGAAACCGCAGTGATCCTGTGACCAGTTCTTCCATTCCTGCCCCCTACGTCAGGCATTTTAGCTGCTATGTTCAATAATGCTTCTGCATAATTTTTTATGCTCCCCCAAAAATCCCTACCTCTAAAATATCCCACATTTATGTCAGCTAATGCTGCAACTATAAAGTCCTGCAGGCTCCCAGTTTTGCCATGTTTCATTTTATGCACAGGCAAGAAACAGCTGGAACAGAAGGGAAACAGACGCTTCTTAGAAAGTAAGTTAGCTATCCAAGAAAAGATGTCCTAACTTTCTCTCCCAAGTTTCAACACAAGTAACTAAAGAAATACCTAAACACATCTCCATTTTTTCTGCATATGATAGATTGCTTTCTAGGGGAGAGAACTGCTATGTGAATAATTCAGCACAAGGCAACAACAGTTCAACTTCAGCATGACAGCCTCTCAAAATTAGATGCCAAAAATGGGCTCTTCCCTTATCATCAAGGCAAGTTTCTGTAGCCTTGTACACTTAATTTTAACACCTGCTAGGTATGAGTATGAATGTGACAGTTAGTGGAGAGTTACACTGAAGATCCACATCCTGACTTGCCTCAAAATAGCTTGCACATCTCACATTATTTAGTAACCAAAAATAATTACACCTTTCAAAACAGAAGCCACATTGTCATTGCCGGACCATCAGAAGCATCTGACCAGTAGCCAGTCAGCTGGCAGTGAACAGACAGCATATAACTCAGGCTTAATCACCACCAAACTGTAGTAGACATGACTTACTGAGTGATTATGTCTCCTCTCTGCGTAGGATACCTCTTGGAGGATACATGCATTTGTGGGGCAGAAATAATGGGGTGTGTGGGGCCAAATCTTGCCTGGTGTACAGGGGCAGACCCATTCAAAAGGAGGTCAAGATGTCTCTCACCTTAAGCTTGAATTCCAGTTCTGCCCTGTGGTTAGTTTTCTCACAGTCAATGGTAACTTTCCCTCCAAGCTCCATTGTCATGGTACCATACAAAATTCCTGAAAGAAAAAAAAAACAACTATGAAAGGCCTCAGTTGAAATGATCTGCTTTCTGAACTCAAACCAGATCTCACTGATGTGTTGTGACATTTGCTACTTGGTTTTAAGTTTTTAAACTTAACAGGAACTAAAGTTTCTAGGAAATGAGCATTTACTCTAGGGACAAGGAAACCTCCCTGAGTCCATATTCCCCATTTATTACATCAGCTAGGAAACAGCTTGGCTCAAAGGTACTGACAGAGCCTGTGTGGCAACTTGAAAGTGGGACAGGGCAAATTTTAAAAAGTTGTGCCCAGGAACTTCATTTATGCTTGTGCTCTACCTGTTTCTCATAGAGTGGTTAGGGCAGGCAGGAGCTATAAGGGGATTCAGAAGAATCTGGGGGACTAGCAATTGTGTAGAGCATTCCTTCGTATGCCTGCTTACCTTTTTCTGAGAAGGTTATTTGTAGAAACAGAAAAATCAGCAACAGAACTTTACACACATGAATAGCTCACAGAGAACATAATTTAAAGAAGTTACTGTTTTCAGGTTGCTATACGTGCCACAAAGATTAGCTTACAGATCAACATGGCAGAATGAAAAATATGCAAAAAGCAAAATTAGATCAAATCACAGGAGTGATTTTATTACTTTGGTTCCAATGTGGCCAAGGCTAACTTTCTAAGGAAAAAGCCCTGGAGGTGTTCCAAGAAGGCTGGACGGGGCCCTGAGCGTCCTAATCTGGTAGGGTCAGTGCTGCCCACGGTGGGGGGTTGGTACTGGCTGGGCTTCAACTTCCCTTCCAACCCAAGCTATTCTGTGCTTCTATGATTCGAAATGCAAAGTTACAGCAGGGAATCAATTGGCAGCCATCCCTTGGGCTTCAGCGCACATTATGCTCAGTAGAGCCAAGATAGCATTGTTTTCATACACAGTAACAAGTACCCAGCCTCATGTAGAAAGCTGGTGCACTGAGGAATATCACAGATTAATGAAGAAAGTAGAAGTGAAGTCAGGAATTTTTAATCCTTTATTTTCAGTAAGTCAGACAACATATTAATTTCTACGTTAACATTAGAAGAATTTTATGCCCTCAAAATAAATGCTCTTTTCACATACACTTTACCAACAACAGTGCATATATAGAGTATTTTACACTTTCTACGTAGTGTTGAAACTAACTTAGAGCAAGTCAAATTCCGTCCTCAGCACTGTACAAACAAAGCAAAAATACTTCTGTTAGGATCACCAGTCCTCTGCTGAGCCCTGTGACTCATGTACAGAACAACTGCTTCCTAGAACTAATTCCTGCAATTTGAGGTTTTTGAAATGGCAGAAGAGCCAGAGCAAAGTTAGTCCCCACAATACTATGTTATTCCTTCTGTTTCCTTCCTATTCGAACAGTCGTAACTTACCTTTACAGTGGGCATATGGCATTGTAATTATGTAATCTTCCCCTCTGTTTAGAAACATAAGCTTTGCCTTCCCATCCAGCAATGCAGAAAGTGAGTTACCTGCAATTTAAAAGAACAAAACCACTTATGTAAATAATTCTTGATATACACGGTCATTCATCTTATCCTACACTGGCAAAATATGTACACTTAAATGCAGGACACTAATGAAAGAAGTAACATGAGATGCAACTAACCGAGGACCCTGTAAATCATTTACAGCAGAAAGCATGCAGTTCTAATAAATTCTCCTCTGCAAAGCTCTCCTTTGCTCTGGTATTTAGCCCATGTTGCAGAGAGGCCATTAGATTAAGATACTTGCGGGATGCACTACAGAAGAAAGCAGCTCCAATGCTTTAGAACTCTTTCAAGTGTTTCTGTTCTCACAACTTCTCTAACATGTAGTATTCCAAATAAATAATTTCACCAGAAAGACAGAAATAACTTTTAAGAAGTGTTTCAGCAAGTGCAACTAAAGGTAGTACATAAAAGGTGTTCATCTGAACAGAAAACTATTTTACATAGCAATGCTGTTTCAAAGCCTACAGTTGTACTGTCCTTCTGGAGGTTTCCACTCTTGGAAATCTGAGAGCTAGATAAATCAAGAAGTTAGCATTCATACAGACAATTGTTGCAAAAATCATCTGGATGATCAGATAGCTATAAAAAATCCTCATCTGTGAGTGTATAAATATAACTTGACAGCAAAGTGTCCACACATCCTTATAAACCTTTGCTTTTGGAAGAACACTTCTTTAAAGCTGTCAAGATGCCTAACTGATACACTTGTTCAAAGCAAACATTAGTGTGATTTCTCTCAGAAATGGCAGAAAAGGGGAAAACCCCAGAGAGCTAGGAGAGGGAATCAGAGCATACTAGCAGATGCTCCAAAACTTTTTTGTTCTTAACTCTCAACATACACAGAAGTGATTGGGAAAGAAAACAACAACAACAAAACAAACAAAAACAGTGCAACTATGTTACTTGGAAGGCGCCTAGGATTAATGTCTTACCATAAAACTTGGATCGAGCTAGAATGCTGCCAGTAATGCAGAACCCATCCTTCCTATTGCTGACGTGAAAAGCTGACACTGGTGGATGATGGGAGACCTGGAAGAAATAAATATAAGCACAGATGAGCAGTTTTTTTAAGTTAAGCAGCATCTTCAGGAGGTGTTGCACACATCCAGAAAAAGTGTAAAACAGAGATCACAGAACTGAACAAGTTCCTCTGAGCCCTGTTCATACTAATGTTAACGTGAAGGAAAAGTTACATATGGGAGACAGAGTTCTTCTGCAACTCTTCTCCTCCATGCTACATTTTCTTTTCCTTATGCATTTGAGATCACTTTAGGCTGTAATGTACACTATCAGATTTTCAACACAATAAATGATTGTGCAGAACTTTTGGGGAACAACTGAATAACATCCCTGACATGGATGCAGCGACTGAATAAAACAAAGCAAAACAAACCAACTGAACATACAAGAAGCTTTGATTAAATATGGGAAAAAGAATGCACACAAGTCCTTAATTCCTTAATTAAAACTATAAATCTCATACTAAGTGTTGTCAGGCCAGTTTCCTTGTGAGTATTGCCCTTCATTTATCTCCAAAGATATGGAGATAAGACTTCAATTTATTCCTAGTAAGATCATTACCAACAGTCTAGAAATAAAGGAAAATAGGATTTGATTATCTATTTTATGCCCCTTTTGACAGTGGCAACACAACCCATAACAATATTTTCTTACAAATAAGAAAACAAAGAAGAAGAATTCCATGGGAAAGGTCTACCACTGAAGAGACTAAAGTTATAGATGGGACAGCTGCTTTTACCATCTTGAGTGCCTGCCAAAGTACAAGTTAATCTCAGTAAATCTGAAAAGAAAAAAGATCAGTAGCTAGTTTTTAACACTTCCCATTCTGGATGTCTAAACAAAACTGCAATTTCCTCTCACAGAATGAGATAAGAAGAGTGATCCTATGGATGGAGGTGTAAATGGACTGCTGCTTGCAGCACCTGAACATCCAAATACAGTGACTCACCTGTTCTGCTATGTAAAACGTGTGACTGTTCGTCTGAGGATGAAACCAACAGCAGCGAAATGTCTCGCCAAGAATAGGGTTGTATGGCTTTTTTATTCCCTGAAAAGAAAGCAACCAAAATCTGCTATTAATGAAGAGATGCTAGCCATCTTTACAAAGATGGCCTCAAAATAATGTAGTAATTTTCCCCCTTATGTTCTAGATCAAGTCTATAACAAGAATCAAAGCCTAGGAACTGGTTATTACATACATTCTTCTGCTCTAAATTTCTTCAACCAACCCATGGATTAATCTGCTCTTCTCACCGTCTTCATCTCTGATATTGCCTGACCAAAGCCTCACAAGGTGATCAGACTGTATTGTTTCTGTTACTACATGCAGCAGGTAAACACTGATGTGGAAATGTGGCACTGAAGTACTCATAGGCATGAAAAGTCCTGCATCTAAGGATTTATTACCTATTGATACTCAGTTTTGTCTTCTAACTCTCCAATGAAAAATCTCTTAGGTTACCAAAAACTATTTCACATCCACTATTTACTGTGAAACCAAATGCAACTTCAGTTTTAAATAAATTGTCCAAGTCTTCTGAACAACAACATAGGTGAAGTGCCAAGGGAAAGGCAATAAGGAAACACAACAACAGCAGAAGATTTCAATGCCCATTACAACCCAAAGTTCATGCATTCTTTTACCTTTGGCTTTTTGTAGAAGCCAGACAGATACCACCTCAAAACCTGCTTCATTCGACAGTATGGATCATCTTCAAGGACAGCCCTGCAGGACAGAACATAAACTGTTCTCTCACATGCTTTTGAGAGACACATCACACATCATGTTTATTTTATACCAGCACAATTATCTTCAATAGTTCTTTCCTAGTACTAAATGGAAGTAACTTCTGTGCTGCTGCCAATGGGAAAAGCTGTCTATTAGCACAAACTATTTTTCAGTAATGTACTTTGTAAAACACATAACCTCTTAAAAAATGTCACTCCTTTCTCTGCACTCCTGCAAAAAGCCTAGGAAAGTCTCTGAAGTGTATTGCATTTGATTTGATGGAAGTTCAAGTGTGTTCATGTGGGACTGACTCTGGTTCATGCTAACAGTACTGTGTAAGTCATAAAAATAAAAATTCTAATCTCATCAAAAGCAAAGACCTTTGAAGCTGATGTGCTACATGGCCTTTTCCAATCCTTTGAGATTTCATACAACAATTCAGATTGTAGTGGGCTTCACAGAGTTGTCACATCCAGATCTTCTCCACTCAAAGATGATGTGGAAGGTAAAACATAACCAATAGATTTCCTGGTATTTCCAACCACTTAGTCAGATTTCAAAATCTACAAGGTTAAGTTACTACAAAATCCACTTAGAAAGAGCAGCTGTACCTCAAACATATTTATTAAAGAAAACCTTCAAACCTCTTAATTTTTTTCCAGATCTCAGTCCTGAGGAGGACCATTTCCTTAACTTCGGATGTGACCAATACCAGAAACAAAGTTTGAAAATACCATGGTCCTAAAATTATTCAGAGGCATTGGAATAAGCAGAAGTAACTAGTGTTACTGTTTGAATACTGCACACATTGGTTTGAAATCCATAAAGCATATCTCATTGAGAAAAACAGTTCTATCTGCAAAAATAACATTTACTATTTTCTACTCCTGTGCTCCCAGCAGGTCTCTGCGCTCAATCATGTTAAAAGATGCTTCTTATTTATCAACCAACAAAATTGTGCTGCTTTTGGGGACAGAAATGCTTGACAGTTCTGCTGTTTGCTCTGTATGTGAGTACACCAAAAGGTGGCAAAGATCTGTTGTGAGATGCTCAAAGCAACGAGCTGAATTCCCTAGGAAGGTGTGGAAAGGATGTGCTGTGCAAAAGCAGCTTTGTCTGGAATTTATCTGTTTCCTTGCCTTTCATGGGCAGAAGTCCCACTGAAAAGCAGCCAGAGCCTGAGTTGAATGACACTGAATTCCAGTGTGTTATTTGAGCCCTCACCACACAAGCACACCCCAGCCAGCGTCAAACTAACACATTTTCACACAGACAAGTGATGTGCCCACACCAGGCAGGCTTGCTCTGCTTACTGGGAAAGCAGGTCAGCATGGTAATAGTAATCAGAGAGCTTGTTCAGGAATGAGCGTGGCTCCAGGATGAAGGTGGGCAGCACCACCCGAGACAGATCCATGCCAGGCCGCAGCTGCTTCAACAGGATCCACATCAGGTTCTTGTTCTCCTCCGAGACAGTTTCTGTTTGAGATGATTCACCTGTCTACATAGAAAAATGGAAAGCTCAGAGCAGAAACAGGAAAATCACTTCCTGCAGGCGCATTTACTTGGATGGTTCAGGCTCATGCAGGCATACTAGCTCTGGTGGAAGGGTGAATGTTGAGCACAGCAAAAAAAACACATCAGCTCTGGGTGAAGTGAATTCCCAAAACACTAAAAGGAGTGGTACAGAGAGCCCCGAGGCTCTGTATAAGTTGGCCCAAGGAGAGGACAACACATTTGCTGTGCTCAGCCCTGAGCAGCTGCCTCCACACACCTTTGGACTTTGTTATGTGATGGACCAATCTGAGCCACCATTAACTAAGGGGACTCCACACCCCATCAGAGGTGTGGATGTGCCCAACAGTGTGACAGCATCACTGCAGCCATGGAGTGCATAAAGAAGCTCCTGTTAGTCCCACTCTCAGCAAATGAGGGACTATAAGATATACTCTGTTATATGTGCTGAAAAAAATAGGAGATAGGTGAGTACTTAACAGAAGACTGAAGCAGCCCTCAAGTTCAAAACAGGACAAACTACTAGTAGGATAGGAATAGCAAAGACACCACTGACAGGTTGTGTGCACAGCCTACATCTCCCTCAGTGCTGCTTAGTCCCCTACACAGCACAAGCACAAGTAATGGGAAAAAAAAGCATTGAGGATTGCATTGTGGTTTCAGTAATAACTTAATTATAACTCTGTAGCTCATCATGGATTTACAAGAGGTGACACTGAGGAACATGTTCAGTGGGCATGGTGGTGATGGGCTGATGGACTAGATGATCTTAGCAGTCTTTTCCTACCTTAATGATTCTATGATTTTATGATTCTGATAGTTAAAACGTGAGGGAATGGGCCTTTTAAGGCAGTGGTGAAAGAAAATTAAACTTTGAGAGATCAATATCATTTTAACGCAGTTGTTGATTATCTAGACTATTGTCTAACATCCACCCTAGCCATCAGAATTTAACAGTGAAAGAGAATACTTGTAATTAGGAATTCTACTGGTTTTAGGCAAGAGATTCCTATGAGAAAAAGGGCAAATCTCCATTTCTGGAACACACTCTGGTTCAGGAAAAGACTCATAATGTATCCCAACGGGAATGCAGATGGTGTATATTACTAAATACTCATTTTCACTATGAGCATCCCCAGCGCCATCTTTTTTGGCTACAAATCAGCCCTTTTACTCATCATGCACAAATATACCAAAACAACTTGTAGGCTGCAGGGAGTTTCAGGGTGGGGAACAACACAGCTCTTCTCATTTCATTGCTTTTCCTCTCTTGTACCATTCTTTTTGTGACAGTCTGATGCAATAACAGCTTGAACCTCCAATGTGTGGAGACCATTAAAAAACACAGTACCACAGCGTCTTCTAGAGTGTATAATAAGCATGGGTCTGCCTGAACTGTTATTATTTATCCAGGTTTCAAGTGTGCGTGTATTGGTAACATAAACCAATGCCCAGTTGAAATTGCTATACAGAGCAAATCAGTGCAGAAGGGGAGAAAGGAAAGGAAAAGGAGTGACCGAAGCATGAGAATAACCTCAGGACATTTCTAGTTTGTTTTTCCCTCAAGTACCTCACCCTCAATAACCCCTTTTAAAACTAGCTAGAACTAAAACTTTCATAGTGATCTACTGACTGAAGAGGTGTCTTTTTCATATTCTAGGCCAACTTTTGCAATCTGACACTTGTCTCTGTCTGCAAACTTTTACTGCAAACAGGGCCGGACTGGTGCATATGCCCACACAGATGCACAAGCACACGCCTTTCCAATGCATACAGATGTACATACATACATGCACATCTTTCAAATGAGCTTTCATAGCCATGATGCAAATTTAACAGTGATAGTATGTGCTGTGCTCCTCTGAACCTGAGCTGTACTCAGAGAGACAGAGGCAGAGTCAGATTAAGAAGCCAGTTAATGTCATTCACTTGATACATCTGAGCCCACTACTGACAGCAAACAGCATCACAGCACCCAATTTACTTTTCTTTATGGTGCTGTCACTGCTAAAAATCCTGCCTGATCCGCATTTCTCTGGGGACATAGCCCCATCTCCTGGCAAACGGGGGGAACCCAACAAAGTACCTAATGGCCAGGCTACGTGGGAATTCCTGCTGTGTGTCTGGGTGGAGTCTGATGGGAGATGCACAGAAGGGGAGATGGGTTTTATTGGTGTCTCTGGTCAGTAATTCTGTTTCCAAATACAGTTTCTATAGCGGCGGCTTGCACCTCACCCACAACACTTGTAACCCCAGCAAACACACAGGGGAAAGAAACAGCTTTCTAGGAAAGCAACTTTCTTTGAAGCACAGACATAGGCAAGGGAGTGCTCCAAGCACTCCTGGTGCTGGAGAAGGGCTCCTCTGCTGCCTGAATGCACTGATTCATACCCCATAACACCCCATAACACACTGACTTCCTTCAGTTGTTCTCTTGCTGACTTTCTTAGAGATGTCAGTGACAAAGGCTCTTTATGGAACCTTCTGCTGTTAACAGACATGAGAAATGGCTTTCCTATGAGAAATGGTCACTTAGGAATCCATTATGCTCCATTAGGACACGCAGAAAGGATGTTTCATGCATAATAAAGAAAAGAAAAATATCAGATTTTGTGCCATGCAAAGACTGAACTCCTAATTGGCCAGGACACATGCCCAGAATAATATTTCCCCCTCCTGCTGGCTCCATAAAGCACTGTGCCAATGCTATGCGGCTCTTCACTGCAATAACTGGTTACAGCAATCGTTGATGCTGGAGACATGCCAAAGCTCAGCAGTGAAGCTGCTCATAATGCATAATTATTAGAGCACATGATAATTCAACATAATTCAGCAGAAAGCTGTACATTGCTTTGTCTGTAAAACACTGGAACTCACAAAGCTGGTTCTTAACTGCCATGCATCTAGAAGGCTGGATAACAAATACTATTGACAGAGATATATTAAAGGATCAGGCAGTGGTGACTTCTTTTCCCCTTTACCTCCCCAAATTCTTCATAGATCTGTTCAACGTAAGTTGTCCCTTTCCTTTCTGGAGAAACCTCTCCATGGATCTCTGACTGATCGCTCTCGCTTTCATTTGTCTTCCGGCTGTTCTCCTGTGTTTCATTCTCCGATTCTTCCACGTTGTCTCTCTCAGACTTGTCCGAAAAAGCATCATTTTCCAACTGGTGGTGGTTCTCCAGGGCTGAATCGTTCAAACTGAAACACACAGTTCATTATTCACTTCAATAGCATCTACAGAGCCAGCATACTTCAGGCCTTTTAGATAGGTGAAAACATCTCCCGGGACTCAAAACAGAGTTTGCAGCCCAGGAGAGCCCAGCATGTGGCTTTTCTGAATAGCAGGGTTTTATCACAGAAACAGGGAGACATTTCCAACCAAAAATCTCTCTCCGAATGGCACTTTGGAAAATCTGCCACGGAGTTCCACTGTGTTGGCCTTATGCAAATTGCCACCCACTCTGTGCAGGAGCCCACATACAGAAGGGATACAGAGCACCCACTAACAACTGTACACTGCTGACTGCAGAACTGAAGCGTGAATCAGGAGACATTCTTCCTTGTACGGAAACAAATCAGAGAAAGATATCATATGGGAAAAATATGAAATTATGAAATACATTTTCTTTTCAGTATTACTGCTACTTTATTTCAGCAGATGGTGGTCCTAAATCAGCCCTACATTAGAAAAGGTTGATTTAAAAATCATTTGAAGGAAAGATTGTCACAAAATCACACACAAGTCAACATGGTAAATGCACTGCCCCCAAATAATGCTATATGGAAGAACTCAGAAGCAAACACTGGCAATTACACATAGCAAGAATACACAGATTATAGCAGCATCAAGAAAAAGCATGGAAGGAGTAAGCCTCATGCTCAGTGTACAGGCCTTATAGGATAAGGAAAGGGCTAAAAACTCTCTCTCGTGTAGCATCTCCATTTGAAAAAGCAGATGCAGTTCCTGCAACAGGTAACAAACATGACTAGATAGAGGTTAGACCCTGAAAAGAATTCATTTAATGCCTGTCTCTCCAAGGGATACTTAGCATGGCATTTTGCTTTCCCTATTCAGACACATCTTCACACACATAGCTATTCCATGGCCTAGTCCAGATTGCAGATTCTTTCTTATCCAAGTCTTCATGCAACATTGTTCTCAGATGGAACAATAAGAGAAGAATTTCAGCATTTACAAGAGGTTTCAGAGGATCAAAACAGGCCCTGGATCTTGAAGAGCTTTGTTACCTCCTAAAGCCCACCTTCTTCTCAAAGCAAGCTTTCTCTCCTCACCAGATGAGAGCTCTGACTCTTCTGGGCACATTCCAATTTTGGTTATAGATTAATGCTGAAAGTTCCCATCCCTTGTTCTACCCTCCTGGTTCTCTTGTGGGCAAGCATTTTTGTTTGTTTTTTTAATTTAATTGCTGATTATTTTAAGATAAATAGACATCGCTATTTAGAGACAGGTTTTTAAAAAATAATTAAAAAAAAGAAGAGTCAGGACACAGAAAATTGTTATCAGCTTTTCAGATGATCTCAGCATGTGATTTTTATCGCACAAACCAAGCCACACTGTGGTATTCACAGCTCAGTTTCCAGAGGAGCCCAACAGGCTGAGTTCTTTTGAAAGTGTCATCTACAGCTTTCTGTGCCTTCAGAAAATCTCTTAACTCCATTTGCATATGTATCTGTGTATATGTCTCCATGTGTATAATATAAAAACTACTATGTTTTCAATTTTTAGCTTCACTTTAAAATAAACCTACAATCATAGACCAGAAAGTCAATGACCCCTATACTCCAGCCCTAATAAGTTGCTTTTAGACATTACATATCTGTCTAAAAGCTCTAGTGCCAGGGTCTCACTTCTTTGTTATAGGTAGTGACTTTCAAGTGTAACGACTGATAACCAAATACAATGAAATTCTGGAGTACAGCGTGGGCATGAGTTTAACGTGACAAAGAGGAAGAAAGGTAAGATCTGTCAGAGCAATTATCCCATGATTCCCTGGCACTGATACTTTCTGATGGTAGGGCAAGTATTAGTTGTGGACCTTCAAAACCTAATTTATTCCTTCATTTTTCAATTATCAGTTAAATACGTTTATGGTTGCTATGCTCCCTCACCCAGTCAAAGTTTTCTCCATGGAGTACGTACGCTTGAAAAAGTTTATTATAAAGCTTATGGGTCACGGCTCAGAAGCAGCATGTTTCTATTTCATATTAGTAAGGAGAGCATATGTTTTTAAGTTTCATCTGCCTCACATTTCCTCTACACTTTCTTCCCACCCCAATTCTTTTGCAAAAATATTTCTTTAAAAGATTCCAGATTTAATCTGAGGGGAGATTAAACTGATATGAAATCACACTTCATTGTGCTGGATTATTCACCAGCCACAAACAAGGCAAGACTTAATATCCCAGAGCCAAGGAGCTGCTCCAGGAAGCCAAAGGGAAAACAGATGTTCTGAGGAACAAATTTGAGATGCTGAAGTGAAGCCAGAACTTCTACTCCTTCGAACAGAGTTATCAGTAAATATGTACAATATGAGAAAAATTCAACCCGCGAGCTTGAACTAAAACCAATGTTAAGATTTCTCAGAGGCTTCCAATGGGATTTGGACCCGGTTTGAAATGCTAGAAAGGAATGAATATACCAGAAGTCAAGAGCAGACTTCCATTTTACTCATGAGCATGAATGACTCGGCATCTTTCACAGCATACACTGTTTCAGCATACTGGATCTGCCATATGTCAGTGCTTTACTTTCCAGTAGAGCTCCTGGAAACTTCAGTCAGTGACCCGCACTTCTTTGGGTTTAATGCTGCTCATCTACACAAAGCAAAAAAATAAATTTGGCTCTCATCAAACAAGGAAACAAGCCAGATTCCTTGGACTGGGGGACACGGAAGCAGCAAGAAACACAGCTTCATATGAAGAGCGTCTGATGCCCTAAGGCTTCTTGTCTAAAAATCTCAGTTTTGCCCAGTACTTTAGTTTTTGATTCACAGGCACAACTTGCCTGTGAATAGTTCTTTTCCTTTCATGCTACTAAGGACATAGATTTCAAAATCACCATATAATCTTGACTTCTCTCCCAGCAGGAAAAGAAGCAAAGCAGCCAGTAGACAAATGCAGCTTTGGCTCAAGTGAGAATTCGCCTTTGCCAGTTTTCTTGGGTTTTGTTCTCTCTATAATATCCATCATCTCCCTTTTTTTCCTTTTTGTTTCCTTGACAGAGTAGTTTGGCTAATTTGAAGATGGAGTTAAATGTAATTAACTGCCCCCCTTAACAACAGCGTGCCAGTTTAATTGGTACGGCTCCCTGTAGGGAAGGCGTTTAATTAGAATGATTGAATCCCTGTGACGAAACCACTGTCAGTGGCAAACTAAAAATCCCTTGTTCAGCATTTCCACAGTTTAGGTTTTATTTTCACCCTCAGTTAAATGTTCTTTATTCCACCAGGGACAACAGAAAGTCATTCCTCTGGGCTTTAAGCACTGCAGAAAGTCTGGGTACACATTAAAGCCAGTGGTAAAAGTCAGAAAGGAGAGTGAATTGTCCAGACTATCAGATGCCAAACTTCCAGATTGAACTAGACTTAGCTAAAATCTGAGTTTGTCAGAAAAATCTGGTTCCAATTGTGGGTACCCTGTTCTGCCCAAAACCCTGCCATGTGTGCAGAGCCTCAGTCCCATTCAGAGGGCTTTTACTGTCGGATAACTGAGTGGTGAAGCAGAGGCACCATTTAAATGTCATTTAAGTATCGTATGTTAGAGAAGAAATACTTCTGTGCAGTTTTAACTCTATCTTCTGCATTTTCAGAAGCCATGGGTCTGACTGTAACTTCTCAGTGCTGTAGGCTCCCTTTTACTATTAATACTTCTATACACTCAAGCATCAGCTGAAAAAAGTCCACTGCATTCACAGCAAGCACAGTTCTGAAAGCCTCTTTCTTACATAGAAAAAAATTAGAAAGTGGGGTATTACAGAAGATGCCCGAGAAAAACAGCAGTATTTGCTCACCTACTAGGGCAACACAGGCACCATAGCAGTACATCTGATTTCCTTCTCTTCACACATTGCTCCTCAGAAAAGCTTGTATTCAAGTTTTAGCTTAAAAAACAACAACAACAAAACCAACAACAAAGAGCAGGTCTGGAGAATGCACACTGGGAATACCAGAGCCTTTCAAAGTAAAGGCCAGACCAGAACGCTGCCATTTAGCTTAGGTCCCATGGGACCAGTGATACCTCTACAGTCTGCAGAAGACTCAGATCCCTGCTGTTGTTACACTTGTAACAGTACAGAAGAAAATCACCCAAAGGTGAGATTCCACTCTGTGAGACATCATCCATGCAAAATGGCAAGTGTTGCTACCCTAAAAACTGTCTAATCAATGGTTCATGGTTTGAGCCCTAAAAGTTAAATTCCTATCAGCAAAACTAGAAATAGACACTACATCTCCCAGTTCCACTCCAAGGGCCAAATATCTATACCAGGGCTATTTTTGAGCTTGCCTATTTATCTAAAAGCAACAGATAAAGCCCTTTCTTCTTTTAAATGCTTTGAAGTCAGTTTTTCCAAAATGCTGCAGCATTACTAGGAATATGAATAGGGCACATTTTTTCCCTTATGTAAAAATGTATCTGAGGCATAATGGAAGAAATAAGAAACCACTCAAAACCCCTGTAGAGAGAGAAAAAGTAATTATAAAACTAAGGATGCAGTGTGTGCACACTGCTGACATAGTACTATTAGCAAAGAGAAACACATTATTAAAAAACAGATCAGACTCAGAGCCATATGTGCTAGTCAACCGACAGACACTGTAAATGATTGTGTCTGCCTAACTACAGGTCTACTTCAGTGACTAGACTGCACTCTTTACTCAAGCAAGCCATTTTCATGGAACTACCTTTAAACAGCATTTTGATTCAAGAAGGATACAGAAGAAAACTGCTTACTGTATACATGAACTCAACTGAGGTTCCTCCCAAGCACCAGGTGACAACAGATTCCATATTCTCCAAACCCACAGATTTCTGATGGATGCAGCAGAAGAATACACAGGCTATTTTTTTATCTGGGTCTTCTTAATGGGCTCTGGTTATGTAACACTAAAGTTGACAGGATGCCCAAGCATGACCCACCCAACACTTTTCTCTCTGTGCATTAAGAAGTGAGAGCCCCATCTTACTGGAAGAACTCCTGGTCCGAGATGGTGCTTGTGTGCAAGATGTTGTTGAGCCCTGCATGTGCAGAATCACTCGAGCCATTCATTTCTCCATCCTTTCCCTGCTTGGAGGCACTGAGCCGGAAGAGGCTGGAGCAACGCAGGGCAAGTTCCAGAGCATCCAGCCAGCATCGGCCTGTGAAAATAAGGGACATTGTTGAATCACAGAATCATAGAATTGTAGAATCATAGAGTGGCCTGGGTTGAAAAGGACCAACATCCTGCTGTGTGCAGGGTCACCAACCACCAGACCAGGCTGCCCAGAGCCACATCCAGCCTGGCCTTGAATGCCTGCAGGGATGGGGCATCCACAGCCTCCTTGGGCAACCTGTTCCAGTGCCTCACCACCTTCTGTGTGAAAAACTTCCTCCTAATATCTAACCTAAACCTCCCCTGTCTTAGTTTAAAACCATTCCCCATGTTCCATTAAGGATAGGAGAGTAATTAAGGACAGGAGAGTAATTAAGACACTCATACACTGCTTCGAAAGCTTCTTACCTGGGAGCAAAGCTTATTATAACTCAGGAATTCACTGTGTACAATAACCTATGTTACATTTTTCATCTCCTTAATCCTCTGGCTATCTTGTCCTCCTCCCCAGTGTGTAAGCACTGAACTAGAAGTCGACTTGCAGGTTGCACACTGGGTGTAATGTTCTAACAGCAAACACTCCAAAGAAGAACCAGGAAGATCAATACTGCCAGAGTGATTAACAGTGGGGGAAATTGCTTGTCAGGCTGTTTATTTTTCCCAGTCCCTCAGACAATCAGGATGAAGTGTCAGCTTTTCTTACCATGCTCTAAAAAAATCTGTAACTGAAGGGCCTACTTTACAAATACAAGAAACTGTAAGTTTGGTGCAGAGATGAGATAAACTATGTCTAGCCTTACTGGATTTTCTTAAGGCCTGCACAGAAACCACAAACAGGAACCCAAACTGAACCTTGGATCCTTTTCCGATGATCCACACAAATTCACAAAGCATTGTGGTAGTGCTAAACATCACAGTGCTGGAGCCTTTGTATTCTTGAACGCACCTGAAAACAGCCTGCTACTTTAATGTGGCCAGGGCACCTGCAAATTGGCTGAACATTTAAGAACTGAGGTATCTAGGGAGTTATCTCTAATTTCTAGCATGTAAAACACAGCTCTTGATTACACTCCTCAAAATACATTTTGCAATAATTAGAAGTGTTCTTGAGAGGCAGGGAAGAAAACAAAGGGATTTTTGCTCTAGCAGCAGCAGCTGCTACAAACTGGTTGCTCCTGGACTGTATCCACCTGGAGGTTCCATTTGGGAAATGTTTCCATTACATTTGATTCCACCACACACTAAGCATCATGCATATGCATTAATCTCACTGGGATCCAGCTGATCTCTTGGGCAGAATTCCTATCAACTTCAATGTGACTGAAATTTGGCTCTACAAGATCAATGAGAGCTTCAAAAAAAATAGCTCATGTATACAAGGAAATGTTTAAAATTTGAGTAGCTTTTAGAGCTTACTTTGGTACAAAGCTATAAACCAAAAAGAGAGTAAAAACTCCAGAATTTTGCAGAATTCCATTTGAATACTGAGCCCCAAACACCACAGAGCTCAGCCATTCATTCAAATTTCAACCCCTAAATTCCTTCTGTATCAGCTTACGATTTAATAATAAAACCATACATAATGGTAAACTAAAGATTAGGAATGTTGAAGGCTGTTGGAATTGATTTCACACTATTTTGTATTTTAAAAATATTCTTGCACGAAGGCTTTACATACAGAGATTTATTCTCTTCTTGCCATGTGGAAGATTTGCATGCATAACCCATCAGAGTTAATGGCTCTGCTGAGAACAAATTTATTCTCTTCTACACACCCCTGCTAACCCATCAAGATGGAAACTTGTTTCAGGTTACTCCATACAAGTGATTACACTGCTACTTGTGCTCATCTTCTTTGACTTTCCTCTCTCCTTAACTTTTCTTTTCCTGTCCATGCAGAGTGATGACTGCATCATTTGGAAACACTGCAAATGTCAAGATATTTTTATGTCCAATGGGCTTGTAGAGATAGATGCTTTGATAAAGAGCAGTAAGGGAGGTCAGCTCCTCAGCTCTCTGCAGCACTCCTGCACAGACATTCTCTTGTGACAATCACAACAATGCACTGGCTATGTTTATGCTTTCTAACAGGGGTGACAAGAATGCCCCAAGTCTCCTCCAAGCCAGCACCTGGCCATCTCCCATACTGTGCCCTGCAGCTTAACCCTCCCTGAAGCTGGAGGCACAGCTGGCCACCCTGCACTGCCACTGCCATAGGCATTCACTGGTACCAACACAATGCTGAGTGTCCACCACATTGCCACAAGAAACCATTACATGACATGCTTAAGTTTTATATTATTTTAGATGAATCCCAGGAAGTGGTCATGAGTAACTTGAACCATTTTGGAAGCCGAATTCAAGGAGTTTAAATTAAAAAATAATAATTAAAAAATTGTTTAATTTAATATTCCAATGCAGCGACACAAAGCTTTAGAGGAACAGACATTATAAGAATGAACCATGCGTTAGCATTCAGTATTACTTCTGCCCCACAGCACATGGAAACTGTGTCAGAGCCTGCCCTTGTATTCACTTCTAACAGAAAGCGAATTCAAGCAATGCACAGAAACCCCAAGCTAAGATTTCAGCCATCAGGTGGTGCTGTGAATCTAAACAAACACATATCACACAAACACACACACACGCAGACAAAGACATAGGATTTCCTCTGCACATAAAAAGGTTAAATTCTCTGCAAGTCAACAGTGTGTTAACTTTACAATTAATTTTACAGTACAATGCTGTAAAATCATACCCTCTAAGTTTAGGGGACTGTGCACAAGATAAACCTGCTTCATTGCTACAGGCCTACATGAAATATTTTACATTTGAGTGATCTTGCTATTGAGTAACATTCATCTTTATTGTGAATATTGCATGAAAAATCTATCATCTGGATTGCTTAATTGCTTACATGAGGTGTCAACTCCCTCCCTCAGGAAATGCAGAAGGAGAAAAAAGCATGTGATCACGATAATTGAATGGTCATCCACAGTCATGGTAGTCTGCATGAAGGCTTCACAGACTTTACTTTTCACATTTTCTAATTCTGAATGGTTGACTCAAGACATATTCTTTTTGTATGCGAGGTGCTTGGATCAGAGAAAGATGCAGAAGGTTCCCTCAGAGGGGAATGGCAGCCCAATATGATCCATATAAAGGAAGCAAAACAGAAATGCAGAGGAGTTAGAATGATAGCCTTTCATCCAAAGCTAACAGTTCTCAGTGAGAAAAACAACAGACAGGAAAGACATCCCATCTAGAAAAGGTTCCCTTCTCTGAAGGACAAAGTCAGTCCCAGTCAGGTCGCTCACACTGGCAGCAAGAACAAGGAAGACATCTCATATCACCCATCTTTCAGCACCTGAACTGCTCGGGTTTGGGTTGCCTAGCCAGCCTTGGCTCCATCCAGGAGCAATGGGAGAAGAGCGATCCCTTGAACATGGCAGTTCCTCAAAGGCCAAAAGCAGTTATCTGTCCTACTAGAGTACTTGCATTAGCTCAGGTTCCCGTTCTTTTCTGGAGCAGCTGCTCTCCTTGCTCTGACAATTGGTTTGAGTTTCCATTCCCCTACATCACTTCAGCAGATGAAGATCATTTGGCACGTGGCATCATTTAGGTTTTTTTCTTTGATACATGTGTCTACAGCCATGACTGATAATTTCAAGAAGGAAATTCTTTGCAAAATCTGCTAAACACAGCTGGGTTCCAAAGTTCCTTCCTTCTTGAAAGGTTTTGAAAAAAACCTAATAAAGGATGTGTAAAGCTGTGACTTCTCAAAACCAAAGCTGAACACACATCTCTGTTTTGAAATCTTCAGGCCTTGTAGCACAGCAGCCTGGAAAAGCAACCTGCAGTCCTCTGAGATGATTCACGCAGTCCAGCTGAACGGACAAGAAGCACTGCTTCTCCTTGCAGGACACTTTCTGTATCCACAGGGCACTGCTGGCAGCGTGCAGAAACCTAGAGGCTACAAGGCTGAATAGGAGAAAACAAGTGCTTGCACCAACTCTTTTTCTTCTTGGACAAAAGGAACTACTAAAGCCAAGTGACAAAAAACACTTCTACCCCTTGGAGAAAACAATGGTTGCTTATGCAGCTACACCAGTCTCAGTTCAAGGAATACCTTCAGTATTTCCTAGCCTTTAAACAGATCTTAAATTACAACAACCATCCTACAGAAATACAACAACAACAAAGCAGACAATACTGGAAAAACAAAGCTCTTCAGTTCTCATCATTCCATTTAGAACAACTCTGAATTTGATGTGCTAGATCTATCTGCCACATTCTGGAGCAGCAGATCACAGAGGAGCCAGCCAATGTTCTCTCAGCACTCATCAATAACACAGATCTGCTTGAGGTGGAATCATATCATGGCACAGAGAAATTTCAATCTAGGATTAAACTTTGCGTTTTTGTAGCTAGAGAACAGCTGAGATTAATTTCTTGCCAATTAAGACTTCAAAAGCCTCACACCTAGTAACCATACATTATTCCAGACAGGCATCACTCAGGGGTGTTCATTTCTCTTGAATTATTAAAGTCATCCAGCTTTTGGCCTCATGCCTCACACCTACAAGATAAATGCTTTTCAAAATCAACCTGAAGTAGACTGCCACCTGGAAATGATGAATACTTGCTCAAGTGCACACAAATCACGGATGCTGAGGAAGACACAGATTTGGTTCAGTCAGTGAACATTAAGGTCACAGTATCCAGCTGACTGCTTCTTATTTTGTGGTATCACTTGGGTGCCTATGTATATGATTTCTTGCACTCTGGCTGTCAAGATGCAAGGATGTCATTCCTCAGTTAGCTGCAGGTGCAGTGTATGCACCAAGCTAAACAAAGTCAAGTTGCAAATGCCTGGATTTTCAAGTGCTGTGAAAAATCTGAGGAATGTGAAGGGCAGACATAAAGCTAACAAGGCAATTTCTAATTTTTTCCACCACTCCCAGGGTCCGGTGGTGTATTGCACTGTGGAGATGATTTCAAATAGCAATCTACCTCTTGGTTCACTGCTTCTGTGCATGACCCTTATTTTAATAATGTAATTTAATCCCCAGATCAGAGCACCCATTTTGGAGGAAGGGCTGAGTGCCTAGCAAAATCTATAGAAATAATGACACCACAAGCCAGAGCATCAGGTTTTACACACCGCTCTACCCACACAAGGCTAACCAAAATTTGCCTGGAGGAAGGGACAGACATAAGCAATGAAATGCAAGTGTAGTTTATAATTCCACCGTTAAGCCTTTAACCCTTGGTAGCCTGCCACTTTGAGCTTCCCCAGTAACCCTTTCAGTAGCAGTGCCTATGGCAAGGTGGAGATCTAAGATACGAGATACATACAACCAGGTAACTCCAACTGCTTTGGAATTGCAGGGCACTGACTTGGGGATCTCAGGAACAGCCCCGGAATGGTCCGAGCAGGAAGTTCGGAACGTGTTTCAATTACTAATTCTAAGTCGCTCATCAGCATAAGTCTGAAATGAATACATAGTCACTGGTTCGGAAAAAGCAATTTCCTTTTCTGAAACTGCTAAGAAAGAAAGACCCTGCGTTTGTACAGGTTGGGCCTTGCGGGCTGATTTGACCTTCCAGATGTCTTTAAAACACATCACAAAGCAGACTGCTGCTGGCGTCTGTGAATGTGAAATTCAGTGTAGCTTGGCGGTAGTTCTGCAGGCTGTGCAGAAGTCAGGACCTTAAATCCTACCAGCATTCTCTCACAGATGGTACAGCAGAGGGGAAAAAAGGGATTCTGAAATGCTGAGAGAAAAAAGTAGGCCATGTAGCTGCTGATCGTGGTAGAGAACTGTACATATAACATATGTTGTAACTCAATATTCCCCAGCAAGTCAGAGGCTTACAGGAATTACTGTTAAATTCACCAAATGCTCTGCCGTTCATTTTCCGCTATTAACATGGGAGGGTGGATTAAAAAGAATACGGTCACAACACCTCCTCAGAGATGCCACAGATTCAAACAATGTGGAAGGAATTGCTAACCAGACCACCCTACTGCAGAAAAACAGCAAAGAAAATGAAAATGATGCTACATCCTAAGTGACTCTACTTTGACCTGCCCGGTCCCTGCCTGTTTCTTAAGAATACTGTCCAACATTTTAGCTTTAAAAATACATTCCAGTAAGTGACTATTTTAAGCTCTTATGACACCAGAGTCATAATAATTCACTGGGCACAAAACTTCCCACAAGGCCTCTAAATATTTAAACTTCTCATGCACCAGACATGGCCCCTTTTGTGGTTTTCCAGAATTACAGTATATAACTTGAGTGGAGAGATCACAGCTAGATAAGTCTTACTGCTGATGATCACTTGGGGACTACTGCAAACATGGAGCACCCATGGGCAAGGGTAATCAGAACAAATCTAAAGCTATTCTACTATTTTAAGGCCTATGATAGTCATCATAGAAAAGAGAGTGTAGAAACTCAGCCACAGGTCTCTTTGCCAGGCCTCAACATTTAATCATCAGATTTTCACTAGAATAAAATTTTCATTTAGAAGACAACAGAAATGACACAAGAAAAGGACATTATCAGACAGCAATTTGTCTTGAATGTATACAATGGCCACTTTGTTCCCTCTGAGCATTTTCCAATTAAGTTGACTGAAAGATGAGTCAGATGGATCTCAAAATAATTACAAAATCTGGATTGTCAGACAGTGAAGTTAGCCAGTTACCTAAGAACTCTGCAGGACTGTTCTGTTTATTTCTTCTGCAGGTCATCCATCTAGCTAGAGTTTGAAATGCCTGTAACTTAACAGCTCTGCCTCAAAGGCATTTTTTCCCAAAAGACTATGTATATATCTATTCCTGTCAAGGTGGGTGATATTTGGAGCCATGTAAAATCCTGCATCCCTTTACACAAATATGCTGTACTGTCCCATAAGTTACAAAGATGTAGAAAAGAATAAACGTGCTTCTACAGTTCTGTACAAGTTCCACTTATTTTCATATCATTTCACTATACAGGCAATTCTAAGCAGCTTTCACTATTGAGATGGTATACCTCATGATGAATACAGCAGCAGGAAAAACAGCATGCCAAGTATGTAATGGAAGAAGCCTTCCTCCTATTCTAAGTGCCACGTCAGAGCTGCATTTGGCATCTTCAGTGTCCCATTTTTAATCTTTAGGAGTACAAGAAACTTATTCACCAGAAGCATGCTGTTTCTAAAGCCCACTGTGCTCCACAAACAATTTTTATGTCCTTGAAGTCAGTCTAGATGAAATCTGATCGAGCACATGGACTACATGGGCATCCTTTCTGTGAGAGGCAACAAAGATCCATGAAACAGTCTCAGTTAATCTGCCAGGCCAAAGAAACTACTGCAGTCTGAAGGTTAAACGGAATGAAAACATGATTTTAATCACTTTATCTACTTATAAATCACTGATATTTTAGGTTGCTAAAGTCATTTAGAGAGATTTTCACATAGCAAGCTGGCATACTTACTGTATATTGACCTAAAATTACCTTCCACAATTTTGTGAATTCCCAGAACATTTTTTTACATGAGGTTGCACAAGGTTCCATCTGGACCTGCTACAACATAAAAGCTGATAAAGCATGTTTACAGGAGAATTCTGGTGGTTGAGAGGCATCTATCCACACTTTTTCCATATTGCTACGTTATTTTCCTCCAGAAGGCCTCTACCTATTTGATGACTTAGGCAGATAACCCTCTAAATTCTCTGTTCAACTGAGGAAGCAGGTAAGCCTCATCTCAGGAGAATTTCAGGATCAGCTTCTTTCTTTCTCTAGTGTTTACTGATGTAAAGTTGTTAGCTACAAGCCAACGTCCTTCCATACACGTATACAGAAAGGTGTCTTTTCATGAAGAATATGAAATGTACTGTAGTCTGCCTGACCTATTTTAACCCATGATAATGAATGTCATCTCAAACTGAGTGAGCTGTTACTTTTCCCTTCAAGATTTATTTATTTATTTATTTATTTATTTGCATCAATGTATTTTCTTCTACAGACCTGAAATAATTGGAGAAACCAAATGAAGACCCAAACTTACCATCTGATTCGGAGGCTGCTCTGAAAATCAAGTAGCTGCTGGGAAGAGGCTGAGTGATGGAGCCAACATTTTCTCCCTTTGGGCCCTGGAAATGCATACACACAAAAAGAAGTAAGGCACTGTAGATGCAGTGACCATTCAGTGTCTTTCTACTAGGCAGCGTGTGTATATTTGTGATAAGAAAGGAGGAAAGAAGCAGATGGAGTAATTTAGAAAGATTCATTAGTAATCATGACTTGCTGCTGTGGTTCCAAAGCATTAATGAGCCCTGACATAAATTGGACTCAGCCTAACCCATGCTCAGCTACAAAACTGCCCTATTTATTCACATCCTCAGAAACAGAGGAATCTCATTCCTATAGCTTGGAAAAAAAAAACCAAGAAAACAACCAACCAACAACAACAACAAAAATTACAAAAGAATCAGCCAAGTATTTGCTATTATCCATCTTCGTGTAACACCTGAACAGACTTTTCCATGCAGCACACATCAGTCTGATACACTGGAGATTAAATACCATTTATGTGTCACTATAAAAGCTTCAGAACCTGCACTTCTGCTGTGAGCATCTCTAGCAGAGAGGCAATGACAGATCTCCTGGAAGAAAGGAAGGAAGAAAAGGCAAAGCTCTATCCTGCAAACCCTTCTGTGGGGACCAGGCCATGTTGCAGGAAAGGAGATGGCAGGGAAGATTACATGCTGAGGATCAAAGGTTTCCCAGCACGGACACATTGATGGGCTGCTACTCTTCACCTCCACATCCACAAATGTTGAGAACCTTTATACTGGGGTGCCTGGGGGGACAGCTGCCTCAGAGATACTGGGAACAAAACCTGGTTTTGCTTGCTTACTTTGCCTTTACTTTAGGAGATGTAGAAAAAAAGATGATTGTGTCTTGTAAACATCCAGCCACAACACAACACTGTCTAGAAATGATTCACATGGAGGCACTGGATTAAAGCACTCAGGTGAACAATACAACATCTTGACCTTTTTCCTTATCATTTCCTCTTGAGCTCCAGAAGCTGTGAAGAAAAAGCTTTTCCTCTACCCAGTTAAGCTGAGCTTCATAGTCTGTATTGTATGTGTTTTAACTCACAACTTGCTTGAAATATAAATATGAGTCCTACCTCCACCTTTGCATTTCTGAAGTCACTCACCCTTTTTCAATTCCTTCTTTTCCTCATCTTGCAACAGACAACATGAAAGCAGATCAAATACGCCAATATCAAAAGTACATGCAGAGCAGAAAAACAACACTCGTATATCTACTATGCCAACTGCAGGGTGGAACAAGCAGTTTTCTCCAGGAATGCTGAAATACAGATTTTCTTTAGTTTCCAGAGAACACCACATGTAATACTTATAATCTATATGGAAACATCTGCAATTTGAGTATGGTCCTCCCTTGCACAGTCCTTTGCAGTATCCAATCCCACTCTTGGAGAGAAGTTTGCATACAGTGAACTGTGTCTGTTACTGTAGACTGCTTCTGGTGTCTGGTAGTTAAATTGTGGTTTTACCTGGATGTCTCTTTTTAAGTCTCACCCAGAGAGACAAAATTTGGAAAATATAAGGAGAGCAAGCATAGGACAAGCATCAAATTGTGTCTGTGTCTATGTCACAAACTTGCAGAGCAGAGAAGACCGCAATCTCCAGCCTAGCCTCTTGTCTCTATATCTGCAGGGTTCTTCTGCTGCCAGGAGAAATTGGGATCTTTGTTACTTGCTTCTTTTTCCTTTCCTCTCTTCCACAAGAGGATCAGGGTTCACAAAATTAAGTGTTAAAGAGCTTAATAGTCAGGGCTGGCAAAGCTGGGATTTGATTAGTGATCCAGAGCAGAACAGCTCAAGACATTACCAGTGAAATTAATGTAATCAGGCAGCATTCCCAATGGCATTTTTCCTTTCACTAGCTTGCAGCTGAGCAAGACATTCAAGAATTGTTGGTAACTCCATTACTTGTGTTTTCGGATCAGAGACTGACATTTGTTCTGATGAAGGAAAATCCCTACAACCAAAAAGTAGCGATACAGAGAGCCAGCACTAAAGAAACCAAGGGGGTGGACTATCATGAAAGGATGGGTCAAAACAAGATTTTAGCAGACATTTAGACACGTAGATTAAAGCAAGGAGTGGCTTTGTCAAGCAAATGTATTCAGTGATAACGCGTGCTTATGCACAGAAGGGGCTGTTTCCCACAGAAAGGAGAAGGAAGGTCATAAAAATAAAGTCAGTATTTCCACAAAGTAAACTAGGTTTTGTATCTGCACAGCAGAGATAATGGCACTTTCTGTCTCTCAGCCTTTGAGCACTGTACTTGTCTAGAGTTTAAGACCTCCAAGGCAATGACCATCCCTCACTAAAAGTGACTGTTATCTCTGCTGTTCTGAGACCTGGAGCTCAGCTGCAGCCTATAGGCAATACAGCCAAAAAAGGGCTATCTTCCATCCATTCCTGTTATTACATTTGATTTGAGACTCAAAGGCATTGACAAACAGGGTGTGTTCAGGCTTTGAAAACTGGAATGGATTTGCTGATATACATAGTGTGCCAAGACAGCTAGTCTTGGAAAGTCATAAAGCAAAGAGTAAAAGTGAGGGGGAAATCCCTGTATTCAAAGTGCTGTTGATAATTACTAAAAGACAAAGATAAAATTAGTGTAATATTATGGAGGACAATAAGCAACAGCAAAAGAAGTAGCACAAGCCCACTAGTAGGACTTCTTTCTGTAAAGAAATGACTCAAAACTCTTAAAATCAACAAATGTCAAGTTATATACATTCCCAGGTCTGATTCCAACTCATTTACCACTTCAAAAATTTGCCAGAAGAAGAAGAAGTCTATTAAAGCCTTCCCACACCATGTTCAGCTAACTTGTGTGCAAGCTCAAGGGGACATACAGACTATTCTGAGGCATTTATTTGGGACTGCTGGGCAAAACCTGCCAGCTGATAGCTGTACACTGCCTTTGCAAAGAACAAGAACAGATGTCCACATCCACACCTTCATGTTAATTACTAAGTTGGCAATCCAGAAACCAGAAAGGTTTATAGGAAAAGAAGTTCCCTGGTGCATATAGCTGCCAGCTGTAAGATAGTGTCACATCTTACCTACCTATCCTATGAAAGACATCCCAAAATTTCATCTTGCTCTAACTGTAGTTAAATGACTGCACATCAGACTTAGTTGGTTAGCACAGCCATGAACACCTGGGGCAGTGCTTGAACCAGGCATCTGTTCCAGGGCTGAACTCTGCCATTGGGTCCAAACATCTGTAGAGCAGCCTGGATAACATATCCAAAGGTGTTCATTACATTGAGGGAGCCGAGTCCACTAATGAAAATCTAAACTGGATCATCAACAGTAATCTGAAAAATCCTTGCAAGTTTTACAAGCCAGATTACCCAAAAGCAAAAGTTGTTTAGCCAGACCTTATTTCTGTCATGATGGACATTATCTTGCATTTCCTGTTTAAGCTCAGGCTTACCTTTATTTCAGGACAAATAGGCTTTCTTTGCAAAGTTACACACAGACAATTTAGAATAGCAATTCTGCTCCAGCTGAATTAAAAGAAGGTTGTGAAATGACATAAAACTGTATGTTAGCAATGTCAGCTTTAAACTGCTGCCAGTGTGCAAAGAGCTTATTTGACACTGAGCAATTCACCAGTAGATTCCTTGATTTGTATTCTGGTGTTCAGCTTGTAGCTAAAAGCACCTATCACACTTAACAGTTCCAGCTGAATTCAGATTTAAGGAACTATCCTCAAATGCAGCATTCCAAATAAGTCTCTAGTGACTTAGAATATTACTTTGACTTTAAAACTCACATCTCTTGGGCTTCCTCTTGTACACAAACATTTTTCAGAAATATATTCCCTTCATATTTAATATGAGAATTCCTATTTCCATCACACACTTTTCTCAAGAGGCATAAGAATTAGATACGCATACACTCAAACACACTTATGTAATGATAAAAACTGTTTCTTTTTGGATGGTTTATACCAAGAGAAGGGCATTCTGGCACAACATGACACTTCAGATCTGTCAGCAACACTACTTTTCACTGTTTGACTGTGCTCCTGATCTTGTTTCTTCACTATCTCTCCTGACTGTGCTTTTCAGAAGAGTTCAGTTGACCTGTCATGTCACAAGGAATTTATTTGTCGATGGACAGCAAATGATTGACATCCATCTTGGGCACATGCTCTGTATAAAAAAGCAACAAAACTCACACAGTTCAAGAAGGTTGTGATAAAACCTTTGCAACATAATGCAAAAGCAACCCGGGTTCAAACTGAAGCTGGTCTACCATCAGAAAACAGCACCTTTTACCCCTGGTTGATGAGGTCCATTTTAATTCTTTCTTCTAACCTTAATAAAAATTCCAAGACTTGATATACTGTATAGCTGTGTTTAAAACAGATTAACTGGACGGATGAGCTCCATCTGTTCTCACAGGGTTTTCCCCCCAGTTTCGTTAGGCATTCTGTTAGGCACTCTTGCACGAACCTTTCCAAGTAGACTTATTTTGCTGACCACCCTGCAGCAAGGTAATAACTTGTAAGCCTTTTTTGCACTGGTGCACTCCTAAAAAATATATACTTTCAACAACTCTGTCGAGTTGCAATTTTTGGAGAGGAAAAAGAGTCCAAGATCAGTTGAGTACCATCTCTTCAAGATATCCAGCAGATGCTGCTCTCAGTGCTTCTCGGAAGGTACTGGGGTCTTTCTCTTTGCTCCCAAGCATTCCATTTTATTTATTTATTTGTTACTACCTATTCTTAAAGAAAAAATAAAAGAAATGCAGTTTTCCGAAACTTGCAGGGAGTTACTTCAAGAAATGCAAGAAACTGTCAATCATCTGTATTACAGGGAGATCCAGAGGCCATTCTTGGAGCTGATAAGCATACCGGAAGATATTGCCTCAGCCTCAGGCTGAATAAGCACTCAAAACAAAAAAAGAGAAAGTCTTCCTATTTCCTTTTCAAAGAAGAGAAGGCTAAGACCAGCTATTTGAAATTACACTTTTGCCTCATGGCTGTGTCTTGAGCAGTCCACTGAGTTCTACTGCAAACAAACCGAAATTCAGACATCATAATTAAAAAAAATAAGCTGTGGTCAACAGCAATACTTTTTGTCATTTTACCAGCCTTGTTCCAGTGTTGTGCAAAGCCATGTTGTACACCCTTGTCTTAGGGAAGTCAGTTATGCGGGTCTGTTATTCACTTTGCACTAGTGTGTTCCTCCTTTCCTCAATTTATGCACACATCTATTCACCAAGAATGATACACATGTATAAATAATCACAATGTGCCGCACCTCTTTGATGTCATATTACAACCAAGCTTTAGTGTCCTTAATCTTATCATGCAATTTGCCATCATTAACAGCAACCAAGTTACTGAAAATGTAGACACTGTTAATGCTAGATAATGCTGGTGCTCAGTAGACACGAGTTCTAGCTATACTAACAGGAGGCTCTTCAGCTCATCACACTACTTACCTTTACAGCCCAGATTGACTGATCCAAAGGATGAAAAAGTTTAAAACAGAAGCCATCCTTTTTGGAGGGTCTCTCAATCAGCTCACAAGAATGAAGCAAGATTGTCCCAACCCACTGTCCGATCTTTGGCGTCTTATAAATCAGCAGCACTCCAGGTTTCAGAACACACCACAGCTTGGTCCAACTCTTCAGGGTCCCACGAATCTGCAGGGAGGCAGGAAGAGAACAAATTGTTGCACTTGTGTTACTCCTTAAAATAAAAATGTTTATTCAGTATTTACTCAGTAAATACAGTACACATTTCTCCCAAGCACACAGTATGATACATTTTGTTTGGAGATTACACTATCTGAACAGACTTGGGGTTCTTATACCAAAATCCCAGACCACACAAATCAGGCTATCGTCTTCATATTTTGATTACTGGCTTGGTGTTTGCATCTTGCTTCATTTTTCAGGCCAACCAGCACTGCTGGCCCATATAAGTGATTTGTTAATAATTGTGGAGGACGTGCCAATTAGGATACCACATAGAAATATATTATAGCCAGTCTAACTGGACTTAGAAGTCATTTTAATAATGTTCTGTAGAACAGAAATATTAATGTGCTTTGTCAAATACCCCTTTTTTTTAAAGCTCCTTCTCCAGCTGGTTTACTTCTCTGTCAAGCTCAATGCATATTCTCTTTTGTATAGAAGACATTGAATCTGATAGCATATATTTAAGATAAGAGCTTTAAGAATGGGGAGGTTTCTCACTAAGGTTATATTTTGCCTAAGGTCTTCTTGTCTTCAGCATATATAGGTCAAACATCAAATCTTATGTTTTGTGGACCAGGATCATTCGTTTCTGAGCCAGAAATCTCCATCCACAGCAACCATGAAACAGATATTTTTTATTAAAAAAAAAAAAAAAAAAAGAAGAATTATTTATCAACAACACTGAACACTACAGAAATATTCTGCTGAATGTCTATTTTCTCATGCAAACCACACACATCTCACTTGTCTGGCCTCTGACACTGACCATAGGACAATTGGAGGCTTTTTGCACTATTTAAATGCAATTGTTTTGTTTTGTGATATTTCCAATTTACTTTATGTTTTAAAAGAGATGTTCAGAGATGTTTGAAGATTAAATTTTGCCATTATGGAAGGCAGGACCAGTTGAGAAGACTAGATAGCCCTGAATGAGGAGAAAACAGCGGTCAAAGATAGCATCTTGCAACGTGAATCCACCCGTAATTTGCCACATACAAAGTTTCAGGGCTTCAATGAGAAGGTGTCACGAACTGAGTCTTTGTACAAGGAGAAATTACAGCTGTGTTTGGGTCCAATATGTTTCGCTCTCTGCTGTGGTAATATAAAATCCAACTGTCAAAAGAACAAGCTGTATCTGCCTGTTCTCTCTTCTGTACAAAAGCACACCAATGGAAAGAGGTCAGCAGATTCTTTCAGAGAGGAAGAAAGAAAGAAACATCATCGCTTCCTTTGGTACTGTGCAGTTTTTGAGACCTTGTTCTTCTTAAAGACATGCAATAGACAGATGGAAAAAAAAAATTCCCCAATATCTTAGTTCAAGTTTTACAGCAACATCAACTCAAAAGGAGTCGGTCTTCCTACACTCAGTGCTTGTGCATAACTCTCAGACAGCAAGTATTTCTCATTATATTCTTCCTACAGTCTCAGAATAATCTGTGTGAAATACCTTCAGCCAGTCTGCTGTGATCACTACACTGGGATCCTTCAGAGCACTGAAGAGTTGTTTGGTAGCTCTTTTCTTCTCCTGTCTGTAATTTTTTTTTTGGACCTGGTTCAGAACAGGAAAAAAATAAATACAGTGGCTGTAAGCACGACCTCTTTGGAGGAGGAAAGAACATAATGCATTAAGGGCAGCTAAGTATAGCATAGCTAGAACTTGACCCAGCGCAGGTTCCCCAGAAATGAGCACAGAGAGGAACAAAAACATACTGAAAGAACAGCTTCTTTCTTTGCTTACGAAGCTTCACTAAATGTAAACTGATTTTTCTACTTTTTGGGGAATGTAAGAAGGCTGAATATCCAGTTCTCCTCACCCCTCAAATTTAAGAGATTTAATCTAATTTCACCCGAATCAAATTATTTATACTTTTGGTTTGGAGACAAACAAGCGTTCAAGAGATAATATGCTTAGTTTGCCTGGGCATGCCCCTCCTAACAAGACCAATGAAGCATTACAGTCCTCTTGATGTGCCTTATGGCTCTGGAGCATAAGAACAGAGCAAAATAATTACACTGATTTATTCCATTTGCAATATACAACCTAATCCTGTATAGAGCTCATTAACGCCCGTGGCATAGAATGACTCCTAAAAGAGTCAGAAGCTTTTTTGGGACTTGGGAAATGACTCAGAAGAGTTCCCAGAGGTTTGTTTGAAAGGTACCACTTTGGTAAAAGAAAGTCAGCTGATGCTGACTTGGCTGCTTTGCACATACCTTCAGTGTTTCCTTCTTAGTGAATTTGGCTGTGGGAGATACACACTCTTTGTCAGATCCATTGCAAAACTTATATTCGATCTGAAAAAAAAAGAGGAAAAGAGAAAATAGGAATGAAATGGCATGAAGATGGTCACGCAGAGCTCTAGTGAGGGTCATTTATATCTTCCAAGGATCCATAAAGGAGCTGACTGCAGACTTCAGCAGCAGAACTACAGATGAGCTCAGAAACAGCATACATGCAGTGTGCTCCAAATCTCCTCTTTATATTCATAGTTAGTTGGAAAATTTCCCATACTCTCCATATTTCTCCCAAGTAGGCATTAATCTTGGTAAGAACAAACCAAAACCCCTATTCTCAATGATTAACATCTTTTCCATTCTTACAGCATTTCAATTACTGGGATAAAAAAGACACAAAAGCTAGTAGAAATCTTTCAGTACTAGACTTGGTATTGGTAATTACATTGTCATAGCTGAACTATCCAGGAACACGAGTGGGCAAGAAATGACCTAATCACATTACAGATCATACAGACAATCATCATCATCTGGCCTTAAGAAGCCAGGCACAAAATATATAGTCACTTCAAATCATGTTTGGTATTGTCAGCGCTGTTTAAATTCATTTTCAGAGGCTGAAGACTGATCTCGTGTTTGTGCTGATGGGATGAAAAATGCTTTACTTTGTTAGACAGGGTCACAGTATTACTGTTTCTAAAATAAAGTACAGTTAGAAAGTGTAACTCGGATAGGCACTGTCAGCAAATTGACTAAAGCTGGAGAGTGCTAGTAGCACGAGAATTACAGCATGGTCCAATCTCTGCTACTTCCTAAGTGACCTGAGGGAAGTTACTATCGGTCTCTGTACTTCTTTTTCTTCCAACCTTTCATGTGTCTGATGTATTTAGACTGTGATCTTTTGGGGTCAGACACTGTCTCTCCTATTATACAATGGTTTTACAAAAAAAATTCAGCTCTTAGTCGACTTGATTCAATGAGCTTGACAGAAAAATGATAAAATACATAAAATACAGTTCTCATCTACAAATGTACACATGGCTTAGATAAAAACACACAGACCAGATCACAGCAAACAGACCCTCAGCTGTGCCTTGGAGACTGTGGGAAAAGCACAAAAGGGAGATGAGGATGCATCCTCAAATGAGCATCTCTAGAGCAAAATTCTTTCTGGGTGATGCAGGGCTGGAAATTAAGGGTAGAAACCACTGTTTGCAACAGAGCCAGGGTCACTACAGAACGTAGCACTCATTCTTACATACACACAGCAATCTTTCATTGAAAGCAAAACTACACGTGACGCTTCAGAATACATGAAGGAAAGAAAACTCTGTGAAAGCATAGAGACCAGTGAAACCTCCACTTTGACTGCCCAATCCAAGTCCACTTTGCAGTGGGCCCACCAAGGGAAAACACCAGCTCTGGGCTCCTGCAAAATACTCAATATTTGTCATTTTTGTCTTAGTAGAAATCTAAGAGAGTCTTCTCTACCTGCGATACAGACTCATGCATCTTTCATATTTCTGCACGTGGGACTTCAGTGTAAAAGTTCAGGATCTGCAGTGAGAACCACTGCACAGATAAGACAGCAGAGCAGAGAATCGTGCCCACGGGGTCCTTGTCACATTTCGAAGGGCAGTGGTAGACATTTGAGAGAGATGTTATAAGCTTTTCTTTATGAGGAAACATTTCTAAGTGCTTAAATGCCTCTGAGCAAGAATCTTCCGGAATTATTGTGAGATTATACTTTCATGGTTTGAGGCACGTGTCCTATGGAAGTGGTCAGAAGAATTCTCCCCCTTTCTCCCAATTAGCAGAGAGAACATCCTGTCCTTGAGATACAATCATGAGCCGACTGTTTATTGCTAATTTCACAGCCTCCAACTTGAGAGATCAGACACACAGAGAAACGCTGTGTACCATTCCTCATCAACCAGCGTGAGAAGCACAATAAGCACAGATGTCTGCATGATTCTAGGAAATGCTGCTCATGTGTCTACAGAACATCAGGATACAAAGAATGCTTTGTGCTTAATTAATAAAAATAAGCTGAAGTCACTGGCTTTCTGAAGAATTACATGTAAGCTCTTACTTAAAGGATAAAAATTTGACTCCTCACAGACTTGGCTTGAAGAAATCTTGAAGCTCAAGTCAGAAAGGCTTCTGACAACTTCCATTAACCATGCCAACCTGAGCTCTAAACTTGCTGCTCATGGGCAGCCGACATTAACACACAGGCACTGTCACAGCTCTGCCAGCCTCACCAGCCGCCTCCTTGGAGTCTCTCCAGGTCACGCTAAAATCAGAGTTAAACAACCACAGGACCAGAGAGAGACAAAACAAAACAGAAAGACACTGATTCTACTGCAGCTGACTTGCAGCTCTGTGACTAGGGACACCGCAAACCCAATGCTAGCTGGGAGCTGCTGTGCATGCTACAAAGCCCCAGCACAAGAGCATGTGAAGCGAAAGTCTCTGTTTTATGCCAGCACCTTTAGGAACTCAATAAATACAATGAAACTCGTCTGAAGTCATTGCAAATCAGTAGTTGGTCACTTGGTCAAAGAAGCAGGATTCATAGCCCTGCAGGGGGCTGCAGTGAGATACTGAGCAGCTGCATTGTTTCCTAGGGGCACTGTCACCCCCATGTCTGAGCTGTGCCCAGACGTGCTGAATTTGCTAACCTTGTCTGAAAATAAAAGCCCGGCCACAGAAATGGTGCTTGTGAAGATGGGCTTAAGAATGGATGGGAGTAGGTTAAGTCTCTCACCGCTTGCGGAAGAATTTCTAGGCATAATTCTGTGCTGCCCTTCCCCTCAAATGCTGAAGAAAGCGGTGTGTGATGGATAGTGCAGCTCCCCAGTGTTTTATGACGGGAGAACAAATCTTACTGAAATCAAACCACATAGAAGGCAAGACAAAGCTTCCAGATGAGCTTGACTTGGGACTTCTGTTTTCAGAAACTTGATTGTTCCCCAGATACTTTCTAATTAGGCAAACTGGCTGCTTCCACCTGCCAGCTTTGCTTCGTTTTCTGCTGACAGTGATTCATGATCACAATCCTAAACAATGCCTTGTGTGCAGGTGATCTCCAGTTCCACCATGTGAAAAGCACTGCATCTCTGACTTTGAAGTTCCTGCCTCTTTGCAGGACAGGTGGGATCTCCAGCACCAGCTCTATGTGCCATAGTCCCTCTCTGCACTCTCCATGCTGCTGAGAGCACCACACAGTTCTTACAGGTTTAACCTGCTAAATGACATGATTTCACACTATTACACAAAGCTATCTTAATAGTTTCTTTTGTACCTTGTGATTCAGTAAATCCAGGCCATCACCTGCAAAGATCCTCAAAACACAGCAGGGCCTTAAGCTACTAGGACATATCAAAAGCATTTAATGATGCCCTTCTGTCGACGTACCATCCTCAGTCTGGTAGAAAACCAAGAGAAGCAAGCCTTTTGTCATTACAGCAATTCTGCCAAGGACATTGGGATAATGCTTGTGCCAGTTATCAGAATCTGACCCTCCCTCCCTGCAACAGAATGCAAATAATATTAACCAGAGAGAAGCAGTTATACAGTGGGAGGACAGGGAATTGGTGTCCTTTTTAAAATGAAAACAAAACAAAACAAAAAACAACAACAAAAACTGCAGTTTTCTAATGCAAAAACAGTGTTTTTCTGTCTGCTGTTTATCCTATGGCTAAAAGATGGTTAATCTGAAAAACCTTTTACAGAGCATGTCACAGCAGTTGTGAGGGTGGAAGGTGTTGCCACTCACAGTTTTCTAAGCAGACCTGTCCTTTCCAGAACCCAGAGATGACCTTGCTGGGTGATGATGGGATATACTACACTCAGGGACAACTTCTGATCCCTGTTAAGTCTCTGTTGCCTTTCATCTCAGTCATGTAGCTCCTGGGATCTGCTGCTGATAGTTAGCAGCTGTCATTGTACCCTCACTCTCCCGCTAGGCTTTGTAAGAAGGCATACAGCATCCTCACAACCGTGTGATTCTGGTATGGTGTCTTTTGCTGCCTCCATTGCCATGAGGAACAAAAACCTTCCACTGACTGTGGTGTGGGAGCCCATTGTGTCATGGTTAATACCAAAAGGAATATGCTGTTTTATTTTGAATAAACAATCCTTGCTGCATGGGACAAACTCACAAAAATATGTAATGGGAGACAGTCAAAATGACTTCAAGTCAGAAATGCTTAAATAGAATCATTCTCAGGCCATGGCCTACATGTCAACAGCACTGCTCACAAGTTGATCTTTTCTCTTTCTTGTATCCAAATGAAAGAAAGATGAAATTAGATGGGAATTTTAAGGCAGAATAAAAGCAGCTGTAGTCATAAGTTATGTTTCATAAAAGCAAAAATAGTCAGCGCATGGGAGACAAATCCCTGCTCAGGTGCAATTTCTCCAATGTCTTTTCCACTTATAATTGCTACAGATCTGTATTACTGCAGAAATAAAGATAATGAAGCAAAAGCTTCTGAAGTAAAATCAGCAATCATTGGAAAGCTCAGTGGAGCTCAGTGGGAAGCTTTCACCTTCCCACTGAAGGTGAAACAGCTTATTGCTGTTGATGCAAATATTCACAGATAAATCAATCCCATTTCAATGACTTGGTTTTCAATTTCCTATAAGCAGTTCCATCATAAAATTACAGCTAACAGCTCATCTGAGCACACTGGAGTCAGTGGAATGGTTCTTACTGATAAACAAGCTTTGGATTTGGAAGGATTGCCCTTCAATTAATATGCTGGTTTACAGCAAATCAAATAATATCTGCCTCCAACTTTCTGGTTGCAAAAACCATTCAACTTATTTCAGCAACATTATAGAGACACAATAACTGTGTTTACAATACTGTGATAGCACAGTAATGAGCCCAAATTGCAAACCCTGTACAAACAGCTGAAGTGACAGCAATATCTAGGGAAAATCATCACTGAAAGTCAGCTACACAAGCAACTCAGAATATCAAGTTATACTAATGTTTAGTGGAGCGCTTTGCTCCGTTGTGTCAGATTACTGTAATCAAAGAAAAAGTCACAGACCTTGAGGGACTGCTATACAACCTTTCACGTGAGCCACTCTTGGGAAGAATATTTGGCAAGTTTAGAATATCTAAAAAACATTTTAGGCGAGATAGAAAGCTGCACACTAAAAAAGATGGCTGTTTCACTGACCACTACAACTGTGTTCTTAAGCAGAAACCTGTAGCAAAGCTTTGCTCTCCCCTCTAACTATCACTACTACTTTTGTTTCTAGGCTGAGCTTACGCAAATCGAGGAAGCAAAAAATGGAAAACTTGGACTTTGAGCTTAAAATCTACTATCCTTAATTGTTTAATAAATTGCTTCAATTTTAGCATCCCTGCTGACCCCACCTCAAGCATACTGGAGGAAGGAATTGGTTACTGTGGACTACAGGTGACATGACAGGAGTACTGTAGCTTAACCAAAATTAACACTGAGACTCCAGTTCTGAAAGCAATCAGTCATTACTGTACATTGCTCACTGTGAGGTACCTGGCAGTGTCAGGCCTTGTATGCATCTCCATAAGTTAGGGATGCTCCACATTTCCTATCTCAGTAAAAAATCCCATTCATCTTCAGTTCAATTTTTCCCGGATACTCCAGGCTGCATCTCTGCTCACCTGCAATCAGCTGCAAAATCCTTCATGGCCAACAGCAATTGAAGAAGCAATGCACTCCTGGGCAAAGGAGCAGCATGTAAGTTGTGATAGAGATAACTAGCTCCAAAATAATTGCATCCACAATATCTACTGCATAAATTACATTAATGAAGTGTCAGTAAGGGTCTGGTTTAATGTAAGACCATCTGGAAGGGCCAGGCTCTCCACTAAAGCTGTGTGAGCACACACAGGGGCATTTCTCACTGCTGATTCCTGCAGCTTCTGGATCTCTCTGACAACTGATTCATTAGTTTCCTGCCTAACAGAGACCAGGAGGAAAGGCACCTTTATAGGCTGCCAGAGGTGTGAATGATCTTCTGTGGTAGTTCCAAGCATGGCTGGAATTAACTCCGCAGATAAAAGCATGATTCAAGGAACCATAAGGGTGAACTTGAGACATTTATAGCCTTATTCAGTCTCAAGTGACTTGTATGAGTTGTTCAAAACTATTTTAAAGCTAAAAAAGATTTCTTGCAGTTCCTTGAATTCGTATTTCAAATTAAAAACTACACACTGAAGTCTTGAACTATTCTGTCATGTGGAAAAACTCATTCACGATGAACAAAGTAATCTAAGCTTTGTCCTGCCATACGTCATGTAACTGAGCATGCAACAACCACACTCCTACACAGTGATAATTTTAGACTTCATTGTGGCATTAGTGTGGGAATTAAAAGAGTGAGATACTACTGATAGCCAGCTTCAAGGGTTTTTTCTGATTGGTCCCCTAAAATAAACTGCAATTCTTTGTGGTCTCTGAGTGCATATTGAAAGATCCCAGCTGCTTTCCAGACAGTAGAATTAAAGAGTTAAGCATAGGAAGGGAAAAAAAAAAAAAGAGAGAGAAGATGCAATGCTGCACCCTGCAATGAAAACAGTCTTAAAGGATGCTAACAATGGTGAATGAGGCAAGTCATGAGAGAGGCTTTTCCTGGTTCTAGAGAATAGCTTCAAGGCTGCTCTGCAGTTCTTTCACACCGCTCCATGAGCTCTGGGCACAAACCACATGGCTAAAGGGCTCTGAAAAATAGAAGATAGTATGAGCAGCAATCTGAAATAAATAGCCTTTTGTTGTTGTTCCTGTTAAAAGGAGATGAACGACACGCAATGCAATGCGTAGCTGAACCGTACCATAAATTTGTTTCAATAAAAATTGAGCTGAAAAGCCACAACTGCCATTAAAAATATGTCTTACTAAGAACTATGCAAACATACTGTAAGGGAATGTTCCAGTATCAGATGTAAGGACAGGAGATGCTGCAGTAGACTCCCAGGCCATCTAAGAGCTCAAGCACAGTGCAGCGTGTTCAGAAGGCAAACGTTTATAGGGGTTTTTATGGAATGTCCTGCTCAGTGCCTGCTAATATGGGAACCCTGCAGCCTGCTCCCATTGAAGAGTGTGGGTATGTGTGAAGCATGGAACATCTTCCATGTCCCTGATGAAGATGGGACACAGAAACACAATTTATCTGCCTGGAGAAACACAAGAACTCCAGAACTCAACCAGTTTTCATTTCCTTCTCATTGCTGGGTGAAGAGAGTCGATGCGTTGTGGCATACTGAAATACCACTGCTGAAGGAATACTGATTTGGCACAAGGTCTGTTACATCCTCTGTGGCTAATGAAGGGTAACTATTGATGGCATAGATCTTTTACCTAGTACATTTACTTCTGAATCCATTAATTAAATCTGCACGCCCTACTATTAGGCTTCTAAAAATCATTCCCTCCCAATAGTCAGGAATCTAAATATGACCTAATTAGCACAAACTTTTTCCATTGGTTAAAATAGGTGGAATCACTGTTTTTAAAGTGAAATGCCATGACAGATCCCTGACCTACAGCTCTGGACTTCTGGAATTTAGGCTTCATTTTATAGACTTACAGCTGAGTGGACGCAAAAAGTGAAATATAAAGCAGGTCAAAGATCACTTTGTCTAAATTTCTAACGTACAAGACATGTCACAACAGGGGCTCCCTGTTGTCACTAACACTGCAAAGCAAGGGAGAAGAGAAGCTCCTTGGCTGGAAGAGAAGAACCAGGCAGTGTACAATAGACAAAGCAAAGTAATGTGGAGTGAGAGTGACAGGCAATGGCACACAGGTCCAGCAAGGCAGAAAGTCACTACAGCCAGCATCTGAATTCAACACTGGGTGCCTATGCAGAACTTTGAGGCAGGAAAGAGAAAGCTAGCTCTGGCCAATTCAGAAGTCAAACTTCTATTCAAACAGCACCTCTGTCCTGTGGCAAAGCTGACCGATTTCAAATCAGAGATAAAAAGAAAATGTCCTCCTTTACATTCCTAATTCATTGTGAATTTAACACCATTTCTTCTAAGGCATGCAAAACATCTGTCCTCAAAACAACGCCCTGGATGCAGCCTTTTGGCCCTATGCTTTCCCTGCAGCTGGGTTGCCATCAGGAACCTTCCTGAAAATGCAAAAGCAGGGTTGGTTTGCAGCTTGCCAGGATCCAGCAAAAGCAGGGAAAATGCACGTGAGCCCTTGCTGCACACTCCCAAAGCTCCTCCCATCACCATCTCCCCACACTCACTTCTGCTTGGGTATCCCTGTGAGCTCCAGACAAGCACACGCAAATGTGTTTGAAGATACTCTGTTTTGTACTATAAAAAATTGTTTGTCTCCACATGCCTCTTTTGTGTTATATTTTCATTTTCGCTGGTGTCATTTGCATTTCATAGCTTCAAAGTTGAATAAATGGAGTTAAAAATTTATTAACAGGCCTTGCTTCTATTTCTAGTTACCCTCCAGAAACACGTTAGGGAGCTGCAGCCAAAAAACCTGCACATGAATCTCAAAGCCAGATCTAATTTAAAGGTTGATGGCATCTTTACAGGAATTCAAAACCAGGCACTCAGCAACTCTAGATATAGAGTGAGGTTTTGAACACCAGAGTTCATACCAGAGTTTTTAGACCCAGTTCACCTCTCCATAAAAGAGTTGATGGACATGCAATGCTCAGGAAAATTTGGTTAGTTAGTGTTCCTCTCTTTTTACACCAATTCTTAGAGCTTTTTCCCAGGATGTCAACGCACAGTTGCAGATGCTAGGCAACACATTAAATATTACAGCCTTATCTTCTAAAACAATTAAGCTTTATGATTGCTTTGCTGATCGAGAACATTGTTCTGCTGACAAAATCAACCTTTCCACCTAATTATTCATATCTAAATACATCGTTAGATGAGGCTCAAATAAACAAGATTCTGTTGTGCAGGTGCTATCAAGTCAGAGGAAAACATAGGCTTCCCTATGACATCACAAGCATCCCAAAATATTCCTGTTTTCTTTCTCAAAACATGCACACTCAGCTCCTGCAGAAACAAAGGGAGCTGCTTTCTTTCCTGCCTCAAAAAAGAAGATAGTAAGCAGGATTAATAACTGAGCTAGAGAAAAAATGAAAGCAAGACCAGGGATGCAACCCTATCCAACAGTACCTTGCTAACTGAGTTTGGTGTCTGCGGAGTCTCATCCTTCAGCATCGATGGGCTGTTTCCTTCCACATCTTTTCCTGCAACAAAGAAATGGAATTCAGAAACAGAGAATTTCTGTGCAAAATCATGGTGACTTGCGGTCCTCAAAGGGCTACTGCTAATAGCAAGCAAAAGGAACAAAAGTAGGCGCACCAAGTTCACAGAGAGGGATATTACAAGTCTTGAAATATCCTGGGTCCACATGCTTGGACTTTGTAACAAGTGTTGTTTAAAAGTTAAGGTTGCAAACATTAAGATAAACCAACATGATGTTTCAAAGTCCGGCAATTAAAGGCTGGATAATAACAGAAATAAGGTTGGTTGTGATCCTTAACCAGCTGCCCTGTGTGCCTATGTTATGATGAAGTCTTTAATTACATTACCACAGCCTGTGTTTCCTTACATTCCCCATGCTTCATTCAATGCAAATAACAAATGGAATTCAGTTAATAAGCAGCTATTCAATAGGTTATTCTCCTTGGTCAGTATCTGGCAACTGCACCCAGATGCACTTGATAGCATGCTTTGTTGAGAAATAATAACCATGATCATAAAATATTACAGAAGACAGAAAAGCATCTAGTCATAATTAGTAGAATAAAACACTGCAGAAGACCCGTGTCTTCAGACCAAATTAGTTGTTAAAATAAGAAACATTCAGTTAACAAGTACTGTTTACTAACTGTGATATTCCCATCATTGCAGAGAAATGTATTTTCCATTACCTAAAAATACTAAAATTGCAGTGCATTATACACATTACATACTAGTATGAACATGTCTGGTCTTACTCTAAGCAATAAAATGTAACGATAAATTCTGTTCTTTTTGCCAACTGTAATCATGTATTTACAGTAAAAGAAAGCCTAGAGCTTCTATTTAATAGTCAAAAAATAGCATCTGATGAGGCTAGCTTTTTAGTGCCAAGGCAGTCATTGTTATCCAACTGCAATACAGTTTCCTCTGCAAGATCGTTAGCAATTGCAGCGTCGGAACCAGCAAGACATTGACACGCAATCCATTCACAGCACACTGCACAAGGGAACTGTTAAAAATGTTTTTAAACATTGTGTGGGCAAGTCTTGGAAACAGCACCAAATACAAAGCCAGCAAAGGAAAACTGATTCTCCTGAAGTCAAGCAGAAGTTGTCACAGATGTGGCAGAAGTCACTACATCTCCGGAAGCTTTTGGAGAAGCCTTATATGAAGCTAAGCAACGTTAGAAAAGCTAGCCATCAAAGTTTATTGACAAGTAAATATCCTCCTAGTCATGCTCTGCACTTCCATTATGGGACACGTTGGAGAACAAGAAATCCAGCTATAGCTGGGATTACATCTGTGCTAGAAGGTTTCACCCATACAGAGACAGGACAGAAAACCTGCCCTTCCTACAGCCATTAACTGGCAGTTTGGCACATCAGCTTTACAATTAAAAACAGCTCTTAGGGACAGTTTTCCCCAGGAGAAGGTGTTCAACCTTCCACACAGTAGCTGAAGGTGCTGGGCCTTCAGACAGGCTTCTCATCCTGTGGCATGTGTCGCACTGTGCAGCGTGCACCCAGCCGTGCCCACGCAGAAAGCAGACATCCCCAGATCTTGGAGAATAGTGATGGCACATGGCCAGCCTACATGGGAACTGAAGCAGAGGGAGTTACCTATGCCAGCATGCAGGAAGGTGGTGCAAGAAGAGGAACCTGCACCCCAACCTAGTTTCTCAACCATCACTTCTCCCCTTGCAACACTCAGCCCTAGATAAAGCACATGCAAACCTACGGTGCTCAGGTGGGAGAAATTCCCCAGAAGTAGGATACATGCTTGCTGGTGCTGCCTGAACATGCAACACGTGCTGGGCATGGATCAAGACTCTGTTTTTCTTTCTCTGATTACTCTTTTCTCTATATATTCTCCTGGATGGAGGCAGAGGTTAGAACAAACTCTCAAAGTCATGTAGCTACTGTACTTGTTTCCCATGAAGAGTTTGCTTCTGCTCATGTATGGGTAAGTAACATATGGCCTCAAAGTTCAAGTAAAATTAGTAAGAGTCAGCTGCTGTCAGCTCCAAGGGAAAGGCATCTATTAACACAACATAATTCAAACCTATCTTTATTATATCTCATTTCTTCAATTAAGTTTAGCTCCAGGCTGGTACCCATACCAAAAATCTTGCACGCTTTTCCTTCTCTTAGTAATGCACGTAAAAGGATTTTGCACCTAAATAGGATTTTAGGTGCTACTGCGGCTCTGGACCCTCTATCTCACAGGACTTTATGAAAAGCAGGCACATGTAACTCTCAACTCTCAGTCATAGAGTTTACAAGGATTTGTAAGATATGTTTATAAAGCAGTATATATTCCAGCTTCTTATTTCAAATCCATTTGTCGTTTGACAATTGTGAGGAGAGAGAGCATGGCAGTTTTTTGGAGGAGAGCTCTCCCAGCTGTCTCAAGCAGTTTTGCTACAGCAGTGCGGAAGGAGAGAGCCCTTATTCAGAAAGAAAGCTTCACTGAAACCATGTGTAAGTTTCTCAGACACCCACATACATAGCTAAGTGCACAGAAAGCCCAAAAGGGAGTTCCACCCAGGGCATGACAGACATAGCTGTCTCGAGAAAATAAATAGGAAACCACATAAAAACATAAATGGAGCTCAACATTAACAGGCTACAGAAGCTGAAGTTCTTATCTCCCTGATCAAGAAAACCTAGCGCTGGTGACAGAAATAGCACCGAGGCTCTTTTATCTTCAAGTGCTGGCAGCTAACATGGCATGCTAAGAAAGATCCTCCACAAAGTAGCCCAGTAGTATTGTGCCAAATAATAAACAGGATTCCAGGAAGGGAATCAACAATGCTTATGGAAAAAATGTTCAACACATTGCAAAAAAAACCTGCCAACACTCCAGTCTTATGGTTACAGAGTTGAGTTCCTGGTATCTTCCTTTATCTCATTACTGCCAGGCTTAGGAAAAATAAATACACAGTTCCTTTCCAGAAAAGTTACCATTTCTTTTATTCTGCTTTCTGCTGTGCATCCATCCCATGGGTGCATTTGCCTTTCTTCTTTATAAAGCATCACACAATAAGCATAACTGATCAATGGTAAGATGAAGTAGAAGTACTGGGTTGTTGAGGAGTAGAAGATCAGCTCTGCACAGCATGAACTACTATTTTAATGGTTTTTTTTATAAAGTAACTGGGTAACTACAAGAGAAAATGTGGGATCTGCTGTGTGGCGAAACTATTGGGAATAAAATCAGCCCTGATGCCATGAATGTTACTGCAGCAAATGTCAGCCACGTGGCCCAATATGTATACCAGACTGAAATTCAATTCCACATGTCTATCACAGTAAAATTCCCATGTTCATTAAAGTGCAGCTCTTGAGATGCAGCTAGGCTAATCTGAGCTTTTATTTAAAGGCTCCGTGGGTCCCAGCCTAGTAAAAAGAAAGGCTCCCTAAAAGAGCTTTTAGCTTCTCTCCCAGTACATGTCCTTCCTTCTGAGCAAGAGAAGAAGATTCTTTCCACTTCCTGCTACATGAAAGAAAGACATGGGCAAGGAACTCATGTCTCCCTACTTTGCAGACTTTCTAAATAGAGAACGTTTTCTTCAAATTTCTTTTAGTTACCATAATGACTATCATTTCCATATGAAAGCAAGAGACAAAAAGTCAGAAGTGTTATTTGAGGTGGTGACCTCTGCTTTTCCATATGTTTCCTTTAAAAAAATTATCTCACTGTACGGAACCTCTGTGGCACATCTTGCCCGAGGTGTAAAGTCTGTCACTCCCATCTCACTGAATTATTTACTTGCACTCCTTGGTTGTTGCAGGGCTAATTCTAGGTGTTGGAGGACTGAGACCTGCGGCTCCAGCCACCTCACATTGCACTACACTGTGGCAGGAGCTCACTGCACTCTGCTGCCCGCACTGCCTGCAGCCCCTACCTGATACAGCCAGCCCTGTGCCTCTGTAAAGAGAACCACCAGGGCCAGACAGCACAACAAGAAAACCCTCAAGAGCTCAAAACTTGTGTAAAACAAGAGAGAAAAGTGAGGGACAGAAATGTTGAATACAGCTCGTGGATGTAGACTTGCAGCTTATCTGTAGTCATAACAGCATCCTTCAGAGGACATGGAAAAGGTGGGAGGGAAAGCAGCTAAACCTGGAAAGGAGTTAAAGAAGAACCCACCATGGGAAACGGCAACTGGATGTGAAGAATGATGGATATTTCTTATGGAAAACATTAGCAACACAAAGAGATGAAGCAGCTCTGATGGGGACTAGGGAAGAAGTGAAAGGAGTTAAAAATGTAAGGCTAGGCAAAAACCCAGACTCTGCAAGGAATCCCCTGGCTGAAGTGGCAGCTTTTATTTGTTTCACGGGGATATTCTCTTCTACAAATTCTTTGGCATATGCCCTTCCTTTCCATTACAGTGGGCTGCCTGCGTTGCTGACACCAGTGCTGGAGGTTACTCTAGCACTCAAGGCACTTGTTCTGCTGAGCCCAGCACACTCTTTGAGCCAGCTGTCAGCAGGGTTCGAGGAGAAATGAGGTGACATGGGAAACTGAGGAAGTGATTAATCCCTCCATGATCAACTTTCCCTGGTGTCTGTAAGATTATTACAGCACTGAAATACCTCAGTGAGGAAATTGGTACCTTGTAATGTGGGAGATTGTAGGTGTCTCATTTTAAGTTTTCCATTAGACTACCAAGATTTTTTTTAAGCTTTCAGTGACCTCAACAGCAAGGATTAGTCAGCATTGTTCAAAATTGGTTCCTCACTGCCTTAAGACAGGCATCCAAAAATAGAAATACCTGCCAAGTCAGAAGCCTTCAAAACCTTTGCATTTAAAGATACTTAGCTCAGGAAACTCAGACCTGGCTTTGTTCTGCATCTGCAAAGCCCAGAGAGTCTGCCAGGTGCTATATCTACATGAGAACTAAAACCTTTCTACGTGCTGTTTTCTTTCTCCAGATATCAGCTCACAAAGGTGCTGTGAGATTTGATTATTTAGCACTGACATGACAACTGTGAATGACAGCTCTGTGAACTTGTGACTGTTCCCTGCAGCACTTGTGTACAGGCTGGAACAGAAGCATTATTTGCAGACTGCAGTCAAGGAAAGACCTGTATGTTTACTGTGAGCTAAAAATTATGAAACAACAACGCGCGCCCTATTTCCTTCAAAAGGGTGCTCACAAAATCAAAGCACAAAAGCCAGTCTGCCATTCACTGCAACACGTCAATATTCTTGGTGCTTGCAGTAATAATTTACAGAGCATTACCTACAAAAGCCCTCTTGTAATATGTATCCTGGACTCTAAATCTAAACAGGAAAATGTGCCATTAAACATTTGCAACAGGGCCCAGGAGATAGCTTAAAGGATTTCAGTGTTTAGGGTGAAACGTATCGAGTGCTCAGAGTGGAACTGCCTGAAAACATTACCAATTTTCAAAACATGAGGCCATGCTGTACTCAGATGGTTGCAAACATCAACTCTGACGTCCTCTGCTCCCACTGAACACCATGGCAGCGAAGCAGCATCATGAAAACAGCACTGGATGGGATCCATTGATACCCACGTTGCAACAACAGCTTCTCTCACTCTCACGTCAACTCATTTCTCTTTGTTTCCTGGCAGAGTGCTAAAAACAGTCTACTTCAGTCAAGCACCTGAGCTTCTGCACTGAGTTTTACATGTGCTGGAAAAGCAGTATGATAAACAAGACACAGCACATCTTGCACTGACACAGCAGAAATCTACCTGGACTGAGTGGATAGATGTCATTGTCGGCCCCGAAGAACAGATTGCGCGTCAGCTTGCGAGGATCAACCTTCTGAGGGGTGGATGAAGCTGGGCAGAGGGAGAACCTGCGACGAAGAAAGTTCTCCTCCTTCATGGCATGAGCTGTCGGGGTTTTCTGAAAAGGAAAGATAGAAATAACAGTTAATTTCAAGACATGGAAAATCAAAGTTTCACACGCAGATGACTCCACTGCTTCAAAGCTCCTTAATCCCAAGTAGTGTGCCAGATCTTTTTATAGAGTGCCAAAAAGCTATGAAGGGGGAGAAAAAGTGATATTAGTTTGTGGCTATAATTACTGATTTGCTGACTCTCATTATTTGCAAACTGCAAGGAAACAAGACTACTCTGTGGTGAATCCAGGCAGCAGAATATCCTCTTCTATACAAAGATCTATGCTCAGTAATGGCTTCTTTCAGAGTCAACTCTGTGTACGGCAGCTCAATTTCCTCATTTCTATTTGTTTTTAAGACTCTTTCATAAAACTAACTCTGTCAGTGTTAGCACCAGCTCTGCAAAAGTTAGCACTTCATCCAAGCTGTATGAAGGACAACCAGATGCACTGGCTTCAGGTAGCAGCAAGAGATGTGTTAGGGAATTGGAACAGAATAGCTAGTGTCGCTTCTGTCCTTATTTACTATTACAGCACATATAAATCATTTCAGTTTACTTTAAAATGACATATCAGCTGGGTATTTTGATCAGTAAGATAAACTTGGCTGCTCTGCAAGGGTAGAGGACAGCATTTGCCTCCTTCAAAGCCTCCATGCATGCCTGCAAAAGAGCTGGGTGGTACGGGGCTCTTTACCACCACTTGGCTGATGCATTAGACTATCCTGACTGAAATTAAAGGATTCTTTTGTAGCCATCCAACAAGCAGCTCTTTCTTAGCCCTTACAAACAGATATTATGACTGCTGCCTTCCTGAGTTACAAGCGCTACTCTCTCCCCATGAGCAGTCAGAGGAAATGCAGTGAGAAGTGCTAACCCAGCCTTTGGGCTGGCACTGCAAAACACCACGTCTGCTCCCTCCCTGTGGGATTTGCTGTGTAAAGGAAAACCCTTTGAGATGGGATACATTTCCTGAAAAAAGTCTCCAAGCTTTCCTGTCTGCTTTAGGCTACTGGGAAAGCGTAGCAGAGAAAGCGACGCAGAGCCATGGGGTGGTTCATGAAGGCAGGACCAGAGCAAAGTATCTCAGTATGCACGAGGTATCTTACACAGCACCAAGCTGAGCCTGTGCAGTGCTCTGAAGATACGGTCCCACAAATGCGTTGCCACCTCCATCCTTGCACAGTTGATGTGAGATGTTTCAGATTCAGCAGCACACAGCCACGCAACGGAACTCTTGATGGAAGCGTTGTATGTGAATGCCAGGATGCTGTGTACCTGAGAGGGCTGATAAGAGCATAGCAACCCTTTGCTCAGCATGCCAGTGCAAAGCTGTGTTGCTGATGTGTAATGGCAGCTGGGTAGCTCAGTTGCTTAACATTTGGCATTGTAAATAAAGTTTGTTTGCACAGATACCACAGTGAGCAGGTTTATGGGAGAGCAGAATTAAAGATAACCTAAATCACAAAAAGAGAGAAAAGGAAAACACAGCCAGTTACATGCATCAAAGCAAAATATTTAAAAATAATCCAGATCTAAACAGCTGGAATGGTAACACTGAGCTATTTTCTTGCCCTTGTTCCAGAAAGGCCATCTCAACTCTCTGCCTCTGGTGTTGCTCATAAGTGGCTTAGAGGAAAACCAGAACTGTGAGAGTCTCCCCAGAATGCAGCCATCTGGCAAGATGATGCCAATCACACAGGAAGGCAGCAGGCACAGGTCCATACAGTGGAGAGCAGGCTGGAGAACGAGTAACCAGCAAAAAGCATCCCTGCAGCACTTAAACACAGCTCTCACAGTGGAGAATTCCCAATACAGAACCGAAGTGGCAGCAGCAGCATCCCTCTATCACACAGTCATGTAAGTGAAGAACTGACAGCCAGCCCCTGCTGCTGTCAACAGCAAAGCTGCCCTCAACACCAGAGCAAAAGCAGGCTGTACATCAGACTGCACATACAAATGTAAGTCCTTTCTGCTTCTAGATTTACCATGCAGAGATGCGACAGATGCTTCACAGAAACCCTTTGTTGCATGGGGGCTCAGGGAAGGCAGAGAAGGAAAAAATCAAAATTGAGTAAGAACTGCAGTAGGCCTAAAACTGCCCTCACGTAACCAAATCCCTTGTGTAACCCAAAGCAACAAATTTCATCCGTGCTTTGCATTCCCTCCAAATCTGGCAGATGAGACAGCCAACACATAATTCCTGCAAGAATTTAGCTGGCTGTTAGTCTTGCTAGATTAAAAGTCCTGGAGTTTGCAGTGCAGGTCATTTCTGGTTTTCTTTTCTGTGGTCCTGAGCATAAAACTAAAGGAAACGGGAGAATATGGAGAGCTAGTGAACACGCTGACTGTCAAGATTGGCCCTTTTGTGCTGACAGCTCGTGAAACAGTAAATGTACTAATAAATGTGAGCTACTCACTGGAGCTTAGATAGCAATAAATAATTCAGTAGAGAGAAATAAACTTCTAGCTAACCCTGTCTTTGAGACTACTTTATCTTCTAGGGAATTGAGTGCACTCTCACTAAGTTTGAAGATGACATCAAGTTGATGGGAAGTGTCAATCTGCCTGAGGGTAGGAAGGCCCTACAGAGGGACGCGGTCAGGCTGATCAATGAACTGAGGTCAGTGGGATGAAGTTCAACAAAACCATTTGCCAGGTCCTGCACTTTGGTCACAACAGCCCCAGGTAATGCTACAGACTCGGGGCAGACTAGCTGGAAAGCTGCATGGACAAAAAGGATCTGGGGATGTTGTTCAGTGCTCAGCTGAACATGAGCCAGCAGCGTGCACAGGTGGCCAGGAAGGCCAATGGCATCCTGGCGTATATCGGAATAGTGTTGCTAGCAAGAGAAGGTAAGCGATCATCCCTCTGTACTCAGAACTGGTGAGGTCACACCTTGAGTTAAGCATTCAGTTTCGGGCCTCTCACTACAAGAAAAACATTGAAGTGAGTCCAGAGAAGGGCAAAGAAGCTGTGAAGGGTCTGGAGCACAGGTCTTACGGGGAGCAGCTGAGAGAACTGGGATTGTTTAGTCTGGAGAAGAAGAGGCTCAGGGGTGACCTTATTGCTCCCTACAGCGACCTGACGGGAGACTGTGGCAAGGAGGGGGTCAGCCTCTTCTCCTGTGTAACTAGCAATAGGACCAGAGGGAATGGCCTCAAGTTGCACCAGGGGAGGTTCAGGTTGGATATGAGGAAGATCCTCTTTTCAGAAAGAGTGTTCAAGCATTGGAACAGGTTGCCAGGGATGTGATGGAGACTCTGTCCCTGGAAGTGTTGAAGGAAAGGGTAGATGTAGTACTTTGTGACATGGTTTAGTGGGGCAATATTGGTGGCAGAAAGATGATTGGGCTGGATGATCTTAAAAGTCTTTTCCAACCTCAATGATTCTATGATCTTTTAAACCAAGTAATATAGAAGATGGAAAGCCTGCTACCATGAAACACTGGACAATGAAAGAGGTGAACTTAAAAGTGAGTGGTATGGCCTAACAGGACTGTTGCTCAAAGGCAGATTCAGTACAGTCCAGGCAAGAGCAACGTGGCAAGAGTTATTTCCCCAGAAAACCACATAGCTGCAATTAAAGTGACTGGGAACTGCCACTGTCCCCCCTTCCAACACTAGCCTGGTTTTGGGCAAAGGCTGTGACTCCACAGCTACACATACACCGAAGCAGAGATGCCTTGTATGTGGTTGCACTCCATTTTAAGCCCTTTGTCCTTGCTGGGAAGACAGTGTTGGCCTTTAGCAACAGACCCAAGGCTCCAGGGATGGAATTTTCCTGCACCCATCTTTAAATTTTTTAAGTTGCTAATATATAATTACTACACAGCTAAACACTGTGCAGAGATGATCCTGCCCCTATACTCTGCAAACTGGTGAGTAGGTTGGTTTGCTTACTCTCATCTTCAGCATCTTAAAATAGATTGGAAATATGCTCTATAAATAGTTAATTAGGGGTTTGAGTACTCTCAAGAATGCTGTGCTGTTTAGGGGGATTCTTAATTTATTCAAGACGTGCTTCAAGCAACCTCCTCTTTTTGTGGTCACTAAATATTTCCCAGAAATCAAATTAAATCACATTTTGTATTCACAGCAGCCACTCACTCCAAAATCTGCATCAATAAGGAAAATTAAAGATATTGACATTTCCTGATTCAATTAACCCTGAGGAGGTAAAATTTTCATGAATGAAAACAGAAGGAAAATTGTTGGCAGATACATTTCAGGCTATTATAGTCCCCACTATTCAAATAGTGGGGAAAAATAGCAGCGTGGCTTTTCAGTTAGGGTTAATTATTTGTTCTGCAGTTTTTCAAAACAGCTGAAGAACTCCCAGTCAGTTCAGAAAGTCTGTGAAGCCTTTTGGGGAGCTATTCATAAAATACCTATTTATAAGTTAGGTAACTGGAAAACCAACCCCCTTCCTCATAGTTAAATAAAAACTGGTGAAAACTCATGTAAGCACTCTTTTCTTTAAGAAAGCTGAACTAGTTAGGGTAAACATGGATGTTGGGCTCATGCTGAATGTTTTGGGCTGTCACGATGCTAGCTGGAACCTGAACATGTGAAGTTTCATTAAGTGCCAGCTACTTCCCAGCACTTTTGAGGTCAGCTATTTTGATGCTGTGTTCCAAGGGGAAGGCTGCTCAACAGTGGTGGGCTTAGTATGTTCCTCTCAGACCACAGCCAGCTCTACCAAGTGTCAGGCAAATCTCACTCTTTTAATCCTTCCAATGCTTTGGATGCAGTAAAATGCTGCTCTGCAGGAGCGTTCCAACAGCCAAGCTTGAAGGACATTGCTCAGCTGGATGACAGGCCCAAGATGGAAAATAAAACCATGCAGGTTGCTGAAGACACATATTTGCAAACTATGGGACTGAGCTATGGAAAGCTAGATCCAGAGACTGCTTTATTAAGATTACATGCAACACTAAGGATTTTTCTCAGCTGCTTTGGCTCAGCAGCGTGCTTAGTTCATCCTTACAAACTGTGTTCATATATTTGAACAGCCATAACGCTGCCTCCCATGCTATTTTTATGGAAGATCCCTACCTGATCCCCCCTCAACAATCTGCTCTTGTTCTCTCTCAGGACAGAGGAACAATCTCTTTCCAAATGCCTTCTGCTTCTCTGCCCACCATTTCTTGCGCTGGGCAGCGAAAATGTAATAAATAGGAGACAAAACAATTTTTTCCTTAATTCTTCATAAGACATCTTGATTAATGTTTCTTTCATATACACTAGTCAAAACACCCGTGACTTTAGACACACCAGGGGCACACATACTTAAGTATCCCACAACTGATGTTCCACTGTGGTGCGTATGATGTACGAAGGCCACAAGCAGCACAACTAGAGGTAAAACAGGGAACAGTATGCTATTCCAGACCATTCATCTGGGGGATCTCAGGACAAAGTGGAAGGCAGAGTCAAAAAGTATAAAACACATTTGACATGTAGGAAAACCTCATTTTCAGAATCACCTGTTTGTATTAAATACCTCCTGCGTGTAAACACTGGCCCATCACTACAGCCATGTTGTGTTTGGGAGAGGAAGACTGCAATCTTACAGCTTAGAAATGGGGTCTGTGTCTTGCAGTAAGTACTACATACAGTCCCCATGTGTTTTCAAATACTCACGACTTACTCTGTAAACATGCTACAGTTTACTTTAGAGTAAGAAGATCATTAAGTGTATCTTTGAAATGGATGCATAATGATCCACCTCCTTTGACCTTGAACTGCAAAGCTATCGTTATGCCGAAGGCTATTAATTTAACACAGCATATTAAATTTCCTACTAGCACTCACGGGCCTCTCCTGACTTAGCAATTCCACTTGTCTATCTCCTTGCTTACTGCAGAAATCCTGTCTCACTTGCTGTACCTACAAAATGTACAACCACATGCATCTATCAGTGCTTTTTGCACAACACACACTTGCCTGGAAGTTCCAGTAAGGATCTTCTTTGAAACAAGTCCAGGAGCCGGACCTCTGCCTCTGAATTTCTGTGTTACTTAGGAATGTTTTATATTTATTCAAACTAAAGTTTCATATAGATGATAAGGACTCTAGTGGTTATCACCACTACTTCTTGGTAAGGAATTTAAGAAGAACTAAAGAAGTTGCTGTAGGTGTATCTTCTTCAAAACAATGGTATTTGTGCTTGAGTAGAGCAATGTGAATAAGCAGTAAGGCTACAGATGTTATCTGAGAACTCAAGTCAGCACTACCACATCAAAATCTGTACCAGCACAGCTGAACTGGTGTCTATAACTGAATACGCGTGTCCAAATGTTGATGCAAGCAGATACAAGACACAATCACACCTTTACCTGCTACACAGACCAAGAATCATTGCAGCAAGGGTTGCCCTGGTGGACTGATACTGGCCTCAGACCAGGGGAAACAGAAAGTGGGACAGTGCTAGTGCTGAGGGGAAGTATGGCGCCAAGTACATGGCAACACATTTGTTTAGTTGCTTCAGCTACAAGTCTTGGAGGTTTAAGGCCATGAGAAGAACTCCTGGCCTAGGATAAACGTGCAGCTAAGTTATTTGCAAGCAGGTCACGTCTTCAAGGTCAATTTTTGTCCTGATATTTTTCTTTTAAATGAACATATTAAAAAGCATCATTACAGCTTCACATTGCTACCTACGTCGCATAATGAGATAATATTCCCCTTTAATGGAAGGATCCTACTTCAAGATTTAATGACATTTAAAAGAAACCAAGTCTATTGCAAGCCTCTCTGATGGCTTTCTATGATAGCCACCTCTGCTTTTATTTTATTAAATCTAGAAAAGACTGCGTCTTTGGGGCTATGCTCCCACCACACAATTGGTAGGAAATACCAAGCTAATTTTAAGACCTCTTTTCATGCTTGATAGTGTCTTCCTGACAGTACTCTCTTGTTGTGAAATATTGCTCCCTTGTAACAAGGCAAATCAGACAAGGCAAATCCCAAGTCCTTTTGAGCTGTTTTCAGATTCATGCTAAGAAAGTAACTTCAGTATGGCAGAAAGGCACAACTGTTCTCCACCCAATTACTCCAACTGCAAACCCCCTACAGTTGATCTGTCTCTTGTACTCCTGAATAACAGCCTAGCAAAGGGGAAATGACTGCTTCCCATGGCATGCTGCTCCAGTTGCAGAATTTTCCACTGCTCGACGTTACTGTTTCCCCATCAGATCCAAATGGGTGCTGTAAACCTCTGGAGCCTTCACCAGGAGGGCTGAATAAACAACACAGAAGAAATTCTAAGGAAGTGCATCTATTTTTGCAAAGCTCCTCACATGCCCCCTTTGAGTTTTTCATGCTTCTGGGCGCTGTGGCATACCAAGATCTGTTGTACAGTGGTTTAAATTTAGCATCCACCTATGCTTCCTCTGATGCAGCCGCTCTCCCTGAAATTCCAAAGGAAATTAATACACTGTGTATTTTTTGCATGAACTTCACTGTTTCTCAGAGATGAGAGCATCAAGCTCTTCCTTTGACAGTAGTTAATATACAGCGCTGCAATTATTCTGGTCCTAGATTTTTAATTAAAAATCTCTGTGGGAGGAAGGAAACTAGACAACTGACAAAGAGCATTTAGGGTGGAATTTACGCTGTGTTAAACAAGCCCAGAGAACTCAAACTGTGCACAGGCCAATGCAGTAAGCACAAAGAAATCCACACTCAGTTCTCAAGATGTTAGCCTTTCCATGCCTACCCCTGTTTGTCCTTCTCTATCACCTTAGCTGAGACTTTGCTGGTGAAAACAAGCAGCTGGGATAAACTCTTTGCAGTGTTACTTTCCTTTGATATAACTGGAATAAGAGATGGGTGAATCAACATGACATGGAAATTTGACCATGCATATCATAGCATCATGGAATCATTTGAGTTGGAAGGACCCTTAAAGGCCATCTAGCCCAGCTCCCCTGCAATGAACAGGGACACCTACAGCTACATCAGGGCTTTAGAGCCCCCTGCAACCTGACCTTCAGTGTCTCTAGGGATGAGGCATCCACCATCTCTCTGAGCAACCTTTACCAATGCTTCACTACCCTCATCATAAAAAAACTTTTTCTTACATCCAATCTAAATCTCCCCTCTTTTAGTTTGAAACCATTTCCCCTCGTTTTTTCACAACAGCCACTTCTAACGAGTCTGTTCCTCTTTGTTCTTATAGCCACCCTTTAGATACCGGAAGGCTGCTAACAGGTTTCCCTAGAGCCTTCTCTGCTCCATGCTGAACTCTCCCAGCTTGGAGTTCTCTCTCTAAGCTCACTCAGCCTGTCCTGGTAGGAGAGATGCTCCGTCACTCGGATCATTTTTGTGGCTCTCTTCTTGACACGCTCCAGCAGGTCCATGTGTCTCCTGCACTGAAGACTCCACATCTGGATGCAGTACCCAGGTGAGGTCTCAGCATCACAGAGCAGAGGGACAGGATCACCTATTTCCCTCACCCTGCTGGCCACGCTTCTTTTGATACAGCCCCAGATACAGTTTTTCTGACAGTGACTATTCCTGTATCAATACTGTTGCCCCCACTACCATTTGCAGTTGCATGTATGCCCAGCAGAAGTCAGACAGCAGCTGTTTATGAAAATTACCAGCCAGAAACTGAAGCCCTGGAGTGTCCCAGTAAGCAAGCAGTTTGTAAGAGCACCCAATACATACCAGCAACAATTATTTGGAAACGCCTAATAGAAAAGACTTGGGATACCTTCCTCTCCTATTGCTTTTCTGTTATAGTAACAAGTGGCAGTGACACTCCTCCTTGAAAGACCAAGCATGATCCAGCTCCTCACCTCATGGACAGCAAACCTGACAATGCAGCTCTTGACAAAAAAACAACAAATCTGAAAGCCACGTAACACAGAAGAAGGACTTTTCCCATCACTTTAAAACTAATCTATACTAACACCAGTTTTTTGTCATGGAATGTAAGGATCCAAGCAAGATTAAGCCAAAGTAGAACAAAACAATGCTGCCAAGCTACAAGAACTCTTTTACACAAGAAATGAAAGCAGAAAACTCTGGGGAGGCTGGGGAGAGAAGGGGGGGAGTGAGAAGCAGCTCTGCCTAGATTGCTGAAGGTGTCACAGCGGGGGAGACTACGAGCTAACCACACAGCACACTGCAACATGAAGATCCACACCAACTCCAGCAATGACACACAGGAAGGAGGAGAGGGCAAAGGAGGATGCAGAGAACAAGGGGCTCCTGCAGAACCACATCTATAGATCGCACTGACCTTCCACAGCTCCTGCTGGAAATGTAAAGCTGGCTTTAAACAACAACAAAAAGAAGATCCGCACCTCCCAAACAAATGCGCACAGAAGGTAGATTGGTCCTTACCATCCAGATTGCCCGCGGCCAAAGGGAAACCAAACACAATGCAGCTGATTCACTCCATTTTCTTTATCACAGTGTAGGAGCAGCCAGACAATGCTTTCCAATACAGACCACAGCAATTCATCACCAAGAGACAGGAGTCGCAGGAAACGCTCCCATTATCTCTGCTACAGAAAGGAAGCAGCAAGGAGAACAGCTAAATGTGACAGACAGATTTTATGAGACCAGATGTGGGCCATGCTCTGGGCTGAGCAACTCATCTTTTCCATACCAGAAAAAAAGTAATCAGTTTCAGCTGCATGGTCTGACACATCAGGAATCAGAGCTGCTGCACTGCAACTTTTCCAGGGAAAGAAACAGAGATAAATGAAAATATTTCATTGTAACCATGCTGTGCCAGATCCCTGAGCTGTACAAATCAGGGAAGTTCTGTAGCTTCCACGGATTGATGCTGGCACAGGTGTGAGTGCAGGGCTGGGCATTCAATAAGTGAAGAAAAAGCCATCTCCAGCCCACAGTGCTTTAAGGAAGAGGTGGTAGAGAAATAGAGCCAGCTCATAGTGCTTTCTGGCAATCGTAGAAATAAATTGCTTCCCCTGCCTCAGATTGAACTGGATTTTGACTCAAGCAGCTACTGGGGCCCAAGTACATTTGCTATGGAAAACTGACCACACCAGCTATTGCCTGAGAGAAACACAGAAAACTAAACAGTGTCACATTTTACACTTTCTCCTCGATCAAGTTGGCTCCTTCAGCATTTTCTCAGCAAAATTAATCTCCCACTGCAGTCAACCCTTTGTCTTTAAGGGGATGTAGAAATGCTGCTATTAATGACTTCTCTCCTGTGCAGCTCACAGTGCATAACTGAAGACGTCAGTGGTGTGATTGCAGTGAGAACAATGGGGCTTTTAAAATGAATAGTTTTACGTCTCGTTAAAAGTGGATGTGATGAAACAATTAAAAAGTGATTTCCAAAACTGCTCACCAAACTGTCCTGACTGCAAGCCTCACTGCCAAGAATGGCCAGCAAGGGCTTGTCTGAAGCTGATGGCTGCCTCTGATGCTGGTCTCTTTGAGGAGAAAGATCAGCTGTTGACAGCGCATGGCTCCTACCCAATGCAAACAGAGCATGCAAGAACTGCGAGTCTGCCCAGGGAGAGAAGTAATTGAAACCAGCAAAAGGACTGTCACAGATCACTTTCCTTCTAGAAAGAAGCAGCAAAGACCAGGGTGAGCTGGATGCTAGGTTGGGTTACATCCCAGCTGGGGATTTACCCAAGTTCAGCTGCTTGCTTTTCACGACCACACACCAGTTTTGCTGCCTGCTGCCTGTCTGTGGCATCTCAGTGGTTCTGGTCAGGGCTGCGCGACCTGGCTACAGCCCCAACAGCTCATGAACCTCCTTTGATGCCACTGCCCAAGTGACAGGAATCTAGGAGCTCAGGAAGCAATGGAAAAAAACTTTCCTCCTTGCTCTGATGCTTCTGGAAAGCTTTCTCCAAAGCAATGCTCAGTCTAGAGGTAACAAAGTCAAAGAATGCAGCACAGAAACGTCACTCACAATAAGAAAAGGTGGGAATTAAATGAGATGGAGGTGACGCTAACTCACAGGAGGAAACCTTTATGTGCTGCTAATATTTATTTCCTCCAGTAGACCAGCAAGGTAGCTGTGCCAACAAACAGGCTAACAACAGCAACTAGCACAAATAAAGCACATTCCTCTTAGCAAGGCTTTGAAGTCTCCTGACAGCACCATCTTATTGTCCTCCAAACTCCATCAGCTGCCTTAAACCGCTTCTCATGCACAGAGGGTTGTATATTTACTTTGTGCCAGAAGAAAATCTGTTAGTTTTAGTTATGTCCATGTTCCCAGAACAGAAACCTGTCAGTCATGTGAAATTAAGACAATTTCTCTACAGAATACCATAGTCTATTGATGGCAGTGCTTTCCCCAACTACTTGGAGTATGAATTTTTTTTCCATACCATATGTATTTTTGCTTTGCCTGCAGTGACAATGCAGGCAAATCTGGTGAAGCTCACTGTCTAGCTTAGCAGCAGGGAAGAAAAAAAAAACAAAAACAATCCATAAATGATGATATTTAGGATTATACGATCTGATGGGAATTTTTTTAAGTTTCTCTATGTAGCTTTTGATCTCAGGACTATCCTCCCCTACAGGGGACTGAGGTAAAGGACTGCAGATCTAAGCACGAAGTATTTCACTGCTGACAGGCCCAACTTTTCACTGTTGCAAGTGGCTTTTCAGCATGCACATCTTCACCACTTTGGCATATAAAATCCTTTGTATTTCCCTGCCAGCTCATAGGTAGTTTCTAGCAAGCATTACTGTAATTTGCATCTCTGCCATGGCCTGTATATGCCAAATACACTGTGAATGAAAACGCAGGCCAGCTGCCAGTTTTAGGTTCTTTATTTAAAAATAAACTACAGCCATGACTCTCAAGCTATGACCTTACAGCCAACAGACCAACCAGTTCCTAGCTTCTTACCTATGAACACATAGCATCAAAGTTGCACGTAGACCTCCAGTTGCAAAACAAGATGATAAGCACATGGCTTTCTAAGTGCTTGCTTGTCAAAGTGTTATTGAAGCAGTTTGCTGACCAAGACTTGCTCTGCACATGACTTTGCACCAGTTCACCAATACCAATTTAGAAACAGTACTTGCTGATACACTTCTGCCAATACATAGAGAAGTGTGGATGGATTCACAGCCAAACAGAAGTGCTCCGTACTGGAACAGCTTGTTCTCCTTTCACACAGGGGAAAAATCTGTACTGGCATACCTGCACTCACACGTGAGGAGGATCACAGCAGTGTTACAGAACTATAGGTACAAGTTACTTTAAGTTACAGAACTATAGATAAAAATTGCAACTTGTTTATGCAGGCAAGACTCAATCTCAGAGAGGATTTGCTCTTCTGATCTTGAACCCTCTAGCAAAATACCCAATTCTACACACAATGTCAACACCGAGCAGAATCAGGCTGAAAAAATCCCAAACCTTTCAGCTGAATCAAATCAGCAGGCCATGCAGATTGCTTGGAAAAAATGGAATGACTCTCTACCCATGGTGTTTGGGGGAAAACATCCTCCAAATAAACACAGTGTGACTCAGCCCTACAATATAACTGAGGAAAACCTGAAACTATAGCCTTGACTGGTGTGTTTGGGTACTGTTTGTCAGGGGAATTAACATTTCCACTGCTGCTCCAAGCATCAGGGCAGTGCATGGGGAATCAGAGCCACCTGCAGCCTCTCACCAAAATGAGCCAGCAAAAATTATCTGCAGCTCTCTATTCCTGTCATATTTCACTTGATCCACCCCTATCTGTTTCTTTTTAATGGTTTCTCAGCATATGGAATCAGTGTGCAATAACAAGGAAAACACCATTCCCTCTTTTCTGCTGTTAATCCACTAGGAATGAAGTAAACCCTGCAACAGCATGGGGGCGAGGTGGGGGAAATCACTCAGTGCACAGGGCTCACATACACTCAAATCTGACAGCAGTTCCCCAGCTGATCCAGCAGTGTGCCTGCAGCCACGCAGAGGCAGATTTGCCAAGCAGGCACAGCCAGCAGGCTTTAAAAATAGTCCATGAGCTGTTGCTGGTTACAGCATCCCATACCGATTGTACACATATTTCAGTGGGCAAGCACGCTTAATTACAGCGCTGCTTCTTCACCTAGCATTCAGCTCCTGGAAAATATCCAACTGCTTTCCCTTCTTGGGTTTTCCCGTTGTTGCTAAACAGAGTAAGAAGCAGAACCTGTGCAGCTCAGCCCAGGCTGTTTGCTCTGTGGTGGTTCCCCGCTGCCTGCGCTCTGCCCCAGCCCTCGCTCCCTCTACCCTGCAGCAAGGGAGAGTTATGAAAATAACCTGTCTATCCACTGGTGTCACCAGCTGTACTGCATCCACTGGTGTCTGTTTGTATACAGTCTTCTACTGGCTTGTTTGGTTTTGCATCAGAGCAGATTCCTCAGAGACATCTGGCACTATGTGACTGAAAACAACACGCAGTGAAAGGCTTTGGAAGAACTCCCACTTGTGCTGATTTCACATGAATAGCCAATATCTAAAACAGCAGAAAATTAAAACGGTAGCGACAATAGCAACAATAAGAAGCTAGTGTTTCTGTTGCACTGTGCAAACAAGGATTAAGGTGTGTGGATCGGTACCGCCCTGCACTTGACAGTCCATCCTGTGATGAAGCCTCAGCGTCTGTGGAGCCATGAAGATCTCTTATTAAATCAGAAACTTCTATCGGAGGCACCATCGCAGTAGGAAATGGTTGAAATCCTTGTGGGAGGCAATGCTTGTGGCACAAACATTGCCTGCATCCTGCTAACACTGCCTCGGGAGGCAGCAACACGTCTGGTGACTCCTCACAAACAGGTTTGGAACGTGCTCTGCCCTGAGTAGAGGGCACATCTACCTTCCTTCCGAAGTGTCCTGCCTCTTCCCCACACAGCCCAGTGAAGGAGCAGCCCTGAAACAGTACTCGTTTCTGCTGAACTAGCACATGGCTGGCCACTTGCTAGCTTGTACACATAGCTGGGCTTGGGTATGGAGAGACAGCCTGGGGTCACTGTGGTTGGATTTCACACTTCTTGATCCTAAAAAGCCTTGCCTGAAGGCCTTTTTCTACGTGCCCAGTAATCACATCCCTGCTGTTTGTTTCTTTGTTTATGCCCGTTTCTGCTGAGCAACAGCTTCCTTCCTGTACTCAGAAAAGCATGCCTGGTCCCAAGGCTTATGTCAAGTGATTTTGTTCATTATTTGGCTGAACTGTTCATCCTCCCATAAAGGCACAAGAAGCATGGTGATCTTCAAAACACGAGACAAAAGTCACAATGGTCACTATGAAATACTGTTAGAAAAAGTCCAAGTAGCACATGCATCTGCGTGCTGCTGAATTAACAGTGTCAACACCAATTTTAGAGCACACTCCCACACTTAGAAACCCCTGCAACTTCCAGTGTTTGCAACAAATCAATGATGCAATCCATGTACATCCAGAAAACAACTGATCTGGAGCCTGGATTATGTCAGTAGGCTCCATTCACTGCTGCAGCTCATGTTCCAATAGCAGTGCTGCTTTCAAAGACATTACAGACTGGGAGGAGCTCGTTAACCTGTCATGGAGCATCACAGTCAGCTCCCACCTCAAAGTGCTTTTCCACTGGGAGTGATTTATTCAGACAAGGACAATGCCCAAGAAACACAAAACCCAACTTTTTCCTATCGCCCAAGCAGCTAAAGCCCAAATCATCTCCCTTCGTGACTTCTCATTTCCTGGAAGAAAAAAAAGAGGCACACCTTTTTCCTTCAAAGCCCTCTGACTCACGGAGAGGTTGGGCTGCCTTAACCCCTCCCTAGCCAGATGGCAGGATGTGGCATTGCTGGGCATACCACCCTCATCCCCACCAGCACCTTGAGTCACCTCATGGATGGCACAGTGTGGGACTCCTCAGGTGGCTCTGGCAAGGCCAATGCAATGCTGCTCCACTACCAGGCTTGCCCTGACTATACAGTCTCCATGGTGTATTTCTAGCTCTAAAAAAACAACCAAACAAGCCAGAAATAACTCACTTTTTCATTCTTTTTTTAGATCTGCAATCCTCTTGAAATATCATTGAGGAAAAAAAGGATCTGAGCTGTGCATTTTTCAGGGGTCGCAGAGTGCAAACACACACGTACTGACACAAAAGAAACGTAACCAGCTTTACAGCACTGCTTTTCCAGTAAATAAGAAGCAAAGGAGCTGGAGGAAGAATTGCTTTCTGTTTTGTGCTCAGCTATGCTTTCTCCCTGCTTCCAGGCTCACTGTGAAGCATGCAATTCCACAACTGCACATTTCAGGATGAAGCAAGATCTTAGTTGTAGTAAGCAGCAGATTAAACCATTTTGTATCCAGAATTCTGTGCAAGAAAACACTTCTGATTTTACATCAACATTCTAAATGTTCTTATGACTTCCTTTGTGACTTACCTTCTCGTGCTATTTTCAAACTAAGGCTAGTTTTTAAATAAATACACTTCATTCATCTGTGCTCTGAATTTGCTTCCAAGATGCTGTGAGCAGGGCCAAGTCTTAGCCAACTCCCTATCATTCCATACCAAAAGACTGTAGAAAGGAAGACTTCAGTTTTCCAGAAAATACTTGCTGTTACTGCTGTTATGATAATTCCTCAGGGAGCACTAGTGGCTTTGCCAAGACAGCTCCCAAACCAAAACATTCCCATTTCCCTCATTAACTCTTCACACTCACCTTGAGCCTCTCCCATGTATTAAGTGGCTGCCACAGTTTTTGTTTAAATTGACATTTAAATGTATGAAGGCAACTACAGGCATCAAAGAGAGGCCACAGAAACTAAACAAAGTTCTGCCAACACCTTCAGTGGTAACGGCATTTCACATGAGCGGTGCAACTCTGATTTATTCCTACTTCTCTCAGTTGTGTGCAATATCAGCACAATCTGCCAGTGACAACTGAGTCACTCCTGATTTACACCAGCAATGAGGAAATCAACATGCTGCAGTAGCACCTGGAACTGGGGAAGAAGCTCCCCCCCCCCCAGGAGGAGGCTACAGTCCCACCCAAAAATGTGTCCCTTTTTGCTTCATAAATTAATAGGGCCAAAGGAAATGGGTTAGTGGTGGTATTGAACCATGTTTGCTGCTCTGTGCTAAGTGATGCTTTGCCATTTTGCTACCGAGCTGTCTTTCAGAAGAGCTCAGTCTTCCTGCCTTCCCTGGCAATTCCACTGTACCTAAGTGGGGAAGTACTGTAGTAACAGGGCTGAAAGAGATATAATGAAAGGTATTATGCACAGGTAGCACGAAAAGGAAAAGGTGAGTGGTATAATTTTACAGCTTCGCAGATGTACTTGAAGATACTCTTAAAAAAAAAAAAAGAAAAAGAATTACAGCCAGTAATTCTTGCAGTTCAAAGATGCCCGGATCCCAGGAGTCACAGAGACAAGCAAGGACAGTAAGTCAGAAAACATCTGAAAATATGAGCCATCAGAAAATAATAGAGAAGCTTCTAATGGCATCTATCAGCAGAAAGAAGAGCAGTGAGAATATATTCACCATCTGGGCAAATCACTCTTCTCAGGATGTTTCTGGCTAACAGGCTAACCTTGGAAACAGCTTCTTTCACGTACTCAGTGATTATTTCTGGGAACACAACCATGACAAATAGGCCTGCTAAGAAGTATGGACAAGCCTGGACCTTTGGGCACTAGCATAAGAGAAAATGTAAACCTTTTTCCAAATATCTGATTAGGTCCCATGATTCTGGAAAAAGCAAGGAAATCACTAATGTGTGGTTAGAAATCTTGCCACATCTGATTGCTGTTTCGAGACTCTCCATTAACAAGCATCCAGCATGAGGAGGTTTTCCAGGGCTAGGACACTGAGGAAATACTGCTGTTGAAAGGTGCACTGTTGTAACTATATTCCCAAATGACAGGATGCAGCAGAAACAGGATTTGTACTTGCTGCCCCATGAGCCTGAATTACTACCATGCTACCCATCAACTGTAGAGCTTTGTTTGGGGAAATCTGTTATTTTTCCTTAATTTATTTCAATATACAAAACCTGCAAGATGTCTTTCCTTGAAGGCAGACTACAAATCTGCAGAGGAGAATAGGAGCGAGCTTGGCTTTGCAAAATGAAAGCCACCACAACACTGTGAACCAAGATGCAATTTCCAAACACACTGAGATATTGCTACTATGTGCAGTTTTGAACTGTTTGTTGTAGCTTTAGTTACTAAAACAGGTAGGAAAATATCCACCCATAAGTTTCATGCATAATATGAGGAAAAAGCCAGCAAAGAGAGATGAAATTTTCTCATTTCAAGACCTGAATTCCAGCTGACTTCTGCTATAAAGAGGGAGCAGAAAGCATTGCTTATTAAATCACTATGTGGCCTTTTCATCCCTATTGATGTGCTTCCATAAAGCACAGTATTTTCTCACCTCTAGAAGGGTTGTGTTATAAATCCACTGCTTTGCCAAAGTTGCAACTGCATTCACAGCTTTGGTCCATTCTCAGCCCCATGCCTACTGCTCAGTGCCAACACGCTTTGTTCCATGTGCTGCTCGATAGTCACAGTCACCAGATGACTTCTGTTAAGAAACAGGATCAGAGAGGATGAAACAGCACAAAGCAGCTTTTCTTAGTGAGATTTATTCAGATGTTGCAACTTTCAGAAAAAGTCATTCTTATCTTCAGAAACAGCTTTCAATGCTCAAAAACTTGTGTTGTTGTGCCAGAGAACACGGTAGACTGAAGTTAATGCGATGCCCTATAACGTGATGCTGATACTTGTTTACATACTTCAGCCTTTGACAGCAACTTGTTCTTGGGTCAGTTTTTTCAGCACAGCCAGTGCCAGCTAGATGAACAGAGGGGGCACGTACTTAGATTTGTCTATTATGCCTAGTTACTTAAAGATGACTTTAGTGACTTGAGCTACATGCAGGTACGGTGTTTCCATTAGAAAAGAACGGAAGGGATGGAACACCCACACAAAGCAAACAGCCTTATTTCTTTCAACACTCTTGTTATCATAACAGCTTTGTGCAGACAAACATCACGCATGGTAGCTTAAAACAAAGCCAGAAGCATGAGGCTGCACACAAGGCAAGGGATGTGTAAGCCACTTTTTGAATCGAGCTATAAGAAACCTGAGCTGGAAGAAGGCTGTTCTGTTCCTTTTCACAGACTCCTTTGCTGAAAACATTAATTTTCAGATTTAGAAAAATAGCTCCCTGAAAGAAAAAGAAGTTATTGCAATGGAGCCAGATGCAGTGAGAAACAACACAGAGGGAGTCAATATCTTAATAAGGTCTCTTTAAATACAATTATCTATGCTGGTAAAGAACACACGAGACATCTGGGGCCAGATCCACAGCTGATGAACCAACTTTGGTACAGATGGAGTCATTTACACCCCTGTCTTTTCTTGTTTAGTAGAGTGCAGGATCTGTTCAAGAGAACAACAGAGAGGCTCTAGGCTGCCTTTGAAGAGCTAATGCAGTGTTTGATGCTACAGATTGTCTGATATCACTTGTTTCATTGGCTTCTGGTTTTAAACACGGCTCCCTGCTTCACCAGCGCAGCTGCACAGCATGGGGGCAGGCAGAGGCTGGCAACTGGAAGGAAATGCCAGTGCCTGCACTCCAACCGGAGGCTCTAGGAGTACAGCAAGTAGCAGCTAAGAATGAAGACAAGTAGGGCTCAAACCTTTTGATTTAGAAAACTGAAACTTCAGTGGGTAGCAAAGCTCCTCAGGGGTTGGAGTTAGGTAAACCTTAAGGTCCCCTCCAAACCAAGCCATTCCATGGTTCTATGATATGATGAAAATAGCCTTTATTTTTCACTTTGCCTTGAAACAGCGGATACCCAAAAGAAGGACCTCAAACCTCAAGTCCGCTATCCACATCAAAGGGCTTTCCTCTAAATCAGAAGCAGTCAGCAAGAGCATTGGGAAGAAGTATTCCTAACAGAACATGCCATTTTAAAAAAGGCAAAGTAACACATTTGTCAAAGTATTTTTCTCTGAAACCACGCCTGCTGTTGTCTTTTCTGCCAAGAAAATCCAATTTGACAGCTGGGCAATTGGTGACTCAGAGATTCCTCAAGGCTGAGTCCCCAGACTTGTCCCAGCAGTGGCCCAGTGACAGCACAGACGAGAAAGGCGGGTGGGCTGAAGAGGACAGGGAACCAGGACCAACTGTTCAGTCTGAGCCAGGCTGGCTTCTGGAATATTTCCTCTTGTATAAAGCAGAGTGAATACATCACTGGATGGAAAAAAATCAGTGTGTGCTATAATCCTAGAGCTGGAGAACATCTATGAAGGAAAGATAACACAAGTGCCCTTTCTCTGCAGCTCCCAGCATCACTCAGCAGGTGACTGCAGCAAGCAGAAGACAACATCTCCACAACTCTTATACATGGTCCTGACGAGGCATTTCACTGTTTCTAGGAGCTGAATGTCTTCATGGACTGCCATTATTTGGTTTAGGATCTGGCAATAGGAGAGAATGGAAGCACTTATCCAGGGAAGGCAATCAAGAAATAAATCAAGACAAGTATGAGTTTAATCGCCTGAAATCAGCCTTCAGATCTTGAACTCACAGGTGGTGAACCCTGGGCCAGGGTTTGCAGGAGTGCTAAATGGGCCTGGGATAACTAAAAGTGGTCCAGGAAGGCAACCTGCACACAGTGAAAGGACTAGAGCACACAAGGACAAGAGAACAAAAGAACTAGAGATGCTTGAACACAGCATCAGGGCAACACACCAAAGGAAAACCAAACTTAACAACTAGTGAGCACTTGGTGCTGCCTGCACCACTCCATGCAGATCCACGGGCAGCACCAGCCAGACTCGCACCATCACATTCCTCAGGGCTTTGTCTCCTTCTCAAGAGCTCTGGCCAACAGCCAACGCTCACAGTACAGAGGTGTCACAGCATGAATGAATATGGACTAAAAGTAAACAGAAACTATTTTTTGTTTTTCTGTGACTACGCAATAACACTTACTGTACTTCAGTTGTTCAGTACAGAAGGATCCAATATAGTTAAACACGAGCTCTCCACAACTTCACATGCAACAAATATATATGTACTCTAGAACATACTGATGTGTACAAACTCATACAGATTCAACAGAGTTCTTGTTCTTGCAGAAAGGCAGCAAGATCTATGCATTCCATATAAACAGAAGGAAAAGGTCAACTGACAAAGTTGAGTGCTACATATATAAAGAACCAGAAAATTCAAATTAATGTTTCTGGATTCTTCCTTATCATATGTTTCTGCTTATAAACAAGACAAGATCACTGCTGTTTAATCAGTAAGGTAATAGTAAAATTTAGCTTATAAACAAATGTAAAAAGAAACCTTAAAGTCGTAGAATTAAACTTGAAAAATCTATCTTGACTCTGAAATATTATCCTTTGCAATATTTCGAAGTCAACTTGTAAGTTTCTCCAGGAAACTAAAATATGAAATTCCCCTTATCAAAATCCTCTCTAAATGGGCAAGCAGCCCTGAGACACAAAGGTACTGCAGGCAGCCCCTGACTGCCCTACAGCCAGGCATTCCCAAAATGGAACCTGCAAAGGAAATGAAATAGAAGCAAATGTACAGTTTCCTGTGCCTTTTGAGAAGAGCCCTTCACTGAAGCTATTCAGCATAATGGAGGATTCGATTCCAAAGTTTGACTGGTCTCTATTGCACCACAGAGATATAAATGAGACATGTTTGCATTCATTTCATAGTTTATATGTTACAAAAGTTAAACCTATCAGAACTATGAAATACTATGAGCTCATTCTCCATAAGGAGAAGCATAGCTAAGCTCGTAGCTAAGCTCCTGCTAGCTCAGCCAGCAGAAACTGGCAATATCCTGGTCTCTGTATGGGAGCATGGTATGGTGACCCGCCAGCCGCTCTGCTGGCAAGGATCCTCTTTGATCCTCAGTCACAAGCAAGCTACAGCTACATTTAAGACCACTGGTCTTGTATGAAATCACTGCTAGGATTTTCCTAATGAGAAGAAGGCTTCTCTGCTCTTCCCTCAGCTCACCTCACAGTCCTTACTCAACATCCCCACAAAACACAACTCTGACTTCAGAAAAACCTGTTGTCCTGGCATCACACCAAGCCTGTGCCCAAAGCAGAATAAAATCTCACAGCAGCTTTCCTTGATCAGACCCCTCAGCTAACAAAACCAGGCATTCTTATCAAAGCAAATAAAGACATAATTATAAATGGAGCTTCTTCCGGAGAAAACAGCACATCAGGTAACAGAGCAAAACTGGCATCCTGCCGCTTATTTAATCCTTCATCAAACCCAAGGCAGGTACAGCATTTCAGGGATAGCAGAAAAACACATCAGGATGAATAGCCCAGTACCTTTGCAAAGTGTCAGGGCTCAGGATCCTACCCTGTTGAAAGCTGGACCTACAGCAATCCAAAGAATCCCCCCAGGTTTCTTCTCCAGGAAAACACGAGCACAAGTAACCGAGCTGACAGCAGAGAGATAGCTCTGAAGCCACCACAACCAGGCACTGCTCTGTTAAAATCATGATTCATTTACAGCAAGGAAACTCTTTTACAGTATGTCCCAAATAAATAGGGTGATCCTGCTGGAAACGTTCTAGTGCAGCAGTAATCTTGTTTATTACAGACTGATCTCTGACCCTCTCTCCCACTCAGTGAATGCCATGCTCCACAATTAGCCTGACTGATGTGAATGGGTGGTCATGATGAGTAAGGTACTACTCACAGTGAGAACAGGGGAAAAAAATAAATCCATTTCTTTATGGTTGTCACAGAGAAATGGCCTTCTATAATTGCAGAAATTAGATTAGCAGTATGTAAGGAACTGACTCATGCTTTAGGTTTGCCTTATCTTTAGAAATGCTGTTATACTGGAAAAGGGAAAAGTGGATTTTTATCTTGTACACAGTACAGATTCTGTGTCTTTAAGTAAGCGGGGAAAGCAGTTCTTGTGTTTTGTACTTTACATGCTATAAATGACATACGCACAGGTTAGACCCATGACAACCTACCCACAAGTGTTTGTCTACAAAGAAACCGAGTTGGCAAGTTTCAAATATTTTTGGCACATCAGTAACCCATGCTGGAGCTGATGCTTCCTGCTGCCTTCACATCGAACAAACCGGTTCCTGCCCTAAGGAGCCCAATTCCTCTGCCCTGCATGGTGCTCTGGAGTGGTCAGAGATCAGCGCGAGCTTTCCATGTAAATGCACACAACAGCTTTTACACGGCACTGAGTTGATTAAACAGAATAATTTTGCAGGTAAGTAATGTTCTTCGCATGCATTATTCTAAATATGTTGTTAGCCTAGCACTATGCAGCAAAAAAGGATATGAATCAAAGTGAAATCCTGCAATGCTCCCCAAATATCTTAGCAGAACAGTAGTACTGATATTTCCAGAAGTAACATGAACACAAAAATGAAACCAAACACTTTGCTTTAACTCTATAATATAGAAGAAAAGAAATATATCCCACTTCTGCTTTGTTCTGGGCATGTTGGCTTTGTTTGCACTTTAAATGCAATTGCAGCTGCAAAGGTTGAGCCAGCTTACTCACGTTAACCCTGAACGCCCAAACAATCACACATGCAACACCCTAACATTCAAGTCACACATATCTGATGTCTTGTGGATATCACAGTAGAGTGGACATTAAAAATAAACCCTCACCTTCTGCATTTTTGTTTTCTAGTCCATGCTTAACTGTACAAACTTGTAGGTTGCAGATTTTCACTCTTCTTATTGGGCACTGTATGCAGAAATACAGTTTCTGATCTCATCAGAAGTCTTGATTGTCAAACCTGCTTACCAGAGGAGTTATTCCAAGCTTGACAGCTCTGAGCAGATACTTTTAGTTTGGAAGAATGTATTCTCTTCCAAGATTGTTCACCACCTAAGTGATAGCTGTTCCTTGTGATGGTTTTTCCAATTGTGGTGGCAAGATAAGGTATGCCAGCAGCAAAGCTCCCAATTTCCCAGCTTTCTTCCCCCTACCTGAAACTGTGTGGTATACAACAACAGAAAGCATTGCACCAAAGGCCCTCTATTTACTCTCACCCTACTCCTTGGCAGCCCAGGTCCCGGCTCTCACACTGATCCACTCACAAATAAAACTATAAATCTCAGACTGGAAAAAGAAAACAGTTACATGGGAACAAAAGAGGAAACCATCAATACATGGAATAAGAGAGACAGAGAAGGCATCTCAGGCCTTGGGGAACAGCATCAAGACAACTGATGGAAAACAAGCAGCAGTTCAAATCCTGCCTTACCATTCTTCTCCAGCTGTGCTGTGCAAAGCTCTGACTAGAAGGGGAACTAACGAGCAAAAAGGCTACTACTTCTGCTTGCAGAGAGACCACACTACCAGCAAAAAATATATACATACTCAGATTTTCCACATGGTCACCTGCTAGGAGAAACTAGGGCAGCAACCGCAGTGCACGTAGATTGAGAATAAACCCAATTAAACACCAGAATACAGGAGTACATTTTGGTAATGGCCAAATTCAACCTGAGTAGTTAAAAGCAGCCTTACTCTATTGCTCTATGGTTTCTATGTGCCTTCTTCCTACTATAACAAAATCTGAAAAATTGTATGTCCAGTAAATATTCTGGCAGTAATTTTCCTCCCTTCCAGGAGGATACTTGTTGCTACTTATTTACATTATCAAACTTCTGGTAACCAGCTATTGCTCCTAAGTAAGGAAAGGTTAAATTTGGTTGGCACATGGCAACAAACAGCAGCTGATGTCTGTTCCACCCAGATGCTTCCTTCAAATAGGGCAGTCTCTGCTCTGTTCCACAGCAACTGCCAATACCTGAACAAAACTGCAAGGACATTCAGCAGAACACAACCTATTTGTCAGGCTTTCTGAAGTTTCAAGCATTCATTGTGCTTTATCTACCACACCTGGCAGGAAGGAGCAATTAACCATAGTTATGGCCCCCGTTTAATACAGGCTGCAAGAGAAAGCAGATTAAAGCAACATTCCTTATGTAGAAGTGGAAGAAACAGAAGAAAAGTGTATGAAAATGTTATTATATAATGAATGTGCTACCCTACCATCCCAGAATGGAAAAGATCTCTAAAAGCTTTCTTTTATTATTTTTATTTTTTATTTTTTTTAAATCCCTTGCCTCTGTCTAAAGCAACACTGAATATTTCCAGGTCATGCCTGACAGATATTTCTCCAGCTTGCTCTTAAAGAAAGACCTCCAATGAGAAGAACAGCTCAGGTATTCCCCTGCAGCCTGTTCCAGCGATCCATCTCTACTGTTACCTATTTTATTCTAATGCTTAATCAGACTTATTTATTTTCACTGAGAACAAGAGTGCCACAGGCAGCAGAGACAAACATCTCCAACATCACCAGAGTTTATAAATAGTTTTATCCGAGGTACTTTCCAGTAGAGGACAACTACTCAGCTGAATTTCAATTATTTGTGCTAAAATCCACCGTCTCAGTCACCAAAGGGATTTTTTAAAGGATATTTCAACCAGAGATTATCAGTGGTTTCCATAAATAAGTAGAGAGAGGGTATTTTTTGCATGCCAGCAACAGACCTTCCCTTTGAAAGCTACAGAACTGAAGCCTTTTGCTGACCACCCCCTTGGGAGCGAGGACTTGAAGTACAGCCCATCACTGCTTCTGCAGAAAGAGCAGTGAAATTTGGCCAAGCCATGAGCTTACATTCCAGCTTTCTATCCCACCACTGAAGAGGCTCAGGAGTTCACTGCTAGCAGCTGCTTCACAAGGCATTGAGTGAAGGAAGTGAAAAATGATGGCAGACGAACCTAGCTCTCATGGCAGCAGATCCAAAACAAGCCACAAACAGCTCAAACACACTTGCAGGTGGGAAAAGACATATCTCCCTCTGCTAACTCAGCATGTTAAGGTGAGGCCCCAAAGGCTTACTGAGATCAGATGGAGTAAGATACTGAGAAGATGCTTCTGGAATCAAGTCTTCAAGACCATGGTCTTCAACCCAATGCTATTCATCCTCAGCTCAATGGAAAATCACCTGATGATCTCAGTGAAGCACAACCCAGTTCCCATTACTTCAGTCAGCCCTTTCACCACTCCTGTGATGCCTCCAGATGGGGTGCACTAGAAAGATGTGGCAGCAGAAAAACATTTGTCATTGTTTTGAGCACTGTGATTTGCTTGCAAATAAATTGAGTACTGCAGTCCAGAGCGCTGCCATGTGTCTCTTCATGGTTACAAAGTTGGTAAAAATGAATATATTAATCAATCTGAAGGAATAATGCACTCCAACCTGCAGCTGTAAATTCAGTTCCAGAAATGTCTGATACATTGCATGAAATCCCACTCTAATTTCATCTTCCCATTGCTTTCCATCACAACATACAGAATGGGCTCTCACAGGCACACCGCCTGGAGGTTCATTCAGCACAAGCAGGCAGCTTTGCACAGCTGGAGCAGGGGAAGAGGCATGAATCACATCAGCATTTCTCAAAGGGACCACTGAGGAAGAAGTTCTCAATCTGCAGTTACTCGCTGGATGGGAAACAAATAAAGCCTTAAATGGACTAGCAGCAACTTTGGGGATAGATAAAAAGGTATAAAAAAATAAAAACACATGGATTTTGTCATGGTGCAATGAACCACAATATACTCATTCAAGTAAGCAGAGGAAGATATGAAGGACAGGACCATTATAGAAAGCCAGTACTTAGCTATAGCATCAGCCATCCTGCCTGCCTGTATAAAATGCTGCATGACAATTTGCACCTTAGGAGCTTTCTTGCAAAGACATGGCATTCCAAGAAAAGACGTTTCATTAAACTGAGACTAACCTCCAAATATTTTCTTAATTCCTGGGTTTTCACTGAATAATGCAATTTCTGTCATCATTCCTCTGAGTTCCATTCACATCTATATCTACATGCGAATCCAACACATTATTTATGCATGTAGGTCTCTGCAGACATTATTTTCTTTTTTCACTTAGCTCCTGCAGGATTGATACTAAGTGACAGAGAAGAATTCTATTCAGACCACTTCCGAGACAAAGGAGAGCCCCCTCAAATTATCCTTCAAACCAAATTTCCCTCAAGTTACAAAATGAAAACCTCCACTGCTTTCCTGCCTAGCAGACCTATTTACACCAGTGAAGTTTCTTTTGCACTGCATTTGCACATTTGAGTGAGGCCTGTCACTAAGCTTCCCACACACATCTGATTACAAACCACAAGCCAGTGAGGACATCTATTTGCCTGTTCTCACTTACAGGGCAGCATAACCGAGGGCATCTGAACGTGTGAGGGCTGAAATAAGCACAACTATGTTTGGACTCAGCCACTTGCACGCTCCTCTTCCAGTCAAGCAGCATTCAACCCTCTGCCACCTGGAACAGCTTTACCAGTGGGTAGAGAGCAGGAATGTAGCTGCAGAACTGGCTGAAGATGTACCACTAATTTAAAACTCCCTTCTCCAGAAAAACTTGCTCCAGTTCCAGGTGCCAGTTTTTGCTGAAGGCCATGTAAACTTTTGCAGACTAGTTTTCTGCATTATTCAAATTGCTAAGCACAAAAATGGGGGAAAATGTCATTTTGTCATTTCAGAATCTCAAAAACTATCAAATATCATCACGCTTTTTTTTCCCCCTTGTTCAAGAAATAACCATGTGAGCAAGCACGTGAAAAGTGGAAGGCAGCTTTTAATACAGGAAACATTTTTATATTGGAGTATGTCTCACCTTCATAAGGAAATGGACTTAATCATATAAGAGGTCTTCTTACATTTTCAACTCTTTCAGCATATGTTCCCAATTATAGCACTGGCATTTTGATAACAGCCAGATATTTGAGCTCTCCATTCCATAAACAGGCATCTTGTCAGATTGAAGACACATAGAGGAAGATGTAACAACAAAACCACACTATGCTAGCTACGCTATTTTTAAGACAAGCAAATCAGAACCCACCACTTCTTCATGAAGGGATCTTCTCTTGTTGCAGAAGAAACCATAACTGACTACTGAAGCACAGAGCTGTTCTCTGTGCGTTAAACAACCTACCTTTCACACAGATAATGTAAGCTATTTTTAATCGGAATGAGACAAAAAAAGGGCAGAAATTATGTGAAGCAGTCATTTTCAATAAATAATGGATTATTTACTCAGAAAATAACCCTAACTAACAATTCCCCAAATGCATCAACAGACCTGAATATACTGCAATGTGAGAGCTCTCAAAGGGAAGGCTGGTATTTCAGAAAATAAGCTGACATTCTCACAGCCTTGCCTCGCATACAATGAGTAACCTAAACAAACAGTATCTGCATGCTGTCAGCCGTGAAAAATCACCCCAAGAGGTGCTACTGTTTAATACATGATGGTTCTCTCACAGCAGTAACAAGAAGTTCAGGCTCCGATCTCAGGCTGTACCTTGAAAACAAGGAGGTTCCTGGCACCAGTGGAAGATGCTGGGAGGAAACATCAGCTAAAAGAATGCTAATCCACTCCTTCGTGATATTTTCCTCCCTGCAAGCAATTATGATTGCTTCAAAGCAGAAAGAACCAAACCCTTAAAACCAAGAGAGAATAGTTCTACAAGTAGTGAACCTAATCTTCTCAAGAGCAACTCTACAACTCCAAGTGAAAGCAAGCAGAGCTAAGAGTAGGGTCAAGATACTGGTGATGTACACACCCAACTAACGCCCACCAATGCCAGCATGGGCAGGACCAGCCAAGAAAAGTCTCCATGGACTTCTTTGTCTTTGAAAGCAGTTTTCTGGAGTAGTGGCATGTTGGAAAACCTAACCAAGAAGCTCAACACAGAATGCAAGTACACCTGACTGCATAAATCTATTTCTTCAGGTACCACATAGACAATCTGCGAGATAAATGAGATTCCTGGTAAATGAGATCCCCTCTGGAGAAAGGCCTAAAGGAGAAACATCCAAGGAAAAAGTTTAGATGGCCTTGTGTTTCAGATCTCCAAGAAAGCCTCTTCAAGGATCAGTGCAAACAATTTTATTTGCTAAAAAAGCACCAATATATTAACAGTCCTAATGGACTCAGTGACTAGGAATGGTTTTGCTGCCACGGAGCTGGGAAGACGTCTGAACTGATAGAAACAAAAGGGAAAGCAGCAAAGACAGAAGCAGAAGCAAGCAGTATAAATTAGGTGTAAAATAGTTGTAGTATGTTCCAAACAGGTCGGTCACACCAGCATATGCCACTCCTTTAAACTCCCAGTACAATTCAAATAGAAATTCTGGGCTGAAACTCTGCACTTTCCATCACAAAGCCACCATTATAAGGCTAGCCTTTGGCTGTAGCTCTCTGGATGATTAATGGATTTTATGACCCAGTTACCTTCAGCAGTCTGACATGACTCCTACATGCATTTGGATACAAGATGTAACTAATTCCCCCCACCCTATAGGACAGCCCTCCAAGCCTCCTGGTTGTATTTTCTGTGCTGTTAGTGTTCTGCTGCTGCTGCCTGTGTTATATCAGCTCCAGGCCCACGGCAAGAGATCTGATCACATCTCTCAGGCACAGACTTCACTTTCTTTGCAGGACAGACAATAGTAAAATTATGACACCAATTACTGTGCAGTCATATGTAACATTTAGGAAAAAGAAAACGTGGCCTAAGTCTTAAAGAGAGCTGCTACTGCAAACAACTTTCTTTCTGTATTTTCCCATTAGCAGCACATGAAAATGATTAAACAGATGCCTTTTGGTGCCCAGCTTGCTTCATGGCTGCAAACATTGTCTTTCCAATTGATGTGGCTTCTTGATTTAGTTTGGATAAAGTGCAAAAGTAAAGAGTCATTCACTCAGAATAGCAGAATATTTGTTTTGCATGACTCATGCTGAACTCAAGCCAACTTGCTTTTGGTCCTCTGCATCAGGACCAACTGCCCACTCGCTAGCAGCAATGAACTGGCATTATTCTAGGATCAATACTTTCTATGTGTACATTCATCATCTTCTGCAGAACTTCAATATTGTAAGCCCATCAGCTTTGCTACACTGGAAAGGTGAACTTGCAAGAGTACATCAGCAATCTCACTGATACCATTCCCAGCGCACACAGGGAGAAGACAAACTAGCAGTCTTTCCAGATATATTAAATTGTTATTTGACAATTTTCACCATTCTGAAATTGTTTGCATCTAACAATCAACTTGGCATTGCTCCCTTTGGAGCAAAATAATGCTCCCAACTCTTTCCTCCTGTCCCCTCTAACGCACAGCTCTGGTGGGTGGAGACTTACAAAGCAGTTAACTGAAATATCTTTCATCTCTGTGCTTTTCTCTCATATTAAGATGTTGACACACATACATGTGCAAAAGAGGACGTGTGGAAAGATACTAATATCATTCAAAGAGATTTTGTCCTGTGGCTTCTGTTTGTTTTCAAGGTAACAGAGTACGCATTATGCATCTCCAGTACCTGTGACTACCAGCATTAATGAGCCTGACCCTCAGCTCACCTCAATTGGAGCAGCTCAACAAAATGGCCACTTCACACATCTGCCTTCCACTGACAGCAGCTGAAGTTTTAAGCATCTTATAGAAGCTTACAGACAGATATGGCAAATAATTTTCAACTTGTCCAGCTATTACATCTCCCACTGAATTTCTCATTTTAGAGGAAGTAGGCTCAATTCAATCACCCAAGGACCTGATCCTTCTACACATGTTCTGAGATGTGACTTACATTCCAGTTAAGCAGAAATGACAACAAAAAACTTGATTTGCTGACTACCTGCATTTATTTTATTTCAGGTTTTGTCCCCTGTGTCCAGGAAGCCTCTGGAAAAATAAAATACATTTGAGTAGAAGCTTTTTCAATGGCTACATTCATTAACAGAACTTCACGCAGTGCCACATCTGTACCACTATATAGCATCTCAGCCTCTTAATTTGTGAAAGGTTTATGTTCTCAACCTCCAAAGGCTGATGAATAGTCTCAATGCATTACATTCACATGAGAAGTGCCCTAAAAATGAGCAGGAATATGCATGGTCACTCTCAACAAATGCAGAGATGCTCAGAACAGCGGGACTATAAAATCGGCATGAAGTCACCTTCACTCATTCAGCAGAAGCCGAAGCAATTCCTGCAACCACCAAGAGACAGCTGCATATTAGGCTGTGACCAGAAATATCTACCACTAAACCTTCAAATGTACTGTTTATATATATCTTAGGCTGAAATTCAACTTCTCTCCCTTAGCTCACACACTAGTTCAGTGTACAGAGAGGTGTCTGTCTCTGTTAAGATCACATCAACGTAACTTTTGAAACAATTTATTTACACAAACAGTATGGTTCTATGGTAGATCTCCTGGTCTTCTCTTGGTTGTAACTATTTAAAAAAAACTTTGGCGGTCAAATTTGAATACTTCCTAAAAGCTGCTTGAAATGTCAAAATTTGCACATCTGTGAAGATGATTACAGATTTAATATCTCCTCTTCTGGTAGTTCATCTGACACACATCACTAGGACTGATTTAAGAAGGTTTCTTTTTGTTCTTTTTACTGATATCTTTCTCATAAAATTGTACTTAGGATCAGTTTTTGCGTAATACAAACTCACATTCTGGTATTTGGAACGTATTTTTACCTGGTGCAAATAACATTCCTCCTTGGCTGAAACTCGGCACAAACATTTCCAAAACCAGGAGATATCATCTTTTATTCTATGTTTTTGAGTTCTTTTTTTCCTGGTTGTGTTTGGTTTTGTCCAAAACAACTGTGAAAAGAAGAGGTTTTACTTATGTTCATGTTATTTTGTTCAGTTCATTTTCATTACTACAATAAGAGCATATTTTTAATGGGAAAATTCATCTGCTTTCCTCATAACCACATTCAACAAGCTATTTATGTTCCTAATTCTACTGCTGATTTCATTAGAACGAGTCTGCATTTCAATGGCTTTCCCATTTATTTAACTGAGAATTAAGAACCTAAGTAGCCTGCTGTGTGTCTGGCCCAAATTATCTGCTCTATTATCCCTTCTCAAATCACAGCCAGAAAATCTTCTCCCTGCTCTTATTTCCCCCCCCCCTGCTATTTCTGGTTACTGAATTCAATTCAGAAACAAACCCTAAGCCTGTAACTGCACACAGGTCTCTCCGTGAGTAGAGAGATCTACATTAACAGTGTTTTACAAACTCCACAACTACATTTGGAGATTCTTCTGGTAGCATTTGCCATTGTAAGACAGAGTTAATTTGCAAAGCACTATCTCACTATTCAATGAGAAGGAAAGAGGTTTGCTGGACCCAACTCATTACCTTTTTTGCGTCTGGATTGACAGACATCTGTAAAAATGGCCAAGTTGGTCTGAGCATAGAGTTTTCTTAAGTATTCTGAGAGCAAAACTCCTTGCTGGCATGTGAAAGGCTCTTCTAATCAGAAAAATAATACAATACGAGGTATAAAGAAATGACACGACTGGAGGATTATCAGCAGAAGGAGAATACGGGTGTCACACAAAAGCAATGTCTGCAACGTGAGGCAATAAGGGAGGAATTTGGCTGCAATTACTGTCCTCTAGGTCATGATTTCTGTCAGCTATGCTGCTGTCATAGTTGAAGGCCACAGAGTGTTCAGCTCCTCTGCCAACAATATCCTGAAGAGACAGCAGTTGAGACAATCTTTTCTTGGGCTGTCTGATTTCAGAGGCGAGACAAAACATCATTAATTGCACCAGGAATCCTTAATATGGTTTCCTAAAACTGCTCTCCACCGCCTTTAATCAATAAGCAGCATCAATAGGTGCTGCCACTGACTTCCCTTCAAAGAGACACGCTCAGGGTAAAACCTGAAAGAAAATATTTGTCAAGACCAAGGTGAAAAATTGAATGGCAAGCATTACAGGACAGGGTTTGTCAGAATTCTGCAGGAGAGATGCATCAGGAAAATCCATACTTCATGGGGATCCTAGGTGTGACAGCTCCTCATTGAGATAGTGGCCATGACCCTGCTCTGTGCAACAAGATGTCCCAGAATGGAGCTTCTATTTGAAAAGCCCAACATCCCATAGGCTTCCTTTTTCAGGTAACCAAAAATATTTGGCTCTTCTGCTCTGAAATCCAGCTCCTGTTCCCTGCAAAATTTTATCCCCAGGAGAAGTTTCTCCTACCCTGAAGCATGACCAAATGCTGAGGACTAAGGATGCATGTGGAAACACTGCTTTTGAAATAGATGTCATCTTCCTCACAAGCAGATCAGGTATCGACATGAGAAAATTAACTCCACAGCACTGTGTCGAGAATATCAAGCTATTATTCACTATTCTCCATTCCCACTGAAAATATCACAAGATTAAAAAAAAAAATAACGAGCATCATAGAAACTTGGAAACTATGCAATTTCAGATACTAAGACATTTTCCTTAGGCAGAAATACAAGAATAATTATGAGGCTGCATTTTTCCTTCAGTGTGATTCTGGGGTAGCCAGGCCACAACATGACACACTCATGAATCAAACCATAAAACTCATGAAGCTACACTAAAAAAGATGATAAATAAAAACCATGAGATTTTAAAACATAGATTTACTATTTATTATTTTTATTTCCTTTTCTTTTTTTCCCCCTCCTTATTTAAGTAGGAGGTTCATGATACTCAGGATGTTTCAATGTTTGCAAATTCTGGGCAGTCTTCTAGTTTCTAATATCAGCATCTGCAGGAAAACATCAGCAAACCCAGGTCTAACATGATAGGAAAAAGGAAAACAACAATTTAGCAACGATTTAGTTTTAACCAGACCAGCAGGAGGGTTCAAAGATTCAGAAGTGATTCATTTTTGCCCATATTATCCTTCTGAGAGAAGAACATAACCTGATTCTTGGTTCATTCAAGTCAGCTGAAGTTGTACTGTTAACAGTAAGAGAAGCCTCCTTGTCCTACACTCACTTTAAAAAAAAGAGGAGCCTCAAGCCCATCAGATAAGTTGATCTAGTTGAGGTAGGAAATGTGATTTTCGTAAGCTAAGAGCAGTTTAATAAAATAAAACAAATATGGCCTCACGCCAAGCTTGGAGCAAAGCACAAAAGGTTCACATTTTCTTCAAGGCCCGACACATAGGGAAGCTTAAAGCCCTGGGCAGGTACCTCTTCAGCTTTCCTCCACACATCAAGATCTAAAAAAGCCAGCTTAAGAAAAGTTTTACATTGGCATATCTGAGAACATAACATTAACACCAGAGCTGCTCCCTGCCTTAAACAGAGGTACTAACTGACCCGCTTCCTGCTTTTAAGAATTTCTTTGTGGCACCTGAAGAAGTGTCTTTAGGCTGAGATGCTGGAATTTCTACTTCAACTACTGAGGCAAAGTTGTAAACAGTTGTTCTTCTGCTGTTTCTGTTGGGGATCCAGTACCCTTGGTAAAGGAATTGGCTGAGAGCAAGGAGTAGCACCATTTACAACTGCAGTAGCAAGACCATCCAGAGCTCATCCACCAACATCCAGGAGATACAGCACAGCAAAACGCTCAGGAAGATTACTGGACTGAGAAGACACCAGTCATAGTTTGAACCAGCCCAACAGAAGGATTCAAAGAGTCAGAAGTGAACCATTTTTGCCCATGCCCTCATGTAAGAGCATTTTCAAGGGCTCATTTTAGAACTATTCTGACAGAAATTGCAAGCTATATGCACAATGATTTGCAGTAATTACTGAACTTTTGTGAAAAGCTGTAGGCTGGGTGCTTGCTCCTAAATAGTCAAAATGTCAAAGCAGCAAGGATGATGTGGAAGGCTAGGGAATAAATGGCTGTTGTGGAAGGTGTCAGATGATGTAAGATTTAAGAGCACAATTACAAAGGCTGGCTCTAGTCTAGCCATTAATTGGCAACCACCTCCTGCAGATGACGGCTCAGGAAAGCCTGCCAACTCTGGGCTGAGCTGTCTGCAAAGGCAGCTCTCCGTCCTTCCCCACTGACTGCCAGACAGACACAGTTGGCCTGGTGCACATCATCCTTAGCCTTCTGCCACCCACCAGAGATCTCTCCAAAGCATCACCAAGGTCAGACTGTGAACCCAGGATGCAGGTTTCATCTCACAACAAGATGCCTTTGACAGCAAGCTGCTCCCGGGAGAGGTACATCTGCTTTTCTCTAGGAGGGAAGGCACCTCACCTCCCAGCTCTCCTGTGAAGGCACAGTGAGCTGATTCAGGGAGTTCAACCCCCCCCAAACGGATTTGTAGGACCCATCTACATGAACAGGCACATAAAGTCTTGTGTCTGCCAATCATCCATCAATGCAATGCACCAATGTCTCCTACAGTAGATATGAAGAAGACAGATCCCTCAGGCTCCTCGGGTTGGAGACATATAAACAGTTAGGGCATTCGGTACTTAGTCTTATATCAAGAGCTGCAAATTTGAAACAAACAGACCTTGGGCTTCTCTGAGTATAACAGAACGTTCCCAGTTATTTACCAACATCAGTCATATTTCTGGGTTTGAGGAAAAAGGAATGGGACATTTTTGATGTATCAGTGGTAAAAAGTAACTAGTACCATTGATGCCTACTTGAAGAGAAGGTAAAAGATCCCAATTTGAAAGAGATCAGCAGCCATGTTTTTCAAGCCAGAATTTCAAGACAATTTTCCTGAAATGTCTGTAATCAACCAAAGCAAGAAGAGAGGATACTGAAGGTTTGAGTCTGAGGAGAGTGTGATCCTGACTTCTCACTTAGATCTGATGAAATGGAAAAACAGGAAAATGGAGAAATAAATCTTGAGACCTGTTGTTTAAAAAACTCTCCTCAGCTGAAAACAGACATTATTTTTGGTACAAAAGGATCAACATTTTTTTGACTCAACAGAAGAAAAAAAATCTCAGTTAAAAACCAGAAGAATTAAAATAATACAAGAATGTGACAATATAAGAAATAAAGCAACAAAAAAAGCCTACCACATTACTTTAGAGAAATATGCTTCTCTGGATTCATTTATGCTAGAAGTTTTCATTGCAGTGTCTTGTTTAGAAATTACATAAACTCAATTTATCATACATTCCTAGGGCAGCAGTTCAAAAATATTAAAGTGCATGTTCCAATATTCCAGTCCATTGAAACCCTGAAGTATATCTAAGCACATATAGAAAATCAACAGGATATAGCCTAATACAGCTTATAGAGACTGAACTTAGGCATATGGATTAGGAGCTTGCTGAGGAGGATTGCTTGCTTGAATCAGGATGTAAAACTGTCATCAACAGAAGCTTTCAGCGTGTAAAGGCCTGTAATGAGTTCTGAGATATCATTATTAAGCACATCTAGCCTTGAAACTTGGACTTTTCTCACCTTCAATTAGTGCTTCTGCAACTCTAATTATTTTCAGTCTTCATGTCCCGTTTGAAAAGATGAACTTAACTGGATCTCAAATACAATACAATACAAATACAGTTTTGAGCTCTCATTCAGAGCAGTGCTGCATTGAATGGGAAACTGCCACTGAGTTAGATTTTGTTTTCTTTCTTTCAGCTGATACGCCCAAATCAGAACTCTTAACTTTCTTCCTGGTGCTTCCTGCCAAATTTCCAAAACAAGTACAAAACCAAAAGCAAATCTAGTAACCTCCACTGTGCTAATAAACAAAACGAATAACCACCAGCTTACATCACATTTATCTTGGTGTTGGTCTGATTACCATAATGGAATTGCCTCTAAGAGCAAAGGGGACTTCAGGAAAGTTATTGGGAATTTCCATTATATATAACATTCCCCAGGTGATAAAAGTGAAAAGCTTTCTAAAGTCAGCAGGAGTTTTCCTATTTACCTTGCTGCATTTTGGATTAGAGGATGCAATAGTTAGTAAACAAACTACAATACTAAGGGGAAAAAAAAAAAAAAAAAAAAAAAAAGGTTTAGTAGATGTGAGACCAAGCTATAGGGGAACACAATGCAGGAGGCAGGCTGGGGTGTTCTAGTTACGCAATGCAATGGCCAGATTTATGTGTCTAACTTCACATCTGCTCACCTGAACAGAACAAGTCTACCTTTCAGAAGTCTGAGCAGCTTCAGATTTCACTAACTCCAGCAGCTACTGCAAGAGTCAGCACTTTGAATTATACAGGTACCTAACAGAGATAAGGACATGTCAGCTCCAAGGTTCCCAACACCGAACATCCTAAATTTTTTTTCTCCTGTTGAAAAGATCAGAGATTGGAATTATGAAGCAAAACTACATTCATTAAATAAAACCTTCAGGCTTACCGCTTCATTTCCAGCTCCAAAGGGATTTGGGCTATTTCCTCAAGCTTATGTTCTTGGGGATATGTAAATAGGAACTGTACAACATTTTATTTTAAAAAAGCTCAAAACACAACACACATGAAGACATTTCTAAAAGAACTGGACAACCAACTAAGAGAGCTGACTGTTACAACAGCTCTGGCGCTGAGCAAGTGTAGAGAATGCTTTTTCACTAAACTGGCAATTCAGTATTTTCTGTTCAGCTGGGACTTGCAGAAAACAACTGAAAAGCTGCAGTATGATGTCTGAATTGAAGGTAGAAAATACTTTGTATGCTGAAGTGCCATTTACCTGCCTACTCAGCAACTAACTGTTTTGAAAACTGAATGTTAAAATAGTTGAAATGGGCACAAATTCAGTTCCACACAAAACTCAATGGCTTCAGCTGCTCCTGAAAACTCAGAGAGTTACATTCACGTTTGCATTTCTGCATAAATCCAGAGGAAGAAAACATGCTGATGTATTGGCACTGAGAAATCGATGTGAGAAGCTATAAGCTGTCCTCATAGCACTGACATGAGCCATAAGCCTACCTGCACAGAGTTCAGTCAAAATATTCCATTAAATCAAAATGTCTTGTCAGACAGAACAGTGTAAACAAGGGAGAGAAATACGTCATACTGCGACGAGCTGACTTGAATGTGGAAACAGCTGCACTTAATTTTTCTTTAAGTGTGATTGTTAAGATTTAGAGCAGTAAAATGAATTTTATCAACTTTTTAAGTATGACTTACCTCTACTGAAAGATTTTGTCATGCCAGACAGATGAAAACTATAAGTTGTAATTTTGCATTTACAGCAGCAATTGCTTTCCACTGACTTCCCAATATAAAGAAACACAAATGTAATTTGCCACATTTTGAGATCCTTTGCCTCGCCAGAGAAACTGAACCAACGCAAACATAAATGAGATGCTCCCCCTGCTCCTTTTAAAGAAGTGAAACGACTTCAAAATTAAATGTGACAAACAGGGAAAAATATTTATCTTGTATCTTGACATTCCTTATAGCAGAAGAAACCTAAAAACTGTTTCAAGTAAACATAATATGGTTAGACTGCAGTTGGACTTGATGATCTTTAAGGTCTCTTCCAACCTGAGCTATTCTACAATTCTAAACAAATATGGCCATTTAAACCTACATAGATCTAATGGCAATAGAACCAAAGTGGGGAGATTCCCACTACTGAACCTTTTCAGGATTTGTCTGAAATGCAGATGATCACAGGAAGGGTTCTGGTTCAAACAGGAAAAATGAACAGTGACAGGTCAGGTCTAGATAGCATTCGCAAGAGAAGATTAAGAGAATTCCCAGTTGAGATAGCAAGATTATTAGAAAATGAAAAATATGAAGCCTTTAGAGAAGATTCTGGGAGTAGCCAAGGAGTTACAGGCAAATATGACTAACATTTGTACTTGGCAACCTTGTGAGTATTACAGTACAACTGCCAAAGAACTCATCTAGTCTAAATGGGAAAGAAAATGTTCAAATTCAGCACAAACAAATAAAAATGGTATCTATGAAAAGCTTAACTTTGCTTATGAAACAAAGAGCTCCCAGTTACTAGACAGTTACAGTGACTATGAAAACATCATGCTTTGATAACAACAGCTCAGGGCCTGACAGTCAAAAGTCAAACAACAGAAACTATTACCAAAAAAAGTACAGAAGACAACATCATACCACTGCAGTAAATTCACAGCTAATCCCCACATTGCATACTTTGAGAAGTTCTGGTCTTCTACCCTTCAGACAAGATAAATTGGAGCTGGAATATGCTCACACAAAAGCAACAACAGTGATCAAAGATATGCTCTGTAACAGCCTGGGCCTCATTATTCTGCAGGCAAAACAGATCAGTGACAAGATGACTGTTATTAGCATAAATAGTGCTTGATTGCTGTATTTGCTAGGTAGGACCTCGAGGCTGGCAAGCCAAGCTAGGAGCATCCCAGTTCGTAACAGAAACTAGATTGTCCTCTGACAGGACAATTAAGTGCAAGAAGCTTGCACAGACACAGGAGGAGACTGAATCAGGAGACTGATTTCTGTTGTTACACAGCACAGTGGTCTGGAAACTGCTTGCTGGCTTTCCCTGCTCAATCAAGGCTTCACATTTTATCGTCTCAAAACCAGGCTGGTGAAGCTGTTCAGGGACTACTGCAACATACAGACCACTCTAATAATGTCTCTTGCAGCAAAGCAAAAAGAGGCTCATAATGAAGTTTCTGTATTACCTGCATTTGTTTACCTTCTATTTAGGTCTTTTCTTCACATATGAGTACAAGTAAGCTGAATCCTTTTCTGCTTTAGGAAGCCAGTTGATGTTCACTCTGCAGTCACTACCTGTAAGATGAGCAAATAGCACAACGGGAACAGCAGCTGCTGCACAATTGCTCATCTCCTGATTTATCCCATTTCCACAACAAGAAAATCACAGCTTTGTCCAGCATATAAAAGCTACAGTAGGTGCTTGCATAAATGCTGTTCCATTTCCTCAACTTCATTGGAGACTCTTTGCTGGTCTGGAAGCAAAAGGCTCATAAAACGTGACTTGTAGCTTTAGTAGTTAACTAATAGGATAATGGAAAAAGTCTACATTAGCCTGGTTCAGAATGTGGCTGTGCTTAACTGCTTCTTTCACCCAAGATCTCTTCCTCTGTGAAGAATGGCAGAGAATTGCTGATCGTTATTACCAATTTGCTGAGACACTTAAAACATCCATCTCCTTACACAGAAAGCATTTGCTGAAATTATCACCATTTACACTGTCTAATGAGCTTTTGCTCCTCTTTGCAATTTGGAAGTAGGCCACCCCATTAATAGATTCCTAGACAGGTTTAAGCAGGAAGGCTATAGTGTGTCACAACTAGTAATAACTGTGCTACAGAGTAAGTACCAGCGAGCCTGCTGAGAGGCAATCACAGATGTATCTGTAAAGCTTCCTGTGTACCAGGCACTGCTTGAGCAGAATTAAATTCAGCCACAGAAATCAAGACTGGATTGTCTGCTTAATGAACGGCTTAGCACTTACAACACAGTTTTAATTTTAATGAACTGAAGATAGAAACACCAGCAAAGTGGGTATTTGACCCCGAAACAGAAAAGAGATGATTCTTCAGTTCCTGCTGAATTAGGCTGGGAATTGAAATAATGGCCTAAAAATGATACACTTATGTCCAAGTGTGTGACCTTATGCCAGGTACCTCTGCTCAGCCTTACTTTTCAGAGATACCTGGAGAAAAGCAGCAGCCCCATACTTTTTCACAGAAGAAACACACAAGAGCCTGAATTTTACTTTTTATTATTTATTCTTCCAGGAAGCGTGCTGTGTGCCTTCATCCCTTTATCCAACCTACCCCAAAGTCCCCTTTGAGGCTGTCAGATGCTAACAGAGACAAACCAGCTACAGTCAGCTCCTTCTCACAGCCATATCCTCAACAGTGACTATTTTAGGATGGGAAGCAGCAGCGCAGAGCAACTAGAATCAAACTCAGGAGTAAATTTCTTCACAAAGGGTGGATCAAGGGATATTTTTGCTTTTTATCACCATATTGAGATGCCTCAAGTCCTAGAATTATCCTTAGCTGCTTCTTATGCCCCAATCTCTGACATTAACACCATAAGCAGGAACACTATGATGTAAAAACAAGAAATGAAGGCACAGGACTGAATGGTTGAGATGACAATACTCCTGAATCCTGACAGTATTCTTCAGCTGCTCAAAACCATCACTGTATTGGCCCTGTGGTAGCTCGTTTTAGAGCAGTTAATTCCACCCAAAATCTATGAGCAATGTTGGCAATAATTCAAGTAGCTACTACCATCTTCTTCCCACAACCCTCAGCATGCCAGGCTAGACTCAAAGCTTTTATTTTCTGGTGAAGCTTTCACATTCAAAAAGCACCATAAAGAAATGTCACAAGAATAAAAAAAAGCATGTGTACATGTGATGGCTACAGGATAATACTGCTAAAGACGGCTGGAACTCCTCCTTAGTTATTTAATTATTACATTTTGAACAACACAATATACACTCCTTTATTGCTACTAGTTTTGATTCCAAATACTACATAGGTGAGGCTTTAAAGGTACAAGCCTCTCAGAAAGTCTTCACGACCAATGCTTCAGAACAGAAGCTGGAACCTGCCTGAAACCACTAAAAATAAAAGCACAGCTTGCTCTTCTTCTGATCAACAACCACAGAATTAGAAAACATATGCTACATTTTTAGGTGTCAAAATGTTTGGCACTCATTTCGCAATAGCAAATGAATTCTACAGGATTTCAAAAGATGAAGCATGCCCTAGTTGCCCCAGAGCAGCTTCCAGAGCCAAGGGAGTTCTTTGGAAGTGGAGGAGGGCGGGTGCAGCAGTCAGCAGCACTGGCACAGGGAGCTGCTCACCTGCACAGCACTCATACAGGTCAAGTCTCTGTAATGAAAGAAGTGAAGGAGGCTTGAGTATTAAATAAAGCAGTCGATGATAATGCAATATATTTGCACAGCTTTTGCTAGCTCAGATGTTAACTATTTTAAAAAAAAATAAAAATCTAAGGAGAAATACAGTAACCAGCCACCTACAGGCAGACTCCTGTAGTTATATATTTACCACCCACTGTATTACCAAAGAACTCGGGCAAAGTTAAGCAACTGCCAGCTTACAGAGTACCTTTTAAATTGAGCTTCTGTTCAGCAGTGGAGAGCTATGAACTCACCTATTGCTTAGATGTTAAACCCGAAGACAAATGACTTCAAACAATAAGCACTTCACTGTCAGTGAATTTTAAAATAAAATTACTCTAAAACACATATAAGATGACATTTGTCTTGCAGAAGCAGGTGCATGGTTACTTATATGCCACATTAAGTTTCTCATCAGCCTGTTCACATCCAGCCTCTTCCCTCTTGCTCCTCAACACCATCCTGAAAGCTCAGAAATACTTCTTCCCCCAACTCCTATCTACAATTATACTGCAGTTCAAAAGCAGTTGAAGAGCTACATAATACTGCCCTAACTACAGAGGTATGCCCTAATCCAGTTTGCATTAGGAAAATCTCTGCTGCCTCCTTTTATGTCAGCTTCTGCTCCAGACATGTCTTTCTCTGCCAGGCTGGAATAAAGCTCACCGCACCAGCATTTCACTAGGAACATGAAGAAGAGAGGTGTATCAGTCTAGAAGGCATAGAAACCAATGTGGAAGTTGAGCAAAGAAAAGGGCCTGTATGGGATGAGAAAACACATAGCCTTGAGAAAAAAAAACAACGCATCCCACATCAGCCTCAGCTGTAGGCTTGTGTTCTTAGCTTCTCACTAGGACTGCTGGTCACCCAGCACAAACACCCATGGCAAGTAATGAAGGTGCAAAAAAGAGCCAAGTGCCCAGCATGGCAGAGGCCAGGGATGCTGTGCTGTCTAATATGAAGCCAGTAAGACTCTGTTATTAGCTATTCTGAATAGCTAAACTACAGAAATGCCTTCTGTAGACCTTCTGTTCTGCTCAAAGGTAGATGGACCTAAATTTGGATCTATCTGCTGAGTCTGGCACATCTCTGAAATTAAGCTCACCAGCAGCAACAACAAAAAGCCAAGTGTAGGAGCAAGCAGAAAAACGTAAGTGCGGGCTGCAGAGTTCCAGGGTGAAAGAGAGGTTTATATCCTTTCATGCAGAAAAAAAAAAACACACCAAAAAAAGACAGAAGGCATTCCAAAAAAGACAGAAAAAAAAATCCTGAAACAAGACAGCAAACCAAACAGACCTAACCCTGCAGGCTTTAGACACTCTCCCATTAAGGCAGATTATGGGCAAGGTAAAGTTTTCCAAGGACACCAGACTTGGATGGCCAAATACCGCTGGTACAAGCAGACTTGCTGAGAAGGCCTTTAAGATGAAGAAGATAACATTTAAAACCTCCATTCCTTCAAGAGGGAAATTTCGCAAACTCAGTGCTTGCAGGGACACATCCTTCTTGTACTTTTTGATACTGAATTGTCTTTAACTCTCTGCTACTGTTTTTCCTGAGCACTGAATGCAGTTCAGTGATGCTCCTCAAAGCACAGCCCCACACATAGCTCGCTGTCTTTACACCTGCTCGTATTTAACACCGTGTCCGCAGTGACCCCACTGTCCCTCTGAGTGGGGTTGCACATCAGCAGGCCAGTTCCCAGCACAGGCTAACACTACTGGCCAGCTCAGAATATTCCCAATACTCAGGTTCATCCAAAAACTATAACCGTGCCCTTAAAGATTGGGATTCAGCCCCTTGCAACACGATCATGGCAGACTCATGCCAGTTTATGACCAGTGAGCCAACTGCTTCCACAAAAGCTGCAGACCATTTCAGGACCTGGATTAATGCAAAGAATTACCAGGAGCTGAGGCCAGGTTTCAATTCAAAGGAGCACACATTTTTACCAAAGTTTGTCACTGTTCCTAATTCCTGTTGCTGTTTGGTGAAGTTGGCAGTAATTCTGTAAGTAGAACCAAAAAGCATTCTGAGCTGTAAAAGCATTGCAAATATTTTTTCCAGAGGCAACAACAACAACAACAACAAAAAACCACATACACAACAAAATGGTAATGAATGCTGTTCTGCTGGGAAAAAAAAAGAAAGTCAACTTTTTTTTTGTCATTATAATATTGTTTTGTTTTGCAGGCAAAAGCTTCTGTCGTTTCAAAACAATACAGTTAGTCTGCCTTGACTGTTGTTCATTATATTCCACGTGAATGTGTTCCTGCTCCTTGTTCCGCTCCTGCTGGCCATCATAAGGTAAAACCATACCTTCCTGGAACAGTGAATACTTCAGAGGGGTTCTTTTTGTTGTTGTTGTTTGTTTGTCTTTTTAATAAACTAGGTCTGTATAATATTTAGCATGACAGGTCTTTGATCCCAGATCTGAAACTCTAGGTATTACCATGCAAGTAAATAACAATATTCAACCCTGACAATAACAGAAGCCTAGATAAGCAAGTCCTAGCAAATAGCTGCAGTGGGCAATTGCTTGGCAGAAAAGCAAGCACACAAAAATGAAAAAATAAAGCCAAAAGGATTAGAGTAAAATTGCACACTTCCTCTTGAATATTCTATTAGCACTGACAAAAGACTCTAAAACTGAACAGAGTGTCTTTGTAAGTTGTATTTCCCAATATCATCTTCTAGTAGCTGATTAAGCCCTCCAACCCAACAAGCCATGGCAGAATGTGATGTGATCTTTGCCCACACAGATTCATACTGTTCTCTTGGGTATGTAGGCTGCCTTGCTGGATAAACCAGAGCATAAATCACAGAAAATAATGGAGCAGCACATTCCCCGCCACTCGGTTTTTCAGTTATATTTGTATAAAACCACACAAGACAGCAAAATATTTTCTTAAGTAGGAGGCCGTCACAGAACAAGCCGTCACAGAACAAGTGAAGTTGAAGGTCACAGAACAGCCACCCAGCAAACCTTGCTGCAGAGGAGCATCACTTAATTGGTGGGCCAGAATTCCCCAAGGCAGAGGGGAAAAAGCTGAATTCAGAATCTTTGTCAAAAATCAAGCACCTACTCCAGCATTTACAAATGAATTCACTGATCCCTGCAACACCTGCAAGTAATACAAGCAAATTATAAAATGTTTTGATAATTTTTGAGTTATTTGCATAAAACTGGGTGATGCCCAAGCCCTGATGAAGTCATCAAGACCTCTGCTTTCAATTCAACAAGGAGCCCTCAGTGCTTCAGAGAGATCTTGGAGCTACAGACTCCTTTCTGGCCAACACAAATAAGACAGGCAGGATGAGCTGTTACTTCAGACGTTTCAGGATGAATCACTTTGTAGACTAGTGCTTGCCAGGCCAAAAATCGCCTGTTCTTGTCTCCTTCTGTAGTTCTACTGATTTTCAGGAGAGCACTCTGATGGCCTTTTAGAATGCAGCAATGCACTGTGGCGCCTTTACTCTGCAGTGGCAATGTCAGGCTGTTCACTATGGAGAAAACCTTGATGGAAAAAATAACCTGGATGAGAGCAGCAAGTAGAAGTGAACAAGGAGAAAGAATTAAATCAAAAAAAAAGCAGAGAGCAGGGAAATCAGAGCAGTCATGTTCCCACTTCAGTGTGGTTATTTAACTTACCCCTGTGCTCAGCCTCTGTGCACCTCAAGGAAGCCCAAGCCTTGCTCATCTGTTCCAGCCACACTATAATGAGGAAGACTTTCTAGATGCACCCATCACCCCTCCAAAGCCTTCATTTTCTCTCCTTTCACATCAACATCAAAGATGCATCTTGGTGTGACACTGATCTGCATGCAGTACGATGTCTATTATTAGGGCCTTTTCTCACAGCTGCTACCAAAGGAAAATCAAACAGGATTTCTCCCAATTAATTCTGCTGCTGAATTGGCTGGAAGAGTCAATACTGAACACAACGCTTCCCCATCACTGCAGAATAGATCAACATGAATGCCAGGGCTCAGCTATGCAATTTATTCACATCAGCAAACACTTGTTCACAGAAGAGAGCTCCCACTTTCAGTAAAATCACTTCTGCAAATACGTGCACTTCAGTGGGAATGAACACTGCAACAGGAAGGCTGAAATAGCACAAGATGAGGGCTTAAGCAATCTAAATCATCAAGTGCACACCTGCAGCACTCTGTGCTTCTCCTTACATGTCCTTCCTTCTCCTCTCTTGCCTCCTAATGTACTTCTTACCTGTATTCTAAGAGCTGCCAGTGTCAGCTCTGAAGAAGATACAGCAACCTAATTGTTATTCTCACAAATGGAAAGAAACTCAGATTTAATTCTGCCGGCTGCTGTTCAGCAGAGAAAAAGTACTATCAAACCTGATCAGAATTCTTACAGATCAACATGAAATAGTAGTCTGTTAGCCAACAGGCTAACATTCAACAAAGTGAGAATAGCAATAAATAAAAACAAAATTAAAAAAAAAAAGGAAAAAAAGGTTATTTTGGTGTGGAACCAAATGGCCAGCTTGGAATTAATATACTGGCTGGCACCTATTAACCATGATCAAAGGTGTACTTTAAAACTCACCATAGCAACATCAAGATCCAACTACTCGCCATCTATTTCTCAGAAGAATAAAAGAAGAAAAGAGATAAAGCAGCTAAGCCCCTACTAAATGCATTTTAACACTTCTCAAAGCACATCTCATTTAACAGAGCTGGTGCAGTTATGAGAGGAGCATGAGGACGAGCGCCATCTCAGAAATTTGGCAGCTGTATCTATCTTTTGGATCTATCTTGAGATTGGATAGAGCGTTAAATGTGGGAGGAGATGACAGAGGAGAGGCAAAAGCAGCATTGCTACCTCACACTATCTACTGGGTTGCAATTACAGGGATTTCAGACCTTTCTGCACATAGCTGACCAGTTCAGCAGTGCAGCTCCCAGATTTCTGAGGTCCACGTTAATCATCACCTCCACAGCTCCATGGCAGACAGCTTCCTGTTTCACACCTTTTGGGGAGAAGGAATTCAATTTTTATGACATATCTTCACGTGGAACCTTTCTCCATGGAGACAACAATATATCTCAGCAGCTTAGCGACGAACACTGCTACAACACCGGGCTCAGCACTGTACTGAAAGGCAAACTGTGCCAGCTGAGAATGCCTGCTCTGTGCTCTAGGCTCCTAGAAGCAGTGCCTGGACTCAGTACCAGCTTCAAGTCACCAGAGTGTCTGGAGAAGGGCTGGCAGCTTCACTTCAGATTCCTGAAACTCACGCATCAGGAAAAACAGTGCTCATTTTTAAGCTCCATCATCCCTAAAACCTTTGAGAGGCTGACTCTATTGCCGGTGCCCCAGAACAGCTTTAGGTTGCTGCACAGTCTTTCAACTCAGTGCCACTTCTGTCACTCACCCTGAGCAGGCTTAAATCCTGTGGCTGTCAAAACACAAAAAGGGAAAGTATCCTTTGTTCCATAATAGTTACAGTTTGGAGATTGCAGAAGATGCCCAGAGAAAACAGAAATAAAAGAGCTTCCTTTTATAATGCAGATCGAGGAATGCAGATTTACTTCCCAACAAGTTCCAGAGATACAAAACAAAGAATAATTAACTCAAAACTAAAAAGAACCCCATTGCCTACACATACCTTGGGGTTGTTTGTACATAATGCTGTCAAAACTCACATTCTGATTTTTCAGATTTTAAAATTAAAGAGCAAATCAGAATCTCCAAGAACCCTGCGGCCAATTCAAGCAGCAGAATATGTGCAAATAATTATTATTAAGAAAGTCTGCCTGGGACACAGACCGTGCTCATATTCAGAAATGGGCAGTGATGATGGGAAGAAAAAAATAATTAAAAAACAAAAACAAACAAAAAAAAACCCCACCAAAACAACAAACAGCACTTGGAATCTTCAGATACAAAGATATCATTTGCTTGGGCCTACTTATACTTGATGTAAAATCAAGTTTTGGATTCATGTTTAAACTGGTTTCTGATGGTGTTTGACTGAGTAGTAGCAGCCAGACAGTAGAAGATAGCTTTGTTTCTCAGCTCAGTTTGTGCCTCACGGAGAACAGGGCATTTAGCCAGATGGAGCAAAGCACTACAGAAGATCTTCTTGGGAGTTGTGCAAGGATAAGTTGACAAGCAGCAACTTAGACTACACCAGCCAGTTCCAGCCCAGCAGGAGCAACTTTCTTCTTGCCAATTGCCAAAATAATAAACTACTTAAAAACACAGATGAAAGGAAAGGATCTCAGTGGTTCCTCACAGCAAACTATTGCAGTAGTGCTTGCACAAAGCACAGGATGCTGAAGAGGGGCTCCACCACTCGGGAGTGCAGTGAGAAGCCCTTTGTTAATTCTAAATCTGCTCATGCAGCTTCAGCCTCTGAATGATCTGATGTTACCAACCAGAGTTCCCACATTGTCCTACTGATATATAAATCAGGTTTGCCCAGCATTATGAGAACTTGAAAACCTCAAGCTATTTGTAAAATCAGATTCTCAGATGATGGTTAACAGCTGCTTCTGATCCATTTTAGCAGTGATATTGGTAAACACCAGTGAGGATTTTGTGAACAGAGGGTTTAGGGACTGAGGGCATCTAGAATAGTTCCACTAGCACCTCATACACGCCTCTGCAACTCAAATGACCTTATCCCAGAGGTCTGGTGATATATGGGACTCTTCCCTTTGGCTTGGTGATCCAACTGTGCAGCCTCTTATAAAACAGGGCAAGAGGCTCACAGGGGATGGAGAGAAGTACTTGCAAAAAGTGTTCAACCAAAGGAAAGCCTGGTGTGGGATGATGAGGTGCTGAGCTCTTGCCTCCTTCAGAGTTTGTTAAAGGTTTTAGGAGTGCAGTAGAAAGCTGAGGCAAACTCTGGAATGGTTGGATGTTTAAAGCTTCCTGGCTTAGAGAGGTATGAGCCAGCGGTTCACATGCTAAACAACTCCCCAGCCAAGGCCAAGCAGAAAATTTGATGTAAATACTAAAGCATTATCAGTGACAGTGAAGCAGTGATTGCACAGCCACTGCTGATCCACGATCTCCCACAAGAAGCCAAACAAAATGCCCTGGTTACTATTTTCCTTTTTGGGTTGATAAGAGGTTTCTGCTCACATCTTGAAACATCTTCACCCTCTCCTGCAGACTTCCTGGCCCTACAGCTTAATTACACAGGGTTTGACAAACACTCCAGTTCTAAGACCATGCTGGAGAGAAACATGAGGATTGGGGCCTAAAAATGAGAATTCTTAGTGAGCCTGGACTACAGCTAACATGGCTTGGGAAATGAGGGTCTAATTGCAATGGCCTGGACTCTAACACTATGCTAAGATGCATAAGAGGATATAACATGTGTACCTTGGTCAAATTCAGCTCAGATGGAACTAATGAGACTCATAGTAGACTTAAAGCTTTACACACTTGGCCAATTTTATACAGTCTAAATTAATGTGGTGGCAAGGATGCGGGAGAAATTCACTTCCCCTGAAGATATGCTTGCATATGAGGCTTTTGTTGAATATCTTCCCAGAGATACTCTTTCCTTCACATGTCTCATCCTGGAAACAAGAGCTGCTAGGTTTCCTTTCACTTACTGGAAAGAAATGCTGGCATTTGAAATGAGGGCTCACATGACATTTGAGAAAGACGCTGCAAACTTGCTCAAAAAAGGCACTCTTGTGCACCCTCCAGTGCTGGATAGCCTGCCTTTAGGCTGGATAGTCTGACATAACCTCTTCTCTCTGCCACCCACCTGGGGAGTCACATGGCACTCACACCCAGTCTTCCCAATAAAGGGAAATGCAGTGATCATGCTCACAAAAGCAAACAAACAAACAAAAAAACACAAACAAAAAGTAAACAAAAACAAAACAGAGGAGTGGAGGTAGCTGTGTTATGTACACCTTCTCCCATGGAAGCAACTTGTGCACACAGAACTGATTCAGGAGACTTGAAGACAGGTGAGATAAGAATAAAGCTAGAAAAACAAACTTTCATCAATTCACTGTTTCTTACCTGAAATGAATTTGTATAGAAGAGATTCCAAGCTCAAAAGAAAAATATTATTTAGAGAGTCAGTTCAAAAGTCTGCTCTTTATGTTCTTCTCTGCCAAGATAATTTCCAGTATCCTACATTTACTCTGCAGTATTTGTAGATAATAATTACACTATAACAGGATGAGAGCACAATCTTCCATAAGTTAGGGTGTGAGCTACAAGAAAAGATGAACACTGAATGAAAGATTTGCAAAGGGTAAAAGCTCTCATTTGACCTGGAGCACAGGAGACTCACAATAATGAAACTGAGCTCTGATATTTGTTGGTCAGCAATTACATTGGTGACCACATAAAAAAAAAAAAAAAAAGTCTCACTCTGCTGTGATCAAATTTATAAGCAATGTGATAACCCACAACATTTCAGCCTAGAAACCTTACACCCAACTTGTGAAAGGTCCTCAGACAACCTGTCTCCTCCAGGCTTCCAACACAGCACGTGGGCTGATGACTTTAACACCAGGCTGATTTCTTTAAGACCGCTGACGGGCTGATATCTTTCGCAAATGTGAAGATCCAAACTCATGAACTGTAATTACTGAGATTGCAGATGAATCCAGGTTAGAGAATCAAGTTACAGAACAGGTTTCACTCTGGTCTCTTCCTCCTTCTGGTTTTCATAAGCAGTTGTACACAATTTAATTTAATCTGAAGGCAATACATTTTGTATTCTCCACGACTGTTCCACAACACAAAACAGAGCCCAAAAAGAGGAGATCATACCACAAAATATGGAGATGATCTGCAAAGCATAATTCTTAGCTAAAGAACGCTGCTGGAGACACTCTGAACTTCCCTCCCACTGCACATGCACAGCCCACAACCTCAAAAATCAGATGAGAGCTTAAGTATGTGCTACACTTACATACTTGCTTAAATTTAAGTTCTACCAGCATGGATGTAAAAGTAAGACGCTGTTTTTCTTTCTGTTCTGAGAATTTCCATAATGCACACGCTGGTCACAATTTACAGCCCATGCAACAAAGATTAGAAAGTCACCACAGCTGAGACCTTCAGGTGAGGGAAATCAGAGCTCCCTGCTGCTTATGTTGCACTTTTTTTTTTTTTGCACAGGATCCATACATATATGGGTCATGTAGGTAAGCTGAAGGAGAGTACCTACATTCCAAGTCCAGTCACTAAAAACGCAAATGGCACAGACTGAATTACAACTTAAGCCACTAAAAAGGGGTATCAAGGTATGGGGCTTCAGATGCAAGTGCCCCATAGCAGCTTCCCCACATACACAACATCACAGCAGGCAGAGAATGGAAAGCATTCCCATGCCAGGAGTTCCAGGAGCTGCCTGGACCACATCTCATCATCTATACCTAAGCATCTCCGGCTGACAAGACAGTAGGAAGGAGCCTCTGCCTTGCTGAGCTGTGCAGTGTGAACTGCCCAGACTCTTTTTCCATTATACCGTGAAATACAAAAGCGAATGAACAGATAAATAAAAATTCCACATTCCAGGGAAAAAGAAGACAAAAGCCTATTTTGGGCGACAAAGGTCTGACTTTTCAAAATGATGGATCTGTGGTCTTTGCAAGGAACCAGCCTTGCAATGTGCAGCCCACATTACAGCATTCTGAAGCTATTCACACCAGTTTGCCAATGCTGGTATTGTGTTTGTGTGCTTGATGCTTCTGGGCTACTCCAGGATTTTCCCCGGCGCTGACTGGACACATTCTTCTCCAAGTGAAGAAGGGGTTGATCCATTGCCTCAAGCTGAGGGGAAATGTAGATAATTGCTTCTCAGAAACATCAACAGCATTTCTGGCTCACTGGGGGGGAATGGCTCGACCCTGCCCTTCCATCCAGTAGACCACAACAGCTACATGAGCTCAATGCAGCTGTGCAGTGCCTGGGATTTATAAGGAATGTGACATTTACATTCTGATATTTGAAAAGCATAATGCCCAATCTGTTCAAAAACCTGCTTTACTTGATAAGCATTACTCTTCTTCCCAGTTGGCTTTGGCGCAGGCCACCCAGCACCACCATTTACTCATGTGCAGTTGCAGCAAGGGCAGCCCCGAGATTCTCGTCCCCAGAAACACCCAGACCCATTCCCTCCCTGGGTCACTTCCACAGCCTTCTTAAAGTAATGGCAGCTTTTCTGATCATGAACAGTTAAAAACACCCAAGCATCAGAAAACCAACAACAGTGGTACCTTTCAAAATACAACGATAATAGATTTTGTCCCTGCTCCAGATTCCATCTGCATTCCATCTACAGGGTGTCTGCACCCACGGCTCTGCAGCAGTGGCTGGAAGATGTGCTGGAAAAGCCTGGTTTCAATTTTATGTAAGCAGTGGCATACTTCCACTTGAAAAATCCTGCTGTTTGACAACAGCATTTTGCCCCCTACCAAATAGAGCCCTTCAGGTTTTCCAAGGTATTTTGTAGACACGAAGAAAGTTTACAGTGCCTTGGTAAAAGAAGGTGATAATCATACCTAACACACAAGGAAAAGAAGCCCCAAATAGACAAATCAGAATTACTTACAGATAGATTAGAAAGGAGCCAAGTGGTGACTTTCCCTGGGTGGATTAGCACGAAGGAAAAAAAGCTGCTGGGAGCCAGTTCCCACAATGAATGAATGCAGAGGAGGGAAAAGGCCAGCAGCCAGAGGATTCAAGCTGTGGAGGGCTGCTGGAGGCACCCTCTAACCAGACTGCTGGGAACTCTGCTAAGATACCACAGGCCTCGATGTCTGTTTGTATACCGTGCTGAGCTCCAGCAACCCATCCTATTTGAAGGGGACAACCTACTCAACTTGTTCTTTGCGACAAATAAGCTGCTAATGCTCAAAGATAGCCATCTTTAAGGTCAATGGTTCTCCTCTATATATATGCTTTCCAGGAAGGCGAGTGCAAACTCTACAATGGCATCTACATACTGAGGTCTTGTTCCACCAAGCACACCAACAAACAAGGATAATGAAGTCAATTAGATCCACATTCAGGACCCCCCCCACTCACATCTGTATAGGAAAACAAATAAATCAGTCTCTACTTGCAGACATTGCTGTTGTTGCAGTTTAACTGTTATGGTGCTGATCAGTTGATGGTTGGGCTTGATGATCTTAGAGGTCTTTTCCAGCCTTATCGTTTCCATAATTAAAGAAAAATATATGCACAGAAAGTACTATATTATGCTCTCCTTCAGATACTAAAATATGCAGTAGTAGTACATACTAAAATGAGTGTGGCTGCAGGAAGGGCAAACCAAATGAGCTACAGGGGCATTGCCTGGGTTAGCACACAGACCACACGTCCTAGAAGTTGCAGTCTATCACTGAGTTCATAGCATCATTTTTCAGGCACTCAAATGAAATGCCAACTCCAGGATAGCCTATATTATATATGTGACAATAACTTGAAAGGGGGTGGGGGTATGTAACCCAAATATGAAATGAACTGAAAATGATTTCGCAGATTCTGAACTAGAAATGGTGTCTGCTTAGATAGACAGAAGGCAGAGAGAGGAAAATGACCTTGTGCTGTATGACAGAGTGATTCATATGTATGAAAGATACCACAAATTATCAGCTACTAGGAAAAGAACTGTATTGCAAGTGTAGCTCAGCCTCCAGCATCTAACTCAATCCTAGTTGTAAAATGAGAAAACATGGACAAAATAAAGTCAGTCCCTTTCTGAACCTGATCATTTCCCACCTGATAAAAATGTAGCAGCACACACAGTAAGAGCTCCAGGACTCCAGGATGTATAAATCAGCAAAGCTCTGCTGTCACCATGGATGCTGAAAGTTAATGGATTTTTGCATCAATTGCTCTCTCTCAAAAGAAAAAAACAAAAAGGAAAGAAAAAAAATGTACCTGCATATACTGATCTCCTCTGGCAGCATGTACACAAGTGCACACTCATGGCCATATGCATACTGACATAAGATTCACAGATCCACTGTGCTAAACCACTGAGCACTTGAGCTGAGTGGGTCTTAGCTCTACCACGCAGTGGCCCTTTTCCAGGTGTCCAGAGGAAAAGATCATTTGGATGACAGAGTTGGAAAAAGCTCTTCTTCAGTTTATGCAACAAAGATGTTTTCTTCTAGGGAGCTATAATCTGCACGACTATAACTTTCACTTTTCAAACAGAGCTCAAATTCCTGCCCTTGGCACAGCATCATAGGGGACTTGCTTTCACTCACATGGATTAACTCTCTCTGAACAGCTTACCAAGATAATTGGCACAGCCACTCCTTTTCTTCAAAGCTTGCTTCTGCTCACCTATTTTCTTTCTTCCTCCAATGAGTACATAATGAGCAACAGTGAGTACCTAACTTATAACAGTGACTTTAATTACCACCACATCAACTGGCAAGAGTGTTTTCCAAGGTAATAAATGCCAATTAAACAAAACAAGTGAAGGCATGGCACAGTGCTGTATAAAAGATATCTGTAAGCAAGCTGCCCCATGTACCTGATGCAGTTCAGCATGCTGCCACATGCTCTGCCTCCCTCCTGAGAAAGGAGACGCAGCAGCCCAGGAGGACTGCGTGCACACAAGGCCACCACGCATCCAGACTACAGGTGAGTTGCTGCTCCCCATCACTTTCTATGGGCAAACCTAGCTTCACATTCTTATCTGCATGTATCAGTACAACTTACTGGTTAAGTCCAATATATTTCATTCTACTGAGCAAATAGCTTCCATTTGCGCTAAAGCTACTCTTCTTGAACTTGAAAGTTTTTGATAATGTTTAAAAACCTTTTGGCTGTGTTTTGTGTTTTAACTGCTGCTGCTATGATTTGCAATTTCTTAATCTCACAGTAATTTTTTTCCTTTTAAACTCTAGGGGATTGCTTTGAAAGATGTTTGTTTGTCTGTAGAACTTTAAAAAAAGAAAAAAGCTTTTCTGTTGGAGGGAAAAGCCTGGAAACATGAGATGAGTGTGAACTATCACTTTGAAAATTTAATAGTAAGGCAAAGGCATTTTTCACTCACATACATCTTCCTGAAGTTTCTACTTAGAAACTGAACTTCACAATTTCTCTGGCAAGTCTGAGTTCTCTGAGACTGGCAATATTTTCATGAATGTTCAGTATTTTTTCTGATAGATGAGCGACGTACTTCTTGAAAAGTACTGTCCCAACTGTTTTGACTATACTTGCATACTAGAGCTTTCATTTTGAACATCTATCTAGTTGTATGCAATTAGTCTGTCCAGCCTTTAACTGCTTATTATTGTGTCTTCTCCCTTTGGAGGAAAAAAAATGGCAGAATTGAGAGAAACTCTGAAGTCATGCCGTTTAGCCCAGTCTCCCACCAGCAATTTTCAAAGGACAGCTCAAACAGCCTCTGGATTTTATGCTCGAACAAGCAGGTGTGCAGAGGAGACTGTTGCCATGGCTTATGAGGAAGCCAGATCATCTCCTGGGAGAACTAGGAGCCCAATGCCCACTGCCCAACAAGGGCTCACATGGCTCAGGAAGGCTCCCCTTGGTAATTTCCAGCTCGCGCCAATTAAAAAGAAAGCAGATGATGGAAACAAGTTAAATGTCACTATTATAAAGCACCTTGTTAATTTCAAGCACGCTGCTGAAGCTAGCATAGCAGCAATTAACGTGCCAGCCTTCATAATTACCACACAGGAGCTTGTCTCCAAGCTTGCAGCTAGCTCTTACTCTTCTCACATCCAGAGAGCTCTTTTGCAGCCATGCTCACTGACAACAGCATTCCAGGCAGCTCCACTGCTCTGAGCAGCATCTTGTCCTGATTGAGGATAAGGACTCTGAAACACTACTGCAATATATTAACAAAAGCACAACATGTCAGACGTCTTGCTTTGGATGAACTGAGACGGCTGTAAGGGAAGGGAAGCAGCCAGCAGAAATTTCAGTCAAAGATAAAATGGTAATGAAGCATGATCAGGGCCTACAATCGTTTAGGTACTGACCTGATTATTCTACAGAAATTTCCTTTCCTACATCATGCATTCAAGTCTCAGCTAGGCAACCTGATAACATGTTTTATAAGTGAACAATCAATTTCCACTGTAGTACAATACAAAACTCTCAAATATTCCTCTCCTCCAGGGAGGAATTCTCATCCATCAAACACCTTGGTGCCATCCCAGCTTGCAAGACACTCCAATTATTTGCTTTGGCACAGTGGATCTCCAGGCAGGCATGCTCTTACTTCTCCCCAGCAAGAGCATTGATAAAGGAGAGCATATAAGTTATAGCAGTGTTGGGCCTGTGTTTATTTGTTCTGAAAGGAATGGGATATATATGCCCACTGCTATTTCTTTTCTCGGTAACGTTGTATTACTGCTCCTTGCTTTTTTTTTTTGCCTTGAGAAGGCACAGTGCTCAAAACGTACCTGGCCTGGTTCCCCAGTGTAAAGAAGAAACTTCAAAAGAAAACCTTTCAATTTCCACTTTCCTAGGGCTCCTTAGCATGCAGGAGCCACTCCGGATCCCAATTATCACTGGCTCTGCATTTCCATGCATGCATGGCTGACTGCAAATTCACATTCCCCTACATGGTACAAGTTATAGCCACCATGAGTTGCCTCCAGTAATTTTCAAGGCAGGGTCTGTCAGAGAAGGTGGAGATATGGAAAAAAACACTGCCTTGCTGTGTGCAAGCCTGATCAGATGTTTCACTGCCCCAAAGTGGGCAGAAGATGACACTATGAAGTGCTGGAACCCTGCATGCCCTGGGGGAGACAGGGAGAAATTCTCTATCCCTGTTTCACACACATTTTCCAGCATTTCATGCTTATAGGGCAGTTCTTCTCTTCCCTAGTGGGAAGCTTAGAAATGCCTAATAAAGAGCTTGTTCACCTCCAATTCTTGTTCCAGCAGAGATGCAATTAGCAAATATTTAAAAAGACAAAAAAGGAGGAAAAACATGCAAGTAAGAAACAAATTAATTTTCCCATAAGGATATGCTTTCAGATGTGCTTGTGGCACTGCCACCAACTCCTTAAGTGTTCTCTGAGATCCTAACTAGAAAACTACCAGAAATAAAGCAGTGCGGTTCCTCAAGCATCTTCGGAGATGGCCAAGATGAAGAAGATCCTCCCGTAAAGACAATTTTCTTACAAATACTAATTCAGACCACTGAATTGCTAGCCAGTCTGTAAGAACTGCTACAAGCCAGAGCTAGGGTACAGCTCCAGGTGCTGTAGACCAGCACCTCCAGAGGCACAGCCACACCGGCCCCTCTGTTGGCCAAGGAGATGTTAGGGCTGGGACTAAAGGAGCCAGACCTACATGGAGCAACACCACAAGCCAAAATCCCAATTGCACAGATATCTCAGGGTTTGGAATTGGGCATCATAGCTTCAGGCAGCATAGCTGGGTCTCAAAGCATCAATTCTGTTTGCACCTACAAATATAGCAGGTCCTCACTGAACTCAAGCTCCTTTGCATCACACTGTCAGCCTGTGAAACATGGGGGGCTCACAGAAAACAAGACCAAAATGAAAGCCCAAGCACGTGTAAAGATAATGACTTCACATGTTCAAGCAGTAAGTACAACTCAAAGGTTTGATTTAATAATTCCTGTTCCTATTTGTTTTTTTCCCCTCAGGATTTCAGTGAGATTTTGACTGATACATAGAAAGAACCATTTGAGCTAAAGAAAATGCTGGAAATACATAATCACTTTCTTTGAAAGTATTTAGACCATCTCTCCTGGGAAGGACTGTATCAAGGTAAGGGGGGTCAGGAACAGCAGCATGATAGCTCTGGAAAATAAGCAAAGGCTCCAGAATGTTGCAAGGCTGATAGATGAGACCTTGATTTAACTGTGGCTGCAGGTTTTATCTTGGATTTTATCATTAGTAATAATGAAATAATGAAAGTTGCTGAAGCCTTCATGTTTGTCAGTATCACCTTAACCAGCAGTTGCTGAATGCCTCAACATCAACTGTTACTTTTTGCCCTGGAACAAACATTTACTGTGGTAGTTTCTAGCTTTGGCAACACATCATCTCATATAAAGGGGGGGGGAAAAAAAAAGACCATTAGCTAAAAATACCTGAATGAAAACAAAAGTATTTCAAGCGCTGTGTTATTACCCTCCCTTCCTTTTCTGTGACCCCATTTTTCTTTCCTGTGACCACTGAGATAACCTCTGATATTTGCACAACAACTTTTTCCTCCCAAAAAGAAGTGGGAGATATTTTCTTGAATTACGTTTGTGAAAAACACAGGCTGATTGCTTTGTTGTTGTTAACAGTCTAGCCAAAGTCTATGAAGATGTAGGGAAAATAGCAAGAGGCCAACTAAAATGACTGCAAATAAAAACACAGTGGCAGTCCATGCTGTACTTTTCCCTCCCCACTTTCCAGAAACTGCTAATTAAATCCAGTTTTAACCTAGGGTGGAGACGAGCCACAGAAACTCCCGGCATGAGATAACACCAGTATGTGATTCGGGAGAAGTGGATCATCAATCAGCCAGACTTGTAATAAGGATATCACCACCGTGTGCACACAAGCATTGCACAACACAATTGGCCCAGAGCACCCTGCCCATCAGCACCCTTCCACTGAGCTGAAGTTAGGACCATTCCTCCAGTCTCATTCAGAGCTTCCACCTTAATCTCTCAACCTGCCTAAATACAGTGCTAGCCAAATAATTTAGGGGTGGGAATAACTATTTTGTGTGAAACACAAGCCTGGAAAGCAAAACCAGATGCTTTCATGAAAAAAAAAAAAACAACAAAACAAAACAAAACCAAACACCTGCATCCTTTCTTAGGGGAAAAAATAAGATTATTTGGAGAACTAACCTCCAAATGCAAGTCATCTTTAGGAAAAGGATACTTTAAAGAACAAAAATCTTCGGTTTATTGTACTAAATATGTAAACTCTTAAGGGTTTCCTAATAAGTCTGCTAAGTATCCTGCACAAATTTGCTGGGTAAAGAATCCTAACATGCTTCATAAAAAGCCAATCGAAGAACACACTGTGTTATTCTGCACAAGAATTATAAGCTTTCAAAATACATTTAAACATAAGAGTGTAGAAAAGCAATAGTGAATGCGACTCTCCATATCCTGTAGGATGGCAGGAAGATGGAAGCACTCCTTCAGCCCTTGCACAGCCAGTGGCTCACTGTAGCACACCTCAGCATTTTACAATGCAAGTCCCTTCCAACCCAAGACATACTGTGATGTTCTTTGACAGTGTTCTGTAAAAAAAAGTAAAATCCACTGAGTTGGCCAAAAAATGCATTCACTAAACTCATGCAAGATGCAAAAATAGTACTTTTTGGAAGAAATTCAACTGGATCTGGCTTGTATCCAACAACAATTAATATACTGAATTCTTGGGCAGCTAAATAAAGCAGCTTCTGCCCACTGAACTTTCAGGAAATGGCATTGTGGAAGGCTAAAAAAAGTTGGCTCTATCAAAGACTATGCATTCTATTTCCCCAGTGCAGTCCATTCTACCCTCCCTTTTTCAAGAGTATCTGCATTTAAATTCATTTTGAGGTAGTTTGGCAGTACGAAGTAGAGCACACAATTCCTCTGTCTATTGGAGCTATATGATTGTTACCATTCAGCTTTCTAGGCATGTCTTCTTAAAGAATCTCTACAGACATTTAAGGAGAGGGAGCAGCAAATACTGCATTGTAAGAGAAGCAAGCCAGCACTCTCCTCTAAGATCCTTTTATTCATTTCCTTTAAGGAAAACATACCAGCTGCCCCACACCTTTGTGTAAAACAACAGAACTCCATGACTTCACAGCACCAGCACTGGGCAGCCCACCACAAGCACCTGCCTCCCACACAAGCAGTAACCCTGTGCAGAGCTGGGGGCTCTCTTCAAGCTGGCGTGCACCCACACCAGCCCTAACAGCAGCCAACACTTGTGCCTGCAGCCAGGCTGCACACTCATCCTCTGCCCCACTGCTGCTGGATTCAAGCCACAGCTATGCCTTCAACAGAGATACTCTGCCTGTATTGGGAACAGACTTCGGGGATTACAAGTTTCAAATGGAGGCATCTCAAATAAAAGAATCAATAGGGAAGGCTGGGAGCAAAGTAAAGAAGACGCAGCTTTGCGTGTCACTGAGTTACTGTACTTCAGACAGCAGATACTTGATAGGTAAAATGGACAACCATTGCAAAAAATTAAGTTGTAATACCTAGTGGAGCAGGGGGCAGAAAGAAAATCTGAATGATCTTAAATCAGTGTAATCTCATTTTCCAAGCACCAATTTCTGATCATTTCTTTTCCTATTTTATTCAGTATTCAAGAAGTTCCTTTCTAGTATCTTCCCCACACACTGCTTTGTATATCAGTAGCATACAGAGCATGTCTGGGATGCTCTAATTTCCATGCAGCTGGTAGTAATTCATCTTTCACAGAGCTGTAGATGGCTGAAATTGCATTCCAAGGAAGCATGCTCCCTTTAATAAGAACAATCAAATGCTATGATTTGTAGGAAGTAACTTTTTCCCTCCACCTTTTTATTATTGGCAAAATGTCAACAGATTATTGAATTGCAGGGAGCACAATCTGTGATAAATAACCTTGCTGCATATCAGACCCAACACCCTCCTCCTCTGTGTTCAGACATATACCTTTGTTTTCCAAAACAATTCTGATTTACAAAGAATTACAGATTACTGATGGAGTCCGAGCACTGAGTGAAGTACCGCAGGTGAGCATGATTGGCACAGCTTCTGCAAGCCTTGGTTTCTGGGAAAAGAAACCAAGTACAAGCAAGAAAGCAACCTTCTGTATGTGGCAGCTGCAAGACCACTGCTGGCATAGTACATGCTGTCTGTGAGTGAAATACACCACCATGAAAAATTGGAAAAGACCCCCCAGAAAACACAAGGCTGTCTTCAGGTCTTAAATCAACTGCACTAAGAAGTTGAAGACGTTAAACCCACTTACTTAATCAAAGACACTTAAAGCATCACCTAATCATAGACTGCAATTCCTTAGAGACAAAATGTCAAAGCTGGAAAAGCAAGCTGGATTGAGAGAAAAAGCACATTGTAAAGATAATTATCCTTCACATACTTTACTGAAGAGTGTAAAAGAATTGCCAGCAGATATTAAAATGCACTGCATGTCTAAGATACGTAGGTTACTAAATTCGAGGTAAGAATCCCAGGCTAAAACACTGTAGCTTGCAGATAAAATCAAATAAGATCAATAGGGTTGATAATCCTGTCTCTTTAAGAAGAAAAAAAAATATTGAGTCCAAAATACAAACTGCTGCCTTCCAATGTGAACCCACTTAGCCACCATCCAAGCACACCGCAGAAGACCTCTCCAAGCACCACGCTGTCCTTCTCCAGTTTCCTGAGTGCTGCACCTCGCTGCACTGTAAGCAAGCAGCGTGGCAGCCTGTGGTGGATAGCTTGTGCTGCTTGGTAAATGTTTCCAGCCTCTAAAGACTACGCTTATTCTCCTCTTTAATTATTCCAAGGTCCTCTTCCAAAATCATGAAGAAAAATTTCCTAACTTCTGAAAAATATTTTTTTAATATAATTTCATATGCTGTTTCTTTTACATATGCTCAGAACTAAATGGTATAATATTTACAATATTGGAAGTCTCTCATCTGTAGTTTGTCTCAGAGACTCACTGAGCCAATGGCTTATAGCACAGTAGGGCTGCCCATTAAAAATAATACTGTATAATTCCAGGCTTCCTGCAGGCATCATCTGTATGTGCAGTTCCAGTCACGTTAGAAACGTTATTAAGAGCTACAGTATTTAACTCACCATTTAATTTTTACTTGACGTTAAATGAAAGCAAAGAGAATAACTAAAGCAGCAGTGGGGAAATAAAAGATAAAGCTAGTGGGAAATCTTCAGCTCTATCTAGAAAGTAAACAAGCATTCTCTGCCTTAAACAGAATGGTCAGACAAGGCCAAAAAACCTAGAAAAGAAATCAGACTCTCTTCAGGTCCTGTCCTGTAGGTGAGCAGAACAGGAAAATATTAAAAAAAACCACCACTCCAAAACTGACTTGGCATTCATCATTTTTTCTAGTGCAGAGATACAGGGATGCAAGTTATCTCCCCAGAGCTACTCAGTGTCCATGACAGAGCTAAGAACAACCTGAATGCAAAGCCAAACACTTCAATCTGAAAAACTGTCCTACTTCCATTGCCTCAGCCTGTATCCAGAAGTACAAAATCACTGAGAGAAGAGAGAGATGAGAATATGTCTCAGGAACACTTCTAACCCACCTAGAAGCACACTAGTAGCGAGTGGCACAGCTACATTCACTGTGTAAAGCTCTCATGTTCAGACCAAGCTATTTGGACCAAAGATGTGAACTTCAGGTACTCAAAATATTCAGCTTTCTGAATCAAGTAGGCTGACGCAGATCCTCTGTTGAAAGAGGCAAAAAAGTCCTGTGTTGCTTAATGCTTTTTAGATGAGGGGTTGGAGTGCTCAAGGATGCAATTCCCACTCCACCTCTCCCCTGAGAATGACTGGTTCGCATCCAGCTCAGAGCAGAAATGTCAAGTACCATCATGTGCACTCCTGATAGACTTGGAGAGGTAAGGGAATAGCCTGAGTGCAGCTCCCAGAAGACAAGTACACATATAGGACAAGTCCCTGTGGATCAGCCTGGCAGCGCTCCGAGGAGAACAGCAACAGGAGCAAGCAGAGGGAAGGCTGCAGAAAAGAGGTGGCCAGGACCCCGCGGTGCAGAGGTGAATTAGCAAGAGAACTCACTGAGGCTTCATCTTGACAGCTTCAACTCCTTTAGACCCAGCAAACACTTGCTTCAAATAAATTACTTCCACACACAGGGAGAAGCAGGGTTTGTAACAGCAGCTTCAAGCAGAACACAGCTGTAAGATACACCTCGCTCTGCAGCACAGGCAAAGCAAGGAGAGACAGAAGCCTGTAAGGAGCCACGCTACAATACAGCACTGTCAGAGCTGACTCCTGCAGCAGCAGCACCCTGCACAGTGCCCCTGCTCACCTCACTCCAGGCTCGCCGTGGAGCTGCCTCTGGTTCTTCACTCTGTACCCACTGCCGTTTCACTGGGAACGTCTGTAGTTCCTCCCACAAACTGCTGCAGCCCTGAGATACAAATAGCAGCAAGGTCTTCTAGCAAGGCCTAGGAGACAGCACTGAGCTGGGAAAAGTAAGTTATTAAGGACCACGTTGGTGCAGGGTTTCAGCTGGAACAATACTTAAATCTCTCTCCCTGCCATGGCTATGGTAATACCACACAACTACTCATTATCCTTATCTTAACTAGAGAAGCTCCTTTCAATTTAGCACTTAATGTAATTAGAGCAAATTAAATCGTGTTCAGAAAAAATCTTATTTTACCAGAGCTATTATATTACTTCTACAAAACTGTCAGTTAAAAGCTATTAAACAATGGGAGTTTATATCTGCTCAGGGAGCAGAAGAGTGAGTTATTAAACTGAAATTTGCTTAAATTCTATTTCCAAATTCAATACCACATCTCCAAGGGAAAATGGTAGACTCTCAGTGGCAGCACAGTGACCCTGGCAGTACTGAAACACTTGAACACCAATTCTCTGTTCTTTCATATATTATTTATTTTTAATATGAGGATTTGCATTTCAGTAAATACAGCAAACAATTGCCTTTGTCCTTTCAGCAAAATTAGCTCTGGCTAGAGATGTACTGCTGACATGTGAGAGACACAGAACAAAAGCAGCTGGCTGCCATGAAGTCAAGTGGAAAAAAACACATTCACTTTAAGGGGTTGAGGATGTCAAATACAGCATGGGAGATGAAGTCAGGGAAGCCAGAAGGACACCAGGTAAAAAGCCATGTGCGTTTACATGTCACCTAAGAAACATATGTGAATATATGTGGGAATAAGTGGTAAAAGCTTGAAGAACTGGATATTCCAAAAACTGACCTAAGCAAAAAAAGTTCCTGTTTAGAGTAGTCCTATTACAGTCAATGTGATTTCATTCGTGAGGACAAATTGCAGGTATGAATTTCACTCCTATGTATATCTGTAGCACGGGAGACTGAAAATTGCAAGCAGAGATTTCTGGAAGCGCAGTCTGTTTAAAGCAATTAATTTCTACACTATTACCCAGGGGGAGGTGGAAATAGGCAACACATCTGCAAGAGGTACCCAAGAAAGGTAGATACATCTCAGTATGGTCAATTTGTGTTCTCATGAATAATAAATGCTTAGATTGTAATATTAGAATTGATATTAGAATTTTAACATGGTGCAAGCATTCCAGACATAGGGAATAAAGTGTTAAGTAGGAAGTATATTTATCATCTCTCTGTTCAACAATTGAGAGAACATTACCAATAATTAGCAACAGGCATTAAAACTGCTTTCTGCTAACCACAGATGTTGTTGGTCACAGCAAGGTTGATATTAATGCAGTAAAGTCAGATGATGACAGCTTTACAGCAGAGGACAACATACTGGACGCTTCTGGGAAAATAATCTTTAGCACCATAGGGATTATTTGGGTTAAATGACTTCTGAGTCACAGCTGGTTATTCAGTGTCTCTCACCTGGTCTATATTTCCTCCCTTTTATTTCCTCACGAGGAGAGAAGAGAAAGAAAGTGGCACTGCTGCAGCCGCTCCTTTCTCCTTTAGAGTTAATACCCAGCATCTTGCTGACACTATGAGAAGGGTCTCATTTATATTACAGAATAGCCTAGCCAAAGCCAAGGCCACACTGCCACATGGTGTGAACTTGCAGAATGCAGACCTTGACACCAAGGAACCTGTAATCCAAGCAGACACGAGCCAAGACAAAAAAAGACAAAAAAGGCACGTGGAGGCAATGTGACATACCCATGGCCACATACTTTATCAGGGGCATTTGTGGGCAGGAAACACTGCCACACTTCTCAGATGTGCTCATGGCTATGGCATCCTCCTGGCTTTGCAGCACACCCCACCCTCTTGGAAGAGCAAGCTTGCAGCACCTATGCTGAGGTTCTACAAGCCAGAACTTGAATACCAATTCATAACTCAGGCTTGGTTTATGCAGCCTCTAGCCCTGTTCAGGTAGAGTCTGCTGCAGTGCACAGGTGTATGAACAAATGAGGAGAGGGTACTGCAGTGTGCTTCCACAGCCTGCAGTCCAGAGAGAATTTCAGAGAATTTCAGGTGATAACAGAAGAGTAATTACAAGCAACAGAACCTGTGTGTGTATCATCAGTCACACCAGCAACATGGGTCCTGTTTTGCATTCACCAACCCTGAGCTAAAAAACAAAATCCCAAAACAACCCATTTATATATGTATATTTTTTTTTCAAATTACATATTCTTTTCACAGTGGTGCAAAGAGCAAGACAAGGAGGATGGATCAAATTAACAGACATTAAAAGACAGTGTTTTTAAACCCAACTTAAAAGCACAAAGATGGTTTATTTCATGCCAAACACACCTGTGACCTTCTCTAGGCTGATAATAGGGAGTACCATGGAAGACACCTTGTTTTACTGCCTTGCCCACTAGTGCTGCTGTAGGTACGGAGCATTCAGTGTTTGCAGAATGCCCTCATAATCCAAGTGAGGATTTACTACTTTATGGGGAGAAAACACTGATATTGCTCAGACTTGAACTATCTTTGACCCACATACAGAAAAAAGGTCATGAAGTGATCTGAAAATCCAGATTTCTTTCCTCAGTAAGGTAAGGGGGAAAAAACACTCACTGTATCAGCGACTATCAGGCTTGCAGCATTGTCTGCTTCTATTCAAAGCAGCACAGCAAGAAGCAGCAGAAAGATTCATTTCATAAAATGTAAATCTCATCTATTTGCAGCCATTCCAGGAGCTTACCAGAATAAACCCCACAGGCCCAGCATTAATCCCAGTGGCAATTTCACATTCGACTTTCAGGGATTTCACAGATGAGCCAGCGGCGACTCCCTGAGCAAACGGTGTGATGTTTGATAAATTGTCAAAAAGCCTCATCACGTCCCTCTACTACATAAAAGTGCTTCTCTCCTGATGCTGAAAATCATATTAAAACACACCAAAATAGTTGTTTTTTTTTCTTTTTCTTTTTCTTTTCCTTTTTCTTCTGCCAAGATTACCCACAGTGAGCATTAGCAACCCACACCATGCTACATAGCAGAGTTCCCTTCCTCTTCTCAATGGAACGTGGCAATTGTTCACTGCAAGGAAAGAATTCCCCATAATTATAATCTGAAGAAAACAAAACAATCAAGCAGTGGTACGCTGGTGTAAGTTTTGCACTCTTAACTGACATCAAACAATGCAAGTAACAAAAGCCAAACTGTCTCTGCACACTGAAGGTGGGAAGGAGAAGCACCACATGAGCACTTGTCTGGAACAAACTGCATTGTCAGGGAAGTTAAAAGTACCTTTTAGAACAGCTTCATGTTTTTGCTGAGAGAAAACTGAGGAGCTAGCAAGACCCAGCTTTTGTGCTTGAAATGTTGGGCTGGGATGCAGAAGAGCAAACTTCACATTCAAGCTTTCCACTCAACACCACAAAATGAGATATTTCATCACTCAGCGCTTCTCTCCCCTGTCTTAGGAAGACGAGTATCAGGTCTGCTTTTATCCTAGCCTTTGCTGATCAGTTTTGACAGAGTATCCTTTGGGATGATAGCACTACATTTGAGGAATACACACAGAATTGCCACTACGTTATTCCTTGGGGGCACAATTTCGCATTGATGGGTTTGCTGACAGATGAGGCAGGACGATGCAGGCAGACTTGCTCCAAGAGCAACACGCATCCTGGCTTACTGAGAACCCGGGTGTTTCTCTCTTGGTTTTAGTCAAAAGATTTTATGTTAAAAATGTAATCATAAAAATAGTAACAACTTTGCAAAGACATCCAAATTCACACAGCCCCAGCAAGGAGTTTAACAAAGCTCACGCAGGAATGTATCAAGACTGCCAGCATACCAGGGTTACAGAGGTTGGCCTGAGACACAGCTACCTGTGACACACCATCAGGCAGGAAGCCCAGCAACACACCTATAAGCAACGAGAGAAGCCTTTCCAATCCAGTGGTTTGATTTATGCATCGAACAGTCCTTTGGTACAAAAGGAGCATAAAGGAGACAATGGCACAATTCCAACTGCAGCTCTATGAGAACAACAGCGCTAGCTGAGATTACAGAACAAGAAATAGGTCTGAGATGTTTCTCTAGGTTGCAAATCCAACCACAAGTAGCTGGACTATTCTGACTTGAAAATAAGCCCTCTTTTCCCATTTCTGTCCTTTTGTGATCAAGAGAAACCATTTAAGAGTAACTTTCATCAGTCTGCTGTCAGCGGCTACCCATTTTGCAGAATATCCACCTCTGACCCCACGGTCTTTTTGTATTAGACACAGTACGTACAGCCTAAAGCAAGCAAAAAGCCCATAGATTTCGAAACAGTGCTCAATTCAGGAGTGTGAAAATTAGTGAACTCGTGAAGTAGTCTCACCTTTAGAGTCCCTCAGTGATAATACTCCTGACAAGCAGACATTACTTCAAGAACTTTTTGCTACTCCCAGTCTCACCTGATCTACACGCTTGGCAGAGAGCATCAACAAATCCATTTTTTCTCCAGCCACCTCCAGTGAGAAGCAGTGGGCAGAGGCACTTCAGCGAGGAATGGCAGAGCTGCTACTATTTGAAGGCTGGCTTAAAATATACAGCATGCAAAGATGCGCTGTGTCCAATTAGCATCACAGCAGAAGCACATGGGTAATAGATTTTACAGGCTGGAAAATTGCTCTTGAAGAGTAACCAATGAATGCTGCACAGGAGAAGGCAAGCAGGTACAATGCCTCTTGCCTTCCAAGAGGCTGCAAAATGAGGGCAGTGTGTAGCCAGGTCTGAGGAGAACTGCTGCACTTGGGATCTGAGACCGAGTCCTCAGCAGCTTATTTCGGGAAGACCTGGGCAGGGCAAACATTGCTCCCCAGCCCTCTACAGAGGCTGGGCAGCTGCTTATCAAAGGCTGTTTTTCAGGATGGTTGTCTCCTTCCTCCTCACACAGCCAGCACAAACCGCGGCACTGAGAAGGTCAGAACCTGTTATTTAGGCACAACCCAGTATAGTTAAATGCAATCACACTGCTCCACAAGCAGAGCCGTGAGCTCCACATGCAGCAGCAGTACCTGGATGAGTCTGCCTGGTTTCCACTGCCTGGTGCTCTGCAAAGCACAGCACAAATGCCAGCAGCAAGTCAGAAATCTGAAATGAGGAGTAAGCAAGCCCAGCCCCAGGCTGAGACAGGCTGGCAGAGCAGGTCCCTTTCACTCCTGCTGAAACCAACACGTATTTGGCATTCGGATTGTCTGTGCCCATTCCCTGAGCTGCTGCTTGTGTTTCCTTCACCTTAGTAACCATGGTGGGAATGCACAAACACCTACAGCGTGCTGCCAGAGACGTCTTCCATTGAAGCATGGAGGCGTGAGGAGCGGCATTTCTGACTGAGAAAGTACTGTACTATTAACGTTCCAAAGGCAGGCAGGCCAGGAGAAGAAATACTAAATGCAGCTTTTTCCTGAATTCCACAAATCCATGCAGCTGCAGAGGGAGCTCTGTGCTCCATGGCTGTGAGCAGCTGACATGCTTCACAGCAGTCTAAGTTTTGCCTCTTAAGCCCCTGACCCAGTCCTAAGCAACCTTCTGCACCAGTGACAGTCTCTCAGTGGCTGCCTGAGGACAACAGGTTGCTTAGACATGTGGCATGGCTAACCCAATTCAGACTGGCATAACTAAAATTTCTATGATCTACAAACATACTGTGAGCAAATCAAGTCTGAGCTGTGATCTGAATGTAGCACGCGATGCTCCAGACACTGTCCATCACAGACTGTGGGAACAGCCTTTCCCTAGAGGCATCTGAGACTCCCAGCTGCAGTGCTGCACTGGACACAGAGCCCTTTTTCTCTTGCTGGAGACACAAAAGCACCTCGCTAAGGTGAAATACCTGAACCCAAGCTAAATACCTAACCCAGTAATAGAAACTGAACCACCTGTACTGTACAAGCCTCCCTCCCACTCACCTGATGAATCAGTGTTGCAATAATGCATAGGGAAATTAAATTAAGTCCCATGGAAAGATTACAGCAGTAAATCCTCCTTTCAGTTATATCCCTGCAACAGCATGATTAAATCATTCCTCAGATTTACACTGCCTACTTCAGACCAGAACAGGCTGCAGGCAGGACTAAGGCCTGGCATGTTCTTCCCCTTGAATCAAGAAATTGCCATCCCTGCCTCAATCAGCAGTAGCACAAAGTAAGCCCAAGTGTCTGAGCACACCCCCTGGCTGCCCCATCTCCTGAGCCAGCTCAGCTGTGCCCTCCTCACCTGGCTCAGGGGCACCTGCCACTCTTGCATCAAGAAAGCTGACCACCTGCAGAGAGAAGCTGGTGAGTGTCTGAGGGCTCACCTCCCTCTCTGTCCGGCACTCCATTGGGGAAACCTGCCACCAAGGAGGACAGTTGGCAGCTGGGGACATACACAGTGTGGCAGCTACTCGCTGCTGTACAGACCCTGCAGAGAGGGAAGGAATATTTTGACAAGAAAGATACTATCGTAGCTAGATGAAGCAAGAAGGTAACTATACAGCTTAAAGGCATAACCTCCCTCCTCGTTATTTTAAACAATGGTTTCTCACTACTGCACTACAGGTTTGTGCAGCACTTGAAAAACATGGTTGCTGATCCACCAGACAGCTAAGTATGTGCTTACATATTTTGTTCTCCAGGAATACTGCCTCACTTCATTTGGTTCAAGCTAAAAACATCTTGAAACTCCGATCTACAGTCTACCTGGTTTTCAGACAACAGCACGTATGGTCCCCAGTCTACACACATACCTAAAGGTAATTACTAGCCTCATTGGCACATAAGCAATATCAGCCGAGACAGTCTCCCAACTGTTTCCTTACCACCCTGGAATAAGTCCATTAAAGATGGGCCCACCGACCAGACGTGTCCATATCCATACCAGCTACGTCACCTTCAAAACTCACCCCATACCATGCAGCCACACACCTCCACCCAGCCCTGCCACGCCTGTGCTGCACGGGGACACCCCTCAAACCCTACATGGATCACAAACAGCAAACGCCTTTGCTTCCACAGCCCAGACACAAAGCACAACAGCGCATTACCTTCTAGGAGCCCCCAGAGCTCAGCCTCTAACAGCAATCACTTTGCTCATACAGACAGTGGGGTATCGCGTTCTGCTGAAAAATAAGCAGCCTGTCTGCGTCGAGGGTTCTTTTTAGGGATTGTCTGGGGGTTGCCGGCTGTTTGGGGGCAGAGGCTGCGAGGCAGCCAAGCTATGAGCCGGAGGTGAGAGATCCGGAGCTCCTTACCTGGCCGGGGCGAGCCGGGCCCCGAGCGGCGCCGCCTTCAGCACGCCGCGCCCCGCCACGCCGCCCGCATCGCCGCCGGACCGCAAAGCGTGGGCTGCGGCCGAGGGCACGCGTGGGCCCCGCGGAGCCGCACGGAGCCGCACGGAGCTACGGGCCGCGGCCGGACAGCTGGTCGGAGAGGCGGCGGCAGGAAATACCAAAAGACTGATCCAACCACGCTAGGGAGGGAGGGAAGAAAAGGGGGGGAAGAGAGGAAAAAATAGAAGGGGAGGGGAAACAAAAAAGGAGGAAAAAAGAGAGGAAGCGTGCAAAATGCGGGCGGGATCGGCGCGGAGCGGGGGTCGGGGCTTCTGGCTAGCCTCCTTCCCCCCCAGCCTGGCTCTTTCTTCTCTCCAACACAGCGAAAGGCTGAAGCCAAAGCGAGAGCCGAAGTAAATAAACAAAACAAAAAGCCCTGAGCGGCAAGGAAGCACACGCACCCCCAGGAAAGCAGCCAGCCGCGGTTGGGGTGTGCCGACTCTGCGTATAAGGTAACAGAAAAGCCAACCTGCAGGAACGGCCACGCCGAAGCCCTCCAGCTGCAGGAGCGCTTGGTCTCAGCATCCGGCCATCCTCCTCCTCCGACGCCGTGACTCGAAGCGCCCAGGCGATGTGCAGCCCTGACACGGAGGCGGGCGCGCTCCCGGCTTCACGCGTGCATGCAGAGCGAAACGATCAGCCCCGCGGCAAGCGGAGCCCCGAGCTCCTCCAGACGAGGATGACGGCCCTGTCGGCACTGGTCTCAGCCCCCCGAGGGAGGCAGGACTTGACGGGGGATCCGGTGCAACGCGGTGATCACAGTGTGGCACAGCCCCACGCGTTTGACTGCCCCTGCCTCTCCTGCTCCTCACAAACCCCACGGGTCGGTGCTGGACCAGGGCGGGAGCTGAGGCAGAACTTCACACCTCCTCCACCGCCGTGAAGAAGATAAAGCCAAGCATCCACCTGGAACCTTGGTAGTGGCAAAGTTAAAAGACACCCAACTTTCTGAAGCCAAAATCACATGAAGGGATAAAGTGACCAATATGTGTGTCTGACTTTCATCCCCAAGCCCGAGTCACCCATTTACATCAAAGTGTGATGTAAAGCTCAGGCTCACGCTTCTGAAACTAGAAGTGCTGAACCAGATGTCTGAAGTGCCCCACTTCCCCACCCTTAGCAGGAAAAGGCAGATCCTTTTTCTCTCTAGCACACATCCTCAAAGCCAAGGCCCAGACCCATGGGGCTCCTCATGCTGTGCAGCAAAGCAGTTTCCACTCTGAAGAGCAGCCACTCACTCACAGATTTAAGAAAATCAAAATTCCTCCAAAACAATAATCTCAGCTTGAATGAGGAAAGTTTTTCTCATCCACAGCCTCCAGTCAAATGCAGACTATGAGGGTTCATTCCGTGCCACTCGTGCCCATGTAGCTGATGTTACTTAGTAAAGGCAGTTATTTACTGAGCCCAGCAGGATGAAGAGCAACATGCGCCATGCCTGGCTGGGAAGGGATCAAAATGCGGGAGCAGCATCTATCTGTACTCTTTCCTTGAAGATCTAGTGCAAGATAAGACTATAAACAGATCATAAACTAGACCATAAACAGATCAAGCATGATAAAGCTGCTGTCAGTGATTAGGCAAACTTGGAATAGCCCAGTGCCCTGCAAAACACGCCCACATCAGACATTACAGGTGGAGTAGCAAGCACCCTCACCCTCTGGGCCACATTCCCACCCACAGCAAAGCACACAGCACCTCACGCAGGGTCTCAGCCCATGGACTCTGACAGCACTTTTCTAGATGGTGGATAAGAGAGAAAAACAGCAGCACACAGCTAAGTCTCACAAAGAGTAACAAATCGATAACATTACCACAATCTCTACTATTCAAGAGCTCCCACGGCCTTTTTCTTCCCATTAAATAAGCCCCAGCATCACTTGCATAGGTAGGTAATTATTAAATTCACATGCATTCGTAGAGATTTCTGCCATGATCTGCAAGGCGTAGAGCTCTATGACGATTCCAGCTGCCTTTAGGTTGGTGAGGATTTTGACTTAATCTTCACCAAGATTGCAGGGTATTTCTGTACTGCATAATAGGGCACGGTCCAGCAACGCCAGAGGAAGCATTTGGCTAAAGCTTTCCGGTAAAGTATTTTCTTCTCAGACAACCATTCCGTGATTATTTCACCATTCCGCTGCCAAATTACTGTGCAGAACTCCTCCGATAAGACTGAGTGTGCAGAAGCGCTCCTGTCAAAACAGGTAGAGGGCCTAAAAAGGGACACACTAAATGTTTTCCTCTGTGCTCTGGGCCAGTGCATGTGACATTAATGGTGTGAATAATCAAAGCAAAAGACTCACTGGTGAAACTGTTAATATTTTTCACGTAAAATGGAACCATCAGAGTAAATTTGCATCAGACTGATGCTTTGCATCACGTGGTCATGTCATTTCTGATGTGGTCCAGGGAGCCCTGAAATTGGATTTGCTGTTCTTTCAGACTTTGTACCAGATGGGTCCTCAGACTCTGCATTGAACAAGAAGAGTTGCATCCATCACTTCCCTTTGGATGACTGCCACAGACAAGACCTGGACCCATACTCTCCTTTATAAAACCCACACATGAAAGTGTGGAAAATGAACAATGCAAGCACTACTATATTTAAATGCTATTTTCCACAGCCCTCTAGTGCCTATTTGGGTAACAGCTATTCAGAAGGCAAGACATCTGCTTGATCTGTGCTGGTTATGACTGCTATGCTTGTGCTGCTCATGCACGCAAACCTGAGCTACCCAGAAAACCCCAGCAGCTGTGGGTTACTGAGCTCACAGCCCAACTGTGCAGGCATTTACCTGGTGTTTGGGCTGGGATTTGCTATGTGCACCAGCCTCTTTGCTGACAACACCTGAGCTCCTTTGCTTAAATGTCGTTCATCAATGTCCCCAGATATGATATAACCCTTTAACAAAAGCTCTCTGGTGGATGCACCCAGCAGTTATAGTTGAGGTTCTTTTTGGCTTCATTTCTCCATTGCAAAAAAAAAAAAAACCAAAAAAAACCTCCTTTTAGAGGGTCTGCAGCTGTCGTAATTTCTTAGGACATTTTCCAGCGTTCACAGCACTTACATTTTTCACCACAGCAATAAAACTGTCCTAAGAGAGCTTGTAAAGTAATGTGAACTCTATCATAAGCAAGGGTAACAAAACCAGCAAAGCACAATACGCTGTAATTGTAGTGCTGGGTGAGTGAAATCAGAGTGATTCTGCTGTATTACTCCAGTCCAATAACGCAACCCAGAGAGCTTAACAGTTGGGGCACACAAAAATCACATCAAGTGTATTTTTACAACAATCCTGAGAGGCGTGTGACAGTGCTGCATCAGAGCTGTTTAAACGTGGCAATAAAGGGAAACAGAGGTGTGCTGAAGCAACAGACCTTGCTTGGTGCATTCAGGTCAGGAACCTGCCATTTACTGTAGGGAATGACTGCAACTCTTTCCTCTTCAAATCCTTCACCTTTGGTCAACTGCTGAGCTGTTCCTCCCAAAGGCATGAGACCCCACCAGTGTGAAATGCAAATACCCATTTTGTAATGTCCACAAGACTCACATTTTATGCTTTCCTGTATCTCACAACGTATCTTCAACAGTTCTACAAGCTCCTGCTTGTGATTAGAAAGATTATTACATACCATAAGAGCCATGTGATATATTTATTAGCCTCCATTAAAATGGAAATTGAGAGAGCAATCCTATTCATATCATTGTAATTAGTACAACATCTCCACAGCCATAACCACATAAATCAGACATCAATGAATGGCTGTTAGCATCACAAAATACTTGCCCTAAGCCCATGACGTACAGATAGACAAGAAGCAGGAAGATTTAAAACAAATGAGTTACAAAAAAATAAATCAAACGTGAATCTTTATCTTCAGGCATAAACTTCATCACAGCTGCATATGATTAATGATACAAAAAAGACTGCTCTTTACCCATGTGCATTTTCCAGTGCTAAGTTCCTTAGCAAAAATATTTGATGCCATAGCAGGAGTTCCTCATTCGCAAATCACACACTGCATCTGTTCAGAGCCCAAAAATATGAGCTAAGCATGTTTGCTCATTTTACATTTTGAAAAACAGACCTACTGCTAAACCTGGCTCCTAATTGCAAGTTTGCTAGAAGGGGTCTCTGGAGAAGTTAGAAAAAGCATCCACAGCTCCAGGGAGCTTACAGACATTGGAGTCCTCTTGTGGCAAAAGATAGAGGAAAATTGTGAGCAAATGATGACTGCTGAAAGTTGGGGCCCTGCATGAGAGGCTGCATGATGCATCACAAGTGCAGGGAATATGAGCTTTGCAGAGACTTCATGTCACGCTGTGGAGCATAAAAGCAGCAGTGTGAAGATTTCACAGCTGGCAGTGGGCAAGTATCAAAAGGAGCAGAATGCCACCTTGTTTTGATACTGCAGGCTGCACGTCTGTTTACTTATCAACTCCTGCCTGTTACTCTGTGTTCCCTGCTGAGATGATGTTTTTGGCAGGTTTTTTTCCCCCTCTGTCAGCAAAGGTAATTTTTCCTGAGTGTTTCAATAGTGAGAACTTTTCTCCTGGCTAATATATTCACTGTGCAGTGCTGTAGAGCTGCTCCTGTCCTTCCTGTCAGTCTGCTGCTGAGTTGGGTGAATAATGCAGTTCTACCATCTTGTTAAGATCTCGCTGCTCTGTATTCCATCTTTTCTACTGCATTGTTTTCCCACCTTCAGTAGTCCCATGAGTTCAGCTTAGGGAGGCCTTACACGTGAATTATGGATGTTGGTCATGTGAGCACTGTGGTCCCTGTTTGGAGCAGTATTAGAGAAGAGCAAGTAAGTAAATAATCTAACATTCTTTCTTTACCCACACACTGAGGCCAGAAGATTTGGGCAAAGCAGCTATCTGGTATGGGATTTCACTCAATGGGCTAAGACTCCAGAGGGCTCACAAGCCATTCACTGCTCTGCTGATCCTGTAAAAGAGGGTTTCAGGAACAAGTTTCCAGCAATAGGTTGAAGTAAAGGCTTTGGAGGCAGTTTTGGTGCTCCATTACGGTCTTGGCGTGAAAAAATAAAATCAAAGAGAACTTGCTAACCATCAGTTTGCTCCTGGAGGCCTGGGTAGTAACTAACTGCAGCCTGACAGAGCAATCTGATATGGTGAACAAGTTCCTTCTGTAGCTAACAGCAGGCTAGAAAGCAGCTGGGATGTCCAGGATGTGACAAACTGTCCAGTGAAATCTGGGCTAGATTTCAAAGCCCTTGATAAACATGACATGAAACCAAATTGCTATTCAAAAACATTCCAATAGCTCTTGCTCTTGGGAACGTTTCAAACTAATTGGTACGCAAACCAGCTGTTACAAAGTCTTGGAGGATATAGGTAAAATGTCCTCATATATGTAAAAACTTACATGCACACAAACATACACGTAGATGAACTCTGTGTGGCTGGATCATTTTGGAGTACCCTCACCATTATGGATAGCTGACGTGTTTCCAGATGATAACAGATTTCCTCAGCAGCTAATAGGAAATGTCCAAAGTCAAACTTTTAAAACTTCCAGTTTTTTTTTAGTTTGCTTTTCTGCCTGCCCCAGATAAACTTTGAAACAGATGCCAACAAGCTTAATCTGACTGAACTGAATGCTGCTGTCAAACAGGAAACATTACACATAAACACATCTCTTTATAAAAGATAGAGGCACACAGGTCTTCACATAGGCAAGTAACAATCTCCCTATGGCCTTTTACTGACTGAGCAACACTCTCTCCATAGATAAATGTGGATCTTGGTAGACAGGCACAGCTTAGTCCTGCTTCATTCATTACTTCGTTCTCTGCAGAGAGGAGCATTTTGATTTGCAGGTAACTGAATCTAATGCCTGACATCCATCGTAGGCTATTGATCCGGAAGTCAGGAAGACAGTCACAAATCTGATCTATGGGTAGCTTTGCAATAACGCTGTGTCATTTTCCAAAGTTTGTGGCTGCTTCTAAACATTACAGAATGTGTCTGTTCTCATACTTGACCCCTTTCATTTTGCCTGACTCTTGACTCATTCTCACAGCCAGCTCATCTCCGATAAATCATAGAATCTCTCATTGCCTTCTTCTTGCTTTGCTCTCCAAAATCCATTTTTGTATACATCTGTGATTGAGCAAAAAGTCTCCTTAACTGTTGCAATTAATTTTATGAGTTCTTTTCTATTGCTGGTGCCTCCCGTGAACAGGACACCTCAACTTGCCACAGGGACTTAGAGGATATCAGGACATGAAAGAGTATGATGATATTTCCTGCTGCTGTTGAAGGAGGGCTGGCTTATTGCTTTGTCTGCACCAAGAGCTACCAATATTTTTTCCTTCTTTTGCTGTAGGTAGGGAAACCCGTTCAGCGTTCCTGTCACAAATTAATTGTAGAAGTAAAACAAAAAAGTGCAAAGTCTCAAAGGAAGATCTTCTTCCCCTTAACTTATCTAACAGTATCAAAGCCTGTGCTCTGAATTACAGCCCAGTAATGACACATGTGAAGGTTTGTTTCAGAACAAAATTTCTGTCTCTTTTATGACGTAGAGAACTCAATTTGATCCCACAGCTACTGACTAAATCTGTGCTACTTAAGTCCAAACACAAAGGCAGTCTTGCAGAGGATGGCTGAATTTAGCTACTATTTTTGTCTTGAAACTGTGGAATAATAGCCCAGGAAGTATGAGGTCACTGCAGAGAACTGTAGATATTTGCTCCATCACTTTGCAAATAAAATTATTAATGTCCCAGTTGTTTTCAGACCTAATGACTTTAGTTGCCCCACTGGTAATTATAACATCTCCTGATCCACTCATACAGTGAAATCAGGGCTGCTGTGTGCATGGCTTTCTCACCCTACTGGTACATAAGCAAGGAGGAACAGATCCGCATTATTAAGCTGTTGGTACTGAGGATGCAATATCCACACTATTTGCATTTCAGAGAGTTGGCTTTGGAGGAGCTCTGATCTTGTACTGTCAAGTGAATTAGGTATGCTCCAAGAGTGCGTCTCCCCATACTATTTCACTGAGTAGGAATCCAGATTCCTGTACTCTGAGGCTGCTCTGGCTGTGAAGATATGAGCAGAGTGCTGACTGAAGAGAGAAAGAAAATCTAAAATGATGGAAAAATATACTGCTGAATCTTAATAGGCAGATTTTAGAATAACGTGTCACCTTATCTATTGACTGTCAGTAGTTCCTTAGATTTGTATAACTAAGCACGTTGCTTAGTCTTTCTATCACATGCTCTGATGGTTACCTGGTGGGGAGGATCAGAATCCTTGTTCCTAGTTCATGTCTCAGAGATGACAACAGCTGTGGGACACCAGTGGAAGCAGAACCCATAGCCAGGATATGCTATTTCCAGACATCTGCTGGGTCTCTGCTGAGAGCAAGCCTAGAAATGGGGCCAAATGGGGATGCTTTCTTCAATCAGCCACTGTCCTAAGGCAGTTTTATGCTACAGTTTGGAGTAAATGTAGATTTTAATTTCATGGTAGTGAAACAAGGATTGAAAGTGAGACTGACTCCTATAGATAGATATCTTTCTATAATAGCAATCCATGAAAAATGTACCATAGAAGTGAACAAAAAATGTTCTCTTTTCTTAACTTGAAATTGTAAAATATACAAACAAATGAAATGTGTTAATTTAAAGTGTTGCTACTTCTTTTTATAACTACGTGACTCAGGACTAGAGGAGTAATATTGGTCGTGCAAATCTGAATGAAACCACAGCTCATGACCATCAGTGCTCTCTTTCTACAAAGAACAAGAGACCTTCTGGGACCCTGTGACATGCAGTTAATTCTTGTCCCACTTCCCCGTAAATCCCTGGGTACAAAAAAAGAAACAGAATAAACAGATGATATGATTTATGATGATATTTCCTGCTGCTGTTGAAGGAGGGCTGGCTTATTGCTTTGTCTGCACCAAGAGCTACCAATATTTTTTCCTTCTTTTGCTGTAGGTAGGGAAACCCGTTCAGCGTTCCTGTCACAAATTAATTGTAGAAGTAAAACAAAAAAGTGCAAAGTCTCAAAGTCTCATAAAACAGAAAGCAGAATAAAGAAAAAAGTAAATTATTTTCTTTAACTGATCTCAGGAGAAGACAAATAATTGCCCTTAAACATGATGAGCTAACTTTGTAATACCTTGCAAAAGTGTCTTAAGCAGCCCTTGGCCAAAGGATTACATGGAGTTTTTTTTTTTCTAAGAGTAGAATCCAAGTAAAACTTCCTGGGCACGGTGTCACATTAAAATCCTAAAATTCAGTCTATTTTCATCAGAGCTGAGCCAAGCATCTCAGCCAGCTTGTGGTTTTGCAGTAAGACTCCATGCCTCTCAGAAATCCATCAAAATTTCTTGTGAAACCAGATGAAACCAGCCAGAAAGCTCTTAGGAGACCCATATCATCAGAGATACATACACAGAGCTCTGCTGGGTCAAGTCAGAGTGAAATCTGGCATAAAGATCATCATCAGCCAAGGGTTTGGAGAACATTCCATATTTCCCTTCTTCACCTGAGAAGGCTGTTTGGAAGTTGGATCACTGGATTATGTCAAATGGATTGGTAGAACAGTTTTCTCTTCTTTTGAATATGCACTGCTTCTTACAAATCCACTTACACATGTGCACACAGTTTATTTGTGAGCAGATGTTGCTTTTCACAAAATTATGGAGCTACCATCTGTGATGAATACTACTAAATAGTTTCAAAAAGCCTATTCTGCAAGCTAGTGCAAAGTAAACAGCCTGAAAGAGAGAGGAAGGCCTGGTGAAGAAAGTAAGATCCTCATCAGACCTGGTCCCACTGCTGAGCTCTGCTTCTGAATTTCTCTGTGCCAAATGTTATTGGTTCATAGCCCTTCATACGCAGAATGGAGCCTTTCCCAAAGATTTTTTAACTTAGATTTCAAACTCTTGACATCAGTGGGTTCTTACCCACCACATCTAGAACTGTAATTATTCCTATTCTGATAAAAAACAATGTTTTATTTCAATAATTCATGTTATCATTCGTAGAGAGAAATACAGACATTGGCTTGTTCTCCTCTATCACTTTTTGTGGTTTTATTGGATTATTCTTTTAGAAAAACAAGGTATTTCTAAAAGCACCAATGTGTTTTTAGAATGGAAGATGTTTTCTCAAATTAAAGGATCTGTAAAGTAGTAATGCTGTGTCTAGAGAAATGGAAAATCAGTCAGAAAAGAAGCCTGTGTTTCTGTGTTCAAGCTGTTGACAGCCTAGGGAAAAGAAACAAACCAACAAGCAAAAAAAACCCAAACAAATAAACCAACAACAAAGATCTTCCCGTGCTGACAAGTGTCACTGACACTGACTGACAAGTGAGTCAGGAAGATATACCCTACATAACATAATGCTAAAAAGATAATACTAAAAACTGGTGGTAATTTCTCTTCCCCATCCTCTCTCTTTTTTTTTCTTTTTCTTTTTAACAGAAAGAAAATCTTGCTTGGTATGCAAATTGGGTGCTTGCCAGGGGGAAGCTAGGGGTGGAAATGCAGGGCAACACTGGCTGGGGAGGGAACAGGCTCAATTCTTACCCAAAGCACTGGTAAATGGCATCGGCTCCAGAAGACAGAAAGGGTTAGACACCTGGCAGTCGCTTGGCAGACTCTCAGCTCACTTGTAAAAGGAAATTCTGTTTTGTTAAAACAAGAAGAAAAATTTCTAAACACAGAGAGAGTATAAATAGACTTCTGTGAGCTTGTCTGTGCAGATTTTAGTTATACTGATCTAAGTAAATGACTCTTGTTAGACCAGACCAGACATTCTGGTATTAGCTGAAAATTGGATTTTGCCGGGATAGCTATAAGAATTCATGCAGCAACACAAAGTAAAAAGGGCAAGCCTTGATTTTAGACACACAGTGCCCTCTTGGGAAGTAGTTCTGGTTTAATTACAGAGGTTGAAAAGGTCTTCTTTTCCTGTTCTCTTACAACCATCCCAACTCGATAAGCAATGTTTGAAGAAAGATGGAACTGATTGCTCTGCTTTATAATATTCCCCTTCACCTGAACAGATGCCAAGTCATCTGACAAGTATTGCAATTGCAATGTCAGTAAACATTAACCATCTCACTTTTCAAGAAACAGCACAAGAAATTCAAGGGAGTAAAGGACAGGGACGTGTGGAAACATTTCCCAGAATACCAAGCTTGAAAAGCTGCTGGCATACACAGGGTAGATGATTAAATATATTAACATATTTATATTTAAATATATTTAACCTGCAAGGAAATGGGGAGGTAGAGTTCTGGAAGATGTGGAGGTGGGCTCAGCTTTCAAAGAAAGCTAATGCTCTTGTTAACATGATCCTCTTATTCCCAGTCCTGATGAAAAAATGAATTTTGGAATCACTGAAGTCAGTATTATGAATTGCTCTGTATGAATTCTTTTGGAGGAATTGTATGAGAAGTTTCCTTTGAGGGTTTCAGATAATTGCTGCCATTTTTTTTGACCATATTGTGATGGAAAAAGCAAAATTGAAATCACGCCTGCAAAAGCACATATGTACAAAAGACACATTTCCAACCAGGTCTGAATATAGCTATCCTCTGCCCCCGTTTTTCCACAGCCACCACAAGACACAACAGGTTGACCAAAAGGAGGGCAGTTAGAAATTCCATTAGAGGATGGCAGAAACAGTCACCACTGAAGGATACAAAGACTTTGTGCATTAACAAGCACGACTGTTTAGTGCTGCAGATGCCACAGCCCTGCTGTCCCAGCTGTGCATCACCAACACGGTGACAACAAAGCCAGCAGTGCTTGCACACATGCAAAACAGTATTTTAAATATCATACTGCTTAGACTGAGCTGAATGGGCTCAGCTCTCTGCATGCCAGACCTCGTGAAACACACATGAGGTAGTGCAAACAGGACAGTCCTTTCAGTGTCCTTCAGTAGAAGTGGTTGCAGTGAAAACAGTTTCAAGCTCAGCCACGCAGATTGAGGGATGCATGTTATCAACTATAGAAACACCTCCCTGTAGCCTTCACACTGGGCACGTGTGAGCGTCTCAGCTCCTGTGAGCACCTGTGCAACCATAAAAAAAGTACATACAGTCAGTCAAAAAGCAAAATAACTACTCAAAGTGAGAGTCTTAGCTCTGCAAAAAATTGCTTACAGAAGTAAATCTTATCTGCCTTAACAAACCTCCTTGAAGGAACATAGCTGCTCCCTGCAGCAGCTGTTTGACAGGAACCACACACACTGAGTGACTACACATTCCTACCCACAGTGCTGCCTTTTGGCACTTATTTCCAACTAGGAAGGCAAATCTTTAATAGAAAGAGCAAGAGCAGTAGAAGGGTAAAGTAGAGATAGACAAAGTTTACTAAAAAAATTATCTAATGTACAACAGCAAGTGAATTAGCAGAGAAAATCAAGCAGTCTTATGGTATTTCATGCCTATCAATCCCATAAAGGCAGAGATGGTGACTATTCTTCAACTGACTTAAGAATCCAGCAACCACAAGACCAGTTAAGAAAAAAGCAACACAGCTCCTCATTAAGTGCTCTGCGAAAATCTAGGAACTCTAGATGGAAAAGGCCTTGTAAATCAGCCCACATTTTCTCTGATTGTTCAGAATCACATGTGCATTTAACTCTTCTTTCTATTTCACACTCCATTTCTAGTGATAAATGCTCATGTTCTAGATGGATGAAAGCTGAAGCAGATGTTTTCCACTCGCAGTGCCATTCTGATAACTCTGAGCTAAAGGCTGAAATCCTTAGCAGATTAGAGGCTGCAACAAAAAAATGAATAAATGAAAGTGGGGAATACAGGTGAGCCAACTGATTTTATTTCAGTGGATAACAGTGCATGAGGATATGTAATCTCTAAGCTGATCTGCCAAAGGAAAGATTAAATGGCAACATTCCAGCACTGAGACCTGCAACTCTCATCTGCTGAAGCATCTTAATGTGTGACCACACATCTTTTTAGCAGAATGTCATTGTGTATACTCCATTATTTTATTAAAAATGGGGTTTTCTAGGTCATTTTTTTTTCATTGAAGCAACAGCAGTAAAGTTTCTGTCTTATATGTTCCTATGAGTTTGTTACTATTTCTACCATCAAAAGTACTTGCAGCTACTGTGTGATTTAACTGTGGAAGAGGAAGCTATGAGAAACATCTCAGTTTACACTAATATGAAAATTTGAGTGGCCTCTATCTAATGGATAGACAATCATTTTAGAGAATTTAGAACTATTTTTACGTTCCTTCCCTGAGACTTTGAAAGTCCTTTTGAATGATGAACCTTGCACAGTTCTGTAAGCCAGCTTCCAGTGGGGTGGTACATCTGTTAATGAAATTTTCCACACTGTTGTTTTGTATCATGGCCACTTCTGCTCGCAGAAGGTGTTACTCCAAGATACTGTGTCTTAAGTTATAACCAAGGTAAACCAACTCAGCTGAGACCGTGCAATTGGAAACAGAGGGAAAAGGTCTAGGTCTGTAGCACCAGGACCACAAAGAGTCAAGAACTGGCTAAATAAGCACCAGCTCAATAGCTAACGTACCAACTAAACTTTTTCTTCTTTTTTTCCCTAAAGACTCTCATTACCCTCTTGAAAGCATACAGATGGCAACATGGGTCCGGTCACCCAGTCCACTATACTGCCTCAGACAGCAGCAGATATTTCAATGTCAGTGACAGGTAATGCATAATGAATAACATCAAAGCAATAACACCAAACTGAGCGTGTACCAAGACACTGAGGTCTGTGTGGGAATACTTCAAGTCTACTGACAGGCTCACCAGGGACAACCTCCTTACAAAAAGATGGCTTCCTTAGAAAGTGAGATCATCTTTTCATGCAGAAAGTCCCAGCTCTTCCTCTCTTCCCCAGGAATACTCCTGAAGACCTAAATTTTGTTATAAAGATCGTGCAAAAATCATGATGGTGATGGTATATAACATGTTGAGATGACAGGTATGAATTGAAGAGCAAGGAGGTTGACATATTCCTTTAAGATTTGCTAGAAAAAAGCATTTCCAAAGCCATGAACCTCTTCCTATTTCCTCTCAAGAATCAATCTGTATTGTTACAGATCATAATATGACTTCACTGAGAAGTAACACAGAACTAGCAATTTCCAGGTGTTCATTCTGAGACACAAAAATCCCCAGCACTTCAGTCCTCATGTAGCCACTTGGATCTCTGTCTCCGGATTGCTTTTAACCTTCTTCAGGCTTCCACTTCATGAATTTGCTATTAAGACTCCATTTACTTTGTTTGTGCAAAACCTGTACCTTTCCTGGCTCTTCAGTGACACCTTCTGGGATAAGAAATTAGCAAGACAATCTGGGCTTCCTGCAGCTGTTTCTACCTATGCAGAGAAGCCAAGGGAGATACCTGGGATTTAGTTCCCAAGAAACAGTGAGTGCAGAAGAAATATTAGCCTACTGCACTGCTCTGCCTACACAGCATCCTGAAACATAGGATCTCTCCAGAGACTGACCAGGAGATGAGTCCCAGCTGGACACAGATATGTAAGATTTCATTTTTCCCAGCATAAATTCATTTCTTGAAATGGTGATTGGGGGGAAGGGGGGGGGGGGGGGGGGGGAAACAGCACAGATTAAAGTAGAAGTTCATATTAAAATATTTAATTCTTAGTGAGAGTAATCACATCTTTGTTTGACAGCAGGTTTTAGATGAGGCTATGGTGTGGACCCAGAGGTGCAATACTTTCATTTCCCTGCAACAAAATGTACTGTAAAAGGCTGGACAACTGCTCCTACTCCAGTGCAGCCCTGGCTGCAAAACACAGGGGCAAACAGGGAGGTTGCCCCTAACTGCAGAGAAAAAACACCTCTCCATCTACACTCAGGGAAGCGCGCTGGGAAGATGAGCACAGTGTTCCAGGCAGAGTATTTTCTCACTGAATGTGCTCAGTATTAGCTGAGAAAGAGACTGCGCTTACCAAAGAGTATCTTGACCATTCATGCATGTATACCCACAGGCTTTGGGGGGTGAAATCCAAATATACAGCCATTCAGAACAGAAGAAACAACTGATTTTCCTTTGTACATTACCGTAACTAAAGTAAGTTTACCTTTGATCATATTGTGGCCATCAATGACTTACATGGTACTTTGGGGCATTTTCAGTCTGCCTATCCTGCATAATTTATTGATGTATAACATACTATCAAAAAAAGGCACCCTGGGTGTCAGTTCTTCATGCCTTACGCAGCTACTGAATGTTTTGTAAAAATAACACATAGTGGATTAAAAAAAAAAAATCAAATATTTAAGTTTGCACTCTGTAAGTTGGCACACAGCATGTTTTCAGCCAACCTGAACAAAAAGTAAGCTAAGAAAAAGGCATCCCCTGCATCCAGGGCATCAAGCAGTAATGCTGACACAGATAATGCAGTCCAGACCCAAAGGCAGAGGGGCAACTCTAGAAACTACATTAGTGTGAGAAATGCTCAGTAGGGTTACAAAATGTGTGTTGTATGCACTCATCATTGCAAAGGTAAAGTGCCTCCACCAAAACCAGTGAGTACTTAGGGTCCTAAGAATGTGAGATCTTGCTGAATATGTGGGACCATGTCTTGGAATTGTTCTCTTGCTATGGCTTTTGCTTTGGGCACCAAAGAAAACTAATCCTCAAAGCACCTCTGTTTCCCTTTCAAACTGGAGCATTATCTCCCACTTATGAAACACCAAATTATATATATATATATATATTTTTTTTTTTTTTGGTGGGGGGGGGGGAGGTGGAAGGGACGGGACACAAGCCTGACTTTTTCTTAGGAAAGATAATATATGGGAAACCACAGAGAGCTTTTCTTGAGTATTTTGAGTTCTTTCAGTATATCAGAGCTTATCTGTGGATTTGAACAGTTTGCTGTCACCCATTCTTCCAGGCTTAGAAGACAAATAGCACACAAACTGTAAACCTTTCTGATAATAAGAATGCAACAATATTTCCTAGCTTTTTCACTTTAAAGACACATGATCTTCTGATTATACTTTGCTAGTGTTACTGTGACAGCCTGACCCAAACTGGGGCCCCAACATTTCTAATACAAAACACTAACATTTGACCTCCCTAAAAACTGCTGTCTGTTGTCCTTAAGAGCTCTGCATACCTTCTAGAGATCTTTCAGTAGCAGTATTTGCCATAGGATGCATCCTGCCTTGTCCCTCTGGAAACCCTGACTCACTGAAGTTCAGCAGCTACTGATGAGTGTAAGTCAACCATGTTCTGATCTCAGAGACTCTTGCCCAACACTTTAGAATCTTCACCCTCAAAACCGGGTTGTCCTTTCCATTTGCAAATTAATTTTTGCAAATGACTTCTGCAAATAACAACTTTGCAAATGATTCAGGTGCAAACTTACTAAAGGGACTGTGTGCGCTGGGGTACAACGTGCCTCAGCCAACAGGGCAAGGTAGTTTGGGTCTCAGGAAGGAAACAGTATAACTAGATAAAGTAGGCTAAGCAGCCTCCACTCACTCTGGACCCTGTGAGGTGTGAGCCATTGGTCTTCATCATGTGGCTACCAATGTGCATTCTGATGTACTCATATTTTAGGCACTCTTCGTGGGGATACTATCAAATAATTCATGTGCAAAGCACTGAGAGTTGGGATAGAATTACAGCTGCACTCAGTGTGACATACCATTCAGAGCAGCAGAGAGTTAGATTTATGCCCTTTTGGGATAATATTTACCACTGACTCTCGCTGCTCAGTAGGAAATACAGTGTGGTTTTAGTATAGATAAAAGGTGAATGAATTGCCCTGATTATTGCAGACCAGTGACTTCTGGGCGAGGGTTATCTTTATTTTCTACACCGTTATCAACTCTGAGGGATTGTAGACTGGTCTGGCATCTAGAAGGACTCCCCATATCTTATAATAAGGCATTACTTACTAGACTGGAATAGCCACAAAGCCAGCTAAATCCTCAGCAAAGCACCAGCTGTAGAAATGTACAGAAAAATTTTTCCCTGGGCTTTGCTCAAGTCTTGGCTGCTTTCCTGTGAGTGCCAGCAAGAGGGCCTCTTCCCACTAACAGCATGATTGCAGGACAGGCATCCTAGAAATAGTGTGTTAAGCAGAACTATCTGCTTTTACACTGGTCAGCCACAGCTCAGCTTATCTACCAGGCTGCACACACAGGGCTGAGACCATGAAAACACTGGAGCTGTGAATATCTGGTAAAATGCTTGAACACCTGAGTGCCATGGAAGCTCAAAGGCTTTGGGCTCCCCTTGTTACCCTGGGCCTTTGCATCAGAGAAGGTGGCTGCACTCATGAGAGATGAGCAGAATTCACCAAGGTCAGGCAGGTTGTAAGTGCTCTATCATCTCTAACTACGAGGCCTGAAGAAACCTAAAGATTTAAGGCTTGGAAGTGTCTCATAACACCATTATTTTTCCAAAAGATATAACAACAAAGCAAAGTTAAGCAGAAGTTCAGTAGTAGTAGGAGGAGTTCAGAAGTCATAGCAGAAGTGCTTTAACAGCTACTGTAGGTCTATGGAGACTGCTAAGAAAAGTTGGATGGTGTACAGATCACAGTTATTGGCATAGATTTTGGGACACCAGCATAGCCGTGGAAATCACCATTGTCAAATCTTCAGAAATTCAAAGAGAAGGTATTCTTTTAGTACAGAGAAACATGAAAAAGAGGAGGAAACAGGAAAAGGAATTTCACAAAATAACTGTTTTATTTTATACATATTTGTGGGTTCTGTTTTCCCCTTGCACAAACCAATGACAAAGCCATCTTCAACTGCATACTCAAATACAGAATTAGCTTCAAGTAGGGCTTAATTCTAACTGAAATCAAAATGAGTTTAATCACATTTCTGTATTTATGCCTAATTCACAAGTCTGCTAATACTCTTACAGCTAGACTGTTCTGAAATAAGTGGAAAAAGACAACATCAGATACTTCAGGGTGAAAAAGTAATTTGCTACTTCCATTGAGCTGTGAGGACAAATAGTGTTATCTTTCACCAAGAAATTACATTGCCCCGTGTTACGACAAAGAGAATTTGTCTTCTTGGCCATTTCTTGGTTTCTATCAACTGACAACGTCTCTGCAAGAATCACAGGGCAAGATACAGCCCCAAATTCTTAGGGCAAAAGTTAAAATGCAGCCAATTTCACAAATGCAGCAGCTAATAATTGCTAAGAATTATTCAGGCTGACCAGAATTTCTTAGACTATTATTACTGTAAAACATCAGAATGAACACTGAATGTCTAGATCCTAAATACCACAATTCAGCAAAACACTTCCATACTTTCTTCTGTCTCAGTGAAGTGGAGCTGAAATTAGACAACACTCCTTTAGGAGGCAGTTTATGCCTTAAAGTTGCTCATTTCTGTGAAGAACAACACACCAACTTCTAGAGCTTACAAGAACTAGAGCAACGTCTAAGGAATCCACATTAAAGAAAAATGTATAAAGATTGTCTTTGAATATATATATAAATATGTATATTCAGAAATGTATATATATTCAAAGACAATTTTAGTACTTACATCTGGTACAAACCACAGTAGTTCATGCCAACATCATGGATAGAAACATAGAAGATCACTCAATGTTTAAATTGTCCTGTAAGTCAAGAATACATAAAAAGATCCCCTACTTGTTCCAGATCGTTTCCAGTGGAAGGCTGACAGAATCAGCACACCAGAAAGTTTCTTGGTAATGCAGTGTGACATATCCTCACCTTATTTTCCCTTCCTATGCTATGATTTGTCACTCTTCAGTCAAGAAGCCAACTTCCTATTTTCCAAACCAGACAGTTTCCTTTCAAATTTCTTCAGGAAGAAGAAAACACACATCAAAACTCTTCCCATATTCACATGATTTTAGAAATGACATCAGCTTCACGTGTTCAGCTGATGCTATGCTGGCTAAGGACCCATGCTGAACACATTTTCTTCAAGTCCCATTCCACATGCCTCTGTCCATCAGTGCCATGCTCCAGGGGGGCCTTCTTTTTGTCATCTGTTTGTACTCCACTTATCATCAGAGAGCTGCTTGGTGCAGATTACCTCAGTATAACTGCACAAACGAGATCCTCTGGAACTGCAAGCCACTCAGTCGCTGCTGCATGCATCTACTGCAAGCTTCTGTGGGGTGCCTAGCATCTCTGGGACAGTACAAGCACATGCAGAACAGCTGAAGCTGAAAGGTTTCAATAAATGCTAAGTAAAACTGCCTGCCGACTGCTGGCCTGCTTCCCCCTCCCAGGAGGAGAAAAATGCTGTGCTTAATCTTTTCTGGATGCAGTACAGTCTAAGCCAGTGCCCTGCAGAGAAGCAGAACAGAAACAAAAACAGGAGACAACTGGGCCAGAAACACTCCAGAAATGACTAGCATGGAACTTGGCCAAAGCTCCCATCCTTGAAGCTGGTACTGCATTGGATGACTTTGCTAGGAAGATTCTGGGGGTTAGAACTCATTCTGAGCCCAAAAATGATTTAGGAGAGTGGAAGAAAATGTCTCTTTTGGCTGCCAGCTTGGAGCTGGACTCAATACTCATTCAGCATGGGAGCTGCTCAAGTGCTGGTAATGAAAGAGAGCAGTGCTTTCTATCTGATGAATAAAGGACATTTTCTTTCTTTGCTAAATTTTTCTCTTGGTCACCAGACTTGCTGTGGGTGACCACCACAGCTCACTTTAGGCCAACTATATGTAGCTATTTTGGCTATCTCAGGTTTTGACTCCTGTCTGCAGGAAAACAAACTGAGAGAGATCTAAAAAACCAAACAACAAAACAACCACAGGGGAAGGTGCTACATTACAACATTAATGCTCCAGACTTTTGTAGGAGGCTCATTTTACAGAAATTCCCTATACAGTGAAACACAGCCACACAGAGGGAACCCACACCTAAAGGCATCCAGAGTCAGGGCCCTGTTGGAAGGCTAAAAGGGAAGGTTTAGGAGATTTGTGAGCTTCGTGTCAGCCTTAGGGCTGAACTGAATTTCAGAATACAGAGCCGTCTCCTTTTCCATACAGCTCCTTTTCCCCTGAAGGAGCTTTTTACAGGAGTATTATTGCAGACCCAAAGATACTGACTAGCACAAATAGCAGCTAATGTAACTAAACATTAGAAATACTAAAAAAAAAAAAAATAAAGGAGATCCCAGTGCTAGCAATGATACAATTAGATGGCTGTCACATGGGGCAGATAACAATAAATACTTTCCAAGAATAAATCCTCATGCTTTCAAGAGAGATGTCTTTTTACCAGCTTAAAAGAAGCTTCAAGATAAATGAGTGCAGAGCAAATTAGTGGCGGACATAATGTAGTCACTTAATATTCTTGGTATTGATTCCTTTTAATTAGCTGGTAAGCACTTTATACTTCCACAGAGAGATTTTCCTCCTTCCTCAGGTAACTGATTATAACAAAAACACTCTTAAAGACTTTACCCCTTGGAGATTACCTCTTGATGTATTTCCAGAACCATACTTTGATGTATTTATTATCCAACAGAATTTTGTAGAAATGTTAGTACCAAAAAGATAATGTAACTAGTTTTTCTGCAGGCTTGAAACAGCTTATTTACCTTTTATGCTGTCCATTAAAATAGCAGGGGGGTTGAAACTAGATGATCATTGTGGTCCTTTTCAACCCAGGCTATTCTATGATTCCATGATCTAGAAGAGTGGTAGAGAAAGCCAGTAGATTTGGCAGAAAGATATTTGTTGTGCCAAGACTAACAATGAATTTGGACATGTCAGTATTTGTCTTCAAGAGTTTTCTTCCTGCTGGTAGAAGTTGCACTGGAACAAAGCCTTTCTGAGTCATGTTGGCCATTTAGGAGGGCTACAGGAGTACTGAGGGCAGGGAGCTGTGTTTTAGCCAGAATATGTCAAAATTGTCTTGCAGTTACAGCACATATCAGCAGCATAGCTTCTCTGCCAGCACAGCTGAAAACCAGGATTCATCAGCTACACTCAACATAGCAATGTATCTTCCCTGGCACTTGAGGTACCCTGCTCAGAACAGAAAATTTCTGTTTTCTGTTGCTCTCATAGCAAGTGGTTTAAACACAGAGAAATGAGCACACAGTTCAGAAACAGAAATCATCCAAGAAATGAAGGAAATACAAAATGCCTGAAAAGACAAAATCTGTTCCAATATTTTCAAAATGGCATGCAAGGAGCATGACTCCCACTGGCACCAGGGAGAGCCACATCACCACAGTGCAGTCTTAGAGACAAACACATCTGAGATGTGTTTTCACTAAGCTTTAAACCAGCACTACTTTGCAAGACCTTATAACCTACTGGGACTATTGAGGAGGAAGCACACAAAATAATGAGGAGAAAAATATTTGAGTAATGATGGCAATTTGTAAGGGAAATGTAAACATCTTCAACAGCGCTGTTTGCACTTAGTGCCTGGAATATTGGCCATGATCAAGGCGATCTTTAAGGTAACGAATGCTATCAGAAAGAGACCAGTTATTTGGTCTGCAACAAACCACATTAAAATGTACGATTATACCATGGATCTTAAGGGTTTTTGTTTGTTTGTTTGTTTGTTTGTTTTGCAGAGGCCTGTCTGATTTCACATCTCTACAAGAAACAAAATGATTAAATTAAAAGGGCAGCACCCAGAACCTTCTCTGATTGCCCTTGTTTTACTAGCAAGACACTAGACAACACTGCCTCCCACCTTCTTACACGGACCAGCTAGAAGGAACCAGGTGTGTCATCTGACTTCATATTTCATTTGAAAACCAGCCTCCTCATACCAAAGTACTGTTCTCCATCACGAGAACAATTACAGGAAGGAAATGAAGTTAACCTCTCCCACAATGTATTGAGAAAAGATTCATTCTTATCCCAGTGCTGACCTATAGACACAGCAGAATTCAACCTCAGTACTGTAATGTGGGAAGAGATGAGGACTGCCCAAGTATTCCTGATGGAGCCATTTTCTCCCTATTCCCCAGCATACCTGCTAGAGGACCTTCCTTTCATAGCCACTTCTTCAAACCTAAATGAGGGAAAGCACCAAGAAAAATCATGAATCAAACCTATTTGACAAGGCCCTCTCTTTTGTGAGAAGCTGATACATCAGCTGCAATCTCAGAATTACTATGAATCTCAACCACCCATTCTTGTGTTTCCTCAATACTCTGCACAGCCATGAAGTGCACACTGTCTTCCCAGTGTGGAGATTGTAGTCTTCCTTCTTTGAGTATGTAAACAGTGACACTGCCAAATATAATGTAATATTTTCAGTGTCAGGGTAGAGGATTGCAAGCTTGAAAGATGAGGCTAAAGGTACGTTGTTCATTAAAGCAGAAGCAGTGTGCGGTGAAAAGAAGCTATAAATCAAGCTACAAAAATTAGTGCCTCTGGGCATGTCCAGAAAGAACTAAAGAGTGGATTATGTTTTGTCTGACAGAAGAAGGGCTCTTTTGTTCAGATTTAAAATGGAACTCCATTTCTTCAAACCTTCTTAGGATTTATCTATATTGGTATAAATCTCAAAGTCACTGGAATTCATTTCAGTAGATTAATTCCTGCTTATAGCACTTGATGATTCAGATCACTGAGCTTATCAGTGAGAGTTTTTGAAGAGAAAAACAAACAAACATCTTAGAGTAGACCTGAATTCATGTATCTTGCTCTTACCTGGGACCAAAATCAAGTTATAACAGTGGTGTGTTCCCTCTACAGACCTACTAAGAAACTACAAGACAAAAAAAAACCAAACAGCATGTGAGAGCTGATGTTTGACATTCTTAGACCAGGAGCCAAGCTGACAAGCAAAGCTCAGTGAGGAAATGTTTAAACTACATCTTTGTGTCTACAAAGGATTTTATAACCCTATTCTCCAGTAATCGCTAACCTACTTCTCAGCTTCTGGGCGAACAAACATCCTCATGTTAATAAAAGAAATTATCTCGAAGGAATTCTCAACCACTAGAAAAAAATCTAAAGTAGTAATTCTGGGTGCAGAAACCAGGAAAAGTTGCCTTAATTTGGAATACAACCGGCCCCTCTTCTGTGAGACATTCATTATAACAAGACAAAATATTGAGGTGCTTAAAGTCCTCCTTGACTACAAATGCAGCACAGACAAGGCTGTACACAGAAGGGCTCCCAACCTGCAGAAGCCTGCCCAGCCCCTAGGTCTGATGCCTTTTGCAAGGGGCACTGACACTGTGTACACTGGCACTGTGAGGCAGTCCCCCAAAAAGTGGAGCCCAGTCCCAGCCCTGCATCTGTTCATGTATTTGGGAAAGCAGCAGGAAGACCAGTGAGATAGAAACCCTGAATCCAACTTTACTCTCAGCAGCCCTTGTGAGCTACACTCTTGAAATTGCTAGTAACCAGCAAATACTTTCATCTTGACAAACTACAGCCTGCTATCTTTAAAGCTGTTTCTGGGGACTGCCACTGCTGGGAGGAGACTGCAATGAACAAGCGTATGGAGAAGCAAGAGAAGCTATTGGCATAAAATGGGTGAAATCTCTTGCAGGGAAGCTTCTCCAGTTTTTTCTTGTGGATTCTAGATCCACACAAATCCTAACTTTATTAAAATTCATGCTTGCTTATGTTTAACTCAGCTAATGTAAGTAGGAAAGACTTCTTGGCATAGGGTCCTCAGTTCTTCAAGCATCACTGAACTCTGAAACTTAATATCATACTTAATTCTTAAAGGAGATTATGAAATATTTGGGAAAAAATATTTGTTGTTTCGTGCCAGAATAAATTAAGGTCACATTAACCCACTATGAGGAACTAACTTGTTTTTAAATACACTCATGTCAAAATGAGGATACACAGGAATAGATGCATCAAGAAAAAATAATAATCTACTTCTAATATGAAACTCTATAAATTATGTATAATTTATGTTTATAAGACCAGAAAAGATCATTGTGATCACGGTCTGGCTTCATTGCATGGAACAGGGCAAAAGATGTCACTGAACTCACTCATATATGCATGTTTTGTATTTGACAGAATATTTGTCATCTTGCTATAGTAATTCTAAGTGGTGAAGAACCTACAACAAACACTGGTAAGTTGTTCCAGTAGTTAATCACCCTCTTTCATATAAGGATTATGTTTATCATCTTATCCTCTTCCCCCAGTCCTGACTGCCAGCCAGCAGAGCTCCTGACATGTCATCTTTGGTAAGAGTGGGCAGTGCTGGCCAGAGACAGTGGGGATAGGTCAAGTGCAAATAGCAGCACGCCCTTCATATACTGCTCCCCTTCTAACCAAAATAGTCTTGCTGTAAGGTAGAATACATTAGACCAGGTTTAGAACTGAACCAAGGTGGTTATGCTGCTTCTGTCACCCAGAAAAAAGCAAGGAGCAGCAGTTTGGGAATCCTTGCACAGCACCCTCTCACACTGCCAACATCCACTGTGTTCAGGGCTGTGGCCAGGCAGGGTAAGGAGGGAGCTCCTTCTGGCACACTGGTAGTCACTATTTGTAGCACAAAGACATGGCCGCAAACACACACAGACTTTGCTTCCTGCCCCCACCTCCTGACAAGCCAGACAGCCCTGGCCCAGCAACCATCTTCTATTCCGTGCCACCTCTGACCCACGACATCTGCTGCCAGTGTCAGCAATGCTTATGCAACTTCCTTCCAGGTCACTGCTCTGGCTCTAAAAGCACATGGTAGTCCTGGAAAATGAGGGTAATTTTCCCCCCAGAAAATCTTGACACTGTTTAAAAGAGCTGTTTTAGCATCCACTGCTGGCAACCCAACCCTCAGCTGAAAGAAAAGAGAGCGGATCCTTTTACTTCCCAATTCCTGCCACATATTTGCAGTAACAGTAAAAGCTCAGGTATCTTCCTCATCAACCTCTAAGAGCATTACAGCAGCGACTGGAGGAAGTATTTTCCTCCATTTCTGCTGACTGCTGAACATGGGCTTTAAGCTCATCCTCACTGCTGCCCCAGGAGACTCTTGTAATGAAATCTAAAGGAGAGACAGATCTGGTTAGGTCACAGTTTGATTGTTGCCCTGAATCTACCTAGACACACCAGAACTCCTAATGAAGTCCAGTCCACGCCTATTTAATAGATTAGAACAGCAGGTGTGCTTCCAGATGAACAAATTTAGAGGAATATCTCCGTTGAGCCATTCAAGGAGAGAACTTCCAATTGCTCATGAAGGTCTGAACAGCCACTGCACAACTTGTCTACACTCCATCTAGCCAATTCCTGTACACACAAAACTGCTGTCAGCCTCTCTCCACAAGGGTGCCATTCTCTGTTCCACTCCTGGGATTCAAGGGATGTTGCCAGCTGATGAGGCTGGGCCAAAGCTGCTATGAGGGACTCTCACTGAAGATGCATAAACACGTCTCCGATCATTTCTGCTCTGCCAACGGTCTGATAAAGCAGTGAGATTTTCTCTTCTCCAGTGACTTTCAAGCCAGAAATGCCTTATTTCAGAGAAAGTTAATGAACCTGGCAAACCACGTCCTGCTGCATCACAAGGGGCAAGGGAAGAGAAAATCCTTGCTGGAAAAGTGAGGAGCATCTCAGCAGAAAGCTAGAATGTACTCTGTGAGTGTTTTGGTTTTTTTTAATGAAGGACGCAGGGCCAACATTGGACAGGCTCACCTATGCCTTCCACTGTATGCAACAGCCTCTCTCATCCCCAGACTGATAAAATATTCTATGCGATTTGTCCTTGATCAGACTGTCCTTCACATCTTCTTGGAGCAGCAGGCTAATATCTGATAGGCAATGCTTCCTTTCCCAGTTGGAAATGGCTGCCAAGGTACACAGAATATACTTTCAGAGTGTATCTGTCACATTTGTTAATAGTGGATATGGAAATGAGGGGAAAATATGGATTTTTATGTATGAAAATGCCTTCTGTTTCTTATGGGAAGGGAACAAGCAATTCATATTTAATGCTAGATCATTTCCATTACAAAGTTGTATTTTATTCTAATGTTATCTTGTGCAAGAAAATCAGTTGCAGTTCCGAATTGCCTGCTTTTCTGCTGCAGCAAAATGGTAACCTGATTTTTCTGCCTCTGGCCAGGGGTGACAACCATACCAAGTTATGCTGTTGTCAATTACCTCCTCTGCCACTGATCTGAGGAGTGTTGCAACTTTCTACAAGGACACTGAGTTAAGGAGAAGAAAACACATGAAGACCCCATCTGTACACTGCCATGGTCCTACAAGAAGCCAGGTGGTGTCCACATCTATGTCAAAAGAACTCTGAACCACCTACCTTCTGTGTGTGAAACTCATCTCAAAGTAAATGTTCTGATTCATGAACCCAGTGACTGATTTTTACCTGTTCTTTCTGGGGGAACCTTTTGGGGCTTTTCATTTTGCGTAAGGATTGCACAAGCCTCAATTTCATAGAAACTGGGCTAAAGATTTATAAGTGTTTTAAGTATCATAGAATAAGTTTAGAGTCTGCAGGCATGGAAATGTAAACCAGTTTGCTGCCTTTTTTGAACAATGTAGTAAATGCACACAGTAAAAGAAGTGGCAGGTCCTTCAACAGTGTAACTGAATCATACTCTCACTGCAAGCTTGTGAAATTCCCTTTTACATCTAGACTTCAAACTTCTTACAAGCTCTCTCTGATGCAGGAATTAACAGAGTTTAGGCTTAGCATCATAAGAGATGTTGAGTACAGCAGAAAAACCGAAGAACTCTTAAACACCAATTGTCTTATTTTATAATCTTTAATTTCATTATTACAGCTTGGATTGTCTCCTTAGGAAAAAAAAACAGTGTCAGGTGAACTCGAGGGAAACAGCAGAAAAGGCTCTCATTATGAGTCTATTGCACTTAGACTGATTTTTTTTTTACTACCATGCTGGTAGGATTTCCAATGTCACAAAGGCAGTTGGACCATTCGTAACATCATCAAAATGAATGTTCTTACAAGGTGGATAAGTACAATGTACTGCAAAGTTGCAAACAGGACCTGTGCTTTTAAGAATAAGGAACGTGCTACGTAGCAGCCAGCTGACCTACATTCATAGCTGAAGACATACAGCTGACCCACAGGGAGATGTATCTGACCTACAAACACGGAAAGAGCCCTAGTGAAATGGACCGTGTCTTTCAAAACGATAAACTGAGCAGAAGCAGCAGCATGGGCACAGATTTTTTTCTGCAACTGTATGTAAGAAGCAAACTAGATTAATACTCCAGGATGAGCTACTGCTGCAGAGAAACACAACTCAGAGTAACCCCTGCATTCTCAATAAGCCATGCTCTGGGTAAGCAGATTGAAACCAAGATGTAGGAGTGTTCCCAGCCTGGGTGTCAGCAGTAAATAGTGTAGCAGCCTGGGCTGAGCTCAACAGGCCAAGAGAGTCCTGGGGACTTGATGTAATCAGGAATGCTGTAGCGATGCCAGTGCTGCTGTGCTTTCACTTGTGCCTACACAGGTAGCAAAACCCTGCCACAAACACAGCTTTGCCACGTGATAGGGTGTAGTGATAAGCAGGGGAGGAGAGAGGAAGCAAAACTTCCCCAGGCCCAGGGAAGCACACCAGAGATGACTGAGGCATGAGGAGAGAATCACGTGCACTTGGGACTGAAGGCTTTAACTCCACCAGACAAAGTAGATCTGTTATGATTGCTGCAGCTCTGCTTCACGCTGTACAAGGATGTCCCTGTTGGCATAAATCAGGTTTTAGAAAAACAGGCTTGCAGTTAATTTGCAGAGTTCTGCCCCAAATACACTGACTGTTTTTGAACAGAGCCTTCCTTGTCCCTCTGTGGAGCTGCATGGTCACATGACAGCTAAAGAGAATGGGAGGAATTACTGCTACAGGGAAAAAGAAAAGGTGCAAAATAAAAAATCGAAGTTACTGCAAAATAAAAATGCATACCCTAAATTTGCCTATTAAAAATAAACTATCATAATTAAACCCCCTATAGTTAAATTACTTCTCACCAATGTTTCATCCTGGCAAGCGTGAGGGACAGCTCTATACTTTGCAGTTATACAAAACAAAATCAGAGCAAGGAAAGTAGCTCTGCTATCCTCAGTAAATGTATGCAAATAACCACAGTGGGAAACTGCCATTAATAAAGTGCAGCTAGGAAGAGATCTCCTAGATTACTCAGTGTTACCTCTTTTTTCCTTATATACTTCCCTTTTTGAATTCCATCCATCTTTTTTGCAGATTTCAAACAGGCAAGGCCAGCTGTTCCATGGCATTCAGGTAAAGCCTGAAGCACCAACACAAACGTTCCTATTCCTGGCATGGATTCCAGGAAAAGGAAAAATGCACTGTTTCTTTCCTGAGACAAATGCTCTTTTCCTCCATGCTTAGTTTCAAATGTGATCGTTTACACTACAGAGGTCAAAGCATTTATCCATTACTGTCCCTCCTATTCTTCTCAGTTCAGCAAGTCATTTTCATATTTTCCTTGTCAGAGGCAACCTTTCAGTGAGTCAGCAATGCTAGATGGCCAAAGTTAGGCTCTTTATTTTATTTTAGATAAACAAGGAGCTTTCTATTCATTATAGGAAGATAGACAGGAACAGTATTTCAAAGCTGATTATGGGATTCAACAGAGCAAGCTCCTATATAAATCACTTAAAAAAGTTCAAAAATCAGCAGCTTTAAGGTACTTTAAAAGTTTTTCCCTGACCTTAAGCTCCAGTGATGTACAAGAATCTGAGATAAACACCCATTTCACACAGCCCAGAACAGACTGTCCAACATCATTTTTGCTAGCTGCATTTAAGAAATTTGCCATCTGCTCTGAAGGCATAGATAATGACCAACACACATTCCAGATGGCAAACTGCATATTCTGTGCAACCTGTGCCAATCAGCTGGAAAAGATCTATAAGATCATGCAGTAAAATTATCAAACATCCCCATCATGCTCACTAAACCACATCCATCAGTATCACATCTACACAGCTCTTGAACACCCCTCCCCCCACAGGGATATGACCACCACCTCACTGGGCAGCCCGTTCCAATACCTGACCACTCCTTTAGAGAAGACATTCCTCCTCACATCCAACCTGAATCTCCCAAGCCACAACTCAAGGGCACTCCCTCTGCAGTATTATTACAGGGGTCGAGAGGGACCTCAAGAGATCATGGAGTCCAATCCCCCTGCCAAAGCAGGCACCCTTCAACATGTCACACAGACGGGTGCCCACGTAGATCCTGAATATCTCCGTAGGAGGAGACTCCACAACCTCTCTGGGCAGCCTGATCCAGTGCTCCATCACCCTTACCATAAGGAAGTTCTTCCACATGTTAGTACAGAGCACCCTATGTTCAAGCTTTAGGCCATTACTCCCTGTGATTTATTTTTAATTGTAATTATGAGATACTGCAGGGAAACTAAAGGGAAACCAAAAGAACAAGTATTTAATACCTCCATGCTCTAACCTAAAAATTAAAGGCATGCAAGAATTGATAGAACATTTGTTCAAAATTCTTTCTGAAACATCAGCTGAAAGGAGAATTCAGTTATGTTAGGAAAGCTTTTTGTATATTAGTACAAGCGTGCTGACTGAAAGATAAAAGCACCCCTTGTTTTCACAGTGCTTTAAGTGCCCTATAATTCAAGTTCCATGAAGTAGCAACTCAAATGATCACACAATCTTTTCTTTTTCTCCTCCCTTCAGTTACAAGCCTGGAGAATGATTTCTTCACCTTCACACCTTCCACTAATTCTCCATGTGAGATTTTATTCTGTTCTAGATTCCCACAGAATGCCATATCTTAATGATTTCTTCATCAGAGGAGCAATACCCATCCGGACACGCTTAGCTGGCAACACTCCATCACATACATATAGAAATGCACCATCTCAATTTTTAAGCTATCATCTGGAGGGCTGACAGTGCTGCACCAGGTTATGAGTGGTCATAGGTTGCTACTGATGAACTTTTCCCAAAGAGAAATCAGTAAGATTCCATCGTCTCCCCCATATTTCCTTCCTCAAGTTCCTTGCCTCTGGAAGGACCACGTGAAAATTGCAAGGGAAGAAATCTTATGATTCCCTCTTTTGTTCAGGGAAACAGAAGCATGCATACACACAAGCTTTGTAAGCAAAGAACATTACGTAGAAGATGAGCCATAAATAATTAGTATCATTTTTCTAGTACCAACACCCCAGAAAGGCTCCATACACTGGCCGCTCACCCAGATCAAAGTGGATACAGCAGCTATGTCATCAAGGTGAGAGCTGCTCTGGAGAGATCCTATCATCCATCCTCCTGCTGGGACAGTGGGTGTAGAAAACCAGGGGACCGAGTTGTCTCCTATTTTCTCTCCATTGGCAATGTTCGAAAGATAACCACTAAGAAACTTCAACAAGCTGAGCTTTCCGAGATGATATTTCCATGGAGATGTTCCTGAGTCTCTCCAGCTGGTGTGTTAGCTATGGATTTGTTTGTTTCCTCAAAGGTATGACAAATACTCTGATTTAAAGAAAACAGACAGACTTTGCTGAGATGTGCAGAGGTGAGGTTTGGCTGTTGGGGTTTTTGTGGTGTATATTTCTCAGAAACAAAGACATTCTAATTTTACTTCGCTTTTCACTCTCAATAAAGCTCTCTTCTCTGGTTATTTTTTAACCAATCTTCACATACAAGACATTCTGGAATCCAGCTTGCACACCATGGAAAAGCCATCTTCACATTTTCTGTGAAAGAATTACATTTTCTGATGGGAAAAAATCCTTCCTGGAACATGAGGGAGCTGCTGGCTCTGCTGCTCTGATGTGTGTAATACACAGCAGAACTTCAGACTGCAGAACTCTGGTATTTTCTCCTGATAACACCCATTTTTTCCCTCAAGACATTTCTCTGGCCAAAAACCTTGGATTCAATTTTATGTTCTGTATTCCCTGAAAAGAAGTGCTTAACCGTTGCAGAAGTTGCAAAGCATGTGATCAAAATATGCCATATGGGCCATTTCTCAACAGTGAATAATGAATGCACCATTTGTTGGGCCATAATTAAAAATGAAGAATCCTTTTCATTCCCATTGTTGATCTGGCTATTCGTATCACAAAGAATAAACAGATTCTTGCCTTATTACTCCTAGCACAAATTCACAGCTCATCAATTCTGTGAACGAATATTGGTAGTAAATATTCTGTGCTGTGGCTCTGTAATGTACTGATGTATATGCAGGCACGTTGCCTACCAGCTTCCTACTTGCACACATGTCAACAGGATCATGTTTACAGACATATACAGAAATACAGATCACATCCAAACTAACACAAAGCCAAGATAAAAATATAATCACTGCACTCAGTTTACTTTCTGCATTTAAAGTGCTTTAAAATATGACTGTAATTTGCAAGTCCATATTCTACACTAGCATATCATAAAAGCATTGCACAACAGTGTATTTTAAACTATCAAAATACAAATCACTGTATCCCCTTTTTTTTGCACTCACATCTTAATTTAAGAACACCGCAACATCCCCAAAGAAATGCTTTTGTAAAAGCCTGAGAATTGGATCTATTTCTACAGAATTGGCAAATAGAACCACTAACATAAATCACAAGACGTATGATATTTTAGTTTCTCCTTCTGAGATTTTTTTTTATTTCTCCATTTCCTCCCCCTCTCCATTTCTCAAGCCCCAATTGCTAGAAATATCCCCATCTTTCATCTACCCTAACAAAAAAGAGAGCTCAGGATTCCAACACATTTACAAAGCCATTGGGGTGCTGAGTACTGCATCAGATGATTGACAGCAGATTGCCAACACTGTTGTGAGTCTGGCTGCAGCCATGGCCTTGAAGAGACCAAGACAGGCTGCCACGCTGATGCCTCTTACCCACCTCACCTGCTGTCCTGCAAGGCTCCCAGTCACCCTTGCAGCCCAGGGACTCCTCAGCAAGGCCATCAGCGTGGCACAAGGCACTCTCCTCAGGTAACAATCCCACAGGTGTTTGAGTGAGACCAAGTCTTCCTTTGGCTTGACAATGCAAGCAGCAGCCAGCATTTTAACAGTTGTAGCACTGAGACTTATTCCAGAAATAAACATGCAGCCCGTAGGTACCAGTAACATGTAAACAGAAAGAACTGTGAAGACTTAAGTTGTGTCAAGCTTTGTGGTAAAGCTACATTGGTTGTATTCAAGTGTTTCTAATTTAAACCTAAACCTAATACTAGGATTCGCATCTTCATGCACAGCTTCCTCCCATTTTCCTTCACTTTTAGTATTGTAATCACAGCGTGCAACTTCACAGATTCATTTCCAACACTAATACTCCTCCTGAAGGGCAAACAGGAGCCCAATGAAAGCAACCCCTATCTTTTGGCACATTCAGGACTCCATGAGACCAAACTCCAGCTGACTTGAGCTAGCACTGGCAGAAGTCCTGCTTTGTCTAGGATTCTCCCTGAGCCATAGGGTATTTTGGCCAACGTTTCCTTGATTCTATGACTTTCTCCTCTCCATTGAAACTGTTTCTTATTTCTAAAGAAACATGCAGAATCAGAATGAAATACTCAAAAGGGACTCTGGTCTTTCCTCCCTCGTTTTTTAAAGCTCTTTTGGAAACTTTAAAAATACAGCCATGCATGAAACTCACAAAGGGTCAAAAAGGAATACTTTTTGCCCTTCCAGACAAGACAGTAGGTGTTCAGCAAGATCTTTCATTAAAAGGTCATTCTTTAAATGACTTTTATGTCTTAGAATCATTGGATGGATCAGGTTGGAAGGAATCTAAAAGACCATTCAGTTCCAACCCCGTCCCATGGGCAGGGCTGCTTCCCACCAGCTCAGGCTGCTCAGGACTCCATCCAACCTGGCCTTGAGCACTTCCAGGGATGGGACATCACAGCTTCTCTGGGCAGCCTGGGCCTCACTGTCCTTCAAGTAAAGAATTTCCATCTAACAACTAACACTGACTTAAACCCAAATAAGCTTCTCAGAACAAGCTTTCCAGTTGCCTGGAGAATACCCGATCCTCACTAAAAACAGCCACAGTACATATAACCACTACTCTCACTTAATTACACCACTGCAGTGTTTCCAGAGATTCAGAGCCTCAACAGGGAGAAAAAGGTGCTTGAAAGTATAAATGCCATTTTCCAGCAGCATTTAGGACAATCTGCACAGATGCGAAAATTCCGTCCCACTAAACCACAAGTCGAATATTCATACAGGTTGCACTGTGATAAACGTGCTCACAACGTTTTAGAAATTACCCACATAGACCAGGGGTACAAGACAGTAGTGTCAACACAATGTTTTTCACATGTATTAAACTTTAAACCTTAACCTGGAAGAAGTCTTAATCAAAACTCTGCAACAGAACTGCAGAAAATCACAAACATCTGTAAAACTGCATGTGACTATTCTACAGTTACTGCCACACTTCCACACAATGGCATTGCCTGTGGTTTCTAGTAAGGAGCAAATCCAGTGAGTTTTAATGTCAGCTTCCCATGGATTCCTCAAAATCCTAAGACATTCAGAGGAGTAAAAGGAGTAGTGCAGAAACACAGGAGCAAGTGAAAAAGTAATTTAGACTACTTATGGTGCCAGTGAAACAAATGCTTAGAAGACACTGCACCAAAGTTTGTCAATACTACCTTGTAGAACTGCAAACTTATACTAAAATGTGTTTGCCTCATCCATTCTCATTAAGATAAATTCCTATTTCATTCTCATAACTGCAAATAGTAATAGAGATACGCAGTTTCCTCTATTTCAGTCCCTCTTGTCATAGAAGGGTTCAAAAACTTATTATTATTATTCCCTAATAACCTTGTGAAACACACCTGGTAATTTGACCAACACCTGGGGCTTCCCCTGCTCTCACACGCCCACAATGGAGAGATTCTTCCTTACAACAACAGTTGCAAATAGATGCATGTTCCTCCTTCACTTGCAAAACTTAGCCCTCCTATTCCAACCTCTTCTCATAGCTCTCAAGGCATACAACAACAGTCTTAGAAACCAAGCCAATTATTTCTGGCATCTGAGGGAACCCACTGCACCCCAGGCCAGCAAGGTACTGCAGAGCTATTGCAGCTAAGGTCAGTCATGTAAGCCACACTGGTTCATTCACGTCCCTCAGAAGGAAAAGCACCATTAACATCAACAAAAGTACACTAAGCATACTCAAGAGAACAGAAAATTCAAGTTCAGGAAGCATTTAGAAATGATTAGCACATAGCTTTACTCAGTGCAGTATTTTGTCTTAGACTTGAGGATGCTGTATTGTCCCTGCATTATGCTCCGCAGGGATCTGTTCATAGAAAACACTGCCACCAAATTTCTCCCTCACCTCTCCCACACAGAGTGGTGGAATATTAGACAAAGACATTCTGAACAAGTACAGTGGGAAAAGGTTTCTTCCCAAAGCTGTCAAGAAGTCACAGCCTTCAACCCCGTGCCAGCTTTTAGGGGCTGCTAGAGTGAAACTTCAAATATGTAGTATGATTTCTGAAGCAGCAGGTATATTGCATTCTCAGGATTAGCTACATCTTTAAATGTTACAGAGCTGCTGCAGTCCAGAAAGCTGCATTCCTTCAACTTGTTCAAGCTGCAGGTCAACCATCAATCCCTTAGGTAGCAATAGCTTTGGAGGCTGTTCCAGAAATGCTCATCTGGAGAGCAGTTTTCAACTGATGCAGGTGCAATGCAGTATCCTGCCACTTTGAGCACAAACACTTTTGGGCTTCAGTAGATCTGCCCTATTTTTTTTTTTCTTTCTTTCTTTCTTTTTTTTTTTTTTTTTTTTTTTTTTCTGTTGCAAAGCATAACTTGTAAAACAATCCATAGCATCAAACTTCACAGAAGTCACCCATTAAAAAAAGGGCAAGGTTGATCAGCAATTTTCAGAAGACTTGAGGAAACATTACCAGGCAGCCCTGGTTTTTCGAGTTTCTAGCAAGGAAGTAAAGCTAGTAAAAAAGAAAATATTTTAAAATTAACGTCTTGTAGCTGTATTTTGTTCTCTCATAGCAGAAAGCTTAAATGGATGACTTGCAGCACAGGAAATATTCACAGGAGGAGACAAATGCAGCGTTTCAACTTAAATCACTGCAACAGTTAATTGAGCATTTTGTGACAGCAAGCAATTTAACCAAGTACATTTTCACATAATTAAGCAGCAAACAAGACACAGTCCAAAGGACCTGCACATTTAATTGTCAGCAATTGCATTACGAAGCACGTTACGGACGTACAGATACGCGTGTCTATCTGTCTTCATACACTTACCGTGCAGCAAGGCATGGGTGTCACGTTGGTCTCAAAACAATAGCTTTACAGCCTAAGGCAGAGCAACCTTCCTCTCACTCTCATCTCGGGCAAGTCAGTGTTTCTGGAAGGTGGCCAGGCAAGATCAGATTCATCAGCCAATAAAATTGTCTAAAGCTGCCGTTACACAGGAGACTGTTCCTCTGGCTGCAGGCTCAGGAGCAGCCAATAAAGAAAACCAGCATCAGAGTGCGGGTGAGCATTTTGCCCCATGCTAAGGGTCTGCTCTCCAAAAATCCAACCTTGCTCTGCTTGTGCTGCTGTAAACTGTCATCCTGTGACTTGCCTGGCTAAAATAGATGCACAGCTATTCGGAACGCTGACAAGGGGAAAGAAATCAGTCAGTTGAGCAGGTGCCTCATGAGCTGGGCAGCAATACAGTGACATCCAGAGAAGTGAATTCATGATCATAGTGGGGGTGCCACATCAGACCTAGCTTTGTAAGGAAGGTGGGAGTTGCTGCCCAAATTGCCTAGCATTTACTTGAGAACAGCAGAACTCATGGTGGGCAGTGTGCAGATCACTGAAACATCACCTCTGTTCTGTCTTCCAGAGCTGGACTTGTCATGCAGGCAGTGCAAAGCCATTCTGCCTCATCCTGGAATTCATGGCCAGTTAGAGGAGCCCTTGATCTCACCCTGCCAGCCTGTGGCAGCAGCAAAATCCCAGCATGCAACAAAGAGTAGTGGAGGCAGGCTTTCAAGCTGGCTGACACCCAGGGACATCCAGGGGACCTTGGCCTTTTCCTGGGAAAAACAAAAATGTCAGCCTTAGTAACACCAGCTGAGCTGGAGTGAATCCTAACAGTGATAAGGCATTTGTAGCAGCTATGTGTGACAGCAGGTCTAAATTAACACTAGGATAAAGAACAGACCTTTACACCACCAGTTTGAAAATGTGGGTTTCAACAGTAGATGAAGCCTTTTGCCATGAAATCCTGGTGGAGAAAAATCGCTGCTGATCTTTGCACTCTGGTGTACTGCATGTTGGCATTAACCTTTGCTTACATCTTTGAGGTAAAAACAATCTGAGTTTTTTTCCCAGATAATTTTTGCATCGAGGTGTTCCACCTCCTAAGCTGCCTCGCTATCCAATCTGAGGGCAGTGACATTTATTCCAGCCTATTGACACAAATGCACACACCATCTCACCTTCACTAGTAACTTCATATTCCCTCACCTGTGTTTGTGAGGGGACAAAGCTGTCAGGAGAACCAACAGCCCTTTGCAAGGTTAAGACCTTACAAAAAGCTATACCGCATCTTGAAATGGGAGGGGTTTCTTAATGAAAAAGCACCTGGTAAGGAAAAATGGGTTATGCTAGAATAGGGACAGTGAGGCTGTCATGAACCATAACCACTCTCCCCTTTCATGGGCTGATGCCTTTACTCTCCTGTTTTTATACGGACAATTTCTCATTCACGTGAGGCAGTGCTACTGATGCTCTCTTTACATGCCAGTAGCACAGCCTCTTAGGAAACCACAATCCAGAGCTGTTACCCCAGAGCTCTGAATGCCAAGTTATACTGAGAGAGATGGAAAAAAAAATCTCTTTAAGAGCCACATGCTAAGAACAGGCAGCACACAGGCATAGCCTAACTGCACTCAACAGCCTGGACTTTGTACTCTCATCTTGGAAAGCTGCGTGTGCAAGCATTCACAGCCTGGGTTCTCCTTTGATGTAAACAGGCATAGAACGATTCAAATTCACAGTGTATTCTTCCAGCAGGGGACTGGATGCTATCTTTGGAAAACATAGGGTTTCATTTTGAGCCACTGTAGTGCACATTGCCCATTGCACATTTGATGGACACTCCCCCTGAAGGCAATTACCTGCTAGGCGCTCCCTCAAAGTGGTCTCAGTGCCACCAAAATGGCTGCAGAGAGAGCTGGTAACACACAGGACGTGGCTTATCATTCATCATATGCTTTAGCTTTTAGATGCAGTACCAGGAAGTATTTTCTAAGCTTCTTTCTATACGTATTTGAGGTGTGTTTGGCTCTAATTAATTTGGAACAGGGCAGGGAGTTCAGCAGTTTTCCTCTTCTCTCTCACATCCCTGTGTCCCACTTTACTTTTAAAGCAGTGAGGCCCATCTAGATCAAGGCATCAGGAGACAGAGAAAGAAGAGACTAACTGAATTAGAGAGAGCTGACAGGGCATTTCATCACCACAGTCATGCACTCAGAGCTTTTCAGAATTCATAACAGTGGCCATGCAAATCCGTAATTCATTACCATGGCTGAAAGAGAAAAAGCCTTACCAAAAAAGAAAAGAAGAAAGCAGAATCTGCTGAATCTGCACACTGAGGAGTTTCCACAGCACGCTTACGCTTCACCTGGGACCGTGTGAAGTAGGGCATTTACTGCAAGGAAAGTTACACTACTTACTATTCTTACTATTAGGAAAGCCCAGCAGTGTGCAGGAAGCCTATGACACCTGAAGGAACTGAAGCACATCTTTGCAGTTAGAGCTAACACTGCTAAAAACTACATAATGCCTCTCCAACTGCGAGATCAAAAGTTGCTTCACTCTTCCATCTCCCTTCTGGCACCTGGATATGCAGCTGCATCTGTGTGTCTCCAAAAGATGGGGTTGTGCAGTCTTGGCCTCTAGCAGCAGTCTCAGGTTCATGCATATTTTATGGACCCAGCATGTTAATATTTTTACATATATGAATGCTTATATACATATAAATATGTAAAATCTCAACGTTTAAGGAGAGCTTCCTGATTTTTGAGGGATGGCTATTACTTACTCAACACTTCTTTGAGCACAGGTGCTCATCTACTTTGAGCACAGGTGATAGCAGGGTAGTGTCATTTTCCATAGATTTATCCTTTCAAGCAAGGAATGATTACACTGTGAACACAGAGGGGAAAAAATAGTGAAACGGAAGGGAACTCAGACTACTTTTCCTACATCAATTTAAGCTGTCATCTCCAGAAACATGGAGAAATCTAAGCACAATCTTAAGCAAAGAACTGCAGTATGTGCCAGAACACAAGCATCGGTCCTGGGACAGCCTGAAGGGAAAATTATTTTCCTGTGTGCTTTTTGCACCTGTGAGAAGCAAGGCAGCAACAGGCTGTTCTTTAAAGGGAAAAGCCCAACACAGAGGAGAGCCAAGATTGATGGGCAACTGATTCAATCAGCCCTCATGCAAAAAGGGGAGGAAAGGTTCCATTCTTGGTCCCTGGTGGCATCACACAATCCTAATTCAGGTGCAGGCCTTGATGAGCAAGAAGGATGATGCCAGCTGTGTCAAAGTGTATAAAGACAAATGCACAGTTTGCCCTCTAAGATGGAAAAAGGGATTTTAGGCTATTCACAATGAAAAAAATTTACATAGCTCAGAACTCACTTTGATTCAGATAAAGCAACTTTGCAAACCCAATACTGGATCTTTTGGCCTTTAGTATTATTGACAGGAAAATTGAATTCAAACAGGCCTGCCTAACTTCTCATTTCCATGCACGCTCACATCCTTATATCAGTTTGACACTGCAGTATAGTGTTGATGTCCTCTTGTTGGCGTTCTCATTATCATCTGTAACGAATGTAACATCTTAAAGCATACATAATTCATGTTGCAATAGCAAATGCAGTTTGGAAGGAAATTATTTGGAGAAACTGGGATCAGGAAAGACTAGAGTGAGTCAACACGGGCCTCTCGGTTTCCATGGAAGTACGAGTAATGCTCTATCTGCCTTATCTGCAATCAAGCCACAGCCCAAGCAGGCAGCCAGCTCTAAGCATGGACACGCTGCATCAGATTATGAAACAGGACTGCCCAGTGCTAGGCAAGGAAGCATGGTGTGCTGGTCTGTCTCGCAGCAGGAACCAAATCTATTTTCCAGCTCAGCTGCTCACTTCTGTCCTGCCTTAGGCAAAAGCCCCAACTGCAATGGGGAGGAAATCTGTATGAATAAATGAGAAAACTTAAACAGCTGTTCTGGCATAAATACTTTGTCATCTCGCATTTTGTGCCGGTTGAAATGAGCCTTTCTCCGCTGCATTTGGACTAATTTGTCATGCATTATTTATGTCACCCTGTCTCCCTGTTAAAACACCCATAAATAAACCCCCTCCACCCTCACCCCTTTCCTCCTTCCACTTGCACAAGGACCAAACAATGCATCAGATGCATCAGCTTCAGCCCAGCAGTGCGTGCTCAACCTGCTGATGTTTGATAAGTTGCAAACTTTGCACTCATTCTCTTCTTTGGGCCTTATGTTGTCTCTCTGCTACTTATGGGTGATTTTAAAATCCCTACCTCACCATGAGCCCCTTCAGGTTAGCAGGTCCTGCAGCAATGCTTATCTACTGTTCTCAGGCACTCTTGTATGTAACCCCATGCAATAAAACACTACATACCCTTGCTAAATACAACCCAATGTGAAGCAAAGTCCTCTGGAGTGTGCATGTTAAATGTTCAGCTGCCCTCAACAAGGTCAGTGATGCCTGCATTAAGTCCCCTCTGTGCTCCACAGGACCACATGTGAGGAAGACTCTCAGAAGAAAAGCTGGCCTGGTCCTACTGCATCAATGGCCCCCAGCTTTCAAGCCCATGAGCAGAGCTGAACTGAAAAGTAAGAAGATTGCTACTGGCTTCTATATTTTAAATACCAGATAGCATGGCTTGCATTTTATTCCAGCTCCCATTTCAGCCAAAATCAGCTTTTTGTGTTAGAACAACAATATTCTCCTCTCAGTAGCATTCACACTCTATACTGTAGAAGAGGCATCAATCTGTTGGCCCAGCTCCCTCACCTGTGCTGTACTGCAATTTCAGTTAGCATGAAGATGCCTAGATTCAAAAGCACAGCTGCCTCAGTCAGCATCACCAGTAAATGCACCAAAGCACAACGTGCTTTTCTAACTTCTAAGGCTTCTCCTCCAGCTCGCATAGCATTACTCAGCTGATCTCTTAATTTCCTACATGCAAAAACTGAGCTCTTTGTTCTGAAGGCCCGCAGCTTTCATCTGCTGCCAAAGGAGAATCCATCTGGGTGCCTTGATTTCCTCCCTCTGTGAGGAGCCCTCCCTGCAGCTACATGCAGCATGCCCACCTGTCAGTGCTTTACCAGGCATGGGGAGGATAAGGGGCAACAGGCATCCCCAGGCTGTGGCCAGGGCTGGGCTTTCAGCCTTACAGTGAGGCCCAGCCTTGTGGGCAGCTGCAAGGGCTGACAACAGGATGGGTGCCCTCTTGCAGGGTTTGGCCCATTTTAAGCAGGGGTTTTCCTGTCTGCTGCAGCCCTGTTGTATCTCATTTCCAGCGCTGTGTCTGCCCTTGGCATGGAAGGCCCTAGGCTGTTCCAGGGGACCAGTCCATGCCAGGAAGACGTGAGATGCCCTGCCAGCAAATTTGCAAGGCTGGCAAGGCATCACAGACACAGCTCTGGCAACCTCAGCTTCTTGGCCCAGCTTCTCCATTGCTTTTACATAGAAACGACCAGATCAAAAAGTCAGGCACACCCTCAGATGGCTGTTTCACCCCAAAGTCTTTTGCCCTTCCAGCCTGGTCACTCTCATGCCTGCTGCCTGGGACCTTACACAGCTCTCGCTCTCACCTTATGTTTCAGTCTAATCCTCAAGGTTATTTACTGCTGTAATTAGTCGATTGATTCCCCCATATGGAAACAGAAGTCATCCTAAGACTTTCACTTCAAAGGACTTTTATCAGACTTGTCACCAATAATTAAACCATCCCCGCTCAAGCAGACTGCTTTTGATCAAGAATATGCAGCTCCCTCCTGCCGGTGGCCAGGGAAAGCCATGGTTTGATCTCAGTGCTGGCAGATGTCCTAGTGAACAAGAGAAGCTCGCTGTTATGCTTAGCAGCTTCTGCCTTTCAGACACAGGAAATAATCATTGACTCTTAGCTTGTAAGGATTTTCCATATGCACTAGCAAAGTTAGAAGGCCACTGTCAGCTTTGAGTACAATGCCTTCCCTGTGGAGACTGCTGAGAGACTCAGTACTAACCTCACCTTACTGCTGGTCTGTTGTTTTTTTTGTACAATTCCAGGTATTAAGATGTTATATTATCTGCCATGGAATTATTTAACTGCTTGAAAATACTTCATTACTTCCCTTTTCTCATGCGATACAAGGACAAAAGGCACAACAGCCTCCCTTCTTCAGACATTTGCAGTGTCCATCTGCAGCAACCCATCCCATTTGTTTCCATCACAGTTCCTTAGTTCCAGGACAGCAAAAACATGCTCTCCTTCCCCCAACCCATGGGAAAGCAATTCAGCACCATAATGCGGCTGCTGGCAAAGGCGTCAGTTCATTTTGTCCATCCTCTTTGTAATATTTTAATGGTAAGTGTGGTTTTTTGTTGTTGTTGCTGTTTGTTTGTTTTTTCCCCACAATGAAGAAATTGATCATTCGGACTTCAAATAACCCATATCCCTCTTCTCTCCCTCCCCCCCTCCCTGATTTTATACTCATTCCATATATTTAGTTGCAAAGGAACTACTTGTGAATATTTTGCAAAGGCACCTTTGAAACTGTTCTAAGGTTTTTTGTTTGTTTGTTTTTTTAATCTTAAAATAGTCCAGAAAATAGTAAGCAATTGAAAATGCTGCTCATTACATTGCTCGTGGCCATCACATAATATCTTGTGTTCTACTCAGCTAGCAGTTATACTCATCCAGCCATGCTGCTGAATGTAAAATCTCATCAGTGAGTCTTTCCCTCTTTGGAGGCCCTGTCACCAGCCCAGAAAACACTCAGTTGATTCTCAAAGAACCATCCAGCCTTTTCCAATGTAAACTGGACAGACAAATCTTTCAAAGCCACAACGTTTGATAAGTGACAGAACAATCCAGAGCTGCATTGGTGTGTTTGTAGAGAGAGCAGCTTCTGCAGACTGGGATGCTTGTTGTGTTTTCACACTGATTCCAACTTTATCTAGCAAAAGCACTTAAAACATACGTATCATTTTATGCAATAAACCGGGACTGTCATTATTCACACACAATGAATTGCCCATATTCTGTAAAATAATGCTCCCATGTGTTTCTCCTAACATCATGCAAAGCCAGTGTCTTTCAAGGAGTCTTAAGTTTCTGGTTTGGAAGCAACACTGTGCCATCCTCAAATTGACGTGTAAAACTTCGCCCTATGTAGTTACAGTTAGAATAATATCCTAATATAAAAGTATAATTAAGAGAATGCTGTCTTGCATGTGCTGACCTATTTATATGCCAAAATCTATGTATAGGAGAGCTATCAGTGTTGCTGCATCATGCGTTCAGTTCTAGACAGCAACTCAGGCTATTTATATGGATATTACTGACTGGCATCTGTGTATTTTCAAATTCCCTGGTCTATGACACACCACTTTTTAGCTTTGTACTTAGTTTTGCTGCAAAAAAGCCTCATGCTCAGCTTGCCAAGCTCATGTGCAAGCCATTTGTTTTGGGTACGCCTCTGTTCCCACCCTGATACACAAGAGGAGGGAGCAGGGATAACATCATGTCCCACATATATGCCTACACTCAGTTATAGCTGTACTTAGAAAAAAATAATACAAAAATACAAAAATCTGTCAGTAGAATTTTGCATTGGCATCCCATTGTGTTTTAGGTTGGAGGTGGAAGTTGAAGTAACTCAGCAGATGTTGCCAGATGCTGTAAAAGATGCATTTAAAGTCACCCTGAGGAGCTATGTAAGAAAAGGCATGGGAGAATCACAGTTAGTGTTACACACATGCACATGAACAGATTCATAAACTGAAATAGCCTTTTAACTGTTATCCATGTTTAGTATTATAAGCAAGATCATTGTCTCCCCATCTTTATTGATATCTGCACCGTTTTCAGCAATGCTATAAATCCATTACTGCTGGGAACAGCTGCAGAGCAGACTGAGGAGGAAAGGAAATGAATACAGCTGATAATCCTGAACAACTACCTCCAAAACGGTCAGACCAGAGCCAGCACGCCGTGGACTACATGAACCATCAGAAAATCTCTAGGCATCACTAAGACTTGAATGAAAAAGCAACTTCCCAAGGAAAATAAGATTATTTCACACAATCACCAGCTACCTTGCATTATCAAGCCATCACTGAACTTACGAGCTTCTGAAACAAGTTCTCTGATGGGGTGTACCCTTCTGTACATGAGCTCTATGCTCCTACCCCCCCACCCAAAGCTGGCAGACAACCCTACAGTCACAGTGGCCTGAGCTGAAACACTGACACAAGTCAGGGCTGTCAAAGAAGGGCTCTGCACCTACAGCCCAGGGAGAAGGAAAGGGAAACAGCTCATAGGATGAAGGAAGAGAATCTAGGGATTAAGTGAGAGAGCAGGCAGCCTGGCAGGAAAAGCTGTCCCTGGAAAGAACAATAGCATCATGTGCCATCTGGAGGATGAAGATAGAAATGAACAGGCTACATCTCCAGTTTCAGCAGTCAGCTTTCAGGTGGATATGTACCATAATCACAGCTGACATCAGAGCTGCCTTTAGCACAGAGCCTGTTTTCCTTCTGATAATACACTTCCAGCATCACAAACACTACAGGAAAAAAAGCTGTCAGTTAAAAACAAGTCTAGAAGTCCCTTACAGCTTCTTTAAAAATTCAGGATATGTGACTTCTTGTCCAGTCTGCCCTGCAACAAAACAAGGGCAGAAGCATGGCAGTGTGCGTGGGGAGCACTGTCTCTCTAGCACACAGCACTGTGCTTGCAATCTTGTGAGCACTGATGTTCCAGATAATCCAACTCTTTTCTGGTCACCTGGAAAGTCAGAGGTAAAATGTGAGTTAAAGTAACTTGCTTTTATCAAATCGACCAGTCTGCCTTTCCTCAGTGAGGGGAGCTTATCTGTTAGCTTTGCTTCTGGCTGCTGGGGACGACATCTACTAGTCCAAAATGAAACATACTTGGAGTCAGAAGTTTCAATAGGATGTTTACTCTGTTGTGTGACAAACTGAAAAGGAACTCTCTGAAGCAGTGCCACGCAGACTGAAGAAAAGAAGCAAACTAACTTCTCTGGCAGAGACATAGATCAGCACACCTATCTCAAAGGTGAGGTAAGCACCAATCTTTATTTTCTTCTCAATCTGCTGCTGGACCAAAGCACAGAACAGGATAGAAATGTTACGCTCTTCTCCTAGACCTCCATTTCTTTAGTCTCAAAGGAAGAAAAACAAATGGATGACCAGATGCAACACTGTAACACGACAGAAAGCACAACAATGACAAGTATTTGCAAAATCCTAGGCTGCAGCAAGTGAGAACTCGCTCAAATGCAATAGCAGCAGACACAGAAAGAAAAGAAGCGGATTGCCTTCAGAAAGCCTCACGTACACAGGGACCTCCAGCAAGATGCCCTTGCCTCCAATGCCAACCCTTAGATGAGGTCTGGAAAGGAGCAGATCCTGGCTCCACCCCTTCTGGTCACTCAGGTACGTTGCATATACCTGAGTTCCCCTGGATTGGCCCTGCCTTCCAATTAGGTTCTCAATCACTGCTTCAAGCTGTGACTTAACATTTCCACTATACAAGTCCAGGTATAAAACATGATTTCCAAATATAAGAGCTCAACTCTACTCACCTGAACAGATTGCTAACGGCTGGAAAGACTGAATTAACATCTATCTGCAAAAAACGTTCGTGAGATCAGGCTGAAAAATCATGGAATTTCATTGTAGACACAAGATGGGGAAGAACTGTAGCACAGAACATTGCATGGTAGAGGTAATTGGCTGAATTACTCCAACCAGTCACTGTGCAATGAGGCTGCACTAATGCTGTCCTTCCTTGGCTTAGCATGTGAGAGGATAAGAGACATATTCTGCCAGATGAAATTTCTGTCACTCAGTTATAAGTGAATAAATGTGAACAGTTTGTTAAAGAATTAGCAGATTGAGGATACCTTTAAATGGGCACGTTAGTCACAGTAGCTTCTATAGCAATTCACCACCTTTTAGAATCTGTACATGGCTGAAACAGCAGTAGTGGTATTTCCAAAGCTATGAGAATGCATCACTGGATAGATTTCCACAAATGCCTCATGGTCTACAGGAGCAGCCAGAACAGTTTGAAATATTTGAACTTCAGTAGAGCAAACAAGAAGCCTATGTGATGCAAGGAAATAAGCGAGGAATTTTGCTCCCTAGGTCTCCATGAAGCACAGTGCCCATGGCAATGGAAGTCAGCTGCTACCGGTCCCGCATGGAAGATGCATCAACGCGGTTTCTCTCCTCCACAAGGCTCACTGAGAGTGGTCAGACAAGCATCGTGTGCCTGGCACATGCACCCACTGGAGGATTACAGGATAATCATCTCACTCTTCACATCTCACCACAGTCATTTCAGAAAAAGCAGCACGGTTGCCATGTAGGGTCATACGATCTTACAGTAAGCGTCAGCACCCTGCGATGAACTGGAAAGATGCTGAGTGCCAGCACCACCCTTCAGGCATGTGATTTTCCTTGGGAGCGATTCAGATGACAACCAGGAATGGAGACTAAGAATTCTAACAGAACTGGACTTAGCTGAGATGTTTCATGTGCACCTACAGTTGGGTCATTTGTAATCCTGTGCCTTTCTGTAAGTAATTGAGTGCTAGAAACACTGGCTCTCACCAAAGGTTATCTCTATGAATGGAAAACTTCTGATGGAGTTTGGATGAAGGCTTTGTTCCTTTACATGGTACCAAACTCTTTGTTCAGAGAAAGGTCAGGGTCCTGATCCTGCCAATTAAATCTTAGTGACAGAGTTTAGTGACCTGTTGACTTGTTTAGGGAGCTGTTTGGCTTTGAAAGTGATGCAACACAACTCAAACACCACCTCAGAGGTTTTTCACCCACTTTCTTTACCAACTCTAAAGCCTTTCTAAATGCAATACAGGTATCTTGGCAAACTAGTTTTCTTTCAAAAGAAAATGAAAAGAAAACCAAGAAAGCAAAAATGACAGAAAGTGCTCCAGATGATGCTTTTTAATCGTTACTTTTATATTTTTAAAAACAAATCAAATTTTAAAAAACCAACATTTTAGACATGTGCTGAAATTTCCTGTACAACAAATATGAAAACAATAAAATTTGTACATCATTTCAAGATATTTAACTAACAGTCACTTATTTGAAACACATCAACTTTTCCCTTCTTAAGCAGGCCCCAAATGGGAAAAAGGCTGAAAAAGAAATGCAGGAGATGCAATTACCACACAGTGGAACTTTGAGCCTGGAAAGTGAATAGGTTTAGATAAGCAACAGCAAGAGAAAACACTGGGTGAAGAGACAGATCACAGCAATTGCAACACAGAGAACTTCAGAATGCGGTGAAAAAAAATCTGCAGGAATTCAAGTCTTGGCCAACAGGGATCCACAAGAGATCCCTAATAGAGGATTTCCTGCAATCCTGTTCTTCCCACAGACATATGCTATGAGGTGTTTCCAACCTACTCACATTGACAGTAAATCCAACTCTGTTTAAAACATTTTAAGCCTTACCAACTTTTTCCACTTATATTTGGGATCAGCAGGTTGTTTAGTTTCAACTCTTCCCTTGCAAGAACGATTCACTTTCAGGAAAAAAAATTAAATCACAGAATTGTTGAAGTGAATGCCATTGCATTAAAAATGGATACCCCTTAGATGATGACAAGTGAAATTTTGGCACCTGTTTCCAACATCAAAACAATGGGTTAGATACTTCTATTTTCTGCAAGACTATCTGGGTGGCAGCTAGGCAGAAATGCTTCCTATTCTAGTTAGTTTTCATAGGTTCCACTGCAACATAATACAAAGGCAGGATCCAAACTAGGATTCATCTCCCCCTCTTCTCTGCTGTATAAAAGAGGGGTCTTCTGAAGCAGCGGACAAGCTCCTGGAGATGAGGAATAATGAATACTGAGTGTGCTCTGCACAGATGTGTACTATTTAGAAGACAGAAAGAAATAAAGTAACTGTAAGTGGCAGACTTTCTGCCTTCCCAGTTCCTTTGGAATGGTTCTTTTTGGTCCCAGTGGCTTATTTGTCATGTGAGCTCTATGAGATCCACTACGTGGAACACCATTTTGGGTGGGGTTAGGCAGGATCACTAACCTCATGGATCTGGCTTGTTTTTGTGGGTATTTATGTGTGCGTGTTGATTTAAAAAAAGAAAAAAAAGAAAGAAAAAAAAAATATTCAAGAATCCACAAGCAGCTGCTATGAGAAAAAAAGCTGAAGCACTTTGTGGTTGGTCCTCCAGATTTGCTCGCACAACATACCACAGTTTCACACTGTTGTTGAGCTCCTCTGGTTACCTGTAACGTTACAGCTCTGCACCAGGAATTCCTAGATTTTCCTGAATTCTAAGTATAGGAGCTATTTCTGACGACTCTGCCAAAAACTAAGAAAGAAAGAAAGAAACAAACAAAAAAAGCAGCAGAATTCCAGGGACTCTGGTTATTAAACCCTTCACAAGATTTTCACCGCTTGATAGCTCTTCTATAGCGCTATTCCAAAACTTCATATTCCTTTGCGATGCAAACAGTGCAATGATCCAAAGGTCAAAAAAAACCTACATGCCCTCCAAAGTACTTCAGAAGTCCTTCATTGGTAATGCCTTCATAAGTCTAGCAGTCATGTACCAGCAAAATAAATCTCGTCAAATCCTTGGCTTGCAAAATCAGCAACTCTGGGTTTTCCGCACGTTTGTTCTGCTTTTAAAAGGACCAGTTAAAATAACAGCAGCAGTACATTGCAAACAACTATAAAACAATTACTTTGTATTAATGAGATGCAGGTGGGTAAGATGTGCTTCAGTTCTGAATGGCTAAAACAAGCAAGAAATTGGTCTTTACAGCAGAATTTTGTGCAATTCATTTTGGTAGTATCAGTAAAGCCAGTCAATCTGTTTGGGAGCGCTTGGACACTTGGAAACTTAGTTCAGCATTTTCACAGATTTATACATCTGAGGAAAAACAACAACAATGATAAAAAGACACGAACCTGAGTAAAACTCTATTAGAATAGAGCAATCATTATTCAGTAAATCATATATTGCACCTTTAAATAAATCATCATTGTATAAAAACAGGAATATCAACCAGGAACAGGGAGGAGCTATTCTGTCCTTCATACACACCCCCACACACCCCTGCACACACATCCATGTACACACTTGCTCAGTTTTTCACTACAGTTAAAGCTCTGAGTGACACATCACACCCCTTTTCCTCTAGCAGAGGCACCGAAACATTAAGGCAGGGGATATTTGTGGTGAAATGCAAAAACAAAGCTCACCTCCAAACTTCTGGAGAGTCCTGCCAACAGTGCAACTACAGTTAAGTTTGACATAAGCCTTATTTAAAAATCTGTGTTCTCATTTCAAGAGTTTCAGTACAAAAATAGAATCTCTGCTGTTTGTTTTTTTTTTTTTTTTTTCTAGAGTAGCAACTAGAAAAGGCACAATTTCCAAGTACAAATGTCCATTTGGAGGAGGTGTTTGTACTCCTTTTTTAAATAAAAAGGAAAATTCAGAAAAAAAATAAATCACAGAGGCACATATCTATTAGCTAGGTAACCAGATACAGCAGATAAAATATGTTCCCAAAACTTATAATTAAATATATTAAAACAGCCCACAAGCCTGTTGTCTGTAAATGAAATCATATAAAATTGTAATAAAAAGCTTGTGTTATTATTTTAATATTTAAATTCTAGTTCCTTGTTCGTACTGCAAATGCTATTTCACCTATCAGTACTGTTAAATTCCCAAGAAAAATCAGAATTCCTCTGTTAACTTTAAATAGTTTTTCTTTTTTATCGATCCATGGCTCCTGCCAGTATTGTCTTTTTTTTTCCTCCAGAAGGTCACTTCTTCATATGAGGACAGAACTGGAGAAACCAGACACGAGACACTGCACACAATCCTGGAAAATGTAAGAACATCTCCCTTTCTCATGTACAGACAGCAATTCCTGGAGACTGCATTGTGTCCTGGTTACGCATGATAGCCATTAGCCTTCCCAAAAGCTGGTCCAGGTGTGAAATTTTCATAGATTGCCATTGCTGTTGTGTTTTGATAAATAAGGTCTGTTTTCTTCTCTTTCTGTGATCTAATAATATCCATGACGCACTGGTTTAGGAAGACATATTGGTCCTATGGGAGAAGAGTAATAAAGAGAATAATACAATTCTAGCAAATGACTGATTTGGAAAGTAATCCTGCTGCTGAATCTAAGTTTTGCTTTTTGGATGCATTGCACTGGAGGTTATCACACTGTTTTTGAAAGGTATATTACACAGGAAATGGAGCTAGAAAGGATCTCATGATATTATCTAAGCAAACCCTAGTAAAAAAAACACTAGGATTGTATTTACTGCCTCTCTTAACATCTCATTAAAAGATTTTCACAAAGGAGATTTTACAGACTTTTCCAAATCAACTTGAGTTAATCCACACACCTTTTCAGATGGAAGCAGTAGTTGCAACAGGAACATGTATGTTCCTGAAGAACAAAAAAGATGCATGCAAAGACCTCTTGACTTAAAGTTATCCTCATAGCTACAGGCCAGAATTAAACTCGAAAAAGTAGAACAAGCTGGAAAAAATCTTTTTCAAGATATGATTCTGTCTAAAAATGCCAATCCTTCAAACTACCCTGTAATGAGAGTGCTTAGATCTACAAACTTCAGTACAACTCTCGTGGCTGCAAGGACTTTTGTAGAAAGAAATGAGGCAGATAGGAGAGAAGTTTAAATAAGGGCGATTTCAGATTGCCCCACAATGTCTCATCATCTTGTAGTTTTGAGCTACAATCTTGAATCTACCTTTTCTGGATTGATGCGCCTGTTTGAGAAACAGGACACTGGATAAAAAGTAGTCTCACCTCGGTTTGCACCATTAGAGGTCGGTGCATTCGAAGATCATACACCACTCCATACACATCCACAGTATTCTCCATTTCAATCTGCTGAATCAGGCGGTCAATGGCAATAAATGTTCCTGTCCTCCCGACACCAGCACTGCAAGGACACAGAGAAGTTATTTACTGCTTTCTCTCAACTACCAGCTCACCTGTGGTCTGATGAAAAGCAAATGAAGTTAGCAAAATGTTCTCTATTATTTCAATGGCACAGGTGTCCAAGTCTGTGTGGACTGTGTGGACTGTTCAGTCCAGAGAAATGGTCTTTACCATGACCAAGAGGGGAGGAGGGACATCCTTCTGGGCTTCCAAGCTTGCAGCTTGCACAAGATCACATATAAAAGCACTTGAAAAGGCAACTCTTTCACCTAAATTTCCCAGGCTAGGAAAGAGAGCCCATTCTAATGAAATTTCACACTGGGTCATTGCTATCTACGTAAGCCACTCTGAAAGTAATGCCTCCTATTTATTTCCATTGAAGCAACAACAACAGATACAAAGAGCATAATAACAGTATTTGATAGAGCAAATTATCAGCTACTATTCTTCAACACAGTCATCACTATTAGCTATGCTTTTCCACCAGTGATGAAGTAGAGCCTCCACACCGCACTTGTAAAAATTTGCACCGGCAGAAGTGACCTACTGTCACCATCAGCACTGCTGAAATGCACCATCTGTTGCCTCACTGTGCTGATGTCCAATGGGTGGTCTCCATAAGCATTCAGTAAGCTTTAGTGAAACTCACTGGGTGTCATTTTTTCTGCATGGAGGAATTCAATTCCACACTTTTGCTTCAACTGCACTTCAGTGTCAGATGCCATTTTGTCAGACTGCCCCTTTACTGCCAACTGTCACACAGCAATAAAATGTAATGGAATATAGGTGGGAAGGTTCAGCCTCTATTGCCATACCACCAACATTTGTCTTTGATGCTGTGGCCCAACATAATAAAATATGAGGCATTACTTTCAGAGCAGCCACCACACTTAATGCTGCCATGTTTCTGAGGCATGACACAAATGTTCCAAATCAGCAGGGTGAGTATCCTTAAATAGCAGAGACTTGACACATTTATTTCAAATCACACTGAAAAAGAACTGTTCTTAAAACTCCACACAACGAAAGCATGTCTAACATGAATACGTTCTTCCTACCTGCAGTGCACTAAAACAGGAGAGTCAATAGGATTCTGACTGCTGTATTCATGAACAAGATGTCTAAAGTTGATTAGCAGGTCTGTTGTCTCTGGCACTCCATGATCTGGCCAGGATGTAAAATGGAACTGACGCACTGTGTGGCTCTCCAGTGTGTCAGCCTAGAGGAACAAGAATGAAAAAAGGAAAACAGAAGTGCTTCAAAAGATAAACAGTAACACTTCCTGTCATTAGTACTACGCAAGACTTGGTTGCATTAAAATTGCCCATTACAAATTGTGCAATAATTTTATCTACGTTATTCCAATTCCTCTCTTCCTTCCATTTTAGTAGAGAATACTTCGCAATAATTTCATTTTCCCTTTACTCCAAGATCTTCTCTTCTGCATTACATTTGCTGATGGAGATGGGTCTTGATAGGGCTAATTGTTTGGTCACATTGTTTGGGAAATATTTCAGGTATCTGCATAAAGCAGGCATTTTGGGGTAAGTCTCAGGGAGCTGCAGGATCATTGATGTGGCAAGTGGTGACAATCAATAGCAGGCTGGATTTTGCAACTGCTCTTATTCTTTTCTCTCTGATAACTTCCATTTTGATTAAGTTTTTGTGAAATTATTGTATTCTGTCACTCCAGTGTTGCTTGGCATGTGAAGCCCTTGATACAATAAACCACTTCTATAGATAGTTGTATACAACTAACAACTGACAAACTACTCACGTTTTCTACATTGAAGTCCCTTATTGTCCATTCTGGAAGAACAACTTCCGAGACCATTGTCACAATAACGTCACCATAACTCTTAGATTGTTTGTCTGGCCAATATTGCTCACATTTTGTCTAAGAAGAGAGTTTAAAGGTTCAACGCATTGCACAGAAAAATGAAGCATAGAGAAAAAACAGCAAGACATGGCATGATAGTTTCCTGAGACTCCAACTTGGTCTTGACTATTAGATTTAGATAACAGTCCCTCTGTTCCCTCTGAAGTGGGACTGGAAGGTACTTCACCCCTCCTAATGGCCTATCCCAAGGGAGAAGGAAAATCTACCATAATCATCCTTCAGAGAGAAGAACCCACCCTTAAAAATGGAGATTCCACAACCTACCTGAGACAATCTATTCTGGTCATCAGCAAGTATAAGGGAAAATAGATTTCAAAAAATGGGTTCATTTAATTCAGAAAACAATCTTCCAGGAAGTGGATGTTTGTTTATAAGAGTAGCCACCCCCCAGCTTATTAGGGAAACAACTAAATTAGAAGAGATACAACTATTCATTTTAATATAAAAAGGAAAAGAACAAACCCAAACCAATCAACCAAAAAAAAAAAAAAAAGAAATACCATACCCGGGCCTGCTCAACACATTTTGTCAACATGACAATAGAGTAGATATTCTTTTCCCAAATCATGCGCCAGAAGTCTTCTATAGTATTGGGTAAAGGGCCTTGTGCAGCAATAAATGCCTTCCTTGAGCTATATCCCTAGGAAGAAAAAAAGTATACATACACAAACCTTCACCAATGGGCCATTAAAAGCTGATGTTATACATCATATGATCTATTCAGCCCTCATCACAAAAATAACGTGCATTTTTAACTTCAATGAATGAAGCAACTTACAGGCATATAGTTTGCATTAATATAATCATCAGTTGCACAGCTTGGATTTGAAAGTTTAACACGAGAAATATCATCTGCAGAGAGAAAAGGAAAATAAGATTATAAACACTGGAAACTTTTCAGCAAAACATTTCAGTTCTAACATGGTTTCTATATAGAAGGTGCTCTGGAACAATGTGCATTCTAACAACGAGAACGTTACTTTAGCAATCTAAAGTAGTGATAACTGAGAGGTTATAATGAATGTCTTCAGAAAAAAATATGTCCGGACAATTAAAAAATTCAGAATATTAAACAGATTCACTATAGTTTGAGTCACTACAGAAAAATAGGTAATTCCTCTCCCATGCCATTGCAGTCAAGGTTTTTCCTTAGAAGCATTGCTAAGTGCGCTTACTGTTACACTTGCAGCTTATCCTTAACGCTTTCCTTTGCTGGGATGCCTGCAGCTTGGCAGGGCTTAGGTTATTAGTTTTCAAAGCTGTCCAGCAGTATCTTAATATTTCTTATAACTCCAATAGATCTGGAGTGCAAGCTTCTCATAAATGAAATATGAAAATGAGATGATTAGAAGAGCAAGTTCTTTTAAAGAACATTTTTGAGGGAAAGCTCTTCAGCTGTCCTCGTCCAGTAACTTCATACAGGATGATCATACAAGGAAAAGAACAGCCTGAATTCATTTATTTGACACTGGCAAAACTAATTCCTCTTCAAAACTTCTGGGATTAAAACCAAAATTGGACAAACCCAAGGGTTTTCAACTAAAATCTCAACTAGTAGAAGACATAAAACCCAAGAGAGTAGCTCACATGGTAAGACATTGTTGTATCTATTTTTCCCTCTGTTCTCAGGGATTTCAGCAGCAAATTTGGGCTGATGAACACCAGCAGATTTGAGTTCCTATAGGGAAAGAAAGATTCATGAGCACCCGGTTCTGGTTTAGGAAACATAAAACACAACTGAAACAGACAAATACTTCAAACACTCTTGGACTTTGTTGTAAAAGCAGCCATGTTAAACTGGACTAAATGATGACAACAATCAGCTTTTTACAAACAGAGCAGGAGGGTGGCAGCAGCAAAGTTCACAGATAAGAGATTAATACAGAATGGAGGAGTAATAGCATGTTTAAAGCCCAAAAATGGACTTTAAGAACCCAGTAATAATTTGGAAAAATACACAACACCAGCATTAACTGATTCTAACCCCAAGGCAAAGACCTCATTTAGCATGAGGTATAAAAGCATTACAGGGAGAAAGGGAGCAAGTTACATTATGAAAGGACCGAAGAAGAAAGCAAAATCTGGGAGGAGAGCAGGGTGGAGCACCAGCCTACAAGATACAATGAAAGGGACAGAATTTCATCTAAAAAGAGGGAGAATGGTAGTTTCAAGGGAGGAGAAAAGACAAAATTACATAAGAGAAGTCCTGACAACACAAAATCCTTCAACGACAACACAAACAGCTGGTTACTGCCTTTTGCATTTCATAGCAATTGAGCTATCTTCATAGAAAAGGTGCTCCAGCCCTTGGACCATCTTTGTGGCCCTCCTCTGAACCCTCTTCAAAAGCTCCACACCCTTTCTGTGCGACTTGGACGCAGTACTCCATCTGCAGCCTCACAAGGACAGAAGAGAGGGAGACAATCACCTCCCTCACCTTGCTGGCCATCCTTCTCCTGGTGGGACCCACGGTACCATTGGCCTTCCAGGCTGCAAGTGCATGCTGCTGGCTCATGTCAAGTTTGTCAACAACCAAGACCCCTAAGTCCTTGTCAGGGCTGCTCTCAAGGAGTTCTTCTCCCAGTTTGTATCCATATCTGGAATTACCTCAACCCAAGTGCAAAACCTTGCACTTAGCTTTGCTGAACCTCACTAGGTTCACAAGGGCCCACCTTTTGAGTTCATCAGGGCCCTTCTGGATGTCATCCCTTCCTTCTGCTGTATCAACCACACTGCTCAGCTTGGTGTTGCCAGCAAACTTGCTGAGGGTGCACTATATCATCTATGTTACCGATAAAGATTGTGCTTATTTTGATGATTATTATCTACTTCAACATATTATGTGTGGTCTGTCACACATAATCCATTAAAGAAGCTTGTTATTAGTAAAAGATGGGTCTTGTTGTATAGAAAAAAAACCAACAACGATGAAATAAAGTGGAGAGAAGTGAAATGACATTCCCACAGTGCAAACATCAGTAATGCGACTAGTGCAAGGGCTTTGGAGCTCTTGCCAAGAGTTTTGAGCAACAGGCCATGCTATAACTCAGAGGCAGATTTAACGGTTCAGGATGTGAAGTATTTATCATGCACTTCAACTAAACTTAAGATCTGAATCAAGTAAGGGAATGCTATGCATGCAGCTGAGTGATGTCTATAACAAGGGTCCCTTCTTCTCTTCCCCTTCAGTAAACATCACACACTATAAAGGGAAGCTAATTTGCTTCCCAAAAATATTAGCCAAGAAGCTCTCCCCAGTGAGGACACACACCTCATACTCTTCAGCAAAACCACAGTTGGAGTCTGCTTGCTGCTTCTTAAAGTAGGACTCAAAGTTCTCTACTTTAATCATTTTTGATCTGAAATGAGAAAAGTCTTGTATTGGTGACTGATTCTAAGTAAATAAGTCATGAATCCAGTGAATGTATTACAAAAATGGTTTACTTACTTCTTTATTCTTCAGGGGAGAGCGAGGCAGGGAAAGAAAAAAGGTTGATTAGACACATGCAGTTGTATATTTCACTATGCGATTCTAAGAACAAAGGCATGACTGTTAGTAGCACCCACCAAACTGCATTTACAGGAGACAGGATATAAAGGCAGAGCATTTAAATGATTGGTTCTGGCCGAGGAGAAAATGGTGCATCCTTCAGGAAAAGGATATGATAGAAGGTGTCGGTCAGCTATGCGTGTATTCCCTTTCCATCAGATTGGCCTCATTCTCTGGCTTATTTTATTCTAACTACCAAAGTTACACTGGTGAAACTTAATGGGATGCTCAGGGTAGGTCTTTTCATAAAATAAACAGATGCATGAACCAACAACCTGGTTCAATTGCACTGCCCTGATTTTCAATATGTTGTGGTTACCCTCCCATGGCCATCTACTACCATTACACATCATCTGAACCAGCTCAGCTCGAAGCAGCCATAACCTAAAGGAAAGTATGGGACTTAGTGCAATTTTTTGCTCATAAGCCCTTTATCAACAGCTTGGACTGTTTTGTTTTCTCAGTGTGTTCAGAGGTTTGTGTTTCATGAAAACATTCTACTTTTCAAAACTATATGGGGTATTTGTGTAACTAATGCTGATTCATGAAGCAAGCATTAAGTCTTATCAATTTGATTATTTTCAGTCTGCAGGCTTGAGTCAGGTTTCATGCAAAATCACACATGAAACTGCACAGAAAACAAGCATTAGGGTACACAGGAATTTTTGCATATATTACTTGAGCTCAGAAAACATTTAGAAGGACTTACTTAATTGGAGAAAAAGACACTTCAGTATTTCTTTTATCTTTCCTATGAGAAGAGAAAAACACAACATGCTCATAGGAGAATTTAAAGGAAAGCATATGAGATTTCTGATGATATATTTCATGTGTCTGCTCAGAACTGTGTCTTGTAAGGCATCTCACTCTGCACAAAATACTCCTGAGGCAAACCTTACACCTGCTGTGAAATTAAAATACCTTGTAATTCTTTCACCAATGTTTTACAATGGAACTGTATCGTTTTACTGGAACCAGAGCAAAATACCTGAACACAAAGCACAGGTTTGCTGAAAAAAGTGCATCCAAGGGATTTGCATCATCACCATCTCTCTTGAATCACTACTCCTCCCAGAACCCCTAACATTAATGTTCAATAGTGATGTATCAGTTGTACTGAAGGTGGAAGTTGGAAAAAAAAAATACATGTGCCATAGCTACTGGACACAGGGAAGCCTGTCCTAACAACAAGTACGTGCAGAAACTAAGAAAAAATGGCCTAAAGACCCTACAGGTAACTCTTTAGAAGGGATGCATCACACAGTCAGCAGGAAAAAGCCTCTGTAGAATCTGGGAGACCAGTTCAAACCTTAAGACAACTAATCAGCTTTTGGGAACTCCAGAACTAGAAGTTCAAGCAACAAACAAACAAGCAATTAAGAAGAGCCGTTACTGAATATTTTCTAATAAAAGCACCTGTGATACAATTATATAATGTCTGTTAGCACAACAATCTGATGTTTGCTCACTTCTAACTTCAGAAGCACGCACAAGTTCCCAAGAGCTAAACAAATCTGCTCTCAACTCATTGGACATAGCTATAGATTGAACAAAGTAACTGATCTAATTTGATGCAAAAACTCTGATCTGTAACAAAAAAAGATTTTAAACAGAATGTACTTTAAATGGTGAAAGCAGATAAAACAGGAACAGAGGAAGAGAAGCTTTTTCTTTTTTTTTTTTAAGATACAGAAATGACATACTGATATTCCTCAACACAGCAAACAAAATAATGAACACTTTACCTTCTCCTCCTCCAGAATATGTAACCCCCTATAGCTACTACAGCCAATATAGCTAAAAGGCATCCAATAACGGCTCCAGCAATAACACCTTGTAAAAGAGAACAAGTATTACTCATCACTTATTTACCTCTTTGACAGTGCTCTAAATCAATCAACACACTATAAGAGAACCTAGCAAGTGACAAAAAACACTCTGCTTTACAAGGAACTTCTTCACTGTGTCCTTTGGCAGTACCAGTATTGAAAGCTCATTAAGAAATACTAAGAGAAAATTGATAAATTAATTAAAAAAATAAGTCAAGGGATCAGTATTTGTGTTCTGATACACCCACTTGTAATTTAACAGAATTGTTAGAAAAATAGTCTAAGTCACACAGTGTCATCACGTTTTGCATGCCATAAGTAGCACAGGTTTTTGTTACTGCCATATTGGAAGTCATACTTGGATAAAAAAGAAGCCACCTGTAGGACTAGTTAGATATGATTTTACTGAGCAGTGACACTTCAAAACTAGAAAGGAACAGCCCAACACAGGCAGATCAATTAGTGTTTCGCTATCACAAAACCTACTGTAATTAAGCAATCTCCAAACACTGTGCACATGTAAAACTGCCAATCCTACATTAACTATACCTGGATCCTGGGGTAATGAAACCACCTTGGAACACGGTGAAAACGACACATAACTTTGTTCTCCCATAATTTTGTTGGTCACAGTAAAGTTTATGTTAGTGAAACCTGCAACACTTGCCCTGTTAATAAGGGAGAAAAAAACAACACATACATGACATGGTTTTAATAGCCATAGGCAAGATCTATGATTTCTTCATTATCTTCTTGCTTTCAACAGCAGCAAGATAAATACCTGTACGAATGAAGAGGAATCAACGGTCCATTTTCATAGCCATACATGGTGTTTCCCTTGCCTACGTCAACAATGTTGTGCCCATTCTGAGAATTTAAAGATGTCATCTCCTCTACGTCTATGACATATGTCACATAGGTAGCTGTCATCTTCTGCTTGAAATCGTTGTATGTGTAGCTCAAATCAGACTTTGAAGGCCAACAACCTTCAGGAGAAACAAGGATATAAGTGGTACACATAACCCACTATTTTTGTGATCACCAGCACAGTTGGAGAACATGTCACATTAATCACAATTTTGATTGCTCCACAAGCACTGCCTGAAACAAAAAACTGAGGGCAACACACAGCCTCAGAAATTCCTTCTGCTGCAGTGCAATTTACTTGGCTACCTTTCCCTACTTTCTGGTGTCATTCATTTAATCTCCTTTTGGTTTTACTCCTCCCATGCACAGTAAAGCTTCTCTGTGAAGGCATGTTAGTGATGGATTCTGTGTATTTGTGGACAACTTCTGCTACGCACGTCAGTTATGTCCATACTCTATCAAATAAATATCAAATGTTGAGAATACTCCACAAATAAGTAAAAGGACAGAAAAAGCAATTTGAGCTTGATAACATCATGCTGTTCAAATAGCACCAAGTTTAATTCAGGGTGATGATAAACTCATCCTGGCCTCTACTATCTTGCTGTGTCTGACATAGTCTTTTCATCTAAACCCTGAGAAATGAAGGAGTTTTATGTTTTCTCTTGCCATAGAGACAGATCAGATAAAACAATCAGTGAGAAAAACAGTTTCTCTTCAAAAACACTCAGAAAAACAGGATAATGTAATCAAACAGTGATCAACAGGATAACAGTTGCAGAACAGCATCACTTTGTGCAGTGCCTGCTGTTAAAAGATGAACCCCAGAAATTTGAGGCAGATTCTATAGCTGGGATGTGTGATGTAAGTGATGACAACACAGCTCAAACTACCAGTTGTCTGACAACTCAAGGGTAAACAAAATGACTAAAAATATTCCAAGTGCTATGAAAAAACATCTTCCCCACATAATTGAAGTTCGCTTACATTGCTTTCTGTTGATTGCCTTTACAAAGCTAAAGCTCCTTTAGAAGCAGATACAGCACTGAATTCATCCTTAAAAAGGAGAAGTTGTAAAGGGGTTCTGAAAGATTACAAAGTGAAGAAGCAAGTTTTCTACCACTGCATAGATAAAATTTGATCTGACACGCACTGCAAGCAATAGCAAAGCTCCTAGTAATTGCTGCTGTGTAAGAACAACGCACAACATAGCTCTCTGAAAGCACTAATTTTTTCACAGTAAAAACAACTGAGATTGGAATTAACTTAGTCACCTAGAAATGAATATTCAGTAACACTGTAAATACTTCTGATGTCCTGTCTGGTTCCTAGCTCCATTCCAAAAGGATGTACATGGTCCCTAGCTTCTTTCCAAAAGGACATACAGCCCAAGTTATATCTGCACTTCTCTGTGAATGTCTTGGTTGTCACTCTAGGGTATCTTATCCATCTTTTGCTTATACAAAAGAATGAACAGTCCCCTCTATTTATCCTAAAAGTAATGATGTCTGCTTTGAGACAGAGAAACACAATTCAAATGCATTAATACTATCCAAACACCAAAAAATGAAGTTACGTTTGGCCTTAAGGATGTTTTCTTCTCCTACCAAAGCACTGATTGGATTCCATAAATGTGCAGAATCTTTCTTCCCTAATTCTCTCAAACAAATCTTCAAATTTCACTTACTTGAATTCTTTACAGTCAAAACCACACGGAATAATACACTGAATCTCATCAAGACTAAAGAAGACTGGTTGAAAATACAAGCAGAGTTATCACTGTGTGTAAGACATTGACATTCAAATCAGCAACTCCAAGGCAGCTAAGTCACATCTGAAAAATAGGAATTTTCTGTACTTTCATACTATAGATAGCTGGCCATTTCTTGGACATATATTATATGGAAAACCACAGAAGAAAAATCTACAAATTGCTGCATGACAAATTTCCATTGTTAAAACAAAGGATAAGCAGAAATGTCACAATCTACTTGGGGAAAAGTTATCTCCACCAGCTGTGCTATTCCTTCAACGTGCAGTAATAAATAAAAAGATCAACCTGAACCTACACTGTAAAGTTATGTTCCTTTATTTTACGATTTCTTTCTAGACTTTCACCAATTATAGAAGCTTTGATCCTTTAAAGTTGTGATGCTTATAGACTATTATCTAGCTTTCCCCACAAGTAATGCTGACAATGTTACTCAAGCCTTCCACCTGCATCCAATCTTTCTCAGTTTAAGTGTTTTAAGTCAAAAGGAAAGTTCTCTCTCCCTATAAGCAGAAAAAAACCCACCAAACCACATTTTGAAACTGCTTATATTATTAATTCTGAAAATTATTTTCTTGGAGAAAAGGATTCTACAGTCTTGTAGCAGTAACAGCACAGTGGTAGTACTTAAGAGTCTCTTCTACAAGGACAACTTAGGCTGAAAATAAGGCAGAGTGAAAACAGTGGCTTTCTGAAAACAAGGAATGATCTTACTTCCCTCAAGCAAGGTACTTACCTCATCATTTCTGAAAGATGATTGAAAACACTGAGTCTTTTATTCTCTCCATTTAACATACACATAAGGATAGAAGGAAAAAGCCTCTTTACAGTGAGAGTGGTGAGGCACTGGAACAGGTTGCCTGGAGATGTGGTTGATGCCCCAACCCTGAAGGCATTCAAGACAAAGCTGAATCGAGCCTGGGCAACCTGATCTAAGTGTGGTGTCCCTGTCCATTGCAGGGGAGTTAGACTAGATGGCCCTCAGAGGTCCCTTCCAACTCTAAGGATTCTATGATTCTATGAACATCTACTTTAAAGTCTAAAACATAGGATATTCACTACAGTAAATTTTTTGTCCTAATAAAATGCTGTCTGATGAAGTTATTGCACGCAGCTGGAGACAATATTATAACAACTTACCTTCTGCTTCAGTTATGATCATTACTGCATAAGCTTTTAATGGTCCATTCACTGACTCAAAGTCAGGAAACTCAACAGTCAGTGAGTTGTGACTGACTGCCTTGACTACAGGAGCTTCGTTTGGAACAGGTGGATCTATAAACAGACAAATATGCATATTCTTAGTACTTCAATGACAGACAAAGATAAGTTTTTCAAACAAGAAAATGTTCTTTTAATGACATTGTTCATAGCGTGCATATAGAATCATTTAGGTTGGAAAAGACTGCTAAGATCATCAACCCTAACCATTCATGTAACTACCAAATCCATCACCAAACCAAGGCCCTCATTGCAATGTTCACACATTTCTTAAACACCTCTAAGGACAGCAACTCCTCGCTTCCCTCGGAAGGCTGTTCCAAAGCCTAATCACCCTTTCCATTGAGAAATTCTCCCTGATACCAAACCTGAACCTCCCCTGGCACATCTTGAGGCTGTTTCCATGAATCCTATTACCTGTCACCTAAGAAAAGAGACCGACATCTTCCTCACTGCAGCCCTCTTTCTTCTCCAGACTAAACTGCACCATTTCCTCCAAACGTCTTGTTTTCAAATTAAGCCATCCTCCAGATTTGTTGTTCTTTTCTGAATGTATTCTGGCAACTCTTGTACTGAGGGAGCCAAATACAGTATTCAAGATGCAAACTCACCAGTCTCTCTGTACTCAGCACTCCTGCTGACCATGCTGTTTTTGACACAGGCATGTATGCCATCAGTCTTCTGAGCCACCTGGGCATACTACTACTCCCATGCTATGTATTGCCCAGCTCCTCCAGGTCTTTTCTGCTAGTCTGCCTTCCAGCCACTCTTCTGCAAGTCTGTACTGCTGCACAGGGTTGTCGTGATGAAACTGCAGCACCCAGAACTTAGCCTTATTGAAGGCCATGTAACTGGATGTGGTCCCTCAATTTAATCTACGCAGATCCATCTGCAAAGCCTTTCTACCTGCCCAACTGACAACTTACCACAGGTGCACTTGATCTCATCAAGATCATCTACATAAAAATTACAAAAAACTACCCTTAATACTGAGACCTAGGGAATCCAACTTGTCACTAACAGGATTCACATTCACAATGACCTCCCAGGACTGGCCATCCAGCCTACTTTTTACCCAGCAGACAGTGCATCCATCCAAGCCATGCGCAGACAGATTTTCCAGGGGAACACTGTGAGAAATGGTATCAGATGCTTTGGAAAAGTCCAAGTAAACAACATCCACATCCTTTCCCTTGTCTACTATGCAGGTCATCTTATCACAGAAGGTAATCAGGCTAGACAAGCAGGACCTGTCTTTCATAAAATCATACTGACTGGGTTATGATAACCTTGTTATCCTATACATGCCATGTGATGGTAATTGAGATGATCTGCTTCATGAATTTCCCTGGTCATCACCCCTTATGGTGCATGAGATAGACTTGGCATTAATGTAGTACTTCATCAATAAATGTATATGCTGATATATAAAGTTTATTCTTCTGAAATAGCAAAGTTAATATTTTTGTCCTCAAAATATCTTCTGTTATCTGATCCTAATGCTTACCTGTAATGCTTGTATTACATATTATCTGCACTGGAAGACTTGTTAAATCTTCTGAAACAGTTGTAATATTAACAGTATAGGTTTTGTAATAATCTAAAGGTTGTGTTATGAAGCTTTCTTCTGAGCCTTCTCTCCCACAGAATTGACTGTGTTCATCTTTTGTCCAAGTATCATTAAATATTTTGATATCAAAGCTAGAGTAGTCACCATAAGGACAGTCCCACTTCAGCATTAGGTAAGATGTATTAGCCACTGCTTCACACTGAAATGAACTCACTGAGGAAGGAACTGGGAAAAAAAATAGAAGAAATCAAGTATAGTAGCAAAGAAAAAGTAGACTGTTTATAAGCTCTTCTGTGTATAAGAATTTGTAAAACGTTGGTATTCCTTTCTAGTTCTAAACAGAGGAAGCTATTGCCTACAGAAAAACAGTGTGGACGAGGTGTGTTTAGCACACTGTAAATACACAGACCCCTTCTGCATTAACTCCCTGCAGATTAATTTACTGAAAAAATGAAGTTGAATAGCTGTTCATCAAAGTCAGCAAAGCTTTCAAATACTGTTCAACGACTGAACAAGAATATTCTTAGACTTGTAAACAAATGCTAACTCTCTGTGTAATTACATAGAATGGTTAGTGGCCAACAAATAAAAAAAATAGTCTTTGTTATTCATAGCACTCTCTGAGATTTACAGATAGCTCTTACAAAAATTTCAGCTAGTCATCTACCATTTGCAGCTCCAGAAATGGACAAATGTGCATACAAACAAAAGAACATGTGGTCAAAGGATGCAGATGTGCTACCATATAATAGAAATGCTACACATGGCCTTACTGGATAGGTATGTTAGAGTGCTACGAACACTGTACATGTGGAAAGTGACCGTAGAGCAGATAAATAATGAAAGAGGAAATAACAATGAATCCAAAGAACATGCTTAAGAGACTAAAAAGAACCACAATTGACCCCTCAAAACAGCTCCAGAACAAAGGAAGAGGGAGACCAAGAAGAGAGTTACAGCAGGAGCAGCAGCACTGTAGTCACTTTCCAAACAATACACTCTGTGCAAACACATCCCATGAAACTCGTACCCACACTGACAGCAGGCAGGCAACATGCAGCACCTCTGCCTGTAACAATATCTCCGAGCTCATGCAGGTAGGCAGAATACAGGCAGAGCTGTTGCACATCTAAACACAATCCATCAGCAACACAACTGCAAGAAACAGCCACTTACTTGTATTTTGGCTTATAGATGCTCCTTCTCCTTCCGTCTGACCATCAGCCGCTATTGCAAAGACCGTGAAATTGTAAGAGGTCCCAGGGATTAAACTGGTTACAATACTTTCAGTGACTATTGACATGGTCTCGTTAATTAGACTTTCACGTGCAACCTCTATCCTGTACGTGTAGGAGGCTGATGCTGTGTCATTCACTGTCCAGGTTAAGTTGACAGAAGTCATAGCAACATATTCTGCCTTGAGACCAAACACCTTGCTGGGCTCTGAGAAAGGCAAGACAACAATCCATCAACCTGCAACAATATCAGCTCACAAATAAAAGAGGAGAAACACAAACACACAGCTACATCACTTTCTTCACATCACTCATCAATCAGAGTGCTGGAGCACCAGAGGTTCATGGAGGCTTTTCCATCAATGGGCTTGTAAGAGGAAAAAGATGGAAGAGTCATCTTGAGTGGGATTCATCTCCTTCCTGCATTCAGAAGCAAGAGCAGCCATGACTATTGTGCCAGTACTCCCACAGTTTCCCTTGGGAATGTGGAGAGGTGGGCAGGAAGGACAATGGTGCAGGGGAATGGAGCAAAAATAGTGCATCTCAGCACAGCTAAAGGTAACAAAAAAAGATCAATTATCACTGGAAGACAAATGGGAGGGAGGACCTAGGAACCCTTCTGCTTTTTCCACTGTTCAAGGCCCCAAGCTCACTCCAACAGCACAAAGAACATCTCCAAGACCCCCTCTACAGCATTTCATTCTCCACCCATCTCCAAACCAGGGCAACCAGTCACTATGGACAGGCAAATCAGGAGACACAGACCTTTGGGTAACAACTGGAAAGACAAGAGCACATACATGTGTACGTTTCAGGAGAACAGCAATGACAAGGCGAGCACACGTTGCCACTGAAATACAGCATGGTCACTAACCAGCTGCACTACAGCCTCACAGACCAGCTCCAGAGGTCTGCCCCACAGCACATATGAAGACTTAAAATACACAGCACAGCCAGCTAACAGGATGGACAACGCAGTTCTCCTAAGCCAGTGCTGCCCAAAGCTCACTTCTCCACTCCAGATTCCCAGCAGACATGGGTCCCAAAATAACAGAAGACCCCCAGATGCACTCTGTTTTGTGTGTGAGAGCATTAAAGATACAGGTCTGAACTCCATATTTTCTTGGAAGTGAAGGCAGTGAAAGTGCCTAAACAAATCCCAAGCAGAAAAGGAAGTTCCTCAGGAAGCGTCCTTTCTATGTGCCACAGGTATTGTTAAGGAAATGTATTCCTTCCTGTTTATCAGAGAAAATTGCTTAAGGTTGTTATAAGAATCAGGGTTATGTTTATAACATACACATACCTCCAACTGCAAGCAGCCTGCGTGTAGCAGCTGTGCCAGCAAAAATACTGCACTCCACCGCTCAGAGAATTAAGCAGAGCCCTGTGCTGCACAGCAAAACACAGTCTACCAGAAACACAACTACAAGAAAGAGCCACTTACTTGTATACAGGCTTATGGATGCTCCTTCTCCTTCCGTCTCACCATCAGCTGCTACTGCAAAGACTGTGAAAGTGTACGGTGTCCCAGGGGTTAAGCCAGTAATTTCAGTTTCTGTGATATTTGATGTTTCGTTGTTAATGGAGTGCCCATTGCTAACCTCTATTCTGTATCTGTAGGTATCTGATGCTGTGTCATTCACTGTCCAGGTTAAGTTGACAGAAGTCACACCAACATACTCTGCCTTGAGATCAATCACCTTGCTGGGCTCTAGGAAAGGCAAGACAAAAATCCATCAATCTGCAACAATATCTCCTCGAAACAATAGGGGAAAGACACAGACACACCACTACTTCACTTTCTTCACATCACGGGTCAATCAGAGTGCAGGAGCACCACAGCAACAGCACCAGAGGTTCCTGGAGGGTAGGAAGGACAATGGTGCAGGGGAATGGAGCAAAAATAGTGCATCTCAGCACAGCTAAAGGTAACAAAAAAAGATCAATTATCACTGGAAGACAAATGGGAGGGAGGACCTAGGAACCCTTCTGCTTTTTCCACTGTTCAAGGCCCCAAGCTCACTCCAACAGCACAAAGAACATCTCCAAGACCCCCTCTACAGCATTTCATTCTCCACCCATCTCCAAACCAGGGCAACCAGTCACTATGGACAGGCAAATCAGGAGACACAGACCTTTGGGTAACAACTGGAAAGACAAGAGCACATACATGTGTACGTTTCAGGAGAACAGCAATGACAAGGCGAGCACACGTTGCCACTGAAATACAGCATGGTCACTAACCAGCTGCACTACAGCCTCACAGACCAGCTCCAGAGGTCTGCCCCACAGCACATATGAAGACTTAAAATACACAGCACAGCCAGCTAACAGGATGGACAACGCAGTTCTCCTAAGCCAGTGCTGCCCAAAGCTCACTTCTCCACTCCAGATTCCCAGCAGACATGGGTCCCAAAATAACAGAAGACCCCCAGATGCACTCTGTTTTGTGTGTGAGAGCATTAAAGATACAGGTCTGAAGCCTGCATGCTCTATGAATGGAACTTAACTTCACCAAAATTTTGGAGACGTTGGTCCTTGGAAAAATTATTTGTTGCAGGCAATAGCAACAAATTCAAATAACAGGATCTGGCTTTTGTTTCTTCTCTTCTGTTATCAAGCCCACGCTTGATAGATAGCCTGCAATAGGTTCCAGAACGAAAATATCATCTCTGCCCACACCAGCACTGAATTACAAGCCTTGCACAGGTATGCAGAGCCCTGTCATGTACAGCAAAACACAATCCTCCAGAAACTGTCTCTTAAGACTCTTAACGACTGCAAGAAACTGTCACTTACTTGTATACCGGCTTATGGATGCTCCTTCTCCTTCCGTCTCACCATCAGCTGCTACTGCAAAGACTGTGAAAGTGTACGGCGACCCAGGGGTTAAGCCAGTAATTTCAGTTTCAGTGATATTTGATGTCTCGTTGCTAACGGAGTGCCCATTGCTAACCTCTGTTCTGTATCTGTAGGTGTCTGAAGCTGTGTCATTCACTGTCCAGGTTAAGTTGACAGAAGTCACACCAACATACTCTGCCTTGAGATCAAATACTGGTGTTGGCTCTAGGAAAGGCAGGAAAACAAACTGTCAAGACAGAGAAACACAGAGAAAAGCCACAACTATATTCACATAGATTGAGCATTAAATGTAGCCTACAAGCACTTCTAAGGTACTGATGCCCTGCTACAGACATGCTGGGACATCTGTGTAAAGGCCTCAGGAATTTTAAGAGATTCTCTTTATTTCGTGTCACATGACAGAATATATTTTTCCACAATGGCTTCCCAGAGAGATATAGAAATGGAAATCAGGTAACAAAGCAGAACACAATCCCCCTTGTTATTTTGTATTGACTTAGTGTGTTCCCTTGCCACTAATTTATACGGATGTTGTCTGCCCCCTTTCCATACCGGAGCTAAAATGCAAGACAGCTCTTCTCCCATCTGCCCTTCTGATCTGGAAGAAAGGTGCCACAGCACAAAGCGACAGAAGTGGCAGTACAGTTGATAATGTGATCCTAGACACTGTCCCAGCCCACGGGAATCCCAGGCCATGGGCTGTGCAGACAGCTCAAAAGAATCTTAAACAACAAAAGTCTCCCTTGCTCACCACAGCCTATGAAAAACCCTATGACAACCTGCTCCAAGAAGCACTGCAGGGAGCCAGTTCAGCCCTAACCTCCAGACAAGGTCATGCTGCTGTAGCAACTAGACTCCTACATATCTCATCAGTTAGGCTGTTCAAGACTAACTGCTCTACAGGCATCTCTCATACAAACTGAGCCCTTTATCTTTTTAACAGACTGTTTGACATTCATGTTCACAAGAACCTGAAGCAAAGCAACACAGCAATGAACAACAGTACAAAGCTGGGAAAAAAAAAAAAAAAAAAAAAAAGGAAAAAAAGCAGGACTCAGTTACAAACTGTTTCTTTACTTGCAGTTGAGAGGCACTAATGGTTTCTTACTTGTGTAGAGGCTTGTGAATGCTCCTTCTCCTTCTGTATGATTATCAGCTGCTACTGCAAAGACCTTAAAATTGTACGGTGTCCCAGGGATTAATCCAGTAATCTCAGCCATCGTGACATTCGATGTCAGGTTGTCATTAAAAGAGACACTTGTAACCTCTATCCTATACGTGTAGGAGGCTGACGCTGTGTCATTCACTGTCCAGGTTAAGTTGACAGAAGTCACACCAACATACTCTGCCTTGAGATCAAGCACCGCACTGGGCTCTGGGAAAGACAAGACAACAATCCATCAAACTGCAAGAGCATCCGCTCACAAAAATGACAGAAAAAAAAACAACACGGACACGACACTAATTCACTTCCTTTGGTCAATTGTCAATAAGAGTGCAGGAACACCAGAGGCTCGTGGAGTTTTGCCACAAATGGGCTTGTGAGGGAAAACTGAAAGAAAAGTCATTCTGAGTGGGATTCATCTCCACTTGGCATTCCACAGAAAGAGCACACATCACAACAGTGCCAGCACTGCCAGGATTTCTTTTGGAGATGTAGAGAGGATGGCATGAAAGAGACGAGGGCTGAGAAGAATATACAGAAGGAATACAATTAAAATGAGCAAGCTACAAAACCAGTCAGATCAGGGCAATGTTTCTGCTGCATTCTAATATCCCATGTCTTGCAAATAGCCTGCATTGGGCTCCAGGATGAAAACATCACCTCTGCCCACACCAGCACTGAATTACAAGCCTTGCACAGGTATGCAGAGCCCTGTCATGTACAGCAAAACACAATCCTCCAGAAACACGACTGCAAGAAACTGTCACTTACTTGTATACAGGCTTATGGATGCTCCTTCTGTCTCACCATCAGCTGCTACTGCAAAGACTGTGAAAGTGTACAGCGTCCCAGGGGTTAAGCCAGTAATTTCAGTTTCAGTGATATTTGATGTCTCGTTGCTAACGGAGTGCCCATTGCTAACCTCTATTCTGTATCTGTAGGTGTCTGAAGCTGTGTCATTCACTGTCCAGGTTAAGTTGACAGAAGTCACACCAACATAATCTGCCATGACACGAAGCACCGGGCTGGGCTCTAGGAAAGGCAGGAGAACAAGCCGTCAAGATAAAGAATTACGGAGAGAAAAAATGCCAGTCACATTCCCTTATTCCACGCTGACTGAGCACTAATTGTAGCCATACAGCATTTCAATAACACCAACCTATTTTTTTTTCTAGCTCCAGGAAGAAAGGATCATTGCATTGTGAAACACTGTTACATCAGAAACCAAAGGTTAAAAGCTGAGCTGTTTAAAATAGACTGCAAGTTTATCTGGAATTGAGAGGCACCATTAGTTCCTTACTTGTGTACAGGTTTAAGGACAATCCTTCTTCTTCAGTTGTACTGTTGACTGGTGTTGCAAATACTTTGAAGTTATAGGATGTTCCAGGGATTAACCCAGTGATTTCAATTTTGTTGATATCTGACGTTTCGTTGCTAACGGAATTAGCAGTCCTAACCTCTATCCTGTACGTGTAGGCAGTCAAAGCTGTGTCATTCACTGTCCAGGTTAGGTTGACAGAAGTCACACCAACATACTCAGCCTTGAGATCAAGCACCGGGCTGAGCTCTGGGAAAGGCAAGACAGCACTCCATTAAACCTGCAAGAATACCCACTCAAAAACAACAACAACAGAAAAACAAAGAAAGAGAAAAAAAAAAGCCACAGACGCACGACTACTTCACTTTCTTCACATCACTTCTCACTAAGACTGCATAAGCACCACGGCAAGAGCACCAGAGGCTCCTGGTGGATTTGCCATCAATGGGCTTGTAAGAGAAAAGTAAGGAAGAGACATCTTGAGTGGGATTCATCTATCTCCTGCATTCAGAATCAACAGCATGCTTGACCGCTGTGCCAGCACTCGGATTTTAGGGAGAGATAAGTCCTTGGGAAAATTCTGTTTTGCAGGCACCGGTGACAAATTCAAACATCATCTGTGTTGTGCTTCTTTTGCACTCTAAAAGCCCACACTTTGGAAGATTGCTCACAACGTGCTCCAGGAGAGAAACTATCCCCTCTGCACATATCAGTGATGAATTAGAAGCCTCATTCGGGTAGGCAGAGCCCTACGCTTGCACAGCAAATCACAAAATACCAGAAACACAACTCAGAAACAGCCACTTACTTGTATACAGGCTAATGGATGCTCCTTCTCCTTCTGTATGATTATCAGCTGCTACTGCAAAGACCTTAAAATTGTACAGTGTCCCAGGGATTAATCCAGTAATCTCAGCCATCCTGACGTTCGATGTCAGGTTGTCATTAAAAGAGACACTTGTAACCTCTATCCTATACGTGTAGGAGGCTGACGCTGTGTCATTCATTGTCCAGGTTAAGTTGACAGAAGTCACACCAACATACTCTGCCTTGAGATCAAGCACCGCACTGGGCTCTGGGAAAAACAAGACAACAATCCATCAAACTGCAAGAGCATCCGCTCACAAAAATGACAGAAAAAAAAACAACGCGGACACGACACTAATTCACTTCCTTTGGTCAATTGTCAGTAAGAGTGCAGGAACACCAGAGGCTCGTGGAGTTTTGCCACAAATGGGCTTGTGAGGGAAAACTGAAAGAAAAGTCATTCTGAGTGGGATTCATCTCCACTTGGCATTCCACAGAAAGAGCACACATCACAACAGTGCCAGCACTGCCAGGATTTCTTTTGGAGATATAGAGAGGATGGTATGAAAGAGATGAGGGCTGAGAAGAATATACAGAAGGAATACAATTAAAATGAGCAAGCTACAAAACCAGTCAGATCAGGGCAATGTTTCTGCTGCATTCTAATATCCCATGTCTTGCAAATAGCCTGCATTGGGCTCCAGGATGAAAACATCACCTCTGCCCACACCAGCACTGAATTACAAGCCTTGCACAGGTATGCAGAGCCCTGTCATGTACAGCAAAACACAATCCTCCAGAAACACGACTGCAAGAAACTGTCACTTACTTGTATACAGGCTTATGGATGCTCCTTCTGTCTCACCATCAGCTGCTACTGCAAAGACTGTGAAAGTGTACAGCGTCCCAGGGGTTAAGCCAGTAATTTCAGTTTCAGTGATATTTGATGTCTCGTTGCTAACGGAGTGCCCATTGCTAACCTCTATTCTGTATCTGTAGGTGTCTGAAGCTGTGTCATTCACTGTCCAGGTTAAGTTGACAGAAGTCACACCAACATAATCTGCCTTGAGATCAAACAGCTTGCTGGGCTCTGGGAAAGGCAAGACAACAGTCCATCAAACTGTATCTGCTCACAAACAGAACAGAAAGAGTATCTGCTGACAAGAAATGCAGGAAAGACACAGACACACCACTGCTTCACTTTCTTCACATCACTCATCAATCAGAGTGCAAGAACACCACAGCAACAGCACCAGAGGTTCGTGGAGGCTTTACCATCAACGGGCTTGTAAGAGGAAAATGTGGAAGAGGCATATTGAGTGGGATTCATCTCCTTCCTGCATCCAGAAGCAAGAGCAGCCATGACTATTGTGCCAGTATTCCCACAGTTTCCCTTGGGAATGTGGAGAGGTGGGCAGGAAGGAGACAATGGTGCAGGGGAATGGGGCAAAAATAGTGCATCTCAGCACAGCTAAAGATAAGGAAGATCAATTATTGCTGGAAGAAAAACAGAAGGACCTAGGAATTCTCCTTCTTTTCTACTGCTCACACGTGCATGCAGGGCGTTGTGCTGCACAGCAAAACTCATTCCACCAGAAACACGTCTGCAAGAAACTGTCACTTACTTGTGACATGTTTTGGATGCTCCCTCTCCTTCTGTCTGACCATCAGTCACTACAGCAAAGACTGTGGAACTACAACATCCCAGGAATTAGCCTGGTAATATTGGCTTTGGTGATACTTAACGTTTTATATCTATTGGAGACACTATTTCTAAGTTTCATTCTGTATGTGTAGGGGTCATTAGCTGTGATATTCAAATATAAGTTGGCAAATTTAAGTTGACAGAATTCACACCAACATATTCTGCCTCGAGACCAAGTACTGGGTTGGTCTCTGGGAAAGGCAAGACAACAATCCATCAATGTGAACAGAAGATCATCTGCTCACAGCAAATGTGTAGTGTTCCTCTTCCAGCTATCTTATTGATAGAGCTTTGTCTTTTCCTTGGCTAACTGCTATTCTAATCAAGCTGCTCTTGTATCTTGTATAGCATGCTTACTAGCTCTATGATCTACTCTTTATACTCCAACTCCTGAAGTTTCATCTCAAGCATTAAAGCTGTCTTGGTGCAGCAGTGATGTCTTTCATGTGTCAGGTGTTAACTTCATGCAAACTGGTGAGAAAGATTGGACCATGCAGCCTGTTATGCTTTCCTAACCTGGTTATCCCAAGGGGTCCTTCGAGCTGCAACATTCACAGATCTTTCCTCTAGATTCTAGTAGGTTATTTCAGCTGTACTCTGTCACACATATATGTTTCAAATTTGTAGGTCACTGTATATTTGAACTACTGCAGCTGTACTGCAAAAATCTAATAATATTTTTACGTATATTTTCACATAATACTACATTCCCATAATAGTCAGGGGAAGGAACTCAGTTCTAACAGTGATCAAACTATTTCAGGACCATGCTACAATCACAGTGTTATATTACACTTTCAGTTAGCTGTGTAAATACTTTTCTTTGTCTCATTCTCTACTCCAGCAAAACACTGGGATCCATTTCCAGACATGATCTTTGCACTCTGGATAAAAGTTTGGACTAAAACAGCTAACATAGCATAAAAACACAAAAAACCCTGAAGGATCATTCACATCCCACCAACATTCCAAATCACTTACGTGCTACGCTGTTCTGATCACTCATCGCCCTGCCAGATAGTGACACATCCTCTGATAATCTCCTGTTCCCACTTGTAGCATTCACTGATAATTCATCATTACTACTGGTTCCCATTTCTTCAGTTATGTTTTTCAAGCTACAGTTGTCAGTGCCTGAAAGGCAAAAAACATAAAAAGCAATAAATATCTTTACAAAACTTCTGCATTCCCCGTGAGCAAAATACAGTCATTAATAGATATCCTGATAGATATTAATAGAGATCCAACATCACCTCCTTTCTCCCAGTTTGTTTCTCTTTATGTTTCCTGGTTTCACCAGCTTTAACTTTTGTCAATTTGTATTAGATCAGATTAGATTTCAGGATTTACTAACTCAACTCATAGACTGAATGAAGGCTACCCATGATCTGCTCTTTATTTCAGTGCAGTTTTGATGGAAAATAATCAAATGAACTTACAGACACATTCCACGTGTGCATTTTTCTCACGTATCACATAAAGCTAACTGCTCTACTTAACCTGGCACCAGTGATTTGGTCTCTTATCATCAGTAGATGAGAAAATAAAGAGATGTGGTATTCACACACTGTATTCCCACATGGCAGAGATATCAGACAGCTACAGGAAACCTTAGGCTGACGGAGTGCAGCCCAGTGAGCAAGGAGAGTTGATTTAGCTACACACAAGAATTACTATCTTAGTTGAAGCTGAAATACTGTTTCATGAGCAACACACACTGCAAGCAAGTTCAGGAAAGGTGGCCATGAACAACAGGATTCTTGGTTTGGAAGTAGTGGAAAACAAACAGAATCATAATTTCTGTATTTATTTGGAGCTGATAGAGATGCGGATTCACATAAAAAGTGAAAGCAAAGAAAGCTCTACAAGCCAGACTCACAATTCCTTCAGAACTATACATATTCTCTTAAAGCAGTGTAAAAGGTGAGTTTATCCCTCTCAGTTTAGTTCGGCCCTAAAACTTAAAGGCCAACTCATTTAAGTCTGACATTCAATATGCAGGTAGTTCTCACCTAGCAGTACTTTGGGAAATTTTTGACACATGAAATGCTGTCATTCTGACAAGAACAGCAGTTGTCACACTCCAAAAATTCCTCAAAGCAACATTTTGGGAGTCTTGGTTTTTTTTTGTTGTTGTTGTTCGTTTGTTTTTTTCTTTTGCTCTGGGGTGGTGGCTTCTTTTGCTTTGTTTTTATGTGTTTTCCCATCTTTCCACTCATGCTAAATCTGTATTTGATTTTACCAGAACTGTTTACAACTGAAAAGCAATGGAATTAAAATGCTTTTTTTTTTTTTTTTTTTTTTTTTTTTTTAATATTATAAGGTATCCCTAAATGCACTGCTGGAGCTATTGTCACTAAAAAGAAGTGAGTTCACATTTTTGAATGCTACTTCTAAAAATGATTTTCAGCAGCTTTTTACCTGATACTGCTTTATTTTCCTTACAGGAGAAGAGAGCAGAAGTTACATACAAACATATATGTGTATCTGTATATATATATATATATATATATAACAAAATGAGAGAATGATACTTACAGGCAGTTGTACATCTGACCTGGAAAACAAAACCAAATAATAGAGATTAAAACTTCAGAGCTACTAAAAAATCCATTAACATCCAACAGCACCAAAAATACACCCATCTATCACAGAGAAAAAGCAAATGTGATGGCAAAATGTCAGCTTCTCTGTTTTATTTCCTCTGAACAGAGCAGAGTTTATTTTGTCAAAAAAAAAAATAAATAAATCTATCTTGCAGTGCATATAGTGGCTGTTTTACACGTAGACATTTAAAAATCAAAGCCAGATCTTAGTGAAAAGAGACTTTTGTTGGTAGGCTCCACATCACCCCACCAAAAAGAGATAAGTGACAATTAGAGGGTCTTTTTTTTTTTCTGCAGAGATTTTTCTCTGATCCTATTGCAGCATAAACATTATTTATTACTGCTTCTCACAAAACAATATTTTGCATTATCTGAAAAACCCCTCTCAGTGAAGTCCAAGTTCAAAAGTCATTGTATATGTTCTGAATACTAGTTTATAAGTGTATACATACAAATAAAACATCAGTAGTTTTCAATTAACTGCAATCTGGAACTATCCCTAGTGACACTCACAAGAATTTTGCTTTGAAAATGCTTTTTGGTCTTCCAACTTCACTCTTTTGGTCCCAAATAAGCCATTTCCCTTCCCGTTAACAGCCACAAACTGGTCTGTTAACTGCTCTTCACCTCCCTCCAGGTGGCAGCACAAAATGCTTGTAAGGAGTGAATGAAAAGGTCCGAAAGCTCTTGCGAGGAAAACTGATTCCTGGGACTCTCACAGCAAGCTGACACCAACTGACTGCAGTCACTTTTGTCACACAACAAACAGGAGATTACTGAAGCAACTGTATCAGGGATTAAATACAACTATTCACCTTGCAAACATATTCACAAAAAGGCAAAGAAAAGCAGGAAGAGATACGTATCCCAACAACAGGCAGCTTGGTGCTGGGGACCAGCAGATTGCATTTCCCTCATGCCAGGAAGGTTTCTGTCTTCCAGCATTGTGGTGTGGGCAACCAGAAGCTGTATGCATTCCCAACTGCTCTCCCATTGTCTGCAGAAGGGCTGGTCCTTTGACTGGACCTCATAACACACTGCCCCTAGAAAATCCAATTTAGCTTTATGCTGCACGGTGCATTAGTCAGTCAAAGCACCAAGGCTGCTGATTGCAAAAGTTGATGTGCTTATCTGAAGTGCTTCTAGTTTTGAACTATTTTCTGTTCGCTTAGACTGGGCTGCTACCACCCAGCAATGCGATGAGCAAGCAAAGGTCTGCAAACCGCTCCTGGTGAACCTGCTTCAGGCGGTGGGAGAAGGTTTGGTTATTCTCCAGGGTCCCCCTCACTCTCAGTCACTCTGTTTCTGCAGTTCCATGAGCCAACTCAAAATAAGCAGCTACATCACAAAGACAATGTAAATTTAGAGCAGCAAATCAGACACCTCTCAGCCCTGTGCTGCCACAACCAGTTCCCTCAGCAGTGGCTCCTGGCATCAGGGTCTCAAAAGGTTAAAAGATGTAATGGCATCTTGTTGAGGCTACAAATAGCCTCTACAAAGATGATGTAGACCAGCTGACTAGAAGCAGCACAGCAAAGAAAACACCAAAACCATCAAGCTTTACAATAATGAGAAATACATGCAGTAGTGACAGACCTTCAGACTGTGCTGGTCTCAACACCAGAGCAAAAAGTTAGGTCACACTTCCAAGGCAAAAGAGTGTTTCTAAGAGGCAGAGAACCAACTCTTGATCTTCTCCAGAGCAGCCCTACTGACAGCTTAGGGCACAAAGGACACACAAACATGAAGCTCATTGTCAACCCTTTTGAACATTTGAGAGCCCAGGCAAATTGCTAGGGCATTAGGAAATGAGAAAGCATGCTCATTTGTACTCAGGTCAAGAGTGTATATTCTGATGCAAGAAAGTGGCCAAGGAAGAAGTGACTACAAAGGAAAAAGCCACTTGAGGCAGGAAAACACTCCTGTGCAGCATTCAGAACTGAGTCTATGCTGTCTGGAAACAGATACTGAATCATGAGCAAGAGGAGAGATTCTCTGAAATGCAGGGCAACCTAGAAGTCAAGTCAGAAAGATTCTATGTTTAATAAGAAAGCAAAATCACAAAAAACCACAAAACAAAACAAAACAAAAAAAAAACACCAAAAATGTGACAGAACTGTGTATACCAACAGCGATTTCTATAGCCTTACAAGCAAACCAGCAAAAATCTAATACAACTCACAAAGTGTTCTTAAGTTTCTACTTCTTCTGTAAAACCCTGAAGATTCCAATGTTATTAAATTCTCACATTTCTCATTTCCTTCTCTCTAACTTCAAGTTCAGGGTTTCAGCATTTTTCCTGAGTAGTAGCAACAAAAGGCATCACAAGGCTGAGAAATAGCTATGATGCTACCAAGCCCCCCACGCCCCTGCTTCCCCTGCCCCACCTCCCCATTCCTCCCCTGTCAGCCCAGACAATAAGCATGTTGATCCCTGTTTTACCCCCAGCTACAAGCAGCTGATTCGATGGCAGCTTCCTACCGAGCTGCTAAGAGCTCGGCTGTATGGGCACACATGGGTTTTGTTAATGATGCTCAAGTAACAAAGAGGAAATTATGCCAAAACTTCTGTCTTGTGATGAATCAACATCTTCCTTCCATTTTACTTGCTTTTGTTCATCACAGACTTCAGCAGTCTCACAATATCTTTCTGACTTTCCAGAAACCTATGTGCTAACCAAATCCAATGAAGCACTCTGTGCTGGCAGCAGGCAGGCCTCCTTATGGAACATAAAACCACGCAAAACAAGTGATCCCAGTCCTAAGCGTCAGCCTGACTCAGTCATTCCGTGCTGCATTTTGCAACCATCAAGTGAACTGTTTCCTGGCCTCCCATGATTACTTACTGAAATGCTGTTTATACAAAACATTTGTGTATTATTTCAGGGGACATTCATGCTGAACACCTGACTCTCCGTGTGTTCACATCTGACATACCCAGAACCCCGCCATTTCCATTTTTCTTTTCAATTACATTGATCTGTATTATACATGTATAAAGAGTTGTGAAGTTTTTTGCTGGAATTTGCAGGGGAGAATTTCTGTCCTTGGGAAGAGCTAGGAAACACTCAATAAATCAAGAAAAGAAAGACAGTTAAACACAAAATACCGAACATTTGAAGTAAACAACAGGAGAGGTGCATATACACAAACTTCTCACTGTCATCAGCTGTGGCAAATGAGTCTTCATTTTGCCACACAGCCACACAAAGTCTAATCAAAGGGTGTGCCTTTCCAGAGGAGCTGAATAACTCACTTGCACAAAGTCTATCCTGCACTTCCTGCACATGTATTTCATCATCCAGGAGTCTGTGGTGTGTAACAAATGCAGGGTTCAGCTCCATCCTTTACAGATAAACAGTGGGTCGCCTAATTGAGGAACCATTATTATCACACATGATTTTACCAATGAAGAAACTAAGATGAGCTGTGGGAAACCATTTCCAAAAATTCCAGGTGTCTGAGAAGCCCAAATCCCACCGATGATTGATTAGACTCAAAGAGGAGGATTTAAAAGCTTCCTGCCATAGAGCTAGGCAGCAGCAGCAGGGAGGACAACAGTGTCTCCCCTTCTGCTGGCAGTGAGACTTCTGATCAACTTAGCTATGCTGTTAAACTGCACCCTGCAAAGTCAGGATTCCTGTGCCGGGGGAAAACCCTTGTATACAGCAACCCATCTCCCTGGGGTGCTTAGGTTTCCAAAATACACGGCGTGGTTTGGTTCATGTAAATGCAGGGTCAGGAAGCTGGCTCAACAGCTGAAGCGTGAGCAAACCAAAAAATCCTATCTTAGCCACAAATCCTTCCTAAGAAGACACCTGGGGCTGCTGCTTGCTGTTGCTTGTTTGCTTATGACCCAGATGCAAAAAGCCAGGAAACCAATCACAATGCTCTAAAAAAAAAAAAAGCTAAATGTCTTTCACACATGTACCTCCACATCTTCACCTATCCACCCTCCCGGGTTTGGAGGAACTCCATATCAAAACCACTGAACTATCACAGAGATCTGTTCATCACAGACTTCAGCAGTCTCCAAAGACTCCAAAGAGATTCAAATTCCATATGAGAACCCCTCCACAAAAGCAACAGCAATCAAGTGATCAGCTGTTTAAGCTCAGTAGTCAGGTAACAGTGGTCATACTTTCTTTTTTTCCCTGCTATGCCCACCTGCTGTAACTACCCTGTCTCACAGCTGTAACTAAGAACTTCAGGGCAAGCCAACGCACTGAAATGACCATGATTCTAACACTCCAGGCTTCACTTTACTGACATTATCAGTCCTCACTGCCCAGCTGACAAAACATTAAGCTGTAATAACTCCATTACTTCCAGTCCCTTCTGCCATGTGGAGTATTTCATACTTGCCATAGGTTTATTCAGATAGCATTCTTACAGAAAGGTTTTGCTCAAAGTCACAAAATAAGTGAACATTAGACCCAGGAAAATTAAACCCTGGGCCATGAAGCCCTGTGATAATGCCACTGATACTGCCCAGGTATTGTATCTTCAGGCTGATAAGGCTTTCCTATATTTGCCCATTTTCCAGGACTTGTAAGGCACTGACTGCTATTCCAGCTGTGAGCATCTTCCCAATGTTTGGAAGTCTAAAAGTCTAAACCAGCAGACACCTTCCTGCAGGACATAACAATACCAAAGGGCTGGCTGGGGTTTGGACCAATGCAACATTCTCACCTCTTTCAAGCCATCTCAGGGTGTTTCACTGCATTTATTTCCATGTTATGGCTAAATAAGTGAATTTTGTAGACTTACAGCACAGGACAACAGAAATGAGATAATTTGAATTGGTAATTAAAAGCAGTTCTTCCTTAGTAGGTGCATGTGCACCTATGTGAACTACTTCAAATAATATACCTTACTTTGGCAGCTTCTGGCTTTTGGGATTGAAAAAAAAAAAAAGTCATACTAGAAAATGAACTAAAATATACTGCCATGGTATTTCGCCCTATTTTCCAACTTCTTCCTAAAATGTCATGCTAAATCCTTCTAATTGTAACCTACAACAGGCTTTTCAATTTAAATAACCCTAGAATAACTCAATGATCCATTCCCTTTCAATGCAAAACTGAAAATATGATGCAGTCTGTGTCAGCTTTACATGTTTCCCCTCCAGTATCTTCAGCAGGCGCTCACGGCTTACCCACAGAACACTGTTACACAGAATGTTTGAGTTAAGTGCGTTTATCCAGAGGAAAAAGAAAGCTCACAGTTTAGGAGCAGCGCAGTAAGTTCATGTGAGATATTTGGAGTCTTCTCTTCATTTAGCCTAAACGAGCAGATTTGCTACTGAATGCACGGGGCAAGCTGGAGGTCCAAAAGCTCAGAAGAAAGAAAAATGAGCAGATGTTTGTTATTAATTGGGTAGGGCTGGGCGCCCTTAGGACACCATGGTGTTTTAGGAAGCTATGCAAAACCCTAAAGCAGTCAGTAGCCGTGCACAACTGTGCATAGCTATTCTGAGCTATTAGGAAGTTATGTGAAAGAAGAAATTTTATTTCCACTTTCCATGCATTTATATTCGACTCTTGACATTTGTAAATTCTGTCTTTCCCAAAACAAGCTTTTCACCAAAGTAGAACCAACTAGGTTTTTCCACTGGCTTTTATGAAAACAAATTAGGAGATTCTCATTTGCGCAACACTTCCAGTGAATGAAAAATGCTGTGGAAGACAACAACTCTTAGGAAAGTCAAAAGGAGACACTGAATGGAAATTTGAAGTGAAACACACTGGAAAAACACACACCCCTCTTTCTCCTTCCTCTCTTGATTTTTCTTCAAATTTGACCTGTATCTGCTTCTCAGATGCCTAATGTAGGAAGAAGGAATTTTCTGGGCAACATATCTGAAATAGAGAAAATACACAGAATGGATCTCATTTGAACTGCTCCTGTTAGAGCTGCTTCTCCTTCCTCAGCCCTACCTTTATGGAAAGATTTCTCAGGAAAGCTTTCCTGTGGTTTAGTACCAAGTGATGATTCATCTGAGCATGCACATACAAAACAAGCAACAGAGACGCCTAAGACCAAGAAACACAGATTCTGGCAGCAAATGAGATGATAACAGGCTCAGATACCAAACACTACTGCATTGCAACTGATTGCTCTCTTGCTGCTTACTCCTGACCACGGGAAGCACCATCAGACCTCTTTACAATGGCTTTCAGACTGGAAAGCAATTTAAGGTTTTTGTGTGCAGCCAATCAGCTCATTTACATTTCCTCCAAACCTGCAGGCCCTGAGCAGTTACAGGCCACAGGTGCTGGAAATCATCTCATGGTTTGCTAGCAGCTCTTCAAGCATCCTGCAGTTATCCAGCTGAGAAAGCAACACAAAACGTCATGCCAGAGAAAGGCTGAGTGGTTTCAGGAGTTTTAAGTTCTCTGCATAATTGCATCAGTCTCATTTGTAACATCTCCTCAGCGATGGTCTTGCTGAAGGACCTTACAAAGAGAACAGTGTGCTTATTCAGCAATGGCAGTGAGTAATATTTAAAACAGCTACTTACTGAAAAACAGATTATAACCACATTCAAGCTGCCTATCACATCAGCATCCATGGAAAGCACAGTTGGGTATTAAACAAATAACCAAACAGAAGAACTCTTCTCTTGATATGAATTTTCAGTTAACATTGCCATTTTCTTCCAAAATGAAGAGTTTACAGCATCAACTTTTATTTTACATGAACAAGACACATTCCTGCATTCAGCCTAACAGCACTGTTTTTGCACTCTGAGTCATTGCTAAGACACACCCTGGAAGAAGTAGGATACAATGAAAAATGGGGAAAAAAAGAGAGGAAAAAAAAGACTCCTGTGGCAATGACACAATGCTAACTGACCCAAAATCAGCAGGGTTGGCCACCCAGACAACATGGAAAATGTACACCAGAGCCAACACTTGGCTGGCCTTCACAGCACAGCCATGAAAATGAGGGGCATTTCCTGACAGAGCCCTGTTTCAGATCTGTTTGGCTGAGAGCAATTGAGGCTCTGATTTCCCTCTTATCAAAGTAGATTTCCCTTTCCCAGGTTGGACACTTTGGACTCCATCAAGTCTTTGCTCAGGGGAAGTGTTAAAAAGTACTTCACAACACTGAGCTGGATTTGGTTCAAAAGTTTTCCATGTAAGGTTAGCTAAGAAGGGATTTTAAAACTAATACAAAAAACTCAAATACAACATGAAGAAAAAGTTGATTTACAAATGAAATAAAGACCCAGCTTTTTATGTATGACACTCTGTTGAGGGGCAAGAGAACTACAGCCTCTGAAAGCCTTCAGCTTGCTCTCATAAGGAGCTCAAAACTCCCTTGCTAGACAGCAAATCCTTTTGTGGCAGTCTTAATGTCAGTACAAGAAAGGCTTGTTGTTTCCTGCCTCATTTCTAAACCTTTCCTTGTACCGTTAATCTTTTTTTTTCCCTTACTGAGCTCCTGAAAATGTCCTAATTTAAAAAGCAATGAGGTGTGGAGCTGGGAGAAACCATCCTGTGACGATTGCCCAACACAGACCTCTGAGGCTAACCTTCATCTCCTCCTTCATGCTCTGTTACTGTTTATTGCTGTTTATTTATGCTCCCTCAGCACATTCTCTTCTAACTCTATGTAAAACGCTGCATAAGAATGCAAATGAATTATTTCTATTGCATTCCTCTTGCCCTTTAGCTGGGTAAATCTCCTCAAAGGGAGGGAGGAAAGCAATCCTTCCAGGCCAGCCCGTAAGCGTAGCTCTGGTTTGGTGATGCAGCCGTCCCACCACTAGAGGCCCCAGTAAAACCATCAAACTTCAGCCTGAGCAACTAACACAGTGTAATATGGCTGAATTTTCCCCAAAGTTGACGGATACTGGAAAGCACAAGGCTAAGGATGACTGTGCTGGAGCACAACGGGTGGATGAAGATGTAATGTCAGCTGATCTACGGGTCATGGGAGCTAAGGTCACCATGCCTGGCTGGCTCAGGCAGGCTGAGAGCATCCTCAAGCATCACAAACCTGTCACAAGGGAAGTAATTGTATACAGTTAGCTATCGTCTGCACCTTACCATTTCTTCATAGTGGTTATGTACTACGTCCCACATCGTCAGCTGCAATGTTCTGCAGTGAACCTATGTTTTTGATGGGCCCTAATAGTGAAGTGGTATTTGATCATTTTTCTTCAAAATAAAAGCAAATCTCCTCATAGAGAAGATGTGCAGCTAAATCTTTTCCAACCCAGTTTAGAGTGAGTTTCAGCTGATCTACAAGGATCAAATTATCACAAACAAACAATGTTTTTCCACTGTTTTTTTCGCATGCAGCAACACCAGCACAGAGGGGAACACCCTTTAAGTTGCCTGCAACTATCAACCCATTTAATCCTTTAAAGAATTTAAACTGTAGCAAGAGACAAATGGACTACAAATGTTCAAAACATGTAGTAGCACTCCTCAGAGGGAACAAAAGGACTATTGTATGGCTCCAGTAAGTTCATCCAGGGCTCTGGTAGAGTCTCTCTTTTCCTCCCCTTTGAACAGAAGCTGAATAGAAACAGAAATGAGAATTGGCTCTGCCATCAGCCCATTGCCAGACTTGCCTCTATGAATACTGGATAAGAAGTTATTCACTGACAACAACTCAGGCTCTCTCTCTCTCCTGGTCAATAGATGCGTCTATAAAAGGTCAACTTCATGGCCATCTGTGAGGATGAGCTATGGTGGAAGAAGGCTGGGTGATGTGGCGTCGCTGCCAGAGATCAATCCAACACTGTGGCCCCATGCCAGCTGCAAACTTTTTACTCTAAAAAATCACATCCATGGCTTCTTTCTCCTTCCAAGATACATGAAGGAGCTTCTGCTGATCTGCATGCTTAGCTTAGCTCTGATATGGATCTGTTACCTAGTAACTTGCTTCAAACTCCTAAGTATAAAAGGAAGATATGTTTATGTTACTTACTGCTAGTCTTAAGAAAAGCATGTTAATTTCAAGAACAAATTGCATATATTGCATCTGTGTGCTGTGTTTGCTTGGCCACCACCAATACGGCTTCTCACTGCCTTTGCTATTTCTGTGCAATCACAAGTTTTCTCTCTCTGTATCACCAGAATACAAAAGCATCTCTTTCGTCTGCACTGCCCAAATGAACAAATTCAAAGTTTGCATTAAAAACTTACTGAAAACAAGCTTTTAAAAGCACAACTAAGACAAACATTCCTTAAGGCGATCTATTTCATCTAATCTGATTGTGTTACCATACATTAATATCCGCCAGCAGCAAATTTAGTAATGAAACATAACAATTTCAATTAGAAATTCTCCTTTCATCAGTGCTAGCTCTTGCCAACTTTCAAACCTACAGGAGTTTTTAAAGAAAGTTACTACACAAGATGTGTTTTTGAAGGCAGACATACACTTTTTACACAGACAGTCTTCTGCTTAAGTCTGCCTTCGAAAAATATTTAAAATATTTGAATATAATTACTATTAAGAGTAATTTTATCTCAACAACATTTGACAGTGCTACAACTAATGGCAAACCAGAAGAGGCAACAAGAAGTGTAGTGCTATTCTCCAAGCATTTTGGAAGGGTGTCACTTTGGATGAGTCTGTAGTATCAACTGTTCTCTCCATTGTGACTGAAAGAAAGTGAGACAGCAAGGGCTAATACTGATCAGGTGCTAACAGCACAGAAGAACTCTTTTGAGGAGGCTTCGTTGGTGCCTCTGTTCTTCCTATCTATCTATACTACCATCCTACATAAACATATTCTTTTTGAACAAATGCATTTGGGACAGTTAGAAATTCAAGCTTGGAGATATCCCCCAGATATCCCTTATGCATTTCAGACAAGTGTCTTTTAACACTAACATACAAAACATCTGAATGAATAGCAGGCTGAATGAATACCTGAATAGCAGGTACTAGAACCAGTCACAACAATTCATCCTAAAGGATGAGCTTAATTTTTGTTGCATCTTCAGCAAAAGCAAAATAGTTCCTGAATAGTTCTGATAAAACTGAATGCCAGAAGAACAGATTTGATTTTATTTCACCAAATTTTCAGCCAGTGTCTCTGATTTGATACTTTCTCTGTTGTTTCAATGTCCTCAACGTACCTCGAACATGGAAACTGAAAAATACCACTACTTCCTCTCCAGAATCATTCCAACCTCGAGTTAAACTGTGGAAACAACCGTTCTTCCACATCACCAAATACCTTGGAAACCTACGAGGACAAGAACTTTGTAATTTATGAACCTACAAGCTCATATGGATTTAAAACATTACAGATGTTAAACAACACCTATAACAAATTGTAGTAGAAGATTCTCACCCCAGAGATTTTTTTTTTCTGGCCTGACATTTAATCTTTAATGTTTCACACTTCACAGCAGCTGATGTACAACATCTCTGTCATTTTCAGAGAGGAAACAGACATACACACCCAGGCACAGCTGCAGCACAATTACTGCTATTACTTACATGCTTTAAAGAAAAAGCAGCAAGGTAAGGCCATAAAAAACAACTCACAAGCATTGCACTAACACAGACCCTGGCCACAAATAGGATTTTAATCGGTCTGTTAAATCTATTTTTCAATGTTATATTACCAACATATGGCAATATTCAAAGCTTTGAATAGGAGTTCCCTTTAAGTGTCTCTGTAGGTACGGAGAAGGAGTCGGAGAAGGAGTCGGAGAAGGAGTCAGAGAAGGGCAGAGGCGAAACCCTGCAGTTCACTATGATGCATTTTACTGTGCACCAATCAGGAAGATGAAGCTTTGCCCCATCCACCACAAAAGCAACATTAAATTAGCATTACCTCAAAGACAAACTAAGTCCTCACAAGCCAGCACTGTATTTCCAAGCTCATTACAGAACTAAATCATCTGTTGTACTTGCTCATGTCACAGCCACGTTTCTCCTAGGTTATAGGGGCATAACATACATATTTGTAATCAGCTATAAGCTACTGCTCACTACCAATAGAGCCCATAAAGCACAATATAAAACAGCAGTTACACAGATTTTTGCACCACTCTGCTGAGTGTGATCTTCTTCGGTCAGTGAAACATCCTTATAGTTTAGTGCACTAAGGAACGTTAAGTTGGAGTTCTGAGTGAAAGTTAAAGCCTTGCATAAGAGAGGATAAATAATTAAGCGACCTTTGTTCCCCTCTGTGTGACTGTTCACATGCACTGAGCAAGCAGGCAATGGACAGAGGTAAGAGTAAAGCAGAAGCACCCACATTCCAGTGCTGCTAACACCCCTTTCTTCACTTGTATCTTCTAATAGATGTGGTTGCATGGATTTCCACACATCCTTCCCTTAACGGCCCTCTTAGTGGCCTCATGTTCTCTCCCCACCTTCTGCTAAAGGTTAAACCAAGAATGATTCAGAGGCTGGATTTCTTTATGCCTCTCTCCCCTCTACCAGAGATAGTCAGGATGCAACAGTTATAGAATGCTGACAGAAACGTGACACCCAAAAAACAGGTTTGAATAAAGAACATAAAAACTTTTACAGGCATGATTAGATATCAAGAAAAAACAGCATGTCTTTCACGGGCTATAGCAGCCTCATCATTTCTAGGAAACGCTGCTTTATTGCTAGTTAGAGCAATCACAGTACAGCAGATTAACCAGAGCACACAAACCAACCAAAAGCAACCAATTTGCACTGACAAAATTGCAGTCTTGGCAAGAGGTGCCAGCAGGGTTTGATCCACACTCAGAGTCTCATCCTTTGGCCACAGGGCAGAACCTGGTCCTCATGCTTCAGCATCAGCAAGGGGACATCCCACAAACAAGGACTGCTGATTGTTTTATCAAGATGAAGGATTCAGACCTAAGACCCTTCATTGAATGGCAAAGCAAGCCAGGCCAAACTATCGACTACTGCTCACTGCATGCAGGCTGCGTGGTGCAAAGTTGAAAGACTTTTCATTTGACCAAGAAATACATACGTTTGAATTCACTACTGCCAATAAGACTTCAGTTTAGAAAGATGCCTGATCCATCACCCGACTCAAGCTATTAAAATGGAGATATACCCACAAACTTTTTTTTTCATTCAGTGGAATTGGGGCACATGAGACTCCAGCTGCCACAGGACACAATGTCCAGACAAGCCTTGAGGGCTGAACATCTTCATAAAGAAATCTCTTTTTCTACTCTAGTGGTGTGTCTTGCTTGTATGACTCATAACCTTTTAAGACTTACTGTTAAAATACTTTCTTCCCTGTACCATACAGCTGGTTTTATGCCTATGCTTCTTCTGACAGCAACTGCATGTTGTGAAGGCTGTGTTCAGAGCCCACTTCATATCCAGACTTCAAAATTTACAGCACAGCCCCCTACTCTGCCTCTCAGAGTTACTTATCAAAGAGTAGGCCTTACAAACTGAGGAGCACTTGGAGAACCAAGGGGTTTCTTGCTTTCAGAGGTAAGACCAGCAAGTGTGTGCTCCCACACAGACACCCACAGAGGTCACAGAAGTTGGCAAAAAAGATGAGTTCTAACCATATCATATACTATATCACATATGATCAATCATATCAGCCATTTCCCAAGATGGCTGGTTAAAAACAAACAAAACCCACTCTGCACTAAAACCACAAGTGCCATAATAAAAGGCAGGAATTAAATGGAAACATCTCTGAAAACACCTGTCACTAAGAGGTCTCACGAATCTTCTCAATCTTCACAACACCACTGTCTATTTTACTAATGGATATCTGTTTTTTTCCCCATTTAACATATGCTAGAAGTGTATTTTTTTTAAGCTTTTACACTGTTCCTTCATTCACCTTTCCAACATCTCCACAGGATGTTGCCATATTTCATGTATCCATCTGAAGTCTTCACTTATGTATTATGTAGTCTGGTTTTGGTTGTTGTTTTCTTTCTTTCTTTCTTCCTTTCTTTTTAAATTAATTCTATTTTACTGCTATTTCATCAGCGGAGTACATCAGAGTCTCTTATAACAGCTATCAGAAAACCTTGCTGCACACAGGGGTTTGGTCACCCCGGAGACATGGCACCTGCACAGCTACACAACTCAAACCAGACTAGAACATTACCTTCTGAGCGAGACAATGTGCAGAAGTATCTTTCCAATACAGAACCAGAACTTCTTCTTTTCAAACACTGAACAAACATCTGAAAGCCAGAATTGCTTTGAGTAAGGATGGGTTTTAAATAACTAATCATTTCCTCCATTACTATAGAGAGTTTATAGTGCCTGTTAGATACCTTGTTTGTGTTTCCATGTGAGCTAGTTCCTTCTGCTGCAGTCACAGACTTTGGTGATGAGCTCTCTTTTTAAAGCTACAGCCTTTAAAAACAAAAAAATCCAACTTTGCTCATCTGATGGATTCAAGTTTACAGATCTGATGAATTGGATCTACATCACTTGTGGCAATCCCAAAGGCAAAAATAAAGAAACAGGCCTAGCAGATGTTGATATTACTGTTGTTGCATGGAATCTTTTTTTTTTTTTTTCCTTGCTGAATCAGTTATTCATCAAAAAACAGTTTCAGGGAAGACTAAACTATTCATGAGTTTGGGCTGAACTTACAGAAGGGTTCACTTGAGGACGAAGCCCTCCGACTTGCATTGAAACTAGCACAGGAGATTCTGCAAGGGACTATTTTGACTGCAACAAAACACTCAGATTCTGAGCGCGGAGAATAAAAGCCAGTCTAACAAAGGGCCACATTCAGCCATAATACGGTGGAAGCAGCTCCCAGTAGCCAAGAAGTTGCAGCCCTCAGCTGGCACGCAGCAGATCCAGGTCGAAGTCTCCCTGCTGCCCGGCCACAGACTAAGCCTCCTCCATGCAGGTCCATGTTTCACACGTGGTGCTGAGCTGTCTGCAGGGCTCCCCTCCAAGAGCTGCTGGCACGGCTCGGACCCATCCACTGCTGCATGCCCACTTGCCCTCAAATACTGCTGAGCTCAGAACACATTCCTTCTGCAAGGAAGAAAGAGGAAAAAGGGCTTCAACCAGAGACACGTGGTGAAGCACCCCTGGGGGAAAGGACGGGCAGCTTTCCTCTCCTGCTCTCTTCCCCTGCGGCTCTTGGTTTTAAAACACAAACCACACAGGCAAGAAGCCCAAGCTGAACCACTCCAACATGAGGTCACACCAGTCAAATCAACTTGAAACTAGCCAGGCTGGGCTTTCCTTTTTATTTTTTTTTTTAATTTTTTTTTTTTAAGATACACACACAAATACTTGCATGAATTGCCACAGCTTTTTCCTCTCTCTTCAAAAATTTTGAATAACAAATGTAAGTTATTTTCCTATCTCTATTTCACCAAGTGCAAAAATGAAGACACAGAATTTCTTCTTTAATATTATCCAAAGTACAGCCAGTGTGGAACTGTGGGCAGTTACAGGAGGGTGAACCTGGGACACATCCGCATTTCATTTAACACCTAGACACCAACTGCCCTGGGTGCAAAAACAATGAATAAATGTTACTGTGCTTGGGAAAGGCATGTGTTTGCAAGGAGTACGGAGGCAGTTAAGTATGAACTAAAGGCAGAAAGTGTTCCCTCTTCTTTCTGCTTAGCATTCTACATAATCCCACAGCATAGCTGTAATCCAGCAAACAGCACTGAGTTCCTCTATCAGAGTCAGCCCATACATTCTCCTCACTCAAAAGCACTCAGCATGCAATAGTAAGAATGTTATTTGTTATTTCCTATGACTTAAGAGTATAATGCTACTCAGCAAGCCTGTATATCAGATAGGGACATCTGTAATATGTTCGCAGAAAACAACATCCCAGGGACGGAGATACACATTGAATACCGCTTTTGTTTACAAGCAAAAGTAACAAGAGGTTAATTCCAAAAGTCACCTCATTAATCAAGGTTATGTGCAGGACAATGGTACAAAGTGACAGCAGTGAGATCACATTGCAATGCTCTGATTAACACTAATAAAGGCAGGCTGATAAACATACAGCGAAGCAGAATTATCCAACCTGGGATATTTGGAGAAACCACACTCATAGGCATGACCTAGTTGTGGCACACCCAACCTTCAGAGCTGAGCTTGAAGAGCAATCTTTATTGTTATTATGTAAGAAGAGAAAATATTGTGTTACAGGTAGTTAGAAAGTGGCCATACATAAACCAAACTATAACAATACAGCTTTCAAGGAGCTTTATACCGAGTTGTGTGCCAGCAATTACTCAAGAGATTGGCTGTTTTCAGCTCCAGAGCTCAGGCCACAAGCCTGCAACCACCTGAAAACAGTCCATTTATCCAAGCTTGTCCAATTCCTACATCTTTATAATCTCCACAAATGGGTAGCCCTTGAAGACAAAGAATGATAAATAGATAAACATAGCAAGGGGCCCAGCCGCAAGGGTTGATTTTGCATTTCTTCCGCACAAGGGCTCCTGTGCACTGCTTTTCCCCGTGGCTCTGACACCTGGCCAAGCTGGCAGCCCCAGCCCTGAGCGGGTGGATCCGCAGCCGCCTGGCACGAGTGGCTGGGCAGAAGCAGAGGAAAGCCTCCACCCTGCGGCACAGCTTTTTCAATCACCAGTCAGCATCAAGGCTTCTGAAAACAAGACTAAGACAATGAAAGATCTCAGTGATATGACTGGAGCCAGTACTCCCTGATTTTTTTTTTTTTTTTTTTTTTTTTTTTTTTTTTTTAAATTTCCTTCATGAAAATGAATCAAAAGTTCCTGTCTGATAATATCTTCCAGCACACAAGTCCCAGCCAGTGGCACATGCCAGGCTGGGGTGGAGAATTACAAACATCCCCAGCTCTGGCTGCAAGGGCAGACACGGTGCTTGTCAGGATCAGGCTCTTAGCTCCCAGCTTCTAATGGCTACTGCATAAAGAGGGGAAGAAAATCTGTTCAGTATTTACATATGAAAATAGTATTTATGGCTTAAAAAAAAACAAAAAAAAAAACTAATCAGCATTTGAGATCTTTTCTCTTTCCTCCTATTAGTTCTGGATGAATACTCAGGCCAAGCAGTAAAGTTCTAGCTTTTGCAGGTGCCACCACCTCTCATTCCTTCATGAAGAGATGTGCTTTAGAATAACAGGGAAAGAATAAAATGACCACTTCAAGCATTTTTCCCCCACTGTCCTCCCCCGCAGCACACTGCCAAGAGCGAGGCTCTAAATACACAAATAGCCTGGCAAGTGTGTAGCACTAACCACACCACACCCCAGGGCCACTGCCTTAAAGGAAACCATTAACACTGAGAAACCATAGGATGTGGAAACACACTAAGGTCTGCACTTGACATACTTCTGTATCTCCACATGAAGGATGCTGAGTACCTCACACAAAACTGTTTTTTTTTCCCCCCTTGCCCACCTTATTTTTATGAAGAGAATTTTCAGAAGCTTTCCCAACACCGCTGTTACTCTGCTTCTCTCAGCTGAAGCCAGAATTGTTTTTATATCAAGAACACTGGCAGACATTATTAGGAGGAAGTTTTTCACACAGAGAGCAGTGATGCACTGGAACAGGTTGCCCAAGGAGGCTGTGGATGCCCCATCCCTGGAGGCATTCAAGGCCAGGCTGGATGTGGCTCTGGGCAGCCTGGTCTGCTGGTTGGCGACCCTGCACATAGCAGGGGGTTGGAACTGGATGAGCATTGTGGTCCTTTTCAACCCAGGCCATTCTATGATTCTATGAAACATTACATATGCTCCAGGGTTGAGGAGAACAAGGGTCCCTCTCTGCAAAATTCAACAACCTGAAACCAGGATTTTAAGGAAGGAAGATACAACAGGGCCTGTTCTTGTTCTGCATGACCCAGGTCCCACCCTGCTGCACAGGGGATCACTCCTGTCCAAGGAGGAGAAGGCTGCTCCAACCTCTAGCTTGCTCAAGATTTCCAGAACAAGTTCACCAGCACAACCTACACTCTCCCCTTGTGCAAGAAGACATTTGACACCCAGAATAAGCAGCATTTCCCAATAATACTGTAAGCAACTTTTGCAGGACATGCATGTCACTTCTCTGGGGCTGATTGTTGCTAAAGTTATAGGAAGTTGCTGAAAAGATGTCAGGAAGCTGAGAAGAGGAACTAGAGCTTTATAAGAAAATATCATAGTTAAAATCAGATGAGCTTCATTGGTGGGGGGGAAAGAAAAAAAAAAAAAAGGAAAGAATGAAATCCCTTAATGGCAGGATCAAGTATTGCTCTTCAGTTATAAAGATGATCCTGATATATTGAGGAAATGGGAATAAGGAATTTCTCTCCACTGCTGAATTCCAAGCTCCTTTGCTCTGCCAGAGTGGGACATACCTACCCAGGTGCAGCGCAGTATGTGCTCTGTTGCATATTCCTGCCTTAAAATTTTGGCTTCAGGTTGTCGGGTTTTGTGGGGAGGAACCCTAAAGCAGCTCTTCTCCCTCAAGATGCAAGTGAAGGGTGAATGCCACCCACCCCCAACGCCTCTCATAAAAGCAGCCTACATTTTGCTCTGCATCAAGTAAGTAACAGGAAAATAAAACAGGACTCCCAAGAAGCCAAGACTTCTTTAGTTCAGCTGAAGCTGGAAACTACAACCTCAGCCCATGCTGCTCTGCATCTGCCAAAAGCCTTTGAAGTACATTCTTTGAAGCTGGCCAGAATCGGCTCTGGACTGGAACGAGCACTGAGCAAGAGGCTGGGGGGCCAGCTGGGAATCTGTGAGCTTCACACAGTTGGGTGGGAGCAAAGCTGGCATTCAGTACATAAGCCTGCATTTTTATCATTTTTTTTTAAATCACCTTTCCTTTTGCAGGTAGAAGGAGACTTAAATCCTGCCTTACATTTACAAGCTGACCAGTGGGCTGATTAGCAAGCTTTAACAAGTGTCAGGAGATCTGGAACATTTTGGCTATGAGGCAAAAGCAGCAGGCAATGCAGCTTTTATTTTCTCCGGGACAAGAGTAGGAATTGCTTAGAAATGTCTTTTTCTGAAATCTATCCAGAAAGGACCTCTCTGACCCTCATTTCCCTCACGTAACCCAATGTCACACAGCCTGCAGCTTTCAGCATTACAACTTCCGAGGTCTTTCTTAAAGTAACAGTCTGCCTTAAAACAGCTGCAAGCTGCTGGGCACTGAGCACGTGGCAAAGGAACATCGGAAGGAAACTACAGCATTAGATATATTTCGGTTCTAAATAACAATAATTAAAAGAACCAATGACATGCAGGAGACTTTGCACCAGCTACAAACCGAATTCTGGGGGTACCAGCTCTCATCATATCCAAACATTGCTTCGGCTTCTCCTTTCCCAAAAGCTGTACAGTAAATACAAGTAATCTCCCTCCTAACTTAGGGCTTACTGTAGAAGTGAGTTTCACTCAGCCTCTGACAAGCTGGACATGAGGACAGATCAAGATTTTCTTTTACTGCTGTGGTTCTCTTGCTGCAGTTTATAGCCATTACTGTGAGGCTTTTTTTTTTTTTTTTTTTTTTAAACAAGCCAGTATTTTTAATAATTATGGTAAAAAAAAGAAACCTGTCAGCACTGTTTCCTCTTTATTTGCTCTGCTAATTTTGTGGCTTTCCACAACGTTCTAAACCAAACCATTTTCAAAACTGAAATCTAAAGAAGCTTTTTGAACATGCCATTTCACGTATTAAGCTCCAGAGTAAGCATACTGCTTAAAACCCTGCACCAGAGCACAGGCATTTCCCTGTGATAAAAACACTGACGCATCTTTTGTTCAGGCCCCGGCCATGAAGCTGTCCTGTGGTTGCCCCACACAGGGCCACAGCTTTCTACCTGCGGTGCCTTGGTGGCTGGTACATTAAATGCATTGTTTGCAATACAAGTTGCAGTGTTACTCTACTCAAACCCTGCTTTTGGGTGCTTCTGTTTGTGTTTGTTTTGTTATTTTTCAATCAATTCAGATTTACAATTGAAAATCATCTAATGGCGTGGCTGAATCGCTCCTGAGAACCGTTCTTCTCATCTGTGTGCACACAGAAGTGTGACATGAAAAGATTTACATGTGGAAGTACGACGGCTGTATTGTAGGAAGAAGAGTTTACACAAAGTAAGCACGGCAATGTAGGAGTTAAGTAAAAATATATCTAACTGGCCTGCTGACCATAGCCAGATACCGAAGCCAAGAGGATCTCTATGCAAAGGAACTTCAGTTAACATCACATTCAAACCACACAGTACTATTTTAACAACTTTCAGTTTCTACAGCATTTAACCAGAGCATGCTTCTTAGCAGAGAGGCCTTCAATAGCATCCAGGCAAAAGAACTCATATTCCTTAAGGACACAGTAGCACTTGAAAGAAAAGACATTGAACTAGACCATGAGCTAAGCCCCTCAAGTCACTTGCTCCCTGCTTGTCTGTTCAACGTGCTATCAACACAAAAAGCCAATAAATTGCTGCCCCTTCCTTCCACGCTTTGTTTTTAAAAGGTTCATTGTATTTCATTTCAGTTTATTTAAGCAAGATTTCTATCACCGCTGTTACAGAAAGAGGCAATTTTTGTTATCTTTGCAAGCAAAAAAAAAAAAGCCTCTGGAAATATATCTACGTGTATTAATTGCTCTGACCTTACAATTTAGCAACTTAAAACTTGTTTGTTCACTCTAATCAGCAAGCACAAATCAGCAAGTTTTCAAGCCTTGACAAGTTATGGAAATTAATGACATCAGGAGCGGCCCTTTTCAGTTTTTCCTGACAATTCCCAAGATCGATGATAGAGCTAAGCAAAACATCAGCTCTAAGACTTCTGAGCTCAGGGTGTTTTCCCGAACATGTAGCTGTTACCCAAGGAACAAATCTAGATTTGCCACAAGCTCCCTGAGCTTTTTCTGATCGGCTGCACAGGTCCTGATGCACACCAAGGAGAACTCAGAATCAAGTGCTTGCACTGACTTTCTCTTGTGCCATACACTTTCGGAGTCACTCCAGACACTGAAAAGAAGGACACGTGAACTATTTTCCCAACCAGCTGCTCACAAGGATTATTGCTTTCATGGGTCATTAGACATTTTCCTGCCCTTTTTCACTGTTTTTGCTGTGGAGCGAGGATGGTAGTGCAGCACTTCCCAATTCATTATCAATTTCAGAAGAAAAATGACAGAGAAGAGGGAAAGAAGAAGAGCATAGGGGAATGCAAGTAGTTTTAGCACAGGATTCACCAAAATACACTGAGAAATGAGTGCCAAGCTCTTTCTCTCTTTCCTAAACACCATAAGGCAGCAGCACACCGAAGGAGGAGTTGGGTTTGATATTGGAAGGGCTGTAGCAGAGCTGGGAACTGTTTGCTTCCCTGGTTTTGGGTAAACATCCAAACATTTGTGTGACTAACAGGTCCTCATCATCAGATTTGTGTGCAAACTCCTATATAGCAACACATTTAGTCTGCATACACTCAGAGAGACATCTGCTGCTTTTATTTCCTCTCATAAACCAAAAAGATTTGGGACACAAACTACTTTCATTCTGATTTTTTTAAATAACTGGAATCTCATAATTGAAATTAGGTGAACATTGCCCCAGATAGGCAATCTAACCTCCAACTACATCTACAAAGGCTTCCTTACATGAAGAACAACAGAGCACAGTACTTCTCTGCAACAGGTTGGTCATTAATGCTGTGGCTGGGCACTTACTACTGTAGGAAAAAGAGGCAAGAAGTGGAAAGTGGCAACAGTAATTTCTGTTTAGTTTTGTTCTTCCCACTCCAATCTGTGATTATTATTTCTGGTCCTTTGTAAAGGGAAGAAAATCTACAAGTACAGACAAATACAGAAGAAAAGTGAAATGGGCCCAAACAGGCAGAACATTGACAAAACATCAGACAACAGTACTGTAAAGACTGTCAGAGCTGCATGGAGTTCTGTAGCATGTTTCACTGCTTTTACTAACTGGTAAAAACTGAATTTGAGGCCTGTTAGTCTCCTCACTAGCAGTAATTCCTTGCCAGCAGAACTACAATTAGACTCGAAAAATGCCCCCCTTTTTATTGTTAAAATGTGTAATAAACATCTGAGGCAAGAAGAATGTTAAGCCTCAAAAGAAACAAAATGTGTTTGAGGAAACAGATAACAGTCTGTGGGTAAAATAAACAACATAAGAAACAAAAATTAATTCCCTCATGTAAACTGGAGGAGGAAGAAATGATTTTGCCCGTAGATTCCCATGTTCTGACCTCTGCGTGAACTCCAAGTAACCAGTTTGCAGTTGCAAGCAGCAACAAGAATGGAAAATATACTCATTGAAAGACACTGAAGGGTCCCATTCCTTCCAACTTTTTGCTAAGCAGCTGAAGCAGAAGGTCAATTCAAGAAACACATTCACTGCCACTCACCTGAGCACATGGTGAGCTTGTTTGAGGAGCTCAATCAGCAGAAAACTTCTCTGCCAGTAGTTATCTAAATCAGCCTGACACAGGGTCAGGCACGGGCCAGCAGAGTGAACGAGAGCAGCGCACGTCACTGGGTGACTACAGGGAAGTAGATGGTCTGTAGATTGGCTCAGCTGTTTCTGCAAACATAAAGGAAAAAACTGCACCCGCTGCAGGAAGGCATGTCCTTTGTCCATCGGGCATCTCAAAAACATCACTATTACAACCCACTCATTCCTCACCTACCTGCCTTCCTTTTCTTCTTCTGCCTATGTAACGCAGCTGAAGGCCAGAAGCAGGGCAAGTGCTTGCCTGAAGTCACGCAGATCCAGTCACTGAGTTCCTCTTGCCATAGCTACTAGTGTACACTACTTCTAGATGTGTAGATATGCGTTTAGAAGGATCGTTTACAAAAGTGCTGTTTTCCAGCTACGTGAGTGAAAACAACTCAGTTTATTGTCATCAGTACTGTGATGCACAAGGCATTTCTGGAAGGACTGCCCTCACTCACAAAGCAGGAACAAATAATCCCTCAGCCAGCACCATCAATTGAAATGAGTAAACCAGTTGGGACTCACATGATGGAAAATGTCGTATTTGATAACCTATACCACTCTTTCATAGAGCTCGGTAGAGTTTTATTCACAACAGAAGCAGTACCACACGTTCCTCAAGTAAGTGTCATAAATACAGCACAAATCAACTTCTACAAATAACTTGGTTTTAAATAAACTGCCCTCCTTCCTGTGGACAGTAATATTAGCAGAGGTGACAAGCAGAGCAGCTCAGAACAGCAGAACTTGAAGAAGGCAGGAGGAAACTCAGCAACCTTTATTTTGCCCTGCAATGCAAATTAGACATCTGTACTTCAGTAACACCCAGAAACAGCACCTAGGGCACCTTTCTGCTGAGAACTCTGCCCACAACTGGCAAAAACACTCCCACCCACTGCCCTTGCCATCTAACTTCAGTAATGCAGCGAGGTTTGCAAAGGATCTCCCCCTTTCCCACAGAGGAAAGCAATCATTCTATTTCCTGCAACACTTATTCAAAAGATGAATCTATAGCAATCACTGGACACAAATCATTTGGGGTCCACCAAGGGCTTGGAGAGGAATTCGCTATTGTGTGTATGGAAGATGCAAAAGCCCCAAAGACAAGGTGAGGTCATTTACCTTTCCCTGCTTTACAGGTCATTTCCAAACTGCTGGTTGGTAAGGAGACTTAAGAAAGTTGCTAAGATTCAATAGATCAAGCTCAAGAATTAAAGAAAACCCAGTTTCGCAAGAAGAAAAAATTAAGTCACATGCAGAAGTGCAAAGCTAGCAGCAAAGGGAAGAAAAAAAAAAAAAAAGAAAACCAGCAACTCATTTCCTTTAGCACAGAAAAGGAACAGGCAAGTGAGTTGTCAGAAGAGCCAAGAATTCTACTTCCTACTGTCATTAACCAAATGATGTAAGAGCACACTTCCCCAGACAACCAGACCCATAGTCTTCCATTGGAAAGGCAGGAAATGTCACCTGGGGCAGGTAGAGGCACTGAAAATAGAAACATAAATTATAAGAGGAAGGGCACAGTAGTAGTTAAAGCAGGGAAGAAGGAAAAAAAAAAAAAAGGAAAGGAGAAATAACCATACTGGATCCCTTCATAGATCTATGAGCAATTCTAGGAAATGGTAAATGTGCTCAATGCAGTCAGTCAAAAACAAGGTGTTCTTTCTAGAGGGAGAATATGTAGAAGAAAAGCTCAATGTGCCAAACAAATCATACTACTGAAATCTTTATTCCAGCATATTCTTAAAGTTCCCTCCATTGATAGAGGGAAAACACACAAGATAACACCCTGGTCATTGAACTCAGTATGAACAGAATTATAGCTTAGAAGCCGCACAAACAATTGGGATTTTTTTCTTCTCATTTTAACCTGCTAAAATATTTTCATAGAATCACAGAATCAATTGAGCTGGAAGAGACCCTTCAAAGGCCGTCTGGTTCACCTATACTAGATCAGGTGCTCAGAGCCCCATCCAGCCTAACCTGAACATCTCCAGGGATGGGGCAACCACCTCCTCTCTGGAAAACCTGTGTCAGTGACTCATCACCTTTATTGTATAAATCATCTTCCTTATGTCCAATCTAAAAGCCCCCTCTTTTAGCTTGAAACCACTTCCCTTTGTCCTGTCACAACAGTCCCTGATAAAGAGTCTGTTCCCTTCTTTCTTACATCCTCCTTTTAGATACTGAAAAGGACAGCGTGTTCATATTTGATGCTCTAGAAAGAGTTCCAACTTTACAGATGTATCTGGCTGTTTCCTACAGTATTTTCTTCCTTCTCTGCTTAGTGCCTGACATATGCAACACGAGTGCAGACCAAATGTGACCCTGACTTGGCCCAAAGTGCTGCCAATAAGCTCCAGGAGAAGGATGTAGATGGTGGTGGGTTTTTGGTTGGTTTTTTTTTGTTTTTTTTTTTGTTTTTTTTTTTTGTTTTTTTTCTGTTTGGCTTGTTGGTTGGCTTTGTTTTTTAAGGAACTTTGAGTAATCATCATGCTAGAAGCCACAACACTATAAAAGCAACATTAAAAAAAAAAAAAAAGAACAGCTGCTATTTGACTTCTTCACATCTGCTGGATTAGGTGGTAGAGAAATTTATGTGAAGTTACTGCTTAAACAGTATCCAAAAGAACCCCAAACACACGACTCCAAGTGATAACTTAACCTCCAGAAGCTGTAACTGTTCTGAGAGAGATCCAAAACTTCTGTGAAAACATGAAGACAAATTACAGCAGTCACTGGTAAGTTCATCTCTCTTTCTGTATAAATGTTTGCACTAAACCAGCTTCTCAAGATTGGAGGTGGAAAATTGAAATGGAAAAGTGAAATAGAGAAGAATTTCTGAGTGGATATTCATATATTTAAAAGGAAGGAAAGATGACTGAACATTCATAAACTACATTGAAATACTGAAAGCTAGATAATATACTCCATGCTGAACTAATACTTTGAACAGGATATGCCTTACTCTGCAGCTTAGGTTTTTCCTTACAAACTTTCATATCTTAACATTTAAAGACAACTAAGGAACAGATTTAACTCGCTCAACAATTGCAGATCTCAGAGTAAATAAGCAGCTCTGCTAAAGACCAAGGGAAAGGAGAGGTAAGAGCCATTAACCCACTGTTAGCGTTGGTGAGGGGTAAAAGAAGGAAAGGAGAAGTTCACCTCAAAGGCTTGAGAATTTAGCATAGTGGCTTCTTGCTGTCATTTTTAACAGGAAACCAGTATTAGGTGATACCCACACAGGTTGCACAATCTAGCCCAGGATGTTCTACAGTGAGTTAATCACAACACAAAGCCTCCAAATTCAGCATAATCTTACATCTGTGTGCTTGGCACATCATGAGCTTTTCAGTGGCTCACACTGTGTGTACTCACTGAAATCCCTGGTTATTAATTCACAGTGCAGGACAGGTGCTACCTTCACAGACATTAGGAATGGAGCCAGTTGGTTATTCGTGGGCAACACTGTGGGCTGTCAGGAACTTCTGTTTAATGAGTAACAGCCTCTCCTCCCGCTCTCCAAAAAGAAAAGCAAACACAAGGTAAGGTCACTGTTTCCTGATTACCCTGTGGATCTTCTAGTTACATATTAGCTTTCATGCATATTAACAAAACAATAAAAGCAGCAGCAGCAGAAACTGGGTTGTTTCCCTACCCATACCAAGAAGGAAATGAATAAAAGGCTAGATTTAAGACAGCCAAAACTGCTTGTGGGAGATGCATCTTCCCACAGTCAACAGCAGTCCAGCCCAATCCCATTAAGCTGCAGGCTCAATGACTGATCCTTACTAATGTGATGGGCCACAGACATGCCAAACATACAGTCCCTGAGCCTAAGTTTTAACTGAAATTCCCGTTCTGTTAGGTAGCCAGATGCAACACATCAAGGCAGTTACAAAAGCGTAAAAGGAAACTTACATGAGGAAAAACAAAAAGTACTGCTGACCATCCACTCCGAAAACTTCATAGCTGAAATTCCTGCCATGTCTGCTTGAGGAGGGATTACGAAAAAGATAAACAAAACAAAAACCAAACACACACCACACAACGTGGGTTAGCTGTAAAGTCAAGCACCTGACCTACAGAAGTATTCTTATCTTTTTGTAATGCAACTCTCTACATCCAAAGCAAGATCTCAAAAGCAGGTTTAGGACAGACCTGGCCAATGCAGTCTCTGACATCCGACAGATTGACTTCAACAGCTCTCAGGGTTTAGATTTTGCCCCAGGCAGTAAGCAAGGCTCTGTGCCAGCTCAGGGGAAAGGCTGGGAGCAGCACCCCAGGCACAGAGCCAGCTGAAGAAGAGCAACATGGCCCTGAGCTGCTGACACTGGGGGTGCAGCACCTTCTGTAGGATGGTACTGAGCCAGCATCCACCTGAGGAAGGTGCCAGCATCACTGCCAGCCAACACCACGACAGCAATCAGTCAAAACCACAGCAGGTGCCAGACTCTCTTTCCATAAAAGAGTTAGCTTTCTATTAGCAGTGAAAGATGAAAAAAAATAGGCCTATGCTGCACAACCCTGGCTGTCATGGCCCCCTAAAATGATGCACAGTCTGTGAAACACAAACTAAAATGGACAAAGCAATGGACCCTTCAATCCCCTTAATTCAATTCTCTCCTTTAAGGCAGTGCACTGTTAGTACCCTAGCAATGAGACTAACACTGAAGTTTTTCAGCTTGATGGTAAAATCATGTAGTGTCCATCCATCTCCAATAATAGCAATATTGAGACAATGAACTCTATTGAGGCATCTAATAAGGCAGATAGTCATTTGCATAGTACATTTTCTGTGACTCTCTGTAATACAGCATCTCAAAGGCTCAATTCAGACTATTCTCCTTTCCCACAGACGTCAAAAAAAAAAGGAAAAAAAAAGGATTCTTTACCAGAAAAAGTAACAATGACCCTTCCCATAATAGGAGAAAGCACAAGATGGGGTTTTCCTGCCTATGATGGGTGCACACTGCTGTCTGTATTTTTATTTGGTTGTGTGGGCTTTTTCCATTTATATAAAAATATACACTCTTCATCTCTGTTGTGGATTGAAAGCTCAGAAATACCTTTCTGATTTTGCTCTAACAGGCTTCCAAGTAGGAAGCACTTTGAGATTTCCACCCACCAGACAATTTCATCTTTAATTCCTGCACTGCAGTCTTCTCCTTTCATCTCTGCACATACCCCTCCTGCATAACTCACTGAATTATTACTTGCTGGGCAAATTGGGATATACCACAGCCCTGGCAATGCACTAGCCTGCACGTGAGCCCTGAGTTTTAGGATAGGCTCTGCAGCACGGGTAAGCTTGCCAAGTCACTTCCCCTCCATCAGACAGCCTTGAAACAATGCACACACACACACACGTGGCTTATGTTGTGCCTCACAGTTCAGCTCCAATAACATCTCCAAGTGCTGCTGTAGAAAAGCTGCAATGACCACGATCAAGATGAAGAGGAGGAAGGAAATAAAGCACCTATATGAGTCCCAGAGGTAACTAAGCTACCTTGAACTACATAGGCTGTGCATACACTTGGTGTCATTGCTCACCACCCTGATTCCTGACATTTGACTGCAAACCCCAGCCCTCTGCAGCCAGCATGGGCAACCATGACTTGGGCTCTGTGGAAATGAAACTAGTTGGTATTTTTGATCAGTGGGAAGGGGAGGGCGAGCTGCCACAGCACAGCCCCAGTGAGGGATGGCGTTGCACTCTTTGTCCAAGTTTCTGATTTTATCAGATTATGCCACAGTGTTAACATTGTTTATGGCCCTATTTTGTGTCTGTGAATCATCCCCTCCCAGAGACTCTTCCTCCGCCCGTTTATAAATAGCAGCACACACAGAACAGAGCCTGTGAAGCACAGGAGACTTGCCGAAACAAAATAACGCGCATCAAACTGACAATCTTCCTAAAGCCTTCCTCATTTATTTATAGCTCTGGCCAGACAGACAGATTCCCACATTTTATAAACCCTGTAGGTCACCATCTCCATTGCTCACTCACAAACAATTCTGCTAAGAACAAATTCCCTCTGGTTACAAGTGAACTTCCCCGGCACACTGCTGCTTGGCACGGGCCTTCTGGAAAGAAAGATTTTTAAATAAGCAACATTATGTATTTTTGTATGTATTAGGAAGCAAACTCATAACTAGCCCAAAAGAAAGATGACGTTATAGCAAAGCAGATGCACAACCAGAAGGCACAGAGAGCAGTTCGAAGGCAGACAACACCTTGCTCAGCCAACACATCGCCCAATGAGCTCCAACAGCAGCCTCCCTATGCTTGCAGCCCCAGTGACCGGGCAAGCACACCAGCACTGGCAAAGCTGGGACTGGAAAAGCCTCTGGTGTTCACACTGCCAGCAGAGATGTGGGTAGACAGGGAGTACATGAACATCTCCTACCCAGGTCCACTGAGCAGAGACAGAAGACTCAGAGAAATAGCACTGCCATTCTCCACGGATAAAATTCCTGCTAAAGTGCTTAACGTGAACGCAATCCAGCACTTCTCCATTTAATTTACCATTTTTTCACCCCTGCAATTAATCACACAGTTATTTGTCAGACTAATCTTTCCTTAATCAGCTGTAGAAGTTAAAACCTGTTATAACAAGGTTCCTCTTTAAACACAAAGGACAAGTAAAACAATTGAAATGTGTATTTTGGGAACAGTTAAATGTATTATTATTATTATGGTTCTTTTCTGTTATTTCACAGACCCAACAAATAAAAAATACTTCTTTATAATCTGAATTCAGAAAGGAAAATCCCAGTGCCTGAGAAACATCACCTTAGGGTTGGACATGTTTTAAGCCAAGTACATCTTTTTATTTTTCCCCCCCTTTTTCTTTTTTTTAATTCTCCTACAGCTTATCTCAGCACACAGTTCCTTTTCCTTTAGCCTCTCTCAAACAACAGTCAATACTTAACAAATAACACTAAATACTAACCTGAATGACTTCACACTAAGGGCTCATTTCTTGGCAGTCAAACACGTGTATATATGATCACACAGATATACACACACACCCTTGAACTGATTGTACCAAAAATCACTTTCAAGCAGAACAATAAAAGAAGAGTAGGGTTCTCCTACAATTAGACAGCAGCACAAACTCAGCACACTCCAGCTATATTGTCACAGCCCCCTGTTCTCCAGTGCTTCGTTCTCTACTCTTATGAAGAGACACATTCCCAGAGGGCTCAGTAATGTTGATCTCCATTATCACTCTAAAATACTGACCGAAGGAATTGCTGAAGTAATATTTAACCTACCATTTGAAGAATGCATTTGTAGTCACGCTTTATGGCTTCTCTGACCAGCACACAGTGGACTCTGAGATCATGAAACAGAACTGCATCACAACAACAATGGGAATTTCACACAAAAAGTCTAGCGGACACAAAGAGGGAAACAAATCAGGGAGGAGAAACAAATTCAATTAGAGCTGGCTGCAAAGTAAGGCATACGGTCCACAGCCATTTTTGCTTTCAATTAGATCACCCTCCTCAGCAAGTTAAATAAACACCAATTTAACCATATATATAAAAAAATATAAAGACAAGCTCAAGAGAAAATCTGGACAGAAGCTGAGCTATACACCACATGCACTTACAATCCAAGCTCTGCAACAACATTATTCTGTCACAAGCACGAGCACTTCTTCCACCTCTTCACCATGGCACGTAACCATCCATCACCTCCACATCGCTAAAACCTGCTCCACCCACAGAACTCAAACCTGATTTGAGGTGTGGGCAGGAGAGGACAGAGAGAGAGAGGTGTAAAGAACAGGACTGACTCTCAGGAACAGCCTTTTTAAAAAGATGTAATAGTGAAGTTTCATCTTGACAAAAATACTAAAATAAAACTGTTATGTTTCTACCATCTTTAACAAGGTACAGTGTAAAAGATGAAGGCCACTGGGGAAGGATTTGCAATCAACATGACTCACTCGTTGCACTTGGAAAGACACAAGGAAGACATAGGAGAAATGAGTGTTTCGTTTGGAAACCAGCTTACCGCTACATGACCATCTGTACCTGCATGAAGAAAACTCAAAAATCTTACAGAATGGCTCCAGATTCCACTTCCTTTAAGCCTTAATAGGGTTATCAGGCCCAGATAACAGGATTTAAAGAGAAAGGATCTGAATTATGGGATGTGGCAGGGCACCAGTAGGGCTTGGCTTCACCAAGCTTCCACTGAGCTGCAAACATCTCTTAACTGGACCAGCCTGGTGCTTTACCTCAGTTTGAAAGCTGCTTTAAAACAAAAGCAGGGGCCCTGCTTCTTGGCAAAGCCATACTAGGGGAGCTGCACAGAGATATCTTGCATCTTTATCACAGATTGCATCCTGGCAGGCTGATGCTTCCCCAGCAATTCCCTCTGATGAGAGGGCTAGCACTGAGCAAAGGCAGGGAAGTGGGGCTGAAAGAGAGTAGCGTAAGCCCTGTGCCCTGCCACCACCCTTTGGAAGGGTACCGATTAAAGCTAAATAGGCAGCTTGAATTCTTTCTCTAACCTTTGTGCCAGGTTTTGCTGCCACAGAAGCATTCCCTAAATGCAGATTGTGTTCACGTTTAGATGAATGCTTAAAAACAACACAAATTCAGGTATCTTAGAACAGACTGCCTACATATGCATTGCCACAACAATAAGCAAGGTTACCCCACTCTTTGCTGGGAGATTTTGACTGCCAGCAGCTACTGATCACCACCAACATGTTATAATAAGCAGCACACGACTTGTGGGGTTCTGCTACGTGAGGTTACAAGTTCAGCATTAGCTTCCTAGAAATGCTTCCTACCAGTTTTAAGAAGTATCCAAATTACAGGCAATAGTGTCATATTATCACAGCTGTCAACAGCGCCAAGGGCTGTGGGTGGGGGTTGAATTTTACCTCTCTCTTATTTCAGGAAGGGATGTCTCATCGCAACAGGAACTAATTAAAAAGAAGGGGAGGACTGGACAGTTTATTTCAGAAATGAATACGGTTCAGCTCTCTGTAATGAAACGGCACATACTTGGGCACTGCTTCAACAGCTGATGCACGCTGTTAACTTACGCAGGCTCCTGAAGTCCTGCTCCTCGTGGCCGCTCTGTGTTTACTCATCATCCTCCCCCAGCAACCTACTTCCTCTTCTTCAGAAACTTCTGTCTCTGCTCTTGGTTTCTTCAAGATAGCCATGTCGAAATAGTGCTAATGCCCAAACTCAATTAGCTTCCCATACACTTCCTTTTGCGTCCTCAGCTGTGCCCACACCTGGTTCTCATTTTGCTCCCTTCAATGCATTTAAACAGGGATAGGAACATCTCAAGCCAGAGACTTGCAAACATCACCCAATTCCTACAAACCACAGACTGGTTATAGTGCTGCAGGACACCCGTAAACAAACCGTGGGTTTTCTTCCTCAGCAAAGAGAAGCATTGGCTGTGCCATCAAAGGCAACAACTAGGTTTGTTTGTTATGTACAATGCACACAATTTGCAGCCAGAGCAGTCTGATGACAGCCACCAACATATTGATTTTCCCAGCATTTCAGTATAATGGGTGTTGGCTTTGCCCCCATTTCTCAACAGGATCTGACAGGCTTGCAGGTGCAGTTTGCTCCCCAGCTCCTCCGCTCCCCTTGCTGTCCCCGTTGCTCTGAGGAGCTGTTTCACAGCTCAGATTTGCTCCAAGACAGACTCAGCATCACAGGCCACTGAGCGCCTGCCAAGGTCCTATACTGTCTCAGTCACGCTCCCATCCCCTTTTCCAGGGCATCGAGTGGTTTACCACAGGCTGCTCTGTGTCTAGAGGTGAATGTCTATCTCACAGCACTAGAAAGCCTTTCCCATCTGCGCCTGCTGCAAGAAATGCCTCTCCTATCTACAAAGCCACAAGAATTAACCAATTCACTCGGAGAAGAATGGGACGAGACCCCACAACCCAGCTTTTGTCCGATTTATAACCCATTCATGACCAAAAGGGAATACTGTATTCGTAGGATGCAGGAAGTTGTGCAAGCGAAGATTTTTGTTTTCCTTCAGCTCTCATTTGTGACAGTTCATGGCAGAAGTGAACCCTGGCAGAGACAGATGCAGTGGGGTACTGTGCTCACTTCCTACATGCACCCAGCAGCTGAGAAAGATATATATTTTAAAGAAGTTATTGCCAGAGGTCCTAACACCACTGAGATCTTTTAGCACTACCTGTGAACACAACATCGACAACCTCCAAAACACAGCCAGCACAACCAGGGGGAGGAATGTGCAAAGAGAAGATACAATGAGCAGCAACTGGAGATTATGTCATGTGAAACCTTGCCTTGGTTTACAAAGGCACGGCTCAGAGAACCTGCCCCAAGAGCTTGGGTAGCTTGAACCCACACACGTGGGAGACTGTGAAACTCAATTTGGTAAACTGTCAGAGCACAGCTGGAAATCAGAGCCATTTCAGATGCTGGTAGTTTGCTCAGCTGGCAGAAGGAAAGGCACCGCATCATCTCTCACTTCCTTGCAGCCTGCAATGACAAGTTGCATTGTTCTGGAAGCATCCTGTCTACCCTCCAGGGCAGGTGAGCAGCTCCTCTGCCCTCAGACAAATGTAGACATCACACCCTACCACAAGTCCCAGAAGATCTCAGTCATTAACTCACAAACCTCTAGCAGGATTTCAGAAGTCCTACAACATCCCTGGGAAGTGGGAGCAGCAAATGTCTTGTTTCCATAGATCAAACATTAACAGGCTATTGCTCAAAACTGAAGTTTGGTTCTCTCTTATCTTTTCCACGTTGTTTCATATAAGGAGACACAATGTTCAGCTTACCAGGTTTTACTGCAAATCTCAGATGAACACAGCTGAAATGAAGCCATCTGAAGTCAGCAGTAACAAATACTGCACGTAGAAATGACTCTGAATGAACCTCAGCACATAAGATACTCAGTTTCTTCTCTACATCCCTTTTTTCTTTTCCAAGAGAATCTCAGATTTCATTTCTGCAGCCAGCTTTGCAGAAACAGGAGTGCAGGGCATCACCCCATCATTGGCAGCAACTGGTCTGTGGCAGCACTGAACACTGCAACTTACTATTCTTCTTATCTTTAAAAGGAGCTGAAAAATAAACAAGTAGTGACTGTGTCAGCTGCCCTGAGCAGTCCTAAGTGCAGGCACAGCAATAAGCACAGCACACACCCCTCACAGGTCAAACCATAAATGCAGTGCACAGAATTTCGTATCTAAGCATAACCTTACAGAGCACGGTAAAGGTTATGGGGAATGACCTTCTGCCTCATAACAGCACAGCGAGGGGCAGTGGGTTTGCTAGGATGGAGGGGAGGCTGCTTTGTGAATCACTCAGAACTTCCACCAGGGAGGCTGTGGATGCCCCATCCCTGGAGGCATTCAAGGCCAGGCTGGATGTGGCTCTGGGCAGCCTGGTCTGGTGGTTGGTGACCCTGCACATAGCAGGGGGGTTGAAACTGGATGATCATTGTGGTCCTTTTCAACCCAGGCTGTTCTATGATTCTATGATTCATTCTATGAAAGAGCAGTACCTTCCTGCAAGATAAAAAAAAAAAAAAACAACAAAACAGCACAAGTGAAAGGGACACTTAAAATGTATTTTAATTTTGTAGGCTGCTCAAACTTCTAGATATTTAGAAAAGAACTATTCTATATGCACTTTAGCAGTGAATTCCCAACCATAAGGACACCTAGGATGCATTTTACCAGGAGATTGCAGTGGTGAAGAGAGGAAAAGCTTGCTCCATAGTCAGTAATTGCCATCTCTGGCCTTCTGTTCACTCATCCTGCAGCGTATTCTTTTCCCAAAGAACCAGGAAATAGTTCAGCATTTAAAAGCATGAAGACTGAGTCAGAAGACAATAGTTAAATACCAGTTAAACCACATACCATAGGTCTGTCTTGTAGTAGTGGGAAATGAGTACCGCTTAAGGCGGTTCCAGATATTGCATCCACCTGCAAATATTTGCTGCTGGCTAGAGCTCAGCGCATACACTCTCACTAGCAGTGCCAGTACTTTCTGAAATACTGCAAGCAAGAAAGAAAAAGAAAGTCTGCCTAGTACAGAAAACAATAAACTAATTCTGTGCTATAATCATCAACAACATACATGGCCTGGTTGAGGAGACTTTTTAAAGCAGGCTATACGATTAAAAAGTTAGTTAACGATAACGACTTCTTTTTTTTCCCCCAAGCATTTTTAAGCTTTCATTTCACGAATACGGAACCTTGTTAGTAGCTGCTTTAATGATGATCTTTTACTTGGAGCGCAAAGCGGAGATCAGAACTCGCAGCGCCGCAGAGGCATCAGGCACGTGCTCAAAATAAAGGCACAGAAGCAATTACGCCTTCATTACATCGTCTCAAATCCACATAAAAATACCCCGTGTTAAAACATTCATATTTTACACCAGCTACCTTCCAGCAATAATGAAAAGCCAATTACAACTGGAGAAAGAGACGACGAGATACAAACACACTGACGCGACGCCGAAGGACACTGGCCATTAAAATCTTATAAAGGAATAGCTGAACACTTTAGAACAATATTTCATCTGTAATTGTTCAGCTGGAAAAGATGCCTTTTTGCAAATGGATTCAAAGCAAATTTTCTTTATACGTCGGCTGCTTAGCTTTTCTATTTCTAAATATCTCCCCCCAGTTTTAACATCTTCAAATGAAGTCCTTGATAAAAGGCACAGACAAAGGGATTTTTTTTAACAGAGACAAAGGAAAGCATTGTTGAGATTTATTAAATGCATACAATTACCTGTATTGTCACAGAGATGAAAGGACAAAGAGCCAACAGATCTAATTCCAGATCTTACACTTGTCCTTCTCCACAGTCATATTTTAAAATGGAACTCGAGTTAACACATTCATAATACCAGTGTGTACGAATGCTTTGCATGAACTTCAAAACAGTTTGTAATATTTTGATGCAGATGTGACAATATGAGTGGATCAATTAATTTATGACTGATAACTCAAAAGAACACATTCAATTTAACAGCACGCTTTCAGTTTGTTGAAAGGAGAATTTCAGAACTGGTTCAAAGTTCATTAGAAAAAAATAACCATCCTGTCTATTAGGCACTTAAATAAAAACACCTTCCCTGTTTTTCATCTCAGAAATATTTCCAGAAATTGGATGCTGAGAGGTGGATGGTTGGACTCGATGATCTTAGAGGTCTTTTCCAACCTTAGCGATGCTATGATTCTATGATTCAAACCGCAGAGTCCGAAAGAGGAAAGTATTTTGATTCTGCAGATAGTCATGTTGTCTATCTCATGCAACAGATCTCGGTCTCCTTTCTCCAGTGGTCAGATACATCCGTTGCACTCTGAGTCTAACTCATGTGCCTGCTGCATGGCAGCTAGAAAGGCTAGATCCTGACCTCAGCACTGTGCTGCTTATTTCCCCCTGGTGCCCAGCTGCGCAGAGCTACACTGCAGAGGTGAATTCCCCTCAGAAAGAATTATGCAAACTGAAATAAAGATGATGAACTTCCCCAAAGAAAGGCCTTTTTTTTGTTTGGGTGGTTTTTGTTTTGTTGAAGGTTAGGGACCGTGGGAGGAGAACTACATTAAACTATACATCTATAGAAAGGGAAACTCAGTTAATCAGGTACAGTCTGCTTTGCAAAAAGACACTGCACTGGTATCACGACCCGAAGCAATTATGTTATTTTGTATGGAGCTCTAAGCCTGCTACTGGAAGTGTCTGATCCTGCAAGGAGGCTGAAAGAAAACCAGGATTTAGAAAACTTAATTCACATATCAGAGAAGCCATATGCTGCCAATAATCCTCTACGTCTACATTCTGTTATAGATGGATGATTATACGGGCGGCATCAAGAAAACATGAGGATGCCTATGCTTGTTTTCACTGGAGAAAAATAATAAAAGCTAAATTTCATGTCCTAAAAGGATCCTGCCGATTTAACATCATTTTATTTCCTCTTTGATTATTTGTAAGTACACAAAGCTCCCACGGTACGAGCGAGAACAACTGAGCACAATCACAGGAGAAGGAAAACCCAGGCTGCCGTTAAACTTCCTTACTGACACAACACAATTTTGCATACGTAGATGTAATGCCTACCACAGGCACCCGTGTTTTTCCCCTCATGCTGGTTTTCTTCACAGCGTCACAGTTTAATGTTCAAAAGTGTGCTGAAACCTTGGCACACCCAACGCTGTGCAGGGCTGAGTCACACAGCTACGCTCTGCTATGGCAAAACCAACATGCACATCTTCCGCCTGCACTGCAGAGGGTAGAGAAAGCTCAGTGCTTTCTCAGCCAAAGCTATGTCTTGATGTCAAGAGGGCTGCCAGCACACCAAATGCTGTTTACATAGACTGGTGCGCCCCAACAGCCAGCTGTACCTTTCTTTGGCCCCAGCCCCCTGTCCCGTCACCTTGGTAGCAACCTCCTGTCTCACAGGGAGAGCAGAGCATTCCCAAACCGATCCTGGGCACCCACTTGCCCTTTGCTGGGCTCTGGTGAGGCACTGGAACAGGTTGCCCAAGGAGGCTGTGGATGCCCCATCCCAGGAGGCATCCAAGGCCAGGCTGGATGCGGCTCTGGGCAGCCTGGTCTGGTGGTTGGCGACCCTGCACATAGCAGGGGGTTGAAATTAGATGATCACTGTGGTCCTTTTCAACCCAGGCCATTCTATGATTCTATGATTCCAGGGACAGAGACTTTAGAAATCATAATTTGAAAGCGAAGACTCAAAATCAGGTATGCAGGTATAGATGTGCCCAGTAGTGACCTGCTCGTGTGTGTACCTAAGAAAATAAACATGGAAACGTATTAAAATGCTCTAAGCTAACAGAATCAAAGCGCGTGAGGAAATAATGAGAGCTCAGCTTAACCTGCACAGTAATGGGGAATGAAAAAACAAAAGTCACCCACATTCCTGTGAGAAGCACTCTCCACAGCCACCTCCCTCTGCAGAGACAAACCATCAGCAAACAAGCAAGAGCTGTGTTGGCATAACCTTGACCAGGGGTCTTCATAGATGTATGGATCGTCCCCTGTCTTACCACCCACCCATAATAACATGTCCTAAAACAACAAAAGATTCATCTCGATATGCAGCATAAAATAATCCCACTGAACCAATATGAGCAGAGGCACCAGAAGACACACTTGAAGCCCTTAGAACATGTTCCAAGCTATGTTTCCCAGTAACAGGAATGGGCTGACTTTTCACAAAAGCTGCCTTTCACAAATAACCCCTTTGTAGGCAGCAATCCTGATGAGGCTCGGCTCAACTTGCAACTCTTTGCAGGCTGGCAGGTAACAAAACCAACCTCTGAGAATATTGCCAAAAGGAAGTAAATAATTAATCTGAGAAGGCACCTCGTCACAGAATCATCTGTGTTTTAGATACAAATTATAAAATCCGAACAAGAAAAAGCTCTCAGACAGCTCTATCTCATCCCTCACCTGAGCAGAGGCAGCAGAGCTGCAGCACCTTCAGGCTCAGGTGAGAGCAACACACAGAGGCAGGACCAGATGCCACCCTCTCTCAAACAAGAGAGCTAAGAGACTGCATCTGTTTACCAGGATACAATAAACAGGCCACAATTTACAATAAAGCTTCAGACCAAAGGTCAGGTCTTTCCTTCATGATTTCATAGGCCTGGAAGCAAAAGTTTCTTACCTTTAGTGGGGGTGGAATTTCACATACATTATTCCTTATGCTCTGTCTCTGGCCCATATGGCACACAGTAAGAAGAAAACAGTACTACGGTATGCAGACAGCACTGTCCTGCACACCACAAAACCAAACCAATCAACCAAAAGACCACAAAGTCTTTCCAATAAAGAAAACAGAAAACCCCAACATTTTTTTTAAGAGATGCAACCAAAACATTGCATATGTTGAGAACTCATCAGTGACATTCTGGGCATTTCTTTTACTCATTTAGTTGGGCTAAAACCGTATGAGTCAGTTAGAAAAGGCAGAAGCATACCAAACAAATGGGAGGTAGAAGAAGACAAAGAAAGGGAAGAGGGAAACTCTTTGATGTGCTCCAGCACAGGGCTCATTCCAGATGCAGGCTTTAGTCTTCTTGCCCACAAACTGAGCACGGTTAAGAAAAGACCAGTTACAGCCCCCACAGGTCTGGTACCCCAGCAGGTGCCAGCTGGGGTTCCTACTTCTAGATCTAGCTGTAGTTACAATTTCCACTACTCTGAGGTGCAGATGAAAGCACAGTTTCTTTTTCTTTCTGTTACATATCTAATTTCTGCAGGTGGAGACAGAGGCCTTCTCACATGGCCCAGAGTATCTCAGTGGGAAAAGAGTGACAGTTGCACTACAGGTTTCTAATCACTACAGGTTCTTCTAATTGGCTGGTGGCAGTAGGAAAACAACCATAAAAACATTCAGTGAGGTTCCAAATACCAACAGCATCAGACTGCGACTGCTGCAGTTTTGTGTTGCCTGCCTTTTCGGCCACCAACTGCTCAGAAGATAACTAAATGAGCCATGACTTCATTGATCCAACTCTGTTTCGACCACATGTATGTGTCTGTCCTTTGCTGGATTGCAGTGCATCTGTTTTGTTCTTCTCTTCCTGCACATGCCTGATCACCTCCTTCCCCACACGTAGCTTTCTAATGTTCTGCATTAGCACACGCTCACCTACACTAACTTGCTGTATCCCATCACAATTGAAGTCCTCCTCTGCAGTCATCTCCTGCTGAAATCTAATTTCCTACTGATGACTCTATTTAAGGCAAGGATCTCTTTCTCTAGCAGTAGGCTCTTTCTGCTGAAGAAAAATCAGCTAGCTCCTCTTATCCTCGCAGTGACCTTCAATGATGTTCAGGGTACTATTTAGATTCAAATTTTGGAGTCTGACAAAAAGCAGTCACATCAGGCTAGCAACCAGCTGTGCAGCAACTGGCTGTTTCAATGGCTTTGCTCACAGAAAGAATTTTCTTTTAAATAAGCAAGGAAGCAAGGAAAAAAAAAAAAAAAAAGATTTGAGATGGGTTTCATGCCCAAAAACATCAAAATTCCTGGTTCCCAATTTCGTCGAAATGCTCATCCTATCATACACTGTAATTTTACTAGGAAGATGGAGGTGCACAAATTAAAATGGTATGGATTAGTAAAATCCAGCCTTACACAGTAAGCAACCAAAAAATTTGAAACAGTAGCAATTTTTCTCTCTCATGTTTAGTAGCTCCAACCAAAAAAATTTACATGCCATGAAAAACCTCAACAAAGACTGGCATGTAGCTCACATAATTGAGGAAGTACTAATAATAGCGTGGCTGTTTGCACAGACAACATTTCCACTGTGGGCCTGAATTCAGATCTCAAATATGCAGAAGATGATATTTTGCTGTGTGTGGCTGGCTGGAGACTAAAACCCAAGTACTGGAATCCAATTGAGTGTGCTGCAAGATGCAGGCACTGCGTATATCCAAGCCACGTGGAAAACAGCACCTTTATTGTGTACTACGGAAGGTGATCACTCTGTCTATTCTTGTTCTGAATGTACAGAAGATCTTGAAACAAAGCTATACTGTGGCATAGTACAAGAATGGAAGTGCATTTCAGCATCAACCATCAGTCACCACAGAAAACAACTTGTCCTGACAGATAAGTACATTTCCAAGCTCCTCTGACACAAGTGAGCACAGTTCACAGCCACGGCTTCTCATTCTGCTCTACACAGCCTGGCTCCAAACATGCTCAGGTCTCCAGACCAGGGATGCCCAGAGCTGTGTGCTAATGGTGGTAGTTAAAGGTTTTACTTTGGGAGTCTGTCCACAGCAGCAGGTAGGCAGCCTTACACTTCTCAAGCTTTACTCTTTTACTCTAAATGAGCCATAGGTAACATAGAATCATAGAATGCCCTGGGTTGAAAAGGACCACAATGATCTTCTGTTTCAACCCCCTGCTATGTGCAGGTCACCAACCACCAGACCAGGCTGCTCGGAGCCACATCCAGACTGGCCTTGAGTGCCTCCAGGGATGGGGCATAGATAAAACTATGACAAAATATTTGCTAAATGTTTTCATAAAGAGCACTTATTTTTAACATGTTTTTCTTTCATGCGATGACGATTACCTAGAACAATTGTACGAAACTAACAGGTAGATTTCCATCTAGGAGAAGAATCAACAAGGATGATTAACAACAACCAATATACAGCAGAAAGAAATGCTGATGTGCAACACATGCATAGCAAGTGCACATTTTAACACGATGGTGCTTCATTTAAATCCCTCAGCTGGAAATTTAGATCAGCAATTAAATCATAGTCCTATGCAATGGACTCATGCAGCATCACTGAGAGTTTCTGTGCAGGGAATATGCTGTAAGAACAGGCCGATGAGGCCTGCATAAAAGGTATTTATAATCCCAAACAAACAAAAAACAAAAATGCTGGAGCTTAAAAGTCTACTACTTTTGAGCAATGAATGTTATGTTGCCATATCACCAACAGGACCATTTTCAAATCACTAGCTCCCACAAAAGCAAAAGCAAGATACCTTTCTTTTGCTTTTAGTTTTAAGAAATTCCAACCTTGACCATTACTTTGTAACTTTTTAAGAAAGAAAAAAAATAGGGAAGATGCTTATCCTGGAGTATAAGACACCACAGAAAGATCATATGCCTGTCACACCACCAAGGAACTGCTGTGACACAGCCATTCCACAGCGCGGGACGTTTCCCGGCCCTCGCGTGCGTTGGGCTGACAATGCTGTCTGTGTTAGGAGTGCTGTCCCCTTATCAACCCACCGCTGTCATCTGAGGAAACGTGGAGGCCAGATCCAGCTGAGCCATCCGACTCGCTGCCTTTCCTCTCGTGGGCTGGCAGGGAGGCTGTAGACAAGGAGGAAGTTCTCAGTGGCAACGCGTGAAGCCTGCTCATGGCACATGCCTGACGGTCCCACCAGCTGCTGCCTTCCTCAGCCATCAGCTGGGTAACTCCCCAGGTAGCCCCAGGCCACGTCCCCACACCTGCACAAACAGCACACCATGAATGACATCAGCCAGCTCAGACATCTGTCTCAAGCTGTGCCAAGAACCCAACCACATGGAGAAAGACTATTCGCTATTAGATGCCATCCTGACTTTTAGAGAACAAAGCCGCATGAGCAGCACTTGGATGGAATGGGCAGCAAAACCAACCATGCATCGAGCAATCATTCTCTCCAAAGTTTTGTTCTGCACCCTTATTGTCAGCATTAATGGATTATATAAGTCTAACATGCATTTTTTCCACACAAGCCACCCCTCTCCCAGCTACAAGTGCCAGATTGAAATTAAGGTATTTCAAACAGGTGAGTGATTTTTCACAACCATGCCATCAGCAAGGACTTAGTTCCAAGCCTTAAGGGACTTTCCCCCCATCTCCCTCAGGAGACCAAGCAGTTGCTCCTGAGGATGAAAACTTCCTAAGGTGCTGACCAGCACCAAGAGGGCAGGTCTGGCAAGAAGACTCCTGGCACGAGCCTTCATGTTCACAGGTACATGCCTAACATCATAACCAAGGATGTTAAAACCTGTCGTCTTCAGCACTGTCAGACCACAGCAGGATTTCCAGGCTTGGTGCAACAGCAAATCAGAGATAGAACTACAGTGTTCCATCATCTAATACAGAGCAAGATGCTCGAGCTGAATGAAACACAAGGAGGAAGCAATGATTTAGGATACACACCATCTGTAATCCTGAACTGATACCAATGTGAGATTGGCAAAAAAATACCTAAAATAGAGCAGTGGTATCATCTTGTTCTGTGACTGTCAGGGTGGGACTGAAATATAAGCCGGGGGGGAACTGTCACCACACATTACCAAGCACTCTGGTTGGTACCCAACGTGCTCACGCTTCTGTACAAGAAGCTGTTGCAGCAAAGCAGCCCAGCCAACATTTCTGGAAGCAAAAGTTCAGTGATCCCTGAAACATCAGAGCTTGCAGCGGTCACAGTGCCAACATTAGAAAGTCATCAGCCGGGAAGAGTGCGGGGCAAAGGTCTGTGCCAAGCCGCAATGGGCCTGGCAAGGGACCACGACTCACATCACCAAAAGGTGCTGTTGGAAGAGAGGTCCGTGCGCGCTCCGGCACCGAGGGAGGAGGCCTGAAGCACAGCACCGTGCTGAGGGAGGCCTCGGACCGACCCGCAGCCCGACGCCGCCAGGTCCCCTCCTTCCGTGCCCCGGCACCATTTGTCTGCGGAATACCCCCAAATCACCGCCGAAAGCCACGGCCCAGCGGGCGACGCGCACCGCCGGCACGGAAGAAGAGCGAACGACATCGCTGATTAAGCAGCGGGCTCGCGACCGGAGCGGGCTGCGATACCGAGCGAGAGGACGGCAGCCGTCTCCCCGCCGTCCGTAACGCAGCCGCCGGCGAGGTGAGGCGAACGCCCGCAGCGCGCTCCGCCGGCTCCCGCCTCCTCCGCATCCCCGCCGGTGCCGGCGGGCGGCCGCCGCTCAGCGCGATGCCGGGCGGGGCTCGGACCCCGCCGGGAGGCCGCCGCCGGCCCCAGGTGAGCGCCGGCCCGCCCCGCGGCGCCCCCCAGCCTCTCCGCGGGCGGCCCCGGCGGGACAAAGCCCGAGCCGCCCGCACACCTGCCCGCCGGCCGCGGGCCTCTCCGCGGGGGCAGGTGCGGCGCTCGGGCTGCGCCCCGCCCGGACGGCCCCCGAGCCGCGGTCTCACCTCGGCGGGCAGCAGCAGCAGCAGCAGCAGCGGCGGCAGCAGCAGTGGGAAAGGCGGGAGCAGCGGCAGCCACCTCATGGTAGCGGAGATCGCTCCCCGCCGCGCGCACGGCCGCTCAGCCCGACGCCGCCTCCCCCGGAGACATGGCCGGACCGCGCGCCCCGCACCGCCCGGCGTCCCACCCTTGCGCCGCCCTCCCAGGCGGCGGCGGCGGCGGCGCGCCCTCCCCCAAGCGCTGCGCGGCCGAGGGCGGGGCCGGGAGCCGCCGCCGCCCGGGGGAAGCCCTGCGCGGGGCGGGCTGTGGGGGCGAGCGGGGCGGCCGGCGGCGGGAAGGGCCGCCTCCCCGCGGCCTAAACGCCCCTCCTCCCGGCATCCCATACCGCTGCGGGACTGACGGACCCCTCCGAAAGCTGTCCGCGTCCTGTCCGCGCGCTGAGCCCCGTCACTCGGTTATCACCGCCGTTACTGCCCGGGCTTCTTGTGCTGTTCATTCATTTCAGATGAGGGAAGGCGGGAGGCGAGGACAGTTCACGTCGCGTACCTTTGATTATGGGAACGCTGTCTTTATTTCCTCACAAGTTTGGAGTTGATGCCGGGGCAGGACATACCTTCATACCCATAAGACTAGGGGGAAATAGCCAATTATTTGTAAAATCGTCGGGGCACGCTCAAGTAAGGAAATAAGCACTATATGCGATCCATTCATAAAGCGTCTTATCTATCCCATCCATTCAGCACAAGGCACCTGGGAATTACCGTCTGGCTGACGACTCTTCTGATGAACCACACAGCTGCCAGAAGTCTCGCTGGCTGCGGTGAAGTTGTTATGCTGAGGTTACCTCACCAGATCAAACCCTACAATTTGGAAATTACACCTTTAACTCAAAACCCCTGGTGTGCCTGCAAAGAGCCCCGGTGGCTCTAAATTGCTGAACTGTAGCTTCTGCCTGGGCAGAGTTTCACTTGCATCTAAAATACAACCAGCCACCGTGACAGCTTCAGATCCCGGTTACGCTGCGCAACCTCACTTGAGCAATTGTACTTGGTCATCCTCAGTTTTGAGAGTGAGAACACTGTGGCATTTTTAATTGCATGCCTTTCCAGTACAACAACCTACCAACTGAGCAGGCTACCCCCAAAATTCAGTGGGAATCTTTCTGCTGATTTAATCAGCAGTGACATCTCGCCCTGAGGAGGGACATTAAAAACGAAATGCATTGAGACAGCAAGAATTGGGATTCTGACCTATTCAGATTTATAAGAATCCTGAAGTTGGTGTTATCGTCTCCAAACTCTGAGCATCCTCTTTTCATGCACAGCCTATGCAGAGTTTATGATGATCACTTTCTCACGCAATACCTGTGGCTGAGTTCTCACAGCTACTCCTATGTCCAGTACCCAGCAGAGAAGGCCTACGAAGTTTTGGGAGAAAGTCTCATTGCTGAAATGCACAGAGTCATGAGGAACAAAGAAATTTATGTGTAGCAAAGTGGAGTAGTTCTATGATTGAATAGAACTTAAATGTATGTATTTAATTGTAACTGTAACCAGTGGCATCGCTTTTGCCATAGTTCCTTATTGGGTGAAGTTCAGCTGGAATGGAAAGAGTGGGGAAGTTTGTTACTGTTTTAGGGTACAATACTTACTGTTAGTAGACCTCAAAGGACTAACTCCTTTCCAGAAGAATTTCTTGCCTGCAAAACATATGCAGACAGCAATATGATGCTGCCTGCACCCAAGAAGTGAGCAATCAGGATTCACTGGTAGCTGAATAAGCTCAGATACGCTGAAGATGGCCACAGTATGAAATGCCAAGAAACATAAAGCACTAAAAAGTGTAATTTTTTTTTACAAAAAACAAAAACAAAACCAAGACAAAACAAAAGAAAACAAACAAACAAACAAACAAAAAAAACCAGAAGCGCAATTTTCATCTGATTCATTGGAAAAAATGGTAGTAAACTTTTGTGTGTGTACCAACTGAAGAAATATTCATCTGCTTGGGACTGTTTAAAATAACTGGATAAATATTCCCAGCTATTCTGATTACATTTTGAGAGCTCTGTGGAGAAAAAAGGTCACATGTGTCTGAGAGCTTCCTTGGATCAGGGCCTCTAGTCTTCACAGCATGTGCTGGTTGAATGCTAGCCATGCAGACCACAGGAAAGAGCTGGACAGCAATGAGTTGCAGATTCATGCCAGAATTTGGGAGTTCACATGCTGGAAAAAAAAAAAAAAAAAAAAAAAGAGAAATTAAAAGCCCAGAATTTTTTAAGAGCCTTCCTGTTGTTCATTGTTCAGCAGCAATATCCATCACAGACAATAACTTCCCAGGAATTAGAGGTTCAATTTTGCATTTCAGGCCACAGGCCCTTTACAGATTAATACTAACCTGCTGGAAATTCCCTGAATTACAACTGTGGTTGCCTAATTTTTTCTATAGATAAATTTTGTTTATTCTGCAGGCTTATATTAAAGCTTTGTGTGTCAGGATTATAAAAACTGGGTTGGTGTTGCTCCTAGGCTAGAGCTTCTAGTGCACTTTCATCCAAAAGCTAATTTGTGCGTCTGAATCATAAATGTCTTCAAAAGGCAGCATCAGAGGGAAGCGTTTTCACATCCTTGTAATCAAGTTTTTGAACAAGAGACTGAAGTTTAAAATGGCCTTGGGCTCTTGCACACAAATCCAGGAGGAATGTGCAGGCGTATTACTTATGGGTGCTGTAGTTTATACAGTAAAGTGTATTACTTATGCTCCAGGCAGAGAGAAAGGGAAGACTGCAAAATATACAGTAATCCAAAGCTGTCCAATTCAGAGCAGTCACCCTGGCTGATAATATCTGTCTTTCACTGAAACTGGCAATTAAATAGTTTCTAAAAAAAAAATAATAAATCAGTGCAGCTATATTTAACTTCATCCCACAGCCAGCCTCCATCACAATAGCATATTCTCATTAGTTATTCACAGTTTCATTCATCAGCTTGATGCAGTGTCAGCCAAAAGAGGGATCAGATTGTTGAGCACCATCAGGAAGGGTGTTGAGAACAATGCAGAGAGCATCTTTTTGCCAATATGTAAAACCCAGGTGCACCCACATCCTGTGTGCTGTTCTGGTCTCAGCACCGCAAGAAGGACAGAATGGACATAGGGAAGGCCCTGAGAAGAGCAGTTAAAATGACTGATGATGGTGCAGCTGTCTTACATGGGGAGACTTAAAAAGATAAGGCTTCTCAACAGAGAGGAGAAAGATACTGGGATGGATGGAAAACTGTTATCCACCTAGAACTGGGGATCATTCACCAACATAGTGTGAGACTGGCTTAGAACAAATAAAATAAAGTGTTTTTTTTACATAGCAGGTAGTGAACTTGTGGAATTTGTAGTCATAATAGGTTTTAAAGGCAAATGATACAAGCAGTTCCAAAAAGAAGGTAGGCAAACTCATGAGCAATGCGTCCATAAACAGGGAAAAGGCAGAGATGTGTCTGTAACTTCCCTGATGCATGACAGGGGATGCTAGGAATGGACCTGAGACAGTAGTCAGGTTTGTTAGCTCTTCCTAAACAGAACCTCCTAATGCTTCTGGAGGCAGGATGGATTCATCAATGGCCTAACCTAGCAGAACATTTCTTAGCTGCTTACAGCAGTAATGTCCAAAACAGAGCCTTGCTGTAGAAAAGTGTTGTATAAACACACAGCACAAAACAGATGTTAGCATTAGTTGCCATTTAAGTAGGTAAGATGGGAAAAAGGTTGGGGAAAGTGTATGTTACTATTGCCATTAGCAGAGAGGAAACATTCCGTGATATGATTTCAGACTGTGATCCAAGAAACGCTGTGTTCTTCATTGCCATTGCAAGTCCACAGATTCAGACAAGGTGGGACCTATGCTACGCACACAGAATGACAAATGGTCTTCTGACTCATCTGTCATTGCTCAGGGCCCTGAAGCTACGTAAGTCCAAAGTACTCCTCCTGGTTAACATTGCTCTGACTCTTCATTTACTACACTTCTACAGATCCAAAAAGGATCCTTCAGGCTTCCACGTATCAATGAAGTCAGAGATGCATCTCTTGGGAACAACTCACAAAGCAGCCCTCCAGTCCCTTTCATATGGCAACCGAGGAATAAGGGGAGGATAGGCTCAGATATACAACATACAGTGGTGTCCTGGAAACAAATCCAGCTATACTGTTATTAAAATAACCTTGGAATTAAAGGGATTGAGTAAATGTCTTGATAGTAGAAGAGATACACATGTATACGCACAAAAATACACACAAAAGAAGCAACAAAACAGAACAAATCGATACATATTTTGGTTCAGATTTCTTAGTTCAAATGGAAGATCACAGCACACAACTCAGTCTCTGCTCTTGTTCATCAGGATATGGTAAATTCTGGGCATAAAATTAGCAATCATCCTTGAGAGCAGAGCGATGCATGGAAACAATAAAGCTGCACTGACACGGACAAGTTAGAGGTGTGAAAGTTTTCATGAGTGCTGTGGACTTTCCCATCTAACTGCAGGCAGAAAATGAAGGATTTACAGCAAATGCTACACTCAGCAGCAGCTCTGGTGAAAGAGGAGAGCACTTTATATTCAGCACTACAGCTGGGATGGTTCTACAGTTGGAATTGATGCTGAAATGTCTCAGCGTAGATGTGGATATAACCTGGTTTCTGCTCCCGTAAGTTCTCCACAGTCTGTAGCTGCCAGAGGTACTGGCTGGAGTCTGCTGTGTAGTATTTTAACTCCTAAGCAGTACGTTTTCTTGCTTTCTCTTTATTCTCAAGAAATGAAAGGCATACTGAGCTACTGACATGACCATCTTGAATCTGGATGGGGAAATGTGACCAGAGAGGACATTCAAAAACTATGTCACTTTCTGAAAGGTGGAAGTAAAATTCTGTGTCCTGGGTAGGCCAGGTTTGCAATGATTTTATTTTGACAGAAGGAGAGGAGGAAGACAGGAGACAGGTCTTTTTTTTGTTTGTTTGGTTTTTTATGTTTTGTTGCCATAGTGGAGGTTAGCACAGAGAACAAAATGAAAAAAGCTTTTTTTAATGAAAAAAAACCCTGACTTTCAATAAGGCTTCAAAGTGCAGTAACTGAAATTGACTTTCAGAGGTGGAAAACACCTTCAGTCAATCTATTATGCTCATTCAGTGGCCAGTTTCCTGCGTGGGAGAGAAGGTGGGTGGAGAGGATATCTTTTACATAATAAGTGAGAGGAAAATATGCATTAAAAACCCACAGACAAAGACACTCCAAAGCATCTGTGGCATCTGAACTACTTCCATCACAACAGAAGATTTTTTGTAAGTGACTCAAGTTCAAAAAGACATCAGACTTGAAAGCAGATTGTCTTCTATACAGCAACAAAATGGACTTGGTTTCAATAGGTGTAGAGAAGAGGTTCTGGTTGTATAGCTTGTCTCATGAATGCAGTCCCATGTAGGCTTCACACAGGAATGATGTCATGGGTTGCAAAGGGCTATTGGCACCATAAACATATATCAGAGTGTTTGCTATTCAGACAGCATGACAGAATCTCTGTGGGGAGAACCAAAGGGCACGGCTGTATTTCAGCAGCTCCATAAATGAAGGACATATATGGGGTGGCATATAGAGCAAACAGAGGCAGTGGCTGACAGGAGTGTGGGAAATACCGGGAGTAGTTGGGAGTTTGGGCAGCCAATGGAGTAACTTCCCTTTCTCTTTCACTTTACCTTTTTTCCCCCTCATCATCTTCCTACTTACTAGTAAAATGCATAGATATTTTTAAGAAGATGAAACTGTAGTGGAATCACTTTCAATAACTCAAAGGTTCACAAGTCTCCCAGTAATGTCCCCCAGTCCTTCCCCAGGAAACTGTCCCCCAGTAAATGACACCTTACAAATGGAATAATATCAAACTGATTTCTAAAGCTGTGCCACAAACCTTTACAATACCTGAGCCTGCTGAATGAGTGAAATCAATTGTCAAAGAATCATAGAACACTTAGGATTGGAAGAGACTTTTAAAGATCTTCCATTCCAACACCCTTGCAATGAACAGGGACATGCACAGCTAAATCAGGTTGGCCAGGGCTTGATCCACCCTTGAAAGCCTCCAGGAACACGACATCAACCACATCTCTAGGCAACCTGTTCCAGTGCCTCACCACCCTCACTGTAAAAGACTTTTTCCTTATACCCAATCTAAATCTACCCTCTTTAAGCTTGAAGCCATGTCCCCTTGGTTCTATCATCACACTGTACACTGTAAGCCATCAGGTGTGGATACGACTGGGGACTTGTCACAGGACAGGAGGGCAGGCAGTGGCTGATTATGCTGTCCAGAAGTCCCATCTGCCATGATCCCCTACAGCAATCCTGCCATCTCTAAGAACTGGAGCTTTCAGGAACTTGTTTGCAAAACCTTTGGTCTGTTAAACCCCCTGCCAAATTAACTAATAACTTCAACAAAACAAAGATTTCAGAATCTGAAAGCTGTCATTTCTAGTCACAGATGACCACTCAAAATCCCACAGTGATAGATATCAATACATTAAAGAAGGAACAAGTGAACAAGTTTAAAAAGCTAAAGGTCAAATCTATTGAAATCTGTGACAAAACTAACGAGCTTCCTTTTCCCTTCCTTTCAACACTGCAAACTCGGAGGCATGGGGCAGCACCATTTGAATGCAAGGATTTTATGGTGTCTTATGCTCATCTTCCCAAGAAATAAGAATAGTGAGAGATGATCTGCAAAACTGCAGATGTTTTCCAAGGATGATGCTTCTTAACTATTTTTTTACATCCTATGTAATTGGTTTTGTTAGTCATCCAACTCTTGTTCTATTGCAGAGATTGCCCCTCAAAGTGACAGAGGCACACTGTCATGTACTCATTTCACAAATGGCCCTGAAGCATGGACTTTTTCCATAGCACTCTACATCTTATAATACTGTAATAATGCAACAGAAGCAGTTATTTGAGAAATACTATTACTGACTGAAGCACAACTGCCCTGTTTTACATAGCCAGTATTGTTTTGCACAAATACCAGCTTTAAGCTGAACTCTTCCTGCTTTTTACATGAGTATACAAAAAGCATCAGGAATCAGAAAGACAAAAAGCAAGGAAGTTGTGAGTGAGCCCCTACAGTGTTGGGATTCAACACAGGGAGACCGAGGCCATCCTAAGCCTCCTTCTGGTGGTAATCAGGTGCTGTTTACTGTGCTCAAACCACTGTAGTTGAGTTGGGGTAGTTTCAAGCATCCTGGCAGTAAAGCCTAGCAACTGAGCTTGAAAAGCAATGGCAAGAAGGCTAGGAGGACATCTGCCTGGGAAGAAAACAAGAGATGACAGAAAATTATCAGTTCACATAGCAGCTAGTATGGCTAAATTCCCAGGTTCTGAATATGCATTCCTGCGCTTGCAATTCTAATGCCTGGTGGTATGTTCTGATCTTGGTCTATTTACTTGCCTTGTCTGACTGGAAATGATGTTATGGCAATAACCTGCTATTTACTGTGGCACCACAGCCCTAATTATCCCACAAGACATGCTGAGGCTTAGCTGGCCAAATTCTTATACCCGCATTTCAATTCTCATTGAGACCTGAATGCCATGTTTGCTTACATCCCTTTCTAAAATCCTAGTTTCTGTTTTTAGACAAGTTTTTTTTTCTAACCATTTATTTTCTTAAGAACAAGAAAACAGACTAATCTGCTTGCTACTACTTGACCCATCAGTGTAATACTTCTGATCCTGGAAAGAAGCTCATTAAACTCTAACTGAAATAATGAGGACAAAACAAACAGTGAAGTACTGAAACTGTTATTCGCTCTTGTTCTGATAAAATGCACTCACATGAGAACAAACATGACAGACCAGCAGATTGCTTTTTGGATTAACATTTTCAGCCTGTGATGCTTCCACCTGCAATTCCTTATTTAAAAAATACACCGTTCTACTTCTATTCTACAAGAAAACAAGTGCCCAGAAGTCTAGGAAGCCACATCAACAACTACAAATAAACCCTTTGTGAAGCACAGGGGCACAGATCCCTTAGAAGTTGATAGATTGAATACAACTTGCTTCAACAAGTACCAGCAATTGTCTAAAATTAATTTTACAGCTATTTGACATCTTTAAAAGGCTGGGTGAATGTTCTGCTCTCCTAAAATTGAAAGCTTCTGTTTTCCTTCTTATGCATCTGCATGAATACATGCTGTTGCAGGAATTTTGCAGGATACAAATATCATCTGATATTTTCTTTCTTGTTCTCCTTGCTGATTTCTACAGAGCTAACTAACTCCAAAGTAAAACAGTGCAGAAGAGCAATGGCACTATGACTATGTTCTGTGTCAGAAAAGACACATGGGTTTTTCTTCTTGTCCCCATGAGTGACTGGGTAAGGAGCTGTAACTCCTCTCTTTCACTAGTTGAGGGCAGCCCAAATTAAGAACATAATTCCTTTCAGAGATATACAAGTTCCTCATCTTCAGCAGGGCTTTACAGAAATACAGACACTTGAATTATGTTACTGTAAAGCCACCCCTTATTGGCAAGGAATAACTAAGCAGCGGCCAGTGAGAGATTAAACAGGAAGAGACTGAAGTGAAGGGGAAGCAGATAGCAAGGGTATGGCAAAAAATTACTGCCTTATTTCTCCACAATACTCATATCCCCAGGAGATACCAAAGCAAGGAAATAAAAGTTTGAAGAGACTGAATAGGAAAGTAAATCAGACCATGCAAAACTTCAGCATGAAAAGTGCAAGCTGAAAGGAGGGTAACAACGAAGCCGTTTTGTTTTGCTATTGTTGAAGGAGTGCTGCTGCTGTTACCTGACCCCTCCAGCTGAAAAGCAGAGGTAGGTCTCAATCTACGGCTGTAAGCACTGCAGAAGCAGTCGTAAATAGGCTGCATGGGTTTCCCACTGGACTGTGCTGTCACTTTCCACAAATCAGACAGGCTGAGGCTGACACTTTTGGCTAGGCCTGAGTTGTTCACTCTCTCACTGACTTCTTTGCACTCCGAAAAAGGCATTAAATATCTGATATAGGGGAAACTATGATAATGTGACCAGCCACACCTGAACTCAAGTCACCGGGTGTCCTGCAGGTTGAAACCAGTGTGTTCTGTAGGACTTCTAATCCCTGCAGCTCAGAAGAGCAGGAAATAATGGAAGATGTGCTTGTGCTTCTTAGTAATCATCACAGGGAATCATAATGGAGCTTTTGCACAATTATTTCCTTTATCCAGCATCTGTAATTAATATATAGAACAAAACTGATTATATTTCTCTTCTGCAAATATATTATTTCTGCACCACAAATCGAGTTTATTTCTTACTATTAATATATGGTATGGTGAGACAAATAAATGCAATCCAATTTAATCCCAGCATCAATCTTACCTAGTTCATTAGCCAGTTCTGACCAGAGAGAAAGCATGTATCTCCAGAAATCAGCAATTCTTTACCCTAAAGTTAGCAGAAGAATAAAAAATGAAGTTAAAACCATAAATATTTTTAACGTCAGTAAGCAAAAAATTCTGGTTAATTAACAAAGCTTCTATTTGTTGATCTCCTTCTGAAGAGGCCCTCAGGTTTTGGCATGACCAGGCTCTATGAGAGAAGAGGATTAATCCTTATTGTCATATACATATTCTTTAAATGTTTTGATTGCTTGAACAAGCACACATACTTAAAATAACTCAGATTTTTCTTTAAGTAGATTGTGTGCCTTCCTATCTTAACAGATAATTTTCCTTGGTAATTCCACCTTTTCTTGGGTGTTTTATTGAAGTTTGGGATGCGTATATAATTGTGCGTCAGGAGAGGACACATTTTTAAAGTCCATTTCATGATCTCCTAACCCAGCCACAGCCAAAATGAAAATCTTTCATTTAAGGAGATTTTGACACTGTAGAGGTCACTGCTTTTTCATTCAGTCCTTTGCCACCTTTCCTTGGGTGTACAAAGGTACATCCAAAATGTGTAACATGAAGAAGGAACACCTTGAATTACTAAGTTCCTGCCGCAGTGAGAACCATTCCATCTCTTCATCTCTGATTCCAGAGGCCTGGCTGGACACTGGTGACAAGGAGAGTCTGCCCAGGTGCTTTTAATTACAAAGAAAGTTTCCCAGGAATAGCAGGAATAACTTCCTAGCTGGCTGTTTGCCAGATCTATTTCTTCCGACAGGAAAAGCCAAATGTAAACCTACAGCAGTTTATAAAAAAAGATCTCAGGAATCTCTCTCTAATTAGAACAGAACTCTGAAAATACTGTGCCATCCTTTATTCTCCTTTGCCAAAACTTGGTCAAGCTGAAACAGAATTCTTCCATGTAACACACCAGATTTCTATAGGAAGATTCTGAAAGCTACCTCACCCTGCAGGTGATAGCAAGGTGCTGAATAACCTCCTGAGTCCTGATGCAGAAATCACAGGCTTGTGAGAACAGACCAAACTTCTATTACGTAAGTACTTGTAAAGCCCTTTGGTACTGCTGAAAGAGACCAGTCCCACTCAGATGCCTTAAAGTAGTTCCAAGGCAAAATTTGGCCCACTTGAAATTGATTGAGGAGTTTTGCCTGTTCTCTTTCCTCTTTTTTCTTCAGCATTTATTTATTTTCAAAACTTCCTATTATGGCTGTTGTCCAACCTGACTGAATTTCAGAAGAGACTGCTTCTCTTTACATGACCGTCTGCCCACTGATGGCACATAGAAGCATATATTGAGTATAGAGGTAACTGCTGCCATCTTCCAAAGGCAACTCTTTAGGAAGAATTTGTGCTTGGGAATCTCTTACACGAGCCCAAATCTCAGGTGCAAATCCAAGAGGAAAAGAAAACTTTTCCTAATAACTGTAAGCACACAGTGAGGCAAGGATTTGTGTTCCCTGGGTTCTTCCCATCTGTGCAAACCACTCTGGCAGGAAGAAAATGAGACAGAGAATGTTACAGTGAAAAAGAGAAGCTCACTTTTCGCAGTAACAGGCAGGCAGCTCATGGCTCCAATTCTCCCTTTGCAGCCCTGTTCCCCACTGGCATGGCATCTGTGTTCAGTTTTTCAGCACTGAAAATACCATATCTGTGGAACCTGTAGCCAGACTACATGACGGGAGATACATTCTTGTTACTGCTTTTGCTTCTAGTTTAGCCATTTTTGGAAGATATCCAGAGGACACGTTAACATAATGTAGGTTGAAAGAAGGAAATTGTATGGTTTGATTGCTCAGATATTACAGGTTTATTCTTGATTCTAGTGATGCCAGGAGTAAAGTTCCTTTGTTGGTAAGAGCCATGTAAATATGTAGGATCACATTTGCATTAAAGAAGTTATGGATAAAAGAGGAAGCACAGAGAAGAGAAGGTTATTAGAGATTGCACAGAAAGCAGTTAAGTATCTTGCCCAAGGTTGCAGAGAAAGATTGTGTGAGAGCCATGAATTGAGGCTATGCCGAGTCATAAAACGTGCATTTACTCACCTGTTTTTTTTCTCATTGCATAAATGCCAAGGAGCTCTGCTGTGATGTAATACACTTAAATTGCTTAAATGTTACTGAACTAGCTCAGTATACAGCGAGTATACATGAGCTTAAGGAAATAAAGACCTTTGTTGTACAGAGAGAGGAAAAGAAACTAGTTATTTGCAAGGAAGGCAGTGGTGCAGTCCTCTGGGTCATTGCTGGGCAGTGTCACCCATGTGCTTAGTGTCAAGAGGGAGATGACTCACTGGTGTTGACGCCGTGGCACTGCTGTTAGTCTCCCTGGCACATCTGAATTCCTTGCTTTGGGCAATTCTTACAACTGCATCCATCCTCCCTAATTCTTCTTCTGCTCATTCAGAGTTTCCATAGCCAAACTCAAAGATCTGGAGAAGGCCACGTGAATCAAATGCTTATCTGCTACAGATACAGGTGAATGCTAAGGGAGGCTGGAAGCTAAACTGGTGAAGGTCTTGTGATTTATAGCAAAAAAGAGGAGGAAAAGGGGCCTCATGAGGGAATTGCATTGCAGAGCACTGCAAATCGAATCAGCAACTGGGCTTTTTCTCCTCTGGAGATTGATTGTGAAAAAATAAAAGATCATCTTGCTTTCTTCTTACAGGATATCAGGCAAGGCAGAGAGCTGGCATCAACCTCAGGCAGCTGAAATCAGCAAGAGCAAGCAAAAAAATCCAGTGTCCAAAATTTAACCTTTAAAAAATTAAGACCATTACATGGTATCTAGATAAGGCAAAGGAGAGCTGCCCCTGAGTGCTGTGGAAACAGCAGCACTGTCAGTCCTACATGGGTGCCCACAACGCAAACAAATATCCAATTCAGCCACTAAAGAGATTTTATGTTTTCTGCAGGATATCTAGGAACTGAAGAGGAGGTGTGACAGAAAGAAACAAAGGAAGGATAGAGAGCCTCACTGTGTAGGACTAAGCCTCCATTTGGCAGGTGGTTCACTATTTGGCTCCTGACTGTTTGCATCTGGTCTGGCAGATCAGAGGATATTTAACTTGTGCATAAGTCCTTTAAAGGCAGCATGGATGTATGGCTTGTACTGTAACACAAAAACTGCATGCTGTACTTCAGTACTGTGTTCAAGTTCTCCTCAAAAATGCAAGACAAGGCCTCTCTGACATGGCCTAGGAAAAACTTTTGCTTAAAAATTCCCATTGGCCCACATCAGCTCTCATGGAGAGAGAACTGCATAATGGACTCTCCAGCAAAAGAGACTTTGAACCTCTATGCTGGAGGTCTGAAACCACAGGAAAGGATTTTTAGAAGACATAAATGCATTAAGAGCTCATACAGTATTTATTTTGAACTTTCTAGGAAGAAAAGCAATACCTTAGTGTCCCTGTATAAGTTTCTAGAAAATTAAACTTTCAAAATCACACACCTCTCCAGTTTCAATGAGATTTCCATGTGTCCATAACTTACTAAATTAAGATATTCTTTAGTAGGAGGCTAAACCTAAAGATTTATGAACATAGCTTTAGACATCCACATTTGGAAAATGTTGACTTTCCTCCAAATTGTCATTTTATTAATATTTTTCTCATTATAAGTTCTATTTGTAGTGTTTTTAACCATGCCAAGATGTTCGGCGTGAAAGTAAGACTATGCACAAACAGATCTAGAGAAAAGATCTTGAAAACTTGGGTCTCTTTGGGTGGTTTGTGAGATTTGTCTTTCCATAAAATGGCCTCATTTGCCTGGAGAAAAATCTGAATTCCCTTAGATTTTGAGTGTTGTCCAATGAACATTTCTGAAGGTTATTTTTTTTTCAATTTAAGAATAGAAACATGTCCGTTCCATGCTCCCATGCCCACAGCTGTTAAAAGATATGTAAAAAAACACACAAAGAAGCCCAACCCAAAACATTAGTTATTACACTTCCCCCTTCCTCTTATTTTGCAATAACAGTTCAGAAGTATGCAGTTAATTCTCATGTTGAAAACTATTCTCCTCTAAGTTTCTAATACACCCATAGAGCTGATAAGCTAAGAATATTTCCTGACTTTTTATTTTGTAATTTCCACTTAGTATGTATTTCCATGCCAAACAGAATTATGTTCTCTACCCACTCTGAAATTCATACCCAAAGATATATTGCCTGTAGAAAGGCAGACTTCAGCAGGCTTTTCTGTTTCTTGTCTATTTTTTCCCATCTGATGCTTTTGCTGGTTATGGAAAGTTGTTCAGGGCTCTGATCACTTAAAAAGCTCTGAAAGAAGTTTTATTAGTAACAGACAAGGCTAATAGGCCAAGGCAGCACATAAACAAGAGGTTTTTTCTTTTAGCATCAGAATCCCCAAACAAAGGGACCTATTGATCTTCTGAACTATAGTACAGAGCACTAAGCTTTCTATATTTTGTCTACAAAAGCTGCTCTAACTTCCCACCAGGAAAATGATGCCAGGCTGCCTTTACACAGCACTCAGAAAAACGTTTGAGCTCTTACGAAAACTGGAAATTCCATGGCTTTTGATAATGTTATAATTAATATTGTCTTACTGCTATTAACATTCTCCTAAGAATATTTTGCATTGTCTACCTTTATGGGTTTTTTAAGCAAAGTAGTGTTATACAGATCATTTACTACCTAAGCATACTTTGATGGCAGGAAGAGAGTGGAGTACAGCCACCCACAGCACTTGTCACAGGACTCCAATGGGATCTCAGTGGGTTGGGGCTCTCTTACTGCACTAGAACTCTTCAGATGCACAAGCATTGCAAGTGCAGGCCTTGTCTGAAAAGTGGCCACCAGCTGACTCCCTGCATTTACACATCAATCCAGCTAGCCTTGACAGCTCAGATATCATATTTTGCCATTTTGGTGCAGCATTGCTTGGGATTTGAGAAGTTTGTAGGAAAGGCCACACCAGACCCAATCAGTCAAGTAATGAAAGCTCTACTACCATGGCAGGTGTTCATGTTATGCTGAGGTGAGACCTGAAGGGTAACATTAATCTCCTTTTAGCTCACTATCCTGTCAGCATGGCCACGATAGCAGCCAGTAGCAGAAGTGTAGAGAATAAAAGAAAAGAGAAGAGAATAACAACTTTCTAAGCATGTATAAATACTTTTCCAGCGTCTCTGCAGCAGGTTTTATCCAGTACCAAACAATCTGCAATTCAGGACTCTGGGATACAAAAAAAAAAAAAAAAAAAAGGAGTTTGTAATGCATGTGTGTAATTAGAATCTTCATATTATTATTATTTTGGAGGGGTGGGGGTGCTGGCAAACTTCACAAAGAAATCAAAATACCGATGTTTCTGTATTCAAAATTTAGTTTAGATCTGAAAATACCAGAAACATTTGATGAGAACCTGAAGAATTTTATATTGCAATAAAAAAAAAGCAGAAGAGAAGGAGCTTCCCAATCTGCCCTGGTCTCATATTCCCTCGTCTGCGTTCAACCCATTTGACACTGTTGTAGATCGAGTTAAACTGCTATCAGTGATACAGTAAACTGAAAGCTAAATGAGATTATGTCAGTCAATCACTCCATCAGAGCTAAAATACTTTCAGAAGAGAAAGAGGAAGGACTGGAAAGACCTTTGTAACGTGCAGAACTATATCAGTGCTTTTTATGGCCTGCTGACTGGAAGCCCTACACATGTTTCATTTGATAAGGCAATCACAAGGCTTTCATTCTCATCTGAATAAGAACATTTAATCTTCACAGCATTAAGTCCCATGTGCTAAACTGAATTTCCTGCCAGCTCAGCAAACAGTTTTGATACTTTGAACTGCATTGTGCATGCTTTCCTTTCATCACAGGATGCATTCTGTCTCAGTGTCAGCAGCCAAGAGAAGAAACATCACTTAGGCCAGAGAGTTGCTCTTGCTTAAGCACAAGTATCAGTACAGAGCAGTTACTGAGAGGTGACATTCAGAACAGCCATGAAGCAGCAGACAGTTTGGCATGTTTCAGATGACCAAGCAGAGCTATCAGCAGCAGGTTAGCAACATCTGAGCTAGTTACTGTGGATTCCTTTAGCCATTTCTGGACATAAAGGCTATTTGGCTAGCATATTGAAGCCCACCTGATTCAAGAAGCTAGGCAAACAGACAGTGTCTGCCTCTCTGCGTTATTTTTAAGATTGTGCAGATTCACACACTGGTGTGCAGGTTCACACACATTGGTGTGAACAGCCACACTGCAAATCTCTGTAGTCAGGACAGAAGAATATGACCTTTTGTTCCCTCTCAGTTCTAGGCTAATAAAAGGTTTCACCAGAGCAGGTTTAGGGAGGCTTCTGTCTAGGCCTGGTCTAGTGCTTGGTGACCCTGCCCATGTCAGGGGGGTTGAAACCAGATGATCTTTTCAAGGTTCTTTTCAACCCAGGCCATTCTATGATTCTACAATTCCCCCTGCTGCAAGTCACTTGCCTATGAATGTGCTTCAAAATGCTTCACATCCATAGGCTCAGTTTTCTATTTTCATTCAACAGTTACCTAAAAATCCAAAGCAGAGAAAGCTGACAACATTGTTCTTAGAAGCTGGGGAAGTAACCCATGGCACTGTTGAAAAAGTAGATCTTTATTATGTTCTAAATTCTCAACAAGTTTAAAACATTGCATCTTTATAAAGTTTGTCAAATACTAATTTTGTAATCGAAGTTGCAACTGCTTTCCTTATTCACATTTTTACTCTTTAAGAATGGGTTGTAGTTGTGACAAAAAGGTTGAAATGAAATAAAATCTCGATTGGCCCTACAGTACCAAGCAAAAAGTAGATTGGGTGAAAAATACACAGCGAAAAGAAATTGACAGGATACAGAAATTTCCCATTCAGGTCTCTTTTGATCAGCACAGTTCAGCACTGAGTCCCTTCACAGCATTTCTTGTGTCATCTGAGTTCATAGCATTTTAGAGTGCAGCACAGGGTCAGAAGCATGTGTAGCTTAGATATGTAAATCATCTTAAAGTATATACCTGCAGTTCACCTTTTCTTTGTTACACCACTGAAGCATTACAGGAAGATGAGTTTGACCTACAAACCTCCATCTCTCAGTATCCCAAACTGTAGCCTACATGATCAGAATAACTGAACATGCCTGAAGGAAAAAAAAGAAAGAAAGGAAAAAAGGCTTAATTTGCTGTAAGAAGGAATTAACTGCATATAAACAGAAACTAGGTTTTGGCAGGCTATCTTCTTTCCTAATCCCTCAGTATTTCCCCAATTACTCCACAATCCTGCATAAGTTGTTTTTATTAACACTACAAGAGGCCATCTGTCTGCAAATACTCAGTTAAATAATAGAAATCTCAAACCAACCCAAGAGTAATCAAATTCAGCTACTGGCAGATCTAAAAGATTTTTGTATAGAAAAATATTTACTTTTTCTGGCACTTCAATAAAATCATGAGAGCTTTTCCAGCATTTATCATTCCAGGGTGGCAGAGATCTCTCCACCCATTTCAAGAATTTTTACTTTCAGTCACCACAGATGATGTAATATTAGGATTTTCCAATCTGCATCAGCCTGTTATCACAACCCAAACTACTACTGTGTATGCTGTTAATGCTATAAGCTTATAGAAAACATAGCAGCTCATTCTTATCCCCAACATTCTGCCATTTAGATACGCCTCAGCTGGAAGATCAGCATTCCCCTACTATTGAGGTAGTGATGGGAGTGGTGTGGATAGACCTGAATCAGTTTAGATGGATTAGCTTCAGTTATCCAAATTAAAATATTTAGATTAGTTGCACTGTTTTCTTCAAATTACTTTAAATATCTTTTTAATTAAACACACCAATCAAAATAGAAGATGTCCATTTTGCTTTAAGAGCTTGAGTTTGAAATCAGTGTCATTTTTATATTCAGTATTCCTGTTGAAGAGGAGGGAGAAGAAGAAGAAAAATCTGGAGGCTGTACAGAACCTGCTGGCCAGCGTGAGCAAATATAGCAACTTGTATCACATTGTGTCATCATCTTCTGCAATACAAAGTTTCCATGGGGACAGAGGAGATTGGAAAGATTAACTGTGAGTTGCAATGCATCTCCAAGCAAGGAACATAACAAAACATGTGCAAGTGTGGCAGAGGGTGGTTTTCTTCCCTGTTCAGCATTCTAAGAAATTATATTTATACAGTAGGGTGTAGGTGCATTTCAGACACCCCTCAGCTTCCCAGTTTCATCTCTGTTCATCCAGATGCCCAAGAGAGGGAAGTATGCACATACCATTTCAGAGAGATACCCTGGTAGTCACAGTGCCTCTAAAGAGAGGATATTGCTGTACTATGCCAGCAAGGCTGCTGCTGTGCAGTCCTGTTAATAGAGCAATAGCTTGTGTCTGGGCACGATGCTGGGAGGTGAAAATTCAGGAATGTTGCAGGGTTCATACATCAGTTCATACTGATGCACTGATTTTCCCCAACACAAAAGAACTGAATTTGCCTCTGTGGCTAAAATGGTCCTGATGTGCAACTTTAGGTTAAATTAAGTGCCAAAATACCTAGAAAGCAGCTGATCACAATGAAAACAAATATAAATAAGATGGAGAAAAATCAGAGATTTATAGAAAAGGACTAAAATGCTTCTTGGATAGTTGTCACAGCTTGAATACGCATATAGTTTAAATAAAACCCCATATTTCTTTGAAAATCTTGCCTTCAAAATCAGTCTCTTAAGAGATTGAAATATACAGGAGGAGTATATGTCCATAACTACTTTACGCTGTAGAGTTGTGACGTACTGAGAACCATGACCACAGTAACTAAAAGAGTACATGTGCAGCAGGTGTAAATGTAAATTTGGACATGTGCAAATTTACACAAATTTTTTGCAGTGTGGTCAGAAGTATTATCAGCACTGCTTAGGGATCTAAAACATTTTGTCAGGGATAACTTCAGCAGCCAAAAATCAGTTATTATGTAATAGCTGGGGGGGGGGGGGGGGGGGGGGGGGGGGAGGAGAGAGGGAAGGGAAAAGGGGAGGAGAAGAGAGGGAAAGAGAAGAGGGGGGAAAAAACCCAACATTCTACATTGCCTCATGGTCCCCGGGGTATCAATCCAGACCAGATGTTTGGAGAAAAGGATGCATTCGTCCGGTCTGCTGCACAACCCAAATGACACAACAATTAGGCTTCTTGCAATAGGGAAAGCAACGAGGTACAAGAACTGCTGAGGAACTTGTGCTCCTGGAAAGCAATGGAAAGGAAGAAACTTCTGCATTCGACTGTAGGTCTGAGCTTCAGAAGATGGAGGGCCACCTCCTGGCTCTCATCTCTTTCTGTGCCTCAGCAAGCTGGTCACATACTGACTTTGTACAGAGCTATGTTGAGGGAAAAAAATCATTAATTTTAATATCAAATAGTCATGCGAGTCAATATTTGTTGCTATATGTTGTTATAGAGCCATATAGTTGCTATAAACTACCAAATACTTGTTATTTCATATATTTGCTGTGCAGAGGAAATGGTGCATTTGGAAAGCAGTCCTTCGAGAAAAAACTGCACTAATTAAATGTATTCTCCTTGCTGCACGAGCTAAACTGTTACAAGTCACCACCTATACAACTGTGACCACATTCGCTATTTGCTGCTTATTTCTTTTACTCTTTACCACTTCAGTAGAGTAAATGTAGCATTAGCTCAGAGTGCAGTGTTACTTCAGAGCACTGAGAGCAACCCGCAGTAAAAACGCTGTTTGGATGCTAAATTCACACACCATTTTTTGGGCCTGAGAAAAGGATGGACAAGTAGCAAGGAGAGTTAATGTCAGGAAACAATAATAACACTAATACTTCACTAATTACTCTTTTCCTCTGCACTCGATCAAAAGTGAGATTAGGGCTGCAGCTAACCAAAAAATAAACCCCAACAATTTATGTTAAGAATAAAAGGATGCATCTGTTTCCTGCCTTAGCCAGATCGACTCACCCTTGTCATCAGAATAGCTGCAGTGAGACGCGAAGTTCTGAAGATTAAAGCTGAGGGTCACTATTTTTACTCAGGAGAGCTCAAGAATATGCGTAAGAGTAGTTCATTATGCCATCTCCAACTGTGACAGTGCAGAACTACTGCCAAATTGGGAAACTCCTAATTGTAAAAAGCTCATCTGAGGGAATTGCAAATGAGAGATTAAGGAAGTATCTGGCCCAAAGACTTCTTGACTCCATTTCTGTAAGTCAGATGTCTCTGTTCCTACTGTGGCAAAGTCTTCTCTACATTTTGTAGCTGGAAGGGAGATAATTTAGTTTTTCTTTCACATATCTCTGATTTTAGACTGCTGGCAAGATTTTTCTGTAAGATTAAATTTGCTACAGAAACTGTAAGTGTGGGAATACCTACTCACACTGACAACTTACTACCATCTGTTCACTGGTTGCTCATGAGTGATTGGAGTCCCCTTTGTGCTAGGCACTGCATGTATGCATAACAAATGAGAAGGGGCCTGTCCTGCATAGCTCAGAATGAACCAAGCTAAGACTTGCCCAAAGACTACCAGATGCACATGGCAGAACTGGGAAATGAGCCCAGATTACCTTGTTTCAGATCCAATTCCAAAGCATCATCCTTCTTTCTGAAATGGATTTGAAACCATGTTGTTAGGGGAAGAAAAAAAAGAGGCTCGTACAACTAAGAAATATGTACAGGGATTTAGTAGTGGCTACAGATGCAGATGTACAGATGCTGTGAGTGGAAAGGTTGGTTTGTTTAAGATAAATGAGCATGGAAGCTCTACTTTAGCCAGCACTGTTTAGAACAATGTCAATAGAAATATTGCTTTGCTTCACAGACTTCTCTCCCTGTGAATCCTACTGCCACATAGGAAATAACTGTTTGGTAAAGGTCCAGGTCAGGACTGGTCTCTAATTTTTCATAGCTTAGCAAGGTAAAGTCTCCCACTTACCTGCAGCCAGATTATATGATCTGTGATGTCTATTTGAAGCCAGATTTATTCTGAGAAGAAAAAGACCTTCAGATTCTAGGTGAAAAGGTTCTGCAATCTAATTCTGTCAACTAAAACTGATTTATTCCTGCATATAAACAACACCACTGGTAACATAGCCTGCTATCACTGCTGTGCCTTCATTTCTCTCATTCTGTTCATGGGCAGGCCATTCATTTTTCTCCACTGTGCAAAAACCCTTTGCTGACAATATAGCTGAAAGAAATTGAAATACAAACCTCATTCTGGACTTCCTCCTGGAGGATAATATACAGAAAATTTAAAAATTTACTTTAAGTAAATGAATCTACATTTGTTTACTTAGAAATAAACTCATTCAGGAGCACTTTCCAGGCAATACCCAAATTCCTATGAGCCTTCTCAGGTTCACTATCAGACCTAGTCACCATACTGCTCTTTATTTTCTAAACTGTCATTGCAGATAACAAAGATTTGCAGCACCACTTTCTAGCTTATCTGGCAAAAGTTTCTACTGAGTTTGTTTCACACCACCTCACTTTTTTTTTTTTTTTTTTTTTTTTTACTTTTTTTTTAAATATACTTTTAGAATATTTGAGACTCTTTTCCTTCATTAAGAATCTGGATCAGCACACACTCAGGGCTGAATAGCACTCCTGTGTACTGCTCTTGACTTCAGTAGGATTTTTCTTTTGCAGTGATAAAGACTACATATCCAGCAAGAATGAGAGCAGGTTCAAGACTGGAATACGTAATTTTCTCACTCCACTTTCAGCCTGATATCTGATCTTTGTTCCTTTGGCCCCTCATAATCCATATCACCAGACTTCTTAGGCAGCTAGAAGAACAACCCTAGTTTGAAAGCAGGTTAAGTGTTAGTGATTAACATGGTGGAAATCTACCATTTGGGGATGTTACATTTAACAGTGAAGAAAGAAACTACAGACCTATTAGAAGTTTAAACAGTTAAACACAGAGGAGGGAAAGTGAGGAACAGAGATACATCTTAGACTGCTTTCATCACTTCTATCGATTATTGGCCTTCATTTTTTCTCCCATCTCTACTGTATTTCCCAACTGCTTACTTCTTGTTATCCTAGCAACCTTCTACCTCCAAACTGCTTAAGCCAGCTTTCCACGTATCTGAGATTCACAAAAGAAAAATTTCTTTGGGAGCATCTTTAGTTGTCATTTAGTTTGTCTTTCTTCGACCAGTATCTATGGATCTAGTTGATCAGAAGGGAGCTATAAGACAGGAGGGAAAAAAAGGAAAAAAATCCTTGCTCATTTAAGCTACCTTTTCCTACTCCTCACTGGTTCCTTACCCAAAAATCTGCTAGTATCACAGAAACTGTATTGTAGAATTTCATAGCACCTTGAACCATTAACCTACAAAGCTTGGTGTTACTACACTGCTAACTCAGGCACTGAGTCAGAGAGAAGAATTCTGAGTCCAAGCATATGACAGCATTACTGGCGTACTGAAATCTCAGAGTTAGGGAAGTGCAGGAAATCAAGAGTAGGAACATGCAGAAACTGCATGTGTTTATATGCAGCAATCCCTTCCATAGCAGGCAAACACTGTGTGCTGTCATGTGCACAGGAGGCAGACTGGTGCATGTGCTGCAGATCTTCACACAGGGCTATTTCTCCAGACTGCTCCACAGGAACACAAAAGAAATCAAAGCTACCAATGTGGGCCAGAAGCTATAGTGATGGCCACGCAGCTGCTCTATGCTTTTTCTTTATTGTATCTGCTTTGTATCACCACCAGTTTCTGAGTGTGAGGAAGTCACCAAACAGAGCTCTTTTAATCTAGCTTCATAAGGAGTTAGTTTTGGACCAGGTGATGTTTAATCATGATGTAAATGAAGAACCAATGGAAAGTGGTTCATAGGTTTTTGACAGCATGTTTCACAGCGGTTACTTCTGTCCTTTCAAAGAAAGCAACATAATTAAGGGAAGTACAGCCAGACTGAGATGGCCTTGCAGGAGACAGAACTAGAGTGACTGCAGTGTAGAGGAGAGCAATGGACAATCAGCAATGGAAAATCAGCATTCCTCCACAGTTCCTGCAATATAATATTCACAGTGCAAGCTTTGAACGGTTTTGCAGTATATTTCAAATATCCCATTATTTATATGTCTGGAAATAAGACATAGGGACACAAACTCACATAATCAAGAAAAGAAAAAAAAAAGCATTCAGGCTGAAGATTAAGGTTAATTTGGAGGTGTTTCTGTTAAAACTCACCGCTGCCAAATTTCAGCTGAAAGAAAGGTGTTATGTGTGAGGTTTATAACGTTACTGCTCAGTCTGCAGTGAGATTATGGCATTGTTAAATCAAAGGAATTCCTGTTCCTTGGTGTTGTTTTTGGCTGATCCAGTATTATGGGGTAAATTCATGTGATGTATTTTCTTTAGAACTAATTTCCTTCAATTCATCAGCAGAAACTCAAGCTGCTTTGCTATGAGTCTGTGACATTTTTTGGAAGTGGTTATGAATATGCCAATGAGAAGTTAACAGATTGTCAGGAACACTCCCTTGGGAATGACGTTTCTCATTTTTCTTTTTTGTTTATCTTTTGTTAATCCTCCTTTCCCTTTCAAGACTGTATCTTCACAGTCTGGCAAAACTGTTGTATGGAGCTGCCCATTTACAACACAATACTAGAGCTGCAGAAGGATCCAGGCCATGCAAAAAAAAATCTAAATTTCTGCCAGCACGGTGGCCTTGAGCAACAGAGATTCAAGAGCAAACCTGCAGTCAGTGGCTATAGTAGCTTGTCCCTGGCTCTCTCACAGACTTGCTGGATAACCTTGACCACTCTTTGTCTCAGTTTTCTTATCTGTAAAATGGAAAAGAAAATAATACTTGAGAGGCAGAGACTGTTGTGAGTTTTCATGCATGCAGATAGACAGTTAATGGTTAAAGTCATTGCTGAGCCATGCATGGATGACATTCAACTTCTGATTGTGTCTCTAGACACTGGACGGGTTAGCTGGGGTCTGTTCATCCCTCAAAAAGCAGCACCTGTGTAGAGACTGGAAATTCTTCTCCATGGCACTGCTCTCAATGTGATACGGAAACACTTTGTCAGATCTCAAGTAACAGCCCTGTCGGAGTCCAGTTCTCAGCAAAGAGCCATATTACTGCAACGTAATTTCAACTACCCTGGTCCTAAGACCTGGAGTGGTATTCTTGGAAAAAACATTCTGGACTGCACTTGAAAATGTGGGTACATTCAAGATGTTAAGAAAGTATTTGATCTCTGAAGTTTAAAAGATTTGTGCAAACATTCATGTATAGGAGCAGTTGCCTCATTAGGTCTTTATCTAAAGAAGAGGAGATGGCATAACAGCATGGCATTGCCACAAACCAGGTTTGATACACCTGAGTCCCTGCAGAGGATGAAGGGCACCGCTGTCAATTTATTGCCTTCAGTGATTTCATGGCATAAAGCCAAGCACCAACAAATTATCAATGGTATAACTGCTGCAGAATCACAAGCTGGTCACGACTCAGATAGTCTCTAAACAAAAGTAGTTGTGTTCCTATACTTTACAAAACACAGAAACAGTCAATACACAGCAAAGCCAGGCTGAGCTTGTAATAGAGTCATACAGACAAAAGTATGTCATCTAATCAGAGGAAAGAGGCATGTGATCATAGCAATATAGGCAAGTCATCAATCTTGTTAATTACAGATAAAACAGTATACTCAGCCAAGCAGTGAAGAAAGATGGATTAAAATAATATTGTGTCAGTAAGAATAAGTAGGAATTATTAGAATGTTAAGAGCACAAACATGTTTGCAGTTTATTTTCCTCCAAAGTCCTTTATATTTTATAGAAACCTAATTTTAAAGAAATTCCAGTTGGCTCATTGAATGCAAATGGCCATTTCCATTTATGAAAGGTCTAAACATTTCCATGTTCAGCCATGAAAGCTGCTCTCTTTAATGTGGCAACAACAGGAATACAAGAGCTCCACGTTCCCCTTTTATATGTTTAACCTCTGACAAAAGGTTAAACGCTTTCCTCACAACTGACTCACATCAGGAAACACAAGAGCTGTACTCTCCAGATGAAGCCCAGCTAGCTGCAAAATGCAGTGTCAGCATCTGAAGTGAAGTAAAACAAGGATTCCTTGTGCAGTTCCTAGTAGTGCTACATAGGCAGGAAGTGGGTCAGCAGAAGGGTCTTTTCCAGACAGGAGAGAGCTGAAATGGTGACAGGAACAATAAGGAAGTTCAGGGTGGGGGAAGAATTGGCTCCGATTTCAAACATCTTGCTGAGATCTACTCTAAATGCATTGATGTATTAAAATTCTCCTAGCAACATAGCAGGAAGGTTTACAAAACATTAAACAGAATATCTATGAAAGCTTTCCATGTTTTCCGTTCTTTGCCATACAAATATTTTAGGGCCAGATTCTCATCTGGTGTCAATACGACTAATTCCTTTAACTTGGCTGATGAATGTAAGCTCAGATTTGGCTGGCTGCACCGGGTTATTTATCAGGAACCTGACGGCTAAGCTCCTGAACCTTAGCAGTTGCAAACAAAGTTAACTGAATCTGTAAGTACTTAGCACCTCTGAAATCCAGGTCTGCAGACCAGATAGGACTACCAATTCCTAGAGAATTCCTAGAGAACATTCCTGGTTAAACACAGGCCATGCTAGATGGGATGGAGTTACTTGCTGAGTACTAAGGAGCAAAGGCTGCAGGAAACCAGGAAGTGCTGAGCACTGACCTCTACCCAGAATAAGGTATAAATAAATGACCAGGATATGAAGAAATGATCAGAGGTCAGTCCAAGGTTGACTGCTCCTTCTCCTGGAGCATCTTGGAGAAGGGTAAGAAGAGACACATTGCTATGAATACAGTAGTCAGCATCCAGAAGTAAGATCTGCCTCTATCCATGGGGATGCTGTAACTGGTATAACAGCCAAAAAACAGAGATCATGAAATGGTCTTGGTGGAGATAGATTGTCCTACCATCTCCTCCCGCATGGAAACATCATACTCTGTGAGTATAGGGGGGTGGGGGGGAGGGATATGGCATGTGACAATCATGCACTGTTTTCAGAAATAGATCATCGCTGAGGTGACCCAGAGCACTGAATTTGCCATCCTCCCCAGATTAATCCCTCTTCTCTAGACCACGCCACCTTAATGAGACCTCTTCCTTCTTTTCTGATTTGCCTTATATTCTTTGCCAATACTCTGTCAGTAGAGAGTTCTCTAGAAAAACTCCCTAGGGCTTCTTGCTGCTTCTAACTTCTAAACTGCCCCACCTTCCCCTGATGCTAGCTTTGCCCAAGGAGGCTGTGGATGCCCCATCCCTGGATGCATTAAAGGTCAGGCTGGATGTGGCTCTGGGCAGCCTGGTCTGGTAGTTGGCAACCCTGCCTGTAGCAATTGGAGTTGAAACCAGATGAACTTTGAGGTCCTTTTCAACCCAGGCCTTCTATGAGTCTATGCTTCTAACAAACTGCCCCACTGCCCTCTCATGGCATTGCCCAATTGGCTTCCCTACCTCATGGTTTTGGTGGTGGCAGCATGAGGCAAGACACAAGAGAATGTTTCTCTTGCTTCAAGCACCCATTCTGTGGTAGGAGGGTGAGCTGGGACCTCCACTACGCCTGGGACACAAAAGCTCTGGTAAAACATAGCACAGCATAAGAAGCTTTGGAAATGGTTGTGGCCAAGTTCCTTGTTCCCTTCTGCACAGTAAAGCAATTGTGAAACTCTACTTTGGACAGTACAGCATGGGATGGTGTCTGGGTGCAGTCCACAAGAATTCCCCTCAAGACAATGTGTGAAAAGGATGTGGGGGGAGGCTGTTCCTGGACTCCCTTGAGTCACAGCAGCACAGATTCCTTCAGCCAAGTTGGTGTGCACACAGACTTCATAGCATAAAAGGGAACGGAAATAGTCTTCTTTGTAGCAAGCATGCAAGGAAGTGATCCCAAATCATAAAACCAAATAAAAAATCAAAACATCTGTTGGTGCAATCTGCCCAGTGTGTCCAGAGTGGCAGCATGTTCTGAAGGTCTTTTTCCCACTTCTGTCCCCATGTGTGCAATGTAGCCAAGGGTAAGTCCTATTTGTGGAACCTTGTGGGTCTTCTTCCACCATCAGGAACAAATTCAATTTAAGGGAAGCTGAATTTGGCTTTTAATTAGTGGTTCAATTCCCTTCTGTCACAAAATAAAGGGAAAGGAACATTTCTGTGTTTAAAGGGTATTCAAAAATCAGGATTTCTCAAGCACCAGGATGAAGAAGTAGTGATGCTTTTGCCCATGGTCTGATCTATGTCACGTGTTATACTGCATAGTGCTAACAGAAGCAGCAGCCTCCACCTCAGTGCTCCCCAGGATATCCACCACTGCACTAAATTACAGAATCACAGAATTGTAGGGGGTTGGAAGGGACCACTAGAGAACATTGAATCCAACCCCACTGCCAAACCTGTTTCACAAATGGCACTGAGAATGATGTCAACCAGCATATTCCCAAATCGGACACTGGGAATCCAGCATTTCAGTACAGGCTCTCCCATCTTGCTCCTCTCAGAAGAAATCTTTCGAGCCCAATGTTTTACATTAACATCGTAGCATTTGCTGCAGAAATCGCCATAGAAACGCTGCCTTTTCAGCGGCTTGTTCTATGATGCTGGCAGGCACCAGGTGGCGATGTAATTACAAGATTAACAGCAATGTCACAAAATCATGCTGTAAGACAAGTGTTAAAAGATTATTAACTAGAAAATTTCATATATAATTATTGACGCAAAAAAATTTCTACCATTCTCCAGCAACTGCCTGATCTGATATACACTAATTGATCCTATGTGACAGGATAGATTAGACATTTAAAAGACTAAAAAGGTTATCTCCATATGGGATAACTGATAGATTTCAGCAGGAGTTTCTGAGAGAGAAAGGTGCGTTTGCTCGCGTTTTTGTGTGCACATGAGCATTTGAGTTTCACAAAGTAGGAGTAAGTTGCAAATGGGCAGGATAAACTCCTTCTGCCCTGCTCGCAGAAGTGGCAGACCTTGCAATCACTGTAGCTTGTGATTTTGTTTCTCCACTGGAGGAGAAGGGGGGAAAAAAGAGTGCGTAGAACACGCATGTAAGGGCTGACTCATAACTAGTGTTCACTTAATGGAACAAACGGAGGAAAGTAATAAGACAATAATGAAGATCCCAGCGCACTGACTGGAGTAGCTGGCTCAGAACTGTAGCACTAACATGCTCTTTAGCTCAGGACCAGTGGCAAACAGATCTTCGGTCTGGTTTTCCTCTCATCAGGAGTAGCACAGTACAGTCAGTAATGCTATTCTGACATACATTCCCATATCTGGATGCCAGATGGGAAATAAGTAACACATTTTTAAGAAAGAGAATGACTAACCCTTTGAAAAAAACCAGAAGGGGAAGCAGAAGATTCTCAGCCTTCTGAGCCCTAACTGGCTGCTTGCTTTTGCAGGCTGTGTTTTAGTTCTGCAAGCTCACTGCAAGGACAGCAGCCTGATCTGTGATTAAAGATACATACTCTCAATCTGGCTTCAAGTCTTGTTAGTCTATAGTAGTCAAAGTAAATGAAGGGAGATTTGGGCCCTCTATTATTGTTCCTTAGGTTGGTGCATGTACCAATCTTCTGGTGGAAATATTTGCAGTACAATACAAAGTTCACTGTTTTGAAACTCATCTGCTGATACAATCATATCATTTGAAATTCACATTAGCTCACCTGAATTGGTTACAGTACAAGTGAATTTATTTTTCTTTTGGAATAAATATACCTTTACTCTGCACTGTGATGTTGGATAGTCAAGATTAAGCCTAACTCTCAGGCAAAATCTGTGACTCCAACACTTTTTTGCTAATGCACTCCTGCTTAGTTCTACTTTCTAGCAAGCTGCTACATGCAGGTAGAATTTGCTTCTCCCTACAGTAAAGTATGGCCCTGGAAGATAAAAATAATAATCACAAAGATTACTTGTGTATGCAGTTTCTTCCAGAAAGAACAAGATCCTGTGAGCTTGTTTTTCTGGGGAAATCATATTAAAGACAAACTGATCTCCAAAAAACGAATACAGCTTGTCCATGTGTCCTCAGAGAAATATTTACCTCTAGTTGAAACATGGTGCAAGATGGACCTATGCTACTGTAACTGGCAAGACTGTTTTTGGAGAACTTCATCAGCTGATTTTTTTTAAACCAGTTTTAGGTGAACCACTTTTAGACAAATGGGTTAGATTGTGCTTACATTTCTACTGCTTTTAGGCAAAAAAGGGGCATGCCACAAGCCATAAAGGTTTGTTCTAATCCAAGTAATTCCAATAATCTAAAACATGGAAGTCCTAAGGTGTGTTAAATGGTGACATTTTATTCTTGGTGTTTCATCTTTATTCATCTTTCATTATTCATTATTCAGCTATTGCTGCAATGCATCACATTTTGATTAATGCAATGGATATTCAAATGAATCTGCCTTTATGCCAGTTAAAACTGTGTTACAGAACAATATTGGTGTAAGTATGTGAAATAATGCTTCCTTTTTCAATTACACGCTCAACACATCACAGAAATATCTAATAATCTTCTTGTCTGTTCATAAGTTTCATAAATAGAATAGATTAGAACTCTTTTTACTGCAGTAGAGATGGAAAGCTCATTTTCTTATGCCTTTTAAATGTGTGGATGGCTACAAACAATTTGTAAATCTCCTGTACACATCTCCAAGGCCATCTCCAGTCATCATTGAAAACTAAACTAGCCTGATCACAGTATCAGAGAACTGTAAGGGTTGAAAAGGACTTGTGGAGGTCACCTACTCCAACCCCCCTGGTAAAGCAGGTTCCTTAGAGTTACACAGGAAAGCATCTATGTGTGTTTTGAATGTCCCCAGAGGAGTCTCCACAACCTCCTTAGCCAGCTTGTCTCAACGCTCTGTCAACTTCAAAGTGAAGAAATTCTTTCTCACGCTCAGATGGACATTTTTGTTCTGGTTTGTGACCATTGCCCCTTATTCTGCCACTGGGCATCGCTGAAAAGAGTCAGGATGCAGTGGTTCAGGATAGTTCCAAGACTCCTAACTGAACTACATGCAACAAGACAAACCAGCTTTTTGTTGCTGTTTGCCAGCAAGATCCATTTTAAATCACTAAGCCATTTTGTCCTCTCTGTAAATTCACTGAAAGCATTTGGGGTCTTGTTGAGTCCTTCCAAAGCCTCAGCTTTAGGATCCCAAAATGTTTGGGCCTTTCTCAATTTTGAGATAAAACAAGAATCTGCATAGATGTCTTTCATGGATTAAGTAATGTTTCACAGTCAATATGGTGAATGAATTACTCTTGTTGTTTTGTAGTGCTGCATGAAATTGATTTCTGTTTTATCATTTCTACTCCTGCCTGAGCATCTGCAGGCTCCCAGGTGGTGGAACCTTTTTTTTTGCTTTTTGAACAGAATACGTTTTGCTGTTTATCTAATCACGAACCCAAATTAAGTACTTCTTCATCACATTCTCCTAGTTTTTCATATTTTTCCTTAAACAGGATTTTAAAACATTGTTTCAGATTCCTATTTGACTCTATTGTACTGCACCAGAGGTGAAGTTCCCTGGCATAGGCAGATACTTCCTCTCTTTTCAGACAGTGGTACACTTATTAAGCACAAACAACCAGTTATTTCAGTAGAGCTAAGCTTAAGCTGTGTTTTCCTGGAAAAATATATTACCAAGCAGCAACAAACACAGCTGTGAGGCTTTTGTTTTGGGTCAGGTGGTAGATCTGAAATTCAGTCTCCGCAATTCAAATTCTGAATGAATATAGATAATATGAAAATCTACTATTTGGGGAATTGTAGTATATGTTATTTTTACTGCATGTCTTCTAGGGAAAAGGTTTAAGTTCTTTTACACCACTGTGAATTCATGACAGCTTTGTTCTCAGTGAGACTACAGTGCAATATATCCTGGTACACCACATTAGGATATGGCTCTATCCAAATGTAGAAGACAAAGTGTGAAAGATGCTGATTACTTATTAACAGTGAGGCAACAGTGAGCATCATTACCAGCTGATCTAATCTGTACTCTCAACATTTTGAAGTGTATTTTAAAAAGTTTTTCAATATATTAAAAACTGTGTTAAGAGAATGGAAATTCAGAAGAAAGCTTCCTTTTTCCTTTCCTGTTTTATTTTATCCTTTCTACTTTAAGAAACTTGCTCAAAACCCAAGAGAAAAACACTGTCCTGCTCAGTACAGTGTTCAATGCAATATACAGTGTGCTACCAACTCTCTCATCTCAAACCACTGGCCTAAGGATCCCAGCAGCCAGGCCCTACAGCCCAACCTCAGGCCCTACAGCCCAACCTGTCCTTCTCTTAACTTCAGCTTCTGATCTTTCAATTCCACTCCTTTGTTGTGTTACTTAAACTTTAAGCTGAGTAAGTACCACTGTTTGGGGCAGTTTCAGAAACGCCTCTAGTAGGGATCAAACAAAGCCTATGTCAAAATAGTTTCCCAACATTTTCTAAGCACAGTTTCTTTAGGCAGGGCTTGCCTCCATAAGACACAGCCAATTTCTAGCTAAGCTGGCAAAGACCCTTGCAGATATTTCTTATACGATGACCGAAGGAATTTCTCTGAAAGCCATGTTACATTGAGGTGCTTTCTTCCCCTTCTTCCCACACCTCCAGCTGGCAAATGCTCTAGCCAAGTACTGTAGCACAACCTTGACCTCAGTGTATTTCTTTCAAATAGCAAAACATGTAATAGAGATCACTTGTGCCCAAGCAATAAGCAGGAGTCTGATTACAGAAGACAATATCTCTTCAACACCATCAAGTGGAGATGTGTGGTGGGACAGCAGCACAGCCCATACAGTAAAACCTTCTCCAGCACATACACAGCTGCTCCATAAGGGAATCAAAACTGAAATTCTAGGGTGCTTTTGTAGAACATCCAAGAGAGCTGTTAATTGAAAAGATTGCATTTATGCTCCAAAATCCCATTTCCTTATTCTTCTTTCCCCTCCCACCTTGCCTCATTCTGACATCGTTCCTCCTTATTCAATGTGTGTTAGCAGACCTAAGTCATTCTCTGCAAGGATATAAGAGAGCCATTTTTCTTACTTTTATTTTTCTTTTGTAACTGTCCCAGTCATTTTGTAGGAAAGTTCCTAGCTTGAGAGAACAGTGCATGCTTGCAGTGGATATTACATGAACAGAAATTATGTGGTTTGGATTTGTGAGAGTTCCAGGAGAAGGCAGAATGTTGCAAATAATCTCCATAAATTAGAATATTTCCTGAGCTTTTTTTAAAAATAATGCTTTAGCTGGCAATACCCAAGTAGAAATTCATGAAGTTCACTGACTCCTAGTAAGTATGTTTGCTTAAGATGTAAATGAAAAAAATATTGTGATACTGTTTAGATTTTCCATTTTGTCTCTCCTGTCCAGGCACAGTTAATTGCTGGCAACTCTTAATTTGTACTATTCAGTTTGTCATCATCCAAACAGTCCCGCTGGGGCTACAAAGTAAGTGGCTAGGGGGAGATAGGTACCAATCAGAGAACGGTTAGGGAAGGCTGGAGTGAAAGACTGGTGACATCTATAGAGCTGCGGAGTTACTGCAGTTTCCTTTGCCCTTCTCTTTCCTCAGTCATTCAGACTGATAAAAAACGACCAGACTTCACTTGAAAAGCTGTTCTGATGTTTTGTGGTCCTGTGCTGCCTCATCACCGCAAAATACTGCCTCACATGACTTACATTTTTTTCCTTAAGAAATGCTCTTTTCTGGTGTATAGCTGGACAGTGAAGAGTCAGGATTGCTTAGTTCAAATCAGTGATGAGTATTGGGTGGAAAGGAGACATTCTCTCCAATGAAATACCTGTTCCAATAAACAGGTCTGAAAAATCTAAGATAATATCGAGCATCATACTTACCAACTAGGGGAGTAGTTTCAGAACACCTGCGTGAGGATAATTTATCTTGCTGCCATCAGTCTTTGACATCCAGAATCTTGTTGGAATGAGCTGTGAAAAGAAAACAAACAAAACTTGGAGCACAATAATAAAATCTGTGAGTTCGTGATCATTTCCCTTACTGATCTTCCCTAAAGCTTAAAGACAATAGGGGATGAACTGGGTTTGAGAGCTTATGCAGTTATAAAACTGATGATGTAAGAGAGTTTTATAGGAAGAGAACAATTGTCTGCAGTCAAATCTTCTTGTTTGTCTCTCAGGTAAGTTTTATTCCTTTCAATAAAAATTCATGTCTTCACAAGTAAGTCTTATTCAGAATATAAAATCAATACTGAGATTGTGTACCTACTATTATTTTTACTTCTATTTTTATTGCCTGAGCTGCCCTCAGAAGGTCTGGTTATTTATTTATTGACAAATGGCCTCAGTCTGATACTCTATTACAAGACAGAGAGAAGAATATTATCATCCTTGTTACCAGTAGGAACCGAGACACGTGGTAATTTGCTCATACACTTCAAAAGTCTGTGTCAGAGCTGGAATTTTAATTTACATCTCTTGAGTCTCTGCAGCACTATTTCAAACGTTTCAGCGAGAGCAGACATGAATTTCTAACACATTTCTGAAGGCAGTGGTTCTGACACAGGCCTTCTTCATCTTCCATAGATGACTGCAATGCCTCAGAGGGCTGTTCTGAGTGACAGGAGGCACTTTCTACCCATGCTGGCAAGAGGCACAAAATGTGTTTATTATTTTCTCAACTTGTGTTTTAGAAGGTTACTTATGCAGGCTTAGAAGTTCACATGTGACTCTTTTGCACTAGTCCTCAGTCATGATCCCTACTGCTGAATATTTGTAATGCTCTTTTAATCCACAGCTTTGAAAAGAGATTTATCAGAGAAAGGGAATTGCCACAGCTGTCTTTTCTGTAAGCATATATTTATAAAACCAGATGGGAAAGGTGCCTATCCTGTGCCCTAGGCACTCCTGATGGTTATTTAAAAGCACAGCATAACAAAGACAAAACCAGCAGATGCACACAGAAGCAACATTTGCTTAGAGCCTACATTGGAAACGACGAAGTAATATAAAAAAAGGAAGAATATCCAGACCTCCAGGGAAAGCAAACAAAAACAAACCCACACACTAAGAGAGAGCCATGTTCCTAAAAGCTCTAGAATGTGCTAACTCCTAAATCAGGACCAAATGACAACAGATTGGGGATTTCTTCACAGAAATGATATAAAAACAGCCAGGTGAAGCAGTATGAGCGCCACAGAACATCCAGAGTTTGGTTTATGTGTGGAAAAAAAAAAACACTAATTTTTCTTGAGCACTGAGTGGCTTTTCAAGATCCTTACCCAGAATGTTTGAGCAATTCAGATATGACTGATCACAGATTTTAACATCTCCATATACAAATTCCTCTCTGGCTCCTGTCTCTCGGTCATTCTAAAGGTAACATATATAAAACCGGAGTGACTTCACAGACTCTTCTTTTCCAGTATAATCACATTTCAAACAGGATGCAACCATTTACTTGAATATCACTCAGAAGGAAAAAAAAAACCAGCAGAAAAACAAATGTCCTTCCCACTTTGCACTCCTGAGTTTCTGAGGCTATTCAAATCATTCAGTGCTATTCATAGGAGGCTGCTTTCTGCCAGGTGATTACAGCTGCCTTGAGAGAGTATTCCTGAAGTACCTTAAGTGGCTTTCAGAAGAAGCTCTGACAATTAGATCCAGGCAAAACTACGAAGTTTAGAACACCTCACTGGCTGAGTAGCTGACAGATGAGCACAGATACACAGCTCAGGTTGCCTTGGGACAAGGAATTAGACACCACAGAGAGGAGGCAGGAATTAAGAATCCATTTTCAAACACATCCCAGTGAATCACAGCCTTTCCACTTTCTATTCTTTTGCATTGTGCAGCTGAGTAGGCATGCAAAGATAGATTCTGTACTGCAAGAAAATACATTGCCAATTCCCTTATGAACTATGCCATCTATATTCCACTTAGGCATTTGTTTTCTAGGAGATTAGTTGTTGCAAGTTGTGTACTATATTCAAGCCTTTTGAAATATTTCTGCACTTGGCATGAAGGAAAATACTGGGACAGCACAAATGTTTACTGCTTTTACTTTTACTATAGCTTATATAAATATCTGCCAACTTCTTACTGACTCTTGTATACTGAAGAGAGTCTGATAAATTTATTGATACAGGTTTTGCAAGGCTTTCACCTGATAAGAATAAAGAGTGGTTTCAGGCATCATTAAACACCTTAGCCACGGGGCTGTACAAGAGTCTGTGACGTAACTGCAGTCTTCTGGGACTTTATGTTAACCAGTCTTTCTCTCCTGAGGCACAACCATTTCATCCCATCCAAGTCTCCACACTTGTATTAGCGCTGTCCTTTCATACTTTGTTTCACTTTGTCCTGCCACTTATTGTCCCAGAGCCCACCCTGACATTCCTAGTGTGAACATGGTGCTCAATGCGGTGGATGAAGGGATTGCTTCAGCCTTTTGATGCCTCAAGCCCTGACCTTCACTCCTTTTCAGCGATAAACTTCAGACTGTTGAACTGGGTTGAAAAGTGTCTGAGTCATACAAACTTGTGTCTGTAGACACCGCTTCAGCTCTTCCTATGAACTGCGGTACGGCTGTTTGTGCTTTTCTTCTCTCTCCCAGCTACCCAAGTTCTCTTGGTGATACTGAATGGAAACAAGGTTTCACCTGATGCAGAATGCCCTGCACCTATCTGCTCCTAAGCAATTCTGAGAAATCCATTGTGTTGGCACATCAATCCCAAATCATTTCACTGTTAAGGGTACAAATCAAGCTCAATTCAAATCAAATTGTTTCTTTTCTTGCTCAGGAAACAACATCACAACAAATACATTTTTAGAATATAGAAATAGTTGAATTCTTCATTGGCTAAACATTATTTACTGAAACTTTCCAACCTACAGAAAGCAAAACATCGGTATTACCATGTTTGGCCTAATTCCCAATAAATATAAACTTTCAAATATCAGAATTAGATGTGGGACAGAATGCTTACATATTCTCTTACTACAGAGAGTAGGAAAGAAGGCCTGAGCATAAATGTCAACTTCCAGATTCTTTTTGCTTTCAGATGGAAAGACAGAGTATACAAAGCCTGACCTCTGACTGATCCAAGTGCATATAGCAGTAAATCACCCAAATTACTTCTAGGAACCAAGAATTCTGATTCTGCCCATTCCTGCAGTGATTAGATGATATGACAGTCATGACAGAAACTAGGTAACAGGAGAAGGTAGGTGTTAAAACACCTGTAACTGGCACCAACTAAGCTAATCATATATAGTCTATGTAATTAGAATATTTAAAAAAATACATTTGCCAACCCACACAGGAAAATTGTATCACTCACTCCTTACTCCTACGATGCATTGTACTGTATTTCTTCCTGTTAATACCGTATCAACAGTTTGTGTAACACTGTTAGTAACACTTTCTTAAATTAGAAATAGGAAGTGAGTAAGGCAATCAAGAGCATCTCTTTTGTTATTTTTGTGCACACAGTATATTAATGGTATGTGTCACTACTCCAAATCAACATGAAAGATGTTAGATTGCTTGAATCCTGAGTTGCCTCACTTTGAAACAGAAGGTCATCCTTTTGTTGCTCTCAGGAACATTTTATAAGTAAATATGAACAGGAGTTCCGTGTTGTAAAAGTGATCATGTCCATAGCATCAGCATTTAAATGAATGGACTAAAATGCTGTAGATCTATCAAGCAAAATGGATCTCAGAATTTACTTTGAAGTTTGGATCTGTTCACGCCTCAGCACTGCTCTAAGCAAGACTCTCACCATCACATTACAAAGGAAACTGGGAAGGGAGATTTCAGGTCATACTTCAGCAAATAAACACTTCACTTTCTTGTTTCTTAGTTATCAAACAGTTTCAGTAGATATTTGAATCCAAAAATCCATAACCAGTCACATAAAAACATGAAAAGAGATAATAAAGCTCTAGGTTTTTTGAGACTTGATCTGCTCTGGATATAAGCAGACAGAACTTGCATAAGCTTCAGAGAGAGTAGCCCTGGTTTATGCCTCAACTGAATCTGACCTTCAAACACATTTGTTCCATACATTAAGTCAAATACGCAGGTATAGGTTGAGAACAGCACATTTGAAGTGAGGACCCAAGGGCAAGGGGTTAAGAAGAGGATAAGGCAGGCTTTGTTAATGATGATGTCACCGTAACAACTACAAAAGATCAAAGTAGAGCACTAAAGAATTCGAGAAAGATATTCTGGTACTTAATAGTTTTGAACTATTTAGTTTTAGAAGGGATTTTTCTTACATTTTCATCTAGAATTGCAGATATTTGAATTTGCAATTACAGTAATACTGCAGTCTCAGTATCTTGAGCCTCCAGAGAAAGAATGAGAATCTCCAGGCTCTGAGGGCTTTTTCTCCCCTCCTTTGCCATCCTTTCCCCAGATGAAAGTCCAGTTCTCGCCATCTAGGATTTCAGAGCAATTACTTCAGTAGAGCCCCTGCCTTATTAGAGAGCATGCTTCAACAAAACATTCTGCCTGTCCTTTAGTTGTGACCCTCTGGCCTCCACAGGTGATACTGTCCTAATAACTGTGCAAATATCACTGAGAAGATGCAAGCACAGCCCAAGAAAGAGCCATTTCCAGTCCCTTCACCACCTTGATGCCAGAACTGAGAGGCCATATGTCTTCCTTGCATGGTTCAGGGCATGACATAAGCTCTGCAAAGGAAGAACTGTGGGGAGGTCTGTGCAAGAGACTATCTAACAGTTTAGTCAGAGCAGAAAACGGCATGGAACAAGGATACTATACTACTAAGTGCTATTAACTTGTCATTTCACTAGTGTTCTGAACCACACTCAGGACACTAACTTCCCAGAACTTACTGCTATTTCCTATACTTTCTCTTGTTTTAGCTGTTGTGCCCTGTCTAGACAAGGGGGTAACATCCATGTGTAAAAGCTGCTGGTGTTTACAACTGTAGAACCCTACTAAAGCTGGCATTCAGAGAATTGCTAGGTCAGCCCATTGAATCTCATGATTTTATCTTTGTCTGCCTTATTTCAGATTTGGTCTCATATCTCCTTGTAGCCAGTCAGTCTGCAACCATGAAAATGTCATGAAAAATAACTAACCCTGAATATTTAAGAGCATTAACTGTGGTTCCTTTTCTTTTTCCACTGTGTTTTGTTCCCTGAAAACTCAGAAGAGGAAGAATATCTCACTCATTAGCCATGACAACATTACGCACTGCCAGACCTATTATTCTGTAATGGACTGCTGTTTCTTGACACTACCTTTGAACTCTGTCATATTGCAAACACCGACTCGTGGGAACACCTCTCTCCTGGTCAGCTCTCTAAGATTCCTCCCACAACAACAGCTAACCAACAATTCTAAGAAGTAAAGCTTCATCAGTGTTTCAGAGAGTGAAATGCTGAGAGGTTAATACTCAGAATCCTTCACTCTTTCTATGCTCCAGATGCAAACTTCAGTAACCTCCCAGCTCCAGACTGAGCTGCTACCTGGGCATGTTGTGTTTTTCCCCTATCTTCTTTAGCTGACAGCGTAATTTATGTTGGGGAAAAAAACAGGTGGTCAAATGACATAGGGGTTTTCAGCCTGGTCTCCTGTCTTAATCTCTGGTAAAGCCTGAGAGCGCAGTGAGTCACTGAGCACCTTTTGCTATTTGTTTAAGTCTCCATAAGGGTTCCATGTCACCACAGGGAAGTCAAGCTCCAGAGCTCTGTGGATACAGAGTCTGTTGAACTAGCAGTTTATCCCACTGACAAATCCAGTCAGATGGAGACATTTCTCAACAAGTAATAGCTAGGAGGCACTGTGTTGAAATTAATTCCACCCTTTTCTTTCTCAGTACTAAACAGTCAGACAGCCATTAACAAGTTGGATAAAACCAAAAGTTTTCAAAAGCATGCTTTTAGTTAACCAGGCCTTATTTCCCTGGCAGAGCAGAGTTTTGCAGCAGGCCTTTAATCACTATTCTTCACGGGTCTGAAGCTCATTTGTTGCTTTGTTCTGATGGCATTATTTTATGTAGGAAATAGATAAAAAGATGGAACATAACTATTACCACAGAGGAACAAAGCAATAACTGAGTTAGCTCTGAATCTTCTCTCTGTAACTAGCTTATACAGGACACATTAAATAATTACATGAAAGGATGAGAAAGTGGAAAAAAAGACATACTTCCTACCTTTTTCAACATCATTACCTGGGCCACTTTTAGGAAACTTTGCTCCACTCCACCTGCTCATGAATCACTATCATGAAACTGGAAGACCATTAACTGTGTGGGCTGCGAATCTTGAAGGAACAGCACCTTTTCTTAATCCTTACCTCCTTGCTTTGAAGGTCTATGGCAGTTCACTCTGCTTCATTTTGAGAATGTACATTAGCAGGTTGGGGATATAGATTTTTTTTTGTGATATGACTGTTCATCACAGGTAATCCTTTTTTTTTCTTTTTTGTCTTAAGATAAAGCTCAACCTTCAGTTCAGGCTTGGATGGCCTTGCAGAAGCTGAATTCTATGTTTGTGTACCGTGTAGATCCTACCCCACTGATTCCAGCCTTGAGTAACACATCATCTAACAGCGTGCATAACCAAGCCCTAAATAACAGAAAATGCATACTACTTTCTCAAATACTGTTATTAAGAAAATTAGAATTGTGTTTCTTGCAGTACATAAAGTTTAAAAGTTATCATATTTTGCATGTAGAGAGGTACGGAATTACGTGGCAGACAGCACCGTTAAATGAAAGATAAAGTTTTTTAAAGACAACTCTCAGCTGATTAGTTACAATAAATGATCAAGTTTTTGAACTTGGATATTTATATCCCATTTTATTATATTTACATACACATTAAAAAGAATGACACTAACGGTGAGCTCCTGCACATATCTTATAAATTGCATCCTAGAAAAATGATTAGTTCCATCCACTAATAAAGCTCTACACAGAGCTTTTAAACTTGGTGTGAAGGGAGGTGGGGGTGTAACTGGGGTCACTAGAACGGGCTCACCCTTACGTAGGAAGAACATGAAGGTCAGTGTGAGGTTGGTGGCTGTGGAAACCATACTCATGACCGAGTACGGTCATGAGGATATTAGGGCTACTGCCTCTCAAAAGGAGGCCCAGCTCAGGAGCCTTTACACTAATGCACGCAGCGTGGGTAATAAACAGGAGGAGCTGGAGGCCATTGCGCAGTCGGAATGCTGTGATATAGTTGCTATCATGGAAACGTGATGGAATGACTCCTACAGCTGGAGTGCTGTGATGGATGGCTACCGACTTTTCAAAGGAGATAGGCGAGGCAGAAAAGGCGGTGGTGTAGCCCTCTATGTTAAGAAAGCATGTGAATGTGTGGAAATTGATGATGGTGACAATAGGGTTGAGAGTTTATGGGTCAGAATAAAACCGAAGGCCAATAAGACTGATGTTACTGTGGGAGTCTGCTACAGGCCAACCAACGAGGATGAAGAGGTGGTCAAGACATTTTGTAAACAGTTGGATGAGGTTGCAAGGTCACTCCCCCTTGTTCCTGTGGGGGACTCCAACTTCCCAGACATCTGTTGGAATTATAATACAGCAAATAGGGAACAATCCTAGAGGTTCCTAGAGTGTGGGAGATAACTTCCTGACACAACTGCTGAAGGAGCCAACAAAGGGAAGCAAAATCCTGGACCTGCTGTTTGTTAACAGGGAAGGTCTTGTGGGGGATATAAAGTTGGAGGCTGACTGGGGCACAGTGATCATGAGATGCTAGATTTCTCAATCCTTGTTGAACCACGGAAGGGAGCCAGAACTGCCACTTTGGACTTCCAAAGGGCAGAATTTAACCTCTTTAGTACCATGTTTGAGATGGTCCCTTGGGAAGTAGTTTTGGAGAGCATGGAAGCCCAGGAAGGCTGGGAATATTTTAAGGAAGCTATTTTAAAGGTACAGGAACTGACCATCCCCCAAGTCGTGGAAGATGAGCTGATGGGCAAGGAGGCTGGACTGGCTGAACAGAGACTTTTGGCTGGATCTCAAGAACAAAAGGAAAGTTTACGGTCTCTGGAAGACTGGGCAAATTACTTATGATGATTACAGGTATATAGCGAAGCTGTGCAGGGCGAAAATTAGAAAAGCCAAAGCCCAGCTAGAACTGAACTTGGCCGCTAAGGTAAAGGGAAACAATATATATTTTTATCAACAGCAAGAGGAGGGCTAGGGAGAATTTCCGTTCCTTGTTGGATGCTGAGGACAACTTGGTGACCAAGGATAAGGATAGGGCTGAGTTACTTAAGGCTTCTTTGCCTCAGTCTTTAATAGTAAGAATTGTTACTCCCTGGGAACACAGTCCCCTGCGCTGGTAGATAGGGATAGGGAAAAGAACAAGCCCTGCATGAGCCACGACAAGATAGTTTCGGACCTGCTCTGAAAGCTGGATGCTCACAAGTCCATGGGGCTGGATGGATTGCACCCTAGAGTGCTGAGGGAGTTGGCAGATGTGGTTGCCAAGCCACTCTCCATCATTCTTCAGCAGTCCTAACTGGGGATGTCCCGGCATCTGGAGACAGGCAAACACAATGCCCATCAAAAAGGGCCAGAAAGATGATCCTGGTAGCTACAGACCTATCAGTCTCACCTGATGCCTGGGAAGGTTATGGAATGAATTATCTCAGGAGCCATCGTGGACCAATTAAAGGTCAACCAGAGGATCAGGCCAGTCAGCATGGGTTTACGAATGGTAGATCCTGTCTGACAAACCTGATTTCATTCTATGACAAGATGACTTCCTTGATGAGGGCAATGCTGTCAATGTGGTCTACCTGGACTTTAGTAATGTCTTTGATGCTGCCCCCCACTACATTCTCATGGAGAAGCTGGTTGCCCATGGTTTGGATGGGTGTTCGCTCTGCTGACTGGATGGCCAGCCCAAAGAGTTGTGGTCAACGGAGTTAAATCCATGGCTGCCAGTCACAAGTGGTGTCCCCCAGGGCTTAGTACTGGGGCCGCTTCTATTTAACATCTTTATTAATGATTTTGATGAGGAGATTGAGTGCACCCTCAGTAAGTTTGCAGATAACACCAGGGTGGGAGGGAGTGTTGATCTGCCTAAGGAAGAAAGGCACTACTGAGGGACCTGGATTGACTGTTGATGGGCCAAGGCAAACTGCATGAGTTTCAACAGGGCCAAGTGCCAAGTCCTGCATTTTGGTCATAACAACCCCAGGCAACCCTACAGGCTCAGGGAGGAGTGGCTGGAAAGCTACCTGATGGAAAAGGACCTTGATGTACTGATGGACAGTCAGCTGAATATGAGACAGCAGTGCGCCCAGGCGGCCAAAAAGGCCAATGGCATCCTGGCTTGTATCAGGAATGGTGTGGTGAGCAGGACCAGGGAAGTCATCCTGCCCCTGTACTTGGCATTTGTGAGCCTCACCTTGAGTACTGTGTTCAGTTTTGGGCACCTCAGTACAGAAAGGACATGGAGGTGCTGAAACAGATCCAAAGAAGGGCAACTAGGTTTGTAAAGGGCTTGGAGAATACGCCTATGAGGAGAGACTGAAGGAACCAGGGATGTTCAGTCTGGGAAAAAGGAGGCTGAGGGGAGACATCATTGCTCTCTTCCAATACCTTGAAAGGTGTTTCCAATACGTGAAAGCAAGAGTGGGGTTGGTCTCTTCTCACTGGTGGCAGGACAAGGGGAAATGGCCTCAAGTTGTGCCAGGGTAAGTTCAGGTTGGATGTCAGGAAAAAATTCTTTACAGAAAGGGTTGTTAAGTACCGGAAGAGGCTCTCCAGGGAGGTGATTGAGTCATCACCCCTGGATGCATTTAAAATTCATTTGGATGTGGTACTCAGGGGCATGATTTAACAGAGGGTTGTTAGAGCTATGGTTAGGTCATGGTTGGACTCAAGGATCTTTAAGGTCTTTTCTTATCTTAGTGATTCTATGTGTTTATGATTCTACTGCAAAAAGAGAAAAACTATCTATATAAGAGAAACATCAGAGCTGCACCAGAAAACTTTCACCTGACAAAGTCAAACGCTAATCAGTTTTTCTTCACTGTCATCCTTTATTTTCAATATTTTCCAAATAGGAGAAAACTTCATTCATAAGCTTCCTTAAATCAGAATTCAAAGTAACTTTCAGCATTGCCTGATAAACCAGGCTTATTTCAATAGGCAGAAAGGGTGCTGCTGCTGCTGGCAGTTCAGTAATGCTAAGTGACAACGAGACTGGGAACGAATACCAACTACAAGAATTCAAAGAAAAAGCTTGAAAACAGCTTCAGGTGCCAGACAAAGCAGTCTTGCACAGCATATGCCAACTTCCTCTGACTACATGCAATATGTAGGTCCTTGGTTTCTTAATCAAGTTATTTTCAGCAAAAAGATGTATAACGTCTTTATGATACTCTGCCATGATATATACAGTTTAAAGTTCTTAGCTGATTATATTCCCTAAGATGTAATTAACCCAGAGCATCCCATCCTTCTTCGGTACACTGAAAATATTTTGAAGATATCAGTATTAAAACTAATAAATGTATTTTCCATGGTGATGGTCTCTTATAAATATGACACAGATCTTAACTTTGCCTAAGGTATTAATCATAAGGCTCTAATTAATGAGACTCCCGTGGTTTTACATTTTGGCTCACTCTATGGTGATCTCTTGGGGCTATCACTGTTTATATACATTCATACATACATTGGATATGAACACATAATACACATACCAATATATATTTCTCAGTGCAGTCACAACTGCTGGCATAATGCTGGTGTAATGCTGTAACAATGGAAAGTGCAGCAGTGACAGCAGAGCAGCAAGGTCCTAGGCTACAGCAACTGAGAACTCGCTCAAACACAACAGCCGTAAGCACAGAAAAAAGGAAAGAAGATGCTTACCTTCAGAAGGCTTCAGGTATACAGGGATCTCTAGCAAGATCATCTTGTCTCCACTGCTAACCCTTAGGCCTGGGAAGGGGTGAATCCTGGTTCCATTCCTTCCAGTCAGTTGCATTGCATGCAGCTGAGCTCCCCTGGGTTGGCCCTGCCTTCCCACCAGGTGCTCAATCACTGGTTCAGGCTGTGACTTAGCATTTGCACTACAACTGGCAATGAATAAAATTCAGCAGCAGGTATATTGATTTGTCCTAGACACGTGGAAAGCTTAGGAACTATCACAAGAATAGTTCTCTGAAGAACAGCTTGAAAATAAGGAATTTCAGATATTTGTGACCATGGCAGGACTACTTAGAGTCAGAAGACATTCTGCAGGAAACATGTTTTGCAGGGCTTTTGGATCAAATGCAAATGGCCTCTTGCTTCAGAAACTTCTATTTCTGTTCCTAAAAATGATTTTTGAACATTAATTTTTTTGAACCTGGAGCAGGAGGACTATTGAATCAGAGAGATAAGCAGGTAGATATACTTAGCCATACTCAGATACACAGATTTGAGCTATCTGAAAAGTCTATCAATTCTGCCTAGCGGCAAGGCTTGCTGTGAAATGCTTGTTTACTAATATTTGCAGGACTACAACAGATGTACAAAATCAGCTAGGCTACAGTGAACATTAAGAAAGGACAGCTGATTGCTTAATCTAGAGAGAGAAACATTGTTAGAAACACCTCTAGCTGTTTGCTGGCATGGAAATTTTCTGTAGTCAAGAGGCAAGATTCTTGGTAGTGACAGCCTTTCCTTTCACATTTGTGCTTTTGCCTGCCCTGCCACCCCTTTCCCTCTGAAATCAGGGAACTGAAGACGGACTATGGATTTGCATATACAGGGAGATCTGGCTGGTGATCGCTGTAGTTTTTGCCAAAAATTTTCTGATTTGACTATTTCTATGTGAAGTATGCAACAGCAAAAATACAAAGTGCACACAGAGTCAATGTTCTGAATGCTGGATGTGGACGGGAATAATCCTGCAGAGGTCAAGTAAATTCAGGGATAACTGGAGCACATTAATACCTAGGGAGTTCGACATTTATTAAAGTGCAACATTTTAGAGTCAACAGGATATTTCTCATTGATTTGAGCTCTTTTGGGTGAGGTTTCCACATCAGCTACTAAGTTGTTTTCTGCTTGTTGGTCAATGCAACAAACTTCCATGGGCTGTGAGTATATCTACAATACACTTGGATTGCACTGTTATTTGCAAAAACAGAAAAACACAACAAAAAAACTGATGTCTTTTGGCAACTAAAAATACAGCCTGAATAACTTGATGCTTTTGTAAGAGTCCCATACACTGTATTAGAATTGGAGCTTGTTGAGTTAATGTACTGCAAACAGAGCAAACTGCAGGCCTCAGGAACTTACTACCCAATTCAGAAAAGATACATCAGTAAAGTATAATAAGAGAAGGAAGAATAATACAAGTAATAAGATCAAGTAATTATAGAAGCTAGCAAAATGACATTTGATTTTAGAATTTCCCCATCAAATCTTCACACCTAGCACTTAATTGATCTTCTTTCTATCTCTTCAAAAATCAATCCTGCACCAAGTGAACAATCCTGAACTAGGAAGAGTTCCAGAAGAGAATCTGAAGTTTTAAGTGCACTGAGTTTAGGCATTTTATCTTCAGCTATTCTCTAGGACCTGACACTAACATCATACAAAATGCCTACCAACTTCTTTAAGCTGTCTTGAGCTGAGCAGTTACTGAAACTGAGCACCCCATAAATATCAGTTCTTTTGAAAATACATGCATTGCCTGTCTTATTTGTGCTCCTCCTCGTTCTTTACATAACTTGTCTAAAGCTCTTCCACCTCTTATTATCAAACCATTTCTAAAGCTGTATTTTCACACAGGATCAGGGTGTACATTCTCTCCTTCAGCAAAGATATTTCTCATGCTGTAGTTGCAGAGGTCTCTTCAGATGTGATCCCCTGAAAGTGCACTGCCATCAGTATATAATTTGTCCTCAAACAAGGAACAGCAAACTGCTACTGTTTTCCTCAGCCACGTTCTTTGAAGTCTTGAAAGAATCAAAGTCAAGTCATCCCTTGCTTTTCCTGAATCTGAAGTAAGATAACCTCACAGCCCTAGTCTTAACATCTTAGACCTTTTTTTCTGACCTCTGAATAAATTGAGATTTTTACCTCAAGCAGAAATTAAGCTTCCAGGGTTTTGAATACAACCACATTAGCCTTCTGCAGTGCATGCTCATCAAAATAGATGCTGGTGAGAGAAGCTGAGAGAGAGGAAACCCCAGGACACATACCATATGTTGTCAGGGACAGCAGAAACAGCAATTACTAATTAAAACAGTTCATGATTTCAAAATGGCTTTTCTACAACTACTGAATGATTTTTCCTTATGACTACTTAATTCTGAATAAATACAGTTCTTTCTCAACTTTGGAAGAAGTTGTGTTGTGGTTTTTTTTTTTCCCTTCTGCCTTTTTTAACATTTGAAATATAAGGAATATTGTAGTAACCATGGTATCCTGATGACATAATGGTTACCATGAGAACAAAGCTGAAATAGAGTCATCAGAGCCCCTCATCCCTGCTGTGTGTTGAGTTTTATATTTAATAGAGATGGCCAGACTGCTGCCACCCAGCCTGACCAATGCTATCCTGCTTAACTCGGGTTTCAAAGCTTGCAAAAAGCAAGCCTGCCCTGTTCTGCTGCTTTCTACTCAGCACAATTAGTTTTGCTTCAGGGAAGCTACGTCGGCAGCTTATAAGTCTGCAAAAGACAGGTGGGAGGTTAACTGTGTTGTAGCAGATTCCTCTAAGACAGTGGCATTTGTCACATCTTTAGGACATACTCCAGTACAACCTTTGTCCATGTATAAAATGGATATGCTTGCTCCTTGTCTGCCAAACAAACAAGATTAAAAACACATTTCCTTAATTATGCTAGAAGATTTCTGTGCTAACCACACAGCGTCACTGAGTGCATGATCTCCTGTGGACCAATGCTGCCCAGAGAGTGCTCCTCTTTACCTCTAGAGCTCTGCTTGGCTTTAGGGAGCACTAGCTAAGCGCAGTGAGGCATCCCATGCAGCCAGTTACAGACAAGAGTTCTTAAGCAGGCACTCAAGACAGCACCTGGATTCAGATTGCACACAATTTTTGAGCTCTCCTGAACACTGGCAACTCAGAAATTAGTTCTGATTCTATGCTAACATCAGTGCAACAGTTGTGAATGCCAGTACTCTCCCCCCAGGGTTGGTGTACTCTATGGCTACAGGGCAAACAGGCACTGACAGAAAGCTACACCCAGAAGGCAGCTCCAGATAAGCAAAAGTTATTCCCAATTAGTTTCCCCAGAGAAGCTCTACTTTCCTTTACTGCAAGAACCGCTGGACATGACTCATTGCATTTTGTTTGTTCATTTTGCTATATATATTTCCCAAACGTTATTTTTAGTCACATTTCTCCCTTATGCTCCTACCACATTCACTGCGCTAAAACAACTCTAATTTTAATTTCATGTTTAACCAAAACAAGTGTGGCATAGTTCTGCTCATTTCAGTAAAGCTAAGTTGGTTTGGATTATACATACAGATACGAAGAAAAGTGGTCAGAGGGGAAGACAAGGAGGGTACTGAAAAACAGAGGAGCAAATTTACCTGTATAAAGCTCCCATATTTTGCCTGTTTAACGAAACACTTTCACATTAACACAGCTAGATTCCTGCAGATGGTTAGATAGGTCACATGTATTTGCTTCTTCCTCTAACAGAATCCACTGCATAGGTTTTCCTAAAGCTTTTGGCACAAAGCTTCCATTACAGCTTTTTTAATTTAATTTTATTTTTTTGTAGCTACTATCTGACATTTCTACCCCACTCTTTCAAGCAGATCTCCTGTTTCCATGCCTTATTTTCCCTTCTTGGAAAAACAAAAAACAACAAACAAACAAACAAACAAACAGCAACAGTATACAAATACATCACCAGAGACTAGTTGCAAAGACTCACTAAAGCCAGAGAATAATTCAGAGTGGAAGAGACTTCTGGAGGCCATCTGGTTCAACTCCTACTAAAAAGCTGAACCCACTTGAAAGGCAGATGAGTTTGCTCAGGGCAATGTCCAGCTGAGTTCTGAGCATCCAGCTTTTCTGGATAGCCTGTGGCAGTTTTCAATCTAGCTCTGTGCCAACATAGTCACAGTTCCTTTACATCCAGAAGGTAGTCAAAACTTAAAAAAAAAGTCAGGGAAGGGGTGGATCCTGGCTCCACTCCTTTCCAATCACTCAGGTGCATTGTATGCACCTGAGCTCCCCTGGGTTGGCCCTGCCTGCCTACCAGGTGTTCAATCATTACTTCAGGCCATGACAGCATTTCTGCTACATCGTAACAGCACAAAGCTTTGCATCAGCCTCTGCAGAATATCATGAAATTTGTCAGCCCATTTCCCATCATCTTGACGTCCTTCTAAAAGGCAGCCCCATCCTCTAGCCTACAGACTGCTTCCCTACTTTCGTTTCATCTGGGAAATGCGACTATATTCCATACGCTCAAGAAGGTGTTTAGCAGCAATATTCCCAGGAGAACACTGCTTATAACCAGTTACTGAAAAAATTTTGACTTTCTGATCACTGCCTTTTGAGCCCTGGGACTCAATTTTTCACTCACCTGAAAGCTCATGTTTCATGCCATACCTCCACAAGTGTCTGTAAGGATGCTATAGGAGACAAAGTCAAAAGCCTTGCTAATGTCAAAGTAAGCAGTTACTGCTGTCCTCTTGGTCTTCGATTTTTGTTGTATAAGAGAATCAGATTAGTCAGGTACTGTTTGCCTTCCTGAATGCTCCCAATCACCATCTTCTCCCTTATTTGCCTAGAAATTTCTTCCAGGTGATTTTCCTTCACATGCTTCCCAAGAACTGATGTGGGACTGACAGGTCTGCAGTTGCACAAATCTTCCTCCTTCCTCTTCTTTTCACATGGGCATCACATTTGCCCTTCTCCTGAGGTCTCTCTTAGTTGCCACAGTATTTCAAAGATAGGAGAGAGTGACTTTGTACTGGCATAAGCCACTACCTTAGCATTCTTAGATGCATCCTGTCTGATTCTATGAACATTTATCTGCCTTTATAAATGAAAGGTATTCTAATAAAAAATACAACAGACCTAGTGGGACATAGATCAAAATAAACTTAGCTATGAATGCAATACTTCAGGATTTTTTTTGGAATAGATTTATAGAAAAAACAAACCAACCAAACAACCAAACAACAACAAAAAAACACCTCCATGACCAAATAACCTGATTTTGACAGTTTGATACTTGGACACAGTAAGTCCATCTCCTTCACCTCTTTGTTGTCTCACCGCAGGGCAGAACCAAGATGGTATAGGTGGCCTGAGTTTTAGGCCAAACGTAAGCTGTCCCTAATAAAATTTGGAAAGGTGTTTTGTATGACCTCATATACCTGATGAAGCACTGCTGAGCTAAGATAGAAATGTTTCTTTCATCAATGTATGATGAACTTCAGCCTCTTTCTCTGTCACTTCTAGCTGGGATGAGATCTGTCCTGTTTATAAGACATATGCTGATGATCCCATGAGAGGGAAAAGAAAAGCAGGAGCCTGCCAAGTTCCACTGGACTCTTCCCACTGGAAGCAGAACTAATGTTTCCTTAAACTAGCAACGTAAAATCAAATGGATGCAACGCAAACTTATCAACATGGCCAGATAAATGCACCAGGCTTTGCTATTTTGAAAGAAATGAGCTATTTAGGAGAGGAAACCAGGGTTGTTGCATTATTTATGAAGAGTTACTTTCTCCCAAGACAGCAAAAATCCACTGGGAACTGTGTTATTTTATGTGATACATTGTGAACAGGACTATTTCCCTTTTTAAAATGAACAGCTGAGAGTGGCAAAAGAAAACACGGGAGCTGCAAGTGAAAAACTCATTACTCTTCTGAGGGCATTGCCTTGGCATTTAAAGAAAGTTTTTGTGCAACAAAACTATTCCTTCTCTCTCAACTACAAACCCAGAAAGAGGAGAGGGGAGGAGAGGGGAGGGGAGCCCACGAAGGTCAGCATCTGTGATTCCCCATTGCTTGCTCTTAACTCTAAGGAAAACTGGGCTGGTGTTAAGGCGTGGTTGCTAGCACAGGTTATCTGCCTTGCTGAAGGTGAAACATAGGGAAAATAAGACATTTTACTACTGCAAAACCCAGGGAATACCTTCAACTTAGTGTGTTTATTGTATGGGAACTGTTGAGTCATGGCCTGAAACACTGATTGAGTACCTAGGAAAAAGACCTGGTCAGCCCTGGGAGCACAGGTGAAGGCAATTCATCTGTGTGACTGGGAGGGGTGGAGCCTGGCTGCACCTCTCCTAGACCTCAGCTAAAGGCTGACTGCCCCTAGAGAAGGATTCCTTTCTGGAGATCTCTCTTCAGTGAACTTTCCCGTATAAACCTGGAACCTGATAAGGGTGAACAATCATCTTCTCTTCCTTTATAGTACATTTCTATCATGCTAGTCTTTCTGATATCACACCTTTGTTGTAATGCCTTTCCCATCATATTCATCTGCCTAATTTATTTACAGTTTATGTTGTCATAAAGCTAAAACCTGTACTGAGTTTACACCTGTAACATTGATTTACCCTTATCAACATGAAGTTAAAAAAAAAAAAAAAAATCTCTGTTTCTTGCCCTTATGGCTCAGCACTATACCTGATCTCAAAGGTTGGCCCCTTTTCTTTTGAAAATGGAGGGGAAAATAGCTGGCCAGTTGATCATAACATATTCTGTATGGCAAGCAGTTGGCAGATCACAGGGAATCCAAGTTTTAGAATCCCAAATTTCAAAACCATTTGAGTCATGCTATCCCTCAACTTCTCACTGCTGCTTGCCCATCCTGTAGAGCTGCTATGCGCTATGCTATGCAGTGAGTGGCAGATGGCTGGCACAGTAGCTTGGAGCATTTGGGACTCAGGAGAGCTAAATCCCTGTTCCACATGAGTCTTTCTCAACTCTAGGAGGAGTTCATGCTACTGAGTTTTGGAAGGGGAGAGCGGAGTCCAGTTTTGCCTCTTCTATCAAACTCTGATTCACCCTGCACTGATACTGACTTGCAGTACTCTCTTAATTGGGAAAATCACTGGGATAGTACTCGCTGCCAGAATTCTGGGTCATAAAGTCATTCTCTGACTCAGAAGAAGGTTTACAACAGCTGTGGCTGTGATACGTGCTCTAGGTGAGTCATATTGGGCTATTAGCACGAAGAGAAGAGAAGAGCCTCATAAAACAGAAAGATACATACACAGTTGCACTGACCCATCTAAATTATCTTGCATTTGTTATTCTATAGCAAAGGACTTGATGTTTTGTCATGAGCTCAGTTTTCAGGAATGCAACACTTAAAAAATGAAGTTACTGAGACATGTAGGAATCCCAAACTGATATTGAATTTAGAGGGTAAAAGTTGGGCTGAAATAAGTTTTCTGGCAGGTGTTAAACTTGTGGGGGCATGCTGATGTGAGACGTCTCAGAACCTGATCCCAGAGCCATGGGGCAAGAGCTGTGGCACTGACTTGGTGGGCATCCACTGCCTGCATGCTGAATCCTGTGATGAACCAGCCTCATAAAGCTCATACCACAAACCAGTGCTAACAATATGGAGCATGTGGATAACTCTGCTCTCCGGCCACAGGTTGAGATGTACGTGCTTTATGAGTTACAGCCTTCTAAGAGTTGCCCACTCTGAGGACCAACCCTATGAAGTGGCTGCCCCACAGCACCATGTTATCACTGGAAAAACCAAGGGAACGTATATCTTTGGCATCCTTTCCTCCTTCCTATCACACCAGGACGAGGCCCCTCAGGCACCAGGTGTTGGGTTTTTTGTCAGTTTGGAACAGGCTGCCTTGTGCCGGAGAAGGGCGTTCATCGATGAGGAGCGGGCCTCCGCGCCCACCCCTCAGCCTCGGTCAGCCCGCTCTGAGGGCCACCTGTCCGCTCGCCACGGGCGGTTTCCCGCCAAACGCGGCTGGCAGGGGCGGCCGCCTCCGCTGCAAAGCGCGCGGCCAGCCGCGGCGCCCGGAGGACGCTGTCGCCCTTCGCGCACAGGGCGGCTACGAGCGCCCGAGGCGGGCACCGCGTCTGCAGCCGCGCCACATCCGCGCGGGGCTCAGCGTACGCGGCGGGCAGCGGAGGACGCGTCCGGCTGCGGGGCCTCACCGCGGCAGCGCCGGCTTGCCCCCGGCTGCCGCTTTCATTCATGCTTTCTCCTTCGCCATCTCCCTCCCTCTCCGAGCGAGTGAAAACAGGAGTGCGCGTGGGCGGCCGCCGAGCGGCTCGCTGTCAGTCAGCCGCCGCGCTGCGAAGAAGGCGAGCGAAGGAGAAGGAGGGAACCAGCTTTCCCCGGGAAGGGGAAGCTCTGTCGGCGCTGCCGCTGCCTGCCGGCCTCGCAGCTCTTCCCGGGGGCATCCGCAGAGCCGCTCGGCCCGCGTTGGGGGGGCTGCAGGGAGGCGGCTCCTCGCCCGCTATCGGCACCTGCCCCCCCCCACCCCCGCCCCTGTCTGGCGGAGGGGTCCGCGCCGCCGGCGGCGCGCGCGTGTGTACGTGTGTCTGCCAGGGGCCGCCGCTGCGGGGAGAGGCGCGAGGCAAGTCGTGACGGCTTCAATGGCCGTAGCGGCTCCGAGCGGCCGCTGAGCGGCGGGTGCGGCGCGCTGCGGGGCTGAAGGCTTCGCGGGGCGGGGGGTGCGCGGCGCTCGGAGGACCGCCGACCCCGCCCCGCCGCAGCGAGCGGCTCTGCCTTTGTGCTTCCTCCGCACCTGAGGTGCGAGGCCGGGAGGGGAGGTAAGGCTGCGCGGCGCTTCTCCGTCGGCCGCTTCCCGTTTCGTTCCGGGGAAGGACGGAACGCGGAGGGGCGAGAGGCGGCGGCGGCCCCGCTGACGGGCTGGGGGCTGCGGGGCGGGGGAGGGGCTCGCTCGGGAAGGAGCGGGCGGTTCGGAGAGGCTGCTCTCGAAGCGAGCGTGGCCGCGAGTTCGCTCCGGCCGGATGTTAGCAACAGCTTCGCCGCGCCGTCCCGGAGCTGGCGGGTGAGTGGCGGCGCTCAGAGCGCGGGGCCGGCGCGGCTGGTAGCGGAGCGCGGGGCGCCGGCTGCTGCAGCGGGAGGCGGCTGCGTGTGCGCCCCGAGAGCTGGGCTGAGAATTACGGCTGCGAAAGGGTTTGATTGGGCAGCGCTCGCAGCCGGGGGTTGCGTTGCGTGCTGGGGTTAGAGACTGAAACGAAGTGCGGCCGTGTCGTCCTCTGTTCTGACATCGTAAGCGTTGCGTGTGCCGAAGAAGCGTTTTGGGGGTTGATTTGTTTTCTCAAGCACTTGGAGATGATTTTTGCTGTGTGCGTCCTGTAGGGCATTCCTAGGGGGAATGGTTTTAAACTGAGACAGGGGGAGGTTTAGGTTACATGTTAGGAGGAAGTTTTTCACACGGAAGGTGGTGAGGCACTGGAACAGGTTGCCCAAGGAGGCTGTGGATGCCCCATCCCTGGAGGCATTCAAGGCCAGGCTGGATGTGGCTCTGGGCAGCCTGGTCTGCTGGTTGGCGACCCTGCACATAGCAGGGGGTTGGAACTGGATGAGCATTGTGGTCCTTTTCAACCCAGCCCATTCTGTGATTCTTTGTAGTATTTTTGTCTGCATGGATTTCTTTTTTAACTTCTCATTCTGCATTACATTTATGGATTAAGGGCTGAGCTTTAAAATTTTTTTCATTATGATGCAGAGAGTTGTCAACTGGATGCCATGCTTGTAAAACTCGAACAGAAACCTCTAAATGACAAGATCAACAGTTTCTGGGGGTCATTATAGAAGGCACAACAGAAATGTCCATCTGAGTGTTTATAGGATGCGTCTTCTAATATGAATGTACAAAGCAGGAGAGCAAATGAATGCATTCAGCTTGAACATATCTAAACTTCTTTGAAATGGAAGGGTTTTCTTTTGTGGGTTTTTTTTTTCCACTTTGACATGCAATTCATACTTAGGAAGAATTTTATTAGTTTTGGTTTTGTTTGTCTATGAAGAAAAAAAAAAAAAAAAGCCAGAAGGGGAAGAGGAGTTGCTTAGCACTTAAGGATTTTTTATTTTTATTTTTTTTTTTTTTGGTGGTGGTTGGGATTTGTTTTGTTTTCCTGAGATCTCAAAATTCCATTAGGTAGTAGGATGCTTTCCACTACCTGGAAAGGCAGATTTTGCTGCAGCAGGGGCAATTACACTGACTTGTAGCATAGGAAGGGGTGAGGAAAAAATCCTGTGACTCCTTTTGTTTCTGTATAAAACATCAGTCAAATATAGAGCTTTAAGTCCCTCAGATAGTCAGACTGTTGGAAACAAGAATTTAGTTCTGTGGTGTCTGCTCTATTCAGGGCTTGTTAAGAGAAGAGATTAGATATGCAAGACAGTTAAGTTCAATTAAGAAAGGAAGTGAAGCTAATGCACAAATTAAGAAATTTCCCTTTGCAGAATAAAATGAGTTCATTTGTCACATCCTCTGTTAAAGAATTCTACCTACTTGGTTTTACCTGTAAAGCTGTCTGCAAACCTCACCAGAGGTGATTTTTCCCAGGATTTGTTGATTGTTGGCTGCTCAACCAAATGGCTTTGACCTGTGTGCTGCTGAATCAGTGAGAAGAGGCAGTAGAGTCTTACAGCCTGTAGGTTTTCTAGAAGAGGTTTTCTGATTGATATCTTTGTTTTTTTTAAAAAAAAGTTCACAGTGAAATCTCATCCTTGCTGAAATTGCTGAGAATTCTGTGTTGCAATTCTTCCTAGGTTAGCTGCTTTTTCTGCATAGACCACAGTCAAGTATGACTGATGTGACCTTAGGGTCAATTTATGATGAGATAGAGATTCTGTGGTTAATCTATGAAGAAATTATTTCTAGTTTTTGAATATAACATGTTTCTACTGCAGAGGATGTTTGAGACTCCCTGCGAATGAAACATGCAAGTGAAAGTCATGAACTGAAGACTTGTGTTAGCTTTTAGCAAAGCAAGGCCAGAGGAGATACTGAGTACATCCTTCAGGCCCTGCTTATATATTGGTTTGATAAATAAGTTCAATCTAACAGCAGGAAGTGACTCAAAATGGCAAAAAAGGAAGCAAAAATCCCTTACCTTTGAGGTATTTGCTCACCTGTTTTGTGTCAGGCAGACGGCACACGGCGGGGTTTGCATCTTTGGGTCCTTATAAATGCAGTAGGTGAGCCATGATATGCGGGAAAGACAGTGGTCTCCAATGTCTCTGGAACACAACAGGATTTCTTAATCCTACTGTGGAGCTCAGGCAGCTTTTTGGCTCTTCACACTATGTTAATGGTATAGAACCAGTTTGACTATTTTGCTACCATTCCTATCAGTAGAAGTGTTAGTGCAACCTTCAGCATTTTTATAACAAAGCTGACATGTAGATGCCACTGCATGCGTTAGCAGTAATTCTTGGTTTTGACATAATTTCATCCTTCAGGTATAAATAACTCACTTGAATTAAAGGGAGACAGTGATCCTCGTTGTAGAACATCAGATAAATACCTTCCAACAAACACTGCTGTATAATAAGACTATTTAGACCTTTTTTTCTACAAATAATGCATGTGGTGCTGGGTTTGCATAGCAATGAGTTGTGGAAAAAGTGCTAATCAAATGTATTACATTTTATGCGCATTAATTTGTTTAGGTTGTTACCTGTTTTCATAATCCTTTGTACAAAGCTGATCGTTCAGATAGACCAGAGGTTTGAATGGGTTTTGAAATCTTCAGTGAAAGGTCACTGAGAGCTGCTAAATGCAGACATCCCAGTAGTTTTGCCCACAGTGATGCTGCTGAAGTATATCCGTGTGTATAAGCTATGACAAAGGTAGAGTTAACTCTCTGTTTTCTTAAATCACTCTGTTTTCATGAATTCAAAGTTCTGAGTAATTTATATCTTACTAGAATTGTTCTTTTGCTCACTCTGTCCACAGATCATGTTTCATTAAAAGTGCTGACGAGAACCCAGAACTCTGAAGACAGCGGTTTTGTGCAAGATAAGAATGTTAGAATGTTCCTTAAAGAAGCTGATGGAGGATAGAGCTCTGGCAGTGCAAGATGACACCATAATATAGTCTGAAATTGTAAGTCTTGACAAAGGCTAGATGTCTTTAACTTACAAGAGATTTTTGCACTCAGGAAACTTAATGGTGGGTTACAGTCTGCTTTCAGGACCTATGCAGACTTGTTTGGGTTTTTGGGGTATGCTGATATGGCTATAAACAAACTAGGTTTTCCTCGGTGGGTCAGATTCCCTCTCTACACAGATGAGAATTGAATCCCTTTCCATGAGAGGAAGTAGAGTTGATTCATCCTGTTGAGCCTGAGATCTGCACCCATCATTTTTCTGCTACTTTGTTTTTAGAGCTGCTAGGAAATCTAGGAAGTTGCTGATGTAAACTTTACAGCATGGCTGAATTTATTAAAGGAGTCTCCATTTCTGAAACTCTGTATTCCTAATGAACTGGTTTACTTGCAGAAGGCTGTTTGGAACCTGTAGTTACCATCAGTCATGAAATCATCGATGCTATGAAACATACAAAATATTTCATGTGAATTTTCCAAAGCTTTGCAAAGTCTTTTGTTACGACTGAGACTTTTTGCAGTATAGGGATCTGTCATTAGGGAACTGGTGAGGTCTGGAAGATGGATTATTGACAATTACACTTAAAGTACATCACATGGTTGCACTATGACATTAAATACAAAAATAACACTATACTTCTCAGATATGAGATAGATAACTAAAACTGGGGAGGAAAATCAGTATTAATAGATATTTTCTTGGGAACTGCAAGTCCAACAAACTTAGTTTCTTTCTGTTTTAGAGAGTGGAAATATCACATCTCAGGCTTCCATCTACTTCTACCTTCATCACAGTTCTTTTAAGAAATTTAAATGCAATAAGCAGTCTTGCAGAGTGTGTTTCTATTTAGCAGTAGGCAGAGAGCAAATCCTGTCGTTTATTCACATGTGACAATGAGAGATGCAAGAAATAATGTTTTTGTTGAGAAATGGAGAACTGACTTCTGTGTGGAAATTTACTACTATTAGCTACCAAGCTTATTTACTGTACGTACATGCCTTTCTACAGAACAAGATGTGGAAAACAAAATCATGCAACTACTCTTCTAGTAGTTACCCCAATTAAACTCTTAGACATAAATTATAGTGTAGCCATGTATCGTTGTAGAAGTTGGGAACATTGTGTCTAAACCTGGAGGAAAGGGAAAAAAGCAAACAAAACAAATGCAAGATGAGTTGTAACAAAAGCATGAAAATCCTCAAAGCACGTGTGCTTTGATAAAGGTAGATATTTTTATCTGTGAAACCGATGTGTGAAGTCTAGGTTACATGTCCTCTTAATATCCACTCCTTTGTACTGTATCAGTGTCTGGTAGATAATGGTAGAACAGTTATTTTACAGGTAGTGATGCATTTTTATAAATAATGAAGAAGAGAACTGGGAAACTCATTACTTCTTGAAATGCATATTTACTGAATTAGAAATTAGTCTACCTCGATCCTGCCAATTCTCTGTGTGCCTTTTCAAGGAGTCCAGCTAAAGGTATTGTCTGTGATGTGCTATTAAGAACTAGATACTGCAGGACTGATGCTGAAGTAACACTAGTCTCTGATCTTAAGTCAGTGAAGTGTAAAATTGTCCTGTGAATAAAAACATACTCTCGTTGTGACTGAAGTTAAACAACTTAAATGAATTCAGATAGTGAAATCTTTTGGATGAATGCATACCTCACTTCAAGGAGAGCGTAAAGAGAAGTGGAATGTTTATTTTATTGCTCCTATATATCTCCCAGTCAATGCTTTGGGTTCCTTCCACTGGACTTTAGTCATGCAGATGTCTGTTAGCAGGCCAATGAGTCCTAGTGTTTAGCACTGCAGATTCTTACCCAAGGTTGATCCCACAGCTTGTGTGCTGACTGCAGCCAAGCAAATGAAGGAGGACAGGGATCTTCACTTTCAGTTTTGTGTCATTCACTCTGGAGGCTGTGCTCCAGACAAAAAATCCCACATGACAAACTAAAGCCAAACACCAACAATGCCATTGAATTCATAGCATTCCTCGCAGCCAGATGCTTCCTTCTTCGTAAGGCCTCAGTTTCCCTCTTCTCAACATAGGTCTCAAAGTTGGGTTTTACTTCTCTGAGCCAATTTGTCTTGCATATCATTTTCTTGTTTGTCTTTAGACACTTAAACATTTCACACCTCTTAGTAGTACAGCAGAAGTATTCACACTTCTGAGTCTCTGAAGGCTGAGCTTGAAGCTGCTTTTTCTAATCCAGAGCATCCATATGGTTCTGTGTCAATGACTGGAGTCTGACCTAATTTTGTCCAAGGAGGAGATACTTTGTCTTACATGGGGAAAAGTTAATGGTTTCCTGATGGGCTAAATCTTTTTCTTTTTTTTTTTTTTTTTAATCATTCTTCATCTCTCGTTTAACACTGATGTTAGACATGCTTGCAGACAGTCAGCTGGCAGTACGGAGCATTTTTATTGGTCTCAGAAAGGTGATTCTGTGAATAGCAAACATAACTCAACAGGAACCATAACCAATCCATTTTACACTATTCCAATTCCAATTAATGCTATTAGCAACTTGAATATCAGTATCACAGTTATTTCCCCCTCATGTTGGAACCAGTAAGCCTTGCAAGGTATTATAAACCGATGCATTTGGAAATTCAAAACATCTCTTTTGTTAGAGAACTACCTGACATTACTTCACACACAGATTTGTTCTAGAGACTTAATAACCTTTTAATGCCAAGCTAGCTACGTCTGGTGTTTGAAAGCTTTGACTTCTGGTTGCTATTTTGCCTTGTGTGCACTGAAGGCATAGGAAAACCACTGGAGTGCTGGTGGCTTTTTAATCTCACTAGACTTAGAGACCAGGGTTATAGGAATGGCTTTGGCTACAGATTCCAGGCTATTTGTAACAAAATGTTTTGCCTTTCCAAACTGAATCATTTGTGGACTATTTATAGGAAGCTACACTGGAAATATTTAATTCCTGAGGCTGTGATTACTACTAAATGTTATTTGTGAATTCTTTCTTAAGTTGAAGTTTACTCTAATATGAAATTCAGTTGCATGTATACAAGCCTGTCCATCTTGATGCTTTCCAAATTAGGCTTTATTGCATTTTTCCTTAACTTCTCACTCCAGAAAGTAACATTCTTAGCAGTTTCTACCGAGAAAAACACTTTTTTCCCTACAGATAGTTGTGCTCCCTTCAATGGGAGAACATGCTTTGTTTGTAACACCTGCAGTATCAGTAGTCTCTAGTGGCATGTTCAAATTTGCTAGGAAATACAAGTGCAACATTTTATAAAGATGCAAAGAGCTTTATCAGGAATTGTTGTATGAAAGGAAAACTACTGAAAAAGTAAGCTCAGAATTTTGCATGTTGGGGAGTCTTTGTTCTGCACTGTATCTTGTAGGTGCTATAAATAAGTATTTTTTATGACAGATGATGTAGCAGAAATGCTAAGTCATGGCCTGAGCAGTGATTGAGCACGTGGTGGGAAGGCAGGGCCAACCTAGGGGAGCTCAGGTGTATGCAAAGCACCAGAGTGACTGGAAGGGGTGGAGCCAGGATTCACCCCTTCCCAGACCTCATTTAAGGGTTGGCAATGGAGATAAAGGAGTTTATCTGAAGATCTTTGTGTACCTGAAGACTTCTACAGGTAAACAGCTTCTTTCCTTTTTTTTCCTGTGTCTACAGCTGCTGCATTTGAGCAAATCCTCACTTGCTGCAGCCTGGGACCTCTCTACTCTGCTGTCATTGCTGTTCTTTCCATTGCGTCAAAGGTGATTCGCAGTCAGTAAAAGCAGGTAATTCCAATTGCTATCTTCTTTCTCTTCTTGCTGCTTCAATGGCAGGAGATATTTAGCAACAAACAGCATTACAGACTTCTTTAAGGATGTGAGATAAGGGGAAGGCTGCATTGGAGTATAATAGCTAAACAAATAATACATAATTTTCTAGTATAATAGCAGGTTAGATACATCTGGAAGACAGGATTCAAAAAGCTGAGGTGTGTTAAAAGGACAGTAGTAACCAACTTCTTTTTTTTTGTCAGGCAGAAGCTTGCCTAATTTCAGTCTTGAAGAGAAGTTGTGTTTTGTAGCCAAGTTCCTGTGCAGATTGGTGGTTGTAAGTGTATGATAAGAGGACTGGGAGAGGAGAGATTGAGAAAAGTAGTGAGGAACAACGCAGTCCTTTGAGTCTACTCACTTCTCCCAGCTGGTCTCTGAAAATCAATTTGTCACAGTCAGTCCATGTAGTGTAAGCTGACAGTTGTCATGGAACAGTCATGACAACATGCAAGCACTAAAAACTTTTTTCATGCAGCTACTTTGGGAGTTATTCTTACAGTTCTGTTCTTGAGTAGCTACCTGCTCAAAAGATACATAGGAAAACTAGCTTCAGTACATTTCCTTTGTTTCTCAGTCATTCATGCCAGTCTGCATCTCTGTAGTATTTTGGGTACAGGTGCACACTTCCATAAAATGAATGATAAGGCAGATTCCTGCAGGCTTGCTAATGGCCACGAGTGTCCTTTCCATGTTGAAATTTAATTTGTCTCCACTCTTGTAAGATTTAGGCCGTGCTGTTTAGGTAGGGACAATTAGAAGAAGCCTGGCACCTTGGTTCAACCTCTCTGACCACTACTCTCTCAAAGATGTTGTATGAGGTGTTCCCTTGGACAGGTGTTGCTGCTTTTAAATTTATTGTCAGTTCACTGAATTACAAACAACTAAAAAACAGAAGTGTGTTTTTTTGTTTAATATACTTGTAAGCAAACTAAATTTTTTTTTCTAGCATAACCCAGAGGCTCTGGGAAAAGAATTCATTTCTTTCTGTTGGAGAATTACATTTTTCTGAAGATTCCAGAAAACCCTTTTATTTTTAAGAACAGAGATTTGCTGCTTCCTTCCTGTACCTTGATGTGTTGAGTACAGGTAGATTTATTTATTTTCTTTTACGAAACATCTGCTATTCAGTACTCCAAAGGCATGCGTTCCAACATTTTCCATCTCAGTAATGGTGCATGTTACCAGTCTGGAGCTTGGCTGTATCAGTCTTTGTTAGGAGTAAAGCATTCCCTTGCTAGTGCAGATCACAGCCACCATTCCGTTACTCTGACCAAAAAACACTTGCTCTTTAAGTTTGAGAATAGCAAACCAGAGAGGTGGAATAACTTAATTGGTTTGTTTCAGTTCTCTTCTAAATATGGTAATCAGAGCTCGAAAACATTCGTAAGATAAAATGTTGGCACAGACATCCTTTCTGTGAAACTGCAGATGTGACTATATTGTTATGAAACTTGGGAGATCTGTGAATTATTGTAACAAATCCCATGACTGAAAAGAATGTAATGGCTACTTTATTCTGCTCATGATTGTTTCTGTGCTTCATTTAGAAGGACCACATAATTAAAATAAAAACACTTTCTTTAAGTTAAAGGGGGAAACATATAATACCTAACTTGTTCTGATACATGTGAACAGTTGGGTGCCAAATTCTGTGTGTATTTTAACCTATTATTTATTGTCTTAAACTGTGTTTTCAGACCTTTTAGGGCTCTATTCTTTGTGGTAAGTTTATTGCAAGCATGTGTCATGTTTTATAACATCTCTGGGTGCTTAACTGTGTTGTTTCCAACTGAAGCAGGCACTACTATTTGTAAGTTTTCATTTATTTTGAACTTAAAACAGCATGTAAAGCAGCATATGTCCTGGACTTCTTAGGGAAAAAAAAATTGTTCCCTTGAATTTTCTGTATGCTCTCCAGCACCCTGGTCCTTCAAACTCTGGGTTGGAAATAATGTAGTAGAAATCTGTAGTAGAGCTTGCTGCTGAATATAGTGCTGGCTGTTTGCCATAGTTCTGCATGTTGTCAGTGGGCAGCGGATCACAAATGGAGGCTCGCTGCTGTATAGTTTTGTAGTGATGCTAGATAATGAGAGAATCAGCAATTAAACAGCAATATTTTATCTGCAGCATATTCTGTGCAGCTCGGAACATCAGTTTTCAGTCTGTTATCCTTGAACGGATAACATTACGTTATATTTGTATGTGTTAGATTAAATTGAGAACTGATGTTCTGTGTTAATCCTGGGTATGACTTTAACATTACATAAAGGTGCTTAAACACAAAAATTGTCAGTGGTGAGATACTGGTTCAGGCATAGTGCTGGAGAAGAGACAGTTACCTGTGTACCCAGGGTTTGGAAAAGGTTCTTTTCTGCTTGGCAAGTTACCTTAAAAATTGGGTCCAGATGACACAATCTGTGGCTTTAGTGTGCTTTGTCACAGCCTACTGGTGCACGTTTATCTGGTGGATTTGTAAGTCTGTACCTGTGAGATTGCTGATGACACTGGGAAGAGTAGGGAGCCCACAGCTAGATGGAATAGTGCCTGCTGTCATTTGGGAACTTGTTTTATGAAGGTACCCTGCTTGCTCTCTGGGTTGTTGATACTGAAGTAGAAATTAAGAGCAGATCTCCAAGCTGACTTCTTGTCCTTAGAAGTAGGTATTTTTTCCAGTGAGCTGTGGAGTCACCTAGCTGTGTCCATTAAATTTTTTTGCTTAATTTTTTCAAACTATACCAACCTCTGCTGCTCAGTGGATAGCTCTCACTCTTTCCGTCTGGGTCTGTCGTTTCTTCTAGCCATGTATTTCTTTCTCTCTCAAAGAGCTCAATAAGCTTCTGCCACAAAGGTTTCAAACCAAAGTGTCTTCTTCGCCCACCTCATTTTCTCAGATTAGCAGTTTCTGTTTGATGTTATCCCAAGCATGAAGGTAGGTGCTTTTCTCTGGAAGCTGTATTATCACCTATGTTAGTAATATTTGAAGGTGCATCACATTACCAATAAATTGAGTGAAGAGCTTAGCTGGGAGTATTCTGTATTTAGCATAAAATCAATAGCAAGTGTCTCAGCAGAAACAAATAGCCAAGCTAGTGTTGGGGAAAAGTTACAATGAAGTTCAAAACCACTGGAGAACTAATTACCTGTATCACATAAGGTAAAAATCAGAGGGGTTCAATGTGTGATGGCCAGAAGATGAACATGCCCCAGATAATTGGGAACAATATGTAATGATGTGATCTATGCAGATTATGTAGAAATTATTACATGCAACTCCCTCAAATATATTGGTATTTTTTTCTTAGTCGTTATGTGTTGCATTAACACAGTAGACATGCCAACTACCCTGAATTTTGGGGAAAGTGAGCTTTGGTGGCTTTTTATAGCCAGTGAATTAAGGAAATACCATGACTTAAATTAGGATCTGATTCTGTGGTTCTGTTTATTTCTTTAGCCCTTTTATCTACAACATGTTTTGTGTTCCTCCTTAAGCAAGGTTCTCTTCTGGGAGTTTGTGGAGCTCACTTGGATTTGGACCAAAAAAATCCCTTTTGAGGAGTGCTTGTGTTGGACTTTGTTTTTATGACATTCAGTATCCTTGGGATGAAACGTCTTAGAGGCTAGAATATTATTAGCAGACAATGAGCTGACTGTTGATATTTCCTTGTCAATATTGGGGGACAGAGCAGGATGGAACCTGACGTCTTGCTTATAAGGAACTTTATCATGAGATGAAATGAGCTGGTGGTCACCACTGCCATATATGTAAAATCTGCTTCTGATTTTTGTTTCTCTTTTGCAACTGATCCGTATGGATGTCATCCTCCCTTACTTAGCAGGTCACAGTGGCTATTTAGAATTATCTTCTTTAAGCCAGTATTGATCCAAGAAATGGTTGCACTGATCCATCCAACTGTTTCTAGGTCAGTTCCTGAAATACTGAACTTACACTTTGTGTCTACTTGCTTGTGATTGTCATCTTTCTTTGCTTCAGTTGCTGCATGATTTTAATAGCTGATATTCATTAAGTTACCTAAGCTAGAGGTGAGTAGCACTGAGATCTTCCTGACAAGTCAGGCTATTTAAAGCAGTTATTACAAATCATAGTCGTTTACATTATAATGGTCCCTTGTCCTAGAATCATAGAACTGCTCAGGTTGGAAAAGACCTTAAAGACCGTCAAGTCCAACCACAAGCTAACTGTACGACCCTAACTCTAACAACGCTCTGCTAAATCACGTCCCTGAGCACCACATCCAAACAGATTTTAAATGCATTCTGGGATGGTGACTCAACCACCTCCCTGGGGAGACTATTCCAATGCTTAACAACCCTTACTGTAAAGAAGTGTTTCTTGATATCCAACCTAAACTTACCCTGATGAAACTTGTGGCTATTTCCCCTTGTCCAGTGTATAATCAGTGAATACATAGATATTATAATTATGAAATAAGAGAGTTTTGGCTAAGCAGGTTATTATATCAGGCCATGAGTCAACAGTTCCCATACATCCTGTCATCAGTAAGAAGAGACTAACCCCGCTCTTGCTGTAAGCATCTTTCAGGTATTGGAAGAGAGCAATAAGATCTTCCCTCAGCCTTCTTTTCCTTCAGATTGAACATCCCCAGTTCCTTCAGTCACTCCTCGTAGGGATCAGGTCTCACACCTTACATAAGCATAAATTTTAAAGCTTCTCTGCTGTAGTAATCTCTTATGCATTTAGGAGATGTTAGTGGATAATTCTGAGTGTTTAATTCATTTTGTTTGAGGATTTCTAAGCCTTTGATAGTCAGTTTGTCTTTGTGACAGTGGTTGATGTGGGGAATAATGTTTGGGAAGCAAAGGGATTGGAAGGCAATCTTTTGAAACCATTTCTTTCCGACATCTTTTGTGTGCCTTGTTGACATGAAAAGAGCTGGAAAAGGTGAGACAGTGTCTGGTATTTCTACTCCCCTCTACACCTGCGAGGCATTCGCATTTAAGGTATATGATGCAGAAACAAAGCCCTATTTTGAGAGATAGTTCCATGGAGAAGGGACTTGACAGAAATGGCGTTGTTGACCACTGTTTCTGTGTGTATGCCATATAGTCTCTGTGGGCATGTTGTCAAGCACTGAGTAGAAAAGGAAAAGTGAGAAATCAGGTCTTTGTAAGCCCTCCTTTAATTATATGGAGGTCATTATTTCCATGCAATGTTTAGCATCTTCAAAAAACCTTGGTTCAAGAAAATCTGAGAATGGTATCGCAAAATGAAGCTGAATTCTTGTTTGTGTTGAACATGGTGGCAGAAACATTTCAGATGGAGGGAAGAAGATTGGATTTATATGATGATGCTATGCAAGATGTAAAACATGAAGGTCTGTGCACTCTAGCACTGGTGGTTTTCTGTCTGCAAGGACTGTGATACTCTGCTGTGGCGCAAAACCTGTTACTCCATTTTGAAGTGATTTGAAGTAACCAGAGAGAATAGAATAGTATTGGCAGCAACTTCCTTTGCTTTGAGTACTACATCTGTATATTCCTTAGAGAACTCATTAATTTTTAAGGCTGTGACAGCAGTAGCCGAAGCGCATACAGCAGTGATACACTGCTAATTTGTGGTGCTGCATTCACTCCTTTGGCATAATTGGTTCTGCTCCCTTCAGTGTTGTGAGGGCACCCCAAGACTGGGAGAATTCAACCCAAGAAGTAGGCTACTTAGCCTACAGGACTATGCCATTTGATAAAATAATAGACAATTGTCTGATCTCTGATGGAAATACTTCTTAAGATGAACTTTCTGTGCTGACAACTCAGCCTGTTGGAAGGAATTGTGCAATAAGATCCTGCTCACTACACTTTATGATGGAGATACGTCAATACATAAAAGGCAAAGTTATGAGTTACAGTATGATTTCTATTCAGTGATAATGAGCCTAGATGAGTGCCTTGTGGCATCTGTGATGGTTGTGAAATGTCTGTCTGCTCCATCCACTAACATTGCCTAATGCTACCTTTCCTCCTCACTACTGCAACCCATTTCCAAGAGCCACAAGCTCCAGCCAATGGGATTGGAAACTGTAGGAGCTACTATGCGGTTTCTAATCAAAGAAACAATATGAAGAATCTATGAATATGAAAATGTAAACATGGGGAAATAAATGCTCCATTCAAAACAAAAGATATTTTGTGCATGAAGCTCTTATGTGTATTGTGTTTTTCATAATGTTTGATGTTATTAATGCTTATCTTCCTGACCCTGAACTAATACATATAATCAGCCCAGTGATGGAAGCAGAATGAAGCTCTGTAAATCAATAGCAGCACACATACAGGTGGGGTCCATACCCCAGGAGCAGCTACGTACTTTGACCCACTGATTTAGATGGATATTTTGATGAAGGTAGTCTGTCCTTCTTCGGGGGATGCTAACCACTCGCACTTCCCACTGAGGGTAGAGCTGGGGCATTTACCATCTCAAGCCTGCGCCACACTCAATAAATTTTGGGATTATTTTGCTGACATATAACTAGGGATTTATAATGGTGACACAACCTTAACTAGCCTATTGCAAATGTGACATCATTAATGAAGGGCTCTCGAGGGTGCAGTATGCTCCTTGGTGCATGAGCATCCTAGACATTTAATGCCAATTTGCACATTGGTACACAGTTCAGCCTTTAGTCTATCTCATGATACTGTACAGTGGAATTCTGATTCCCATAATACTATTTTATTTTGTTTTCTTTGAAAGACATGGAAGTAAGTATACACGTGTATCTGTTGTATCATTCTGCTGTATTTTAGACAAGAGGATGAGTCAGCTGGGGAAATCCCCGAGATACAGTCCAAATACAGATTGCTTTGTCTGTCTTCTCAGTGTCCAGTTAGTCTTCTAGAAATTAAGTAGGTTATTCATAATCAACTATTAGTAACACGTCAACTTAATGTCTCATGTTGGTGAAGATCACTTAAGTTCAGAAAACAAGATCTTAGATTCAAACAAAATCCTACTTCTGTTTCTGCCCAGGAGTTTTATGCAAATGGAGATTAGCATTATAGGATGCTATTAAATTTATTTCTAGTATATTTGGCAGCTAGATTGTTTTACGTCTCAGAAAGGCATTGAGTTACTTTTGTTTGTGGCGTAGTTCAGTAGTCTGTACTTAGAGGTTATCCATGTAACATCACTGTGCAATAGCTGTTTCTAAATAATTTCATGCACTGATGCAAAATAATTCTGGAATAGCTATGCTTAAAATACCCATCCTACTATACTCTGACATAACGTGCATTTGTAGGTGAGTTCATATGTCTTTACCTACCTATTGTGTACTAACTTTCAAAGTGTGACACCCTAAAAATTTAACATTTTGTTTTTGAGATGTTGGTTTTCAAATACTTTCCAGCCACTTGATTCAAACATTTCAGAGAGAACTAAACATCTTTGTAAAACTGGACCACTTGTCTATTTGCTCTTGGGCTTGCGGGGAGGAATGAGTTCATTAAAGTGCTTCATTGTCCCTTGTGAAGCAATTTTATAGACAGAAAATACACTCCTCACCAAAATTAGTAGCATTACCCATGGAAATAGCTTAGCTTTTTTGAAATTTCAGAATGCTATCCAGAACAAAAACTTATTAGTGATGACATGTTCTTCTGTGCAGTCTACTGCAGGTTGAGTGATTTGTGAATGTACTGGGCTTATGCTATTTGAACCCTGCAAATGCTAGGAGCCATGAAAATTTTGGCTACCTCTCCTCTTGCCATATGCTTTACTAGCATGATGCTTGCTCATAAGCTGATCAAGCTGTTTTGATGGAGAATTAGTGCTGAGAGATCATGAATCCACACTAATGTTTAATGGCAAAACAGTCTTCAGAGTGATTTCATTTATGAGGGCAAAATAAATCTGAAATGAAATAGAACTCTGCAACATCTTTATGAATGGATTAAGAGCATGCTGTGAGCTTACTGGATCATCTTGAGCAACCCTGTCAACCCCACTTATGTCAGGTCATGAAGGAATACCAAGTAGTTATTGGTCTCCAGATAGCTCATTTCATGCAGAGGGTAAAATCTATACTGGGGCAGTTAGAATCTACAGTGCAAATATAATTGACAATTGAATGAAGTCAGGAATGCCTCTGATTCTGTCAAAGTTAGACTGCTATGGGGAGATTTGTTTGCTTCAGAAAAAAATGTCATGCAAATGAGCTTGATGCAGAGTTCTTAATGAATTTAATCTACCTATTAAAAGTGCATTTTTCTGTAGTGTTTCCACAGAACATTTGGCAAGCTCTCTGGAATCGTGTTGAATTGAGAATTACAGCACTTGGATATGGCATGTGATCTCTCTCTGCCCTTTGTTATTTATGGCCCGTACTCTGCCTTACCCAGAAGCATACAAACATTTGCTTACCTGAATTTGAATTTCATAAGCAGTGCTGCACTACTTGGATTAAAATTTGTGTGGGAGGGAAGAAGCATTATGTCATTTTAATCCAGCAGTTAGCTTAAGGGACAAAAGGAGGAGGAAGTGGTGGCTTTACAGAGGTGGGAATGCAGACCAGAGGGGAGCTGGCTAGAAGGACTGTGTGGCAGAAAGTGATTATCTTTTTCATATCAGATTTCTTACATGCAGCTGCAATGTGTGTCACCTGGTGCAACGCTAATGGCTAGAAGACAGTCACCTCCTTTATGTGTATAGGAAGTTGATTTTAAGGACAAGCTTGAAAACTGGGCCCACGTGAACCTAAAGAGGTTCAACAAGGCCAAATGCAAGGTGTTGCACTTGGGTCGAGGCAATCCTGAATGTGTATAGACAAGGAGAACTCACTGAGAGCAGCTCTATGGAGAATGACTTAGGGTTCCTGATGGGCAAAACACGAGCCAGAAATGTATCTTGTAGCCCCAGAGGCCATCTATATCCTGGGCTGCATCAATAGAGGTGTGGACAGGAGGGAGAGGGAGGGAGGTGATTGTCCTCTCTACTTTCCTTTTGTGAGGCCTCATCTGCAGTACTGCATCAAGACCTGATACAAGAAAGAAAGCTGTTGGAGCAGGTCCAGATTAGACCACGAAGAAGAGGGCTAGAACAACTCTTCTGTAAAGACAGTCTAGGGGAGCTGAACCTGTTCAGCATGGAACAGAGAAGGCTCCAGGGAAATCTCATCGTGGCTTTCCAATACTTTAAAGGAACTTATGATCAGGAGGAAGACCGACTTTTTACACGATCGGATAGTGATAGTACAAGAGAGAATGTGTTTTAGCTTAAAGAGGGGAGGTCTAGATTAGATATTATGTGGAAATTCTTTACTCAAAGGGCGGTGAGGCCAGAGAATTTGTGGGTGCCCCATCTCTGGAGATGCTTAAGACCATGCTGGATGGGGCACTGGGCAGCCTAATTTAATGGCCAGCAATTCTGCCTACGGCAGAGGTTGAAACTGGATGGGCTAAAGGTCCCTTCCAACCCAAGCCGTTCTGTGATTCTATGACTCTCGGATTTTCGTCGAGTTCTGATAATGGATTGAAACCTGTGCATGCACTTCTGTGGATCTGGTATTCTTAATTCTCCTATAAGAGTCCTAGGCAAAAGAATGTAGTAATTTTGGTGCTTTCTGATTTTCATTAAATCCACTGAAAGAAATTATCCTTATTGCCCAGAGATGGGTTGCTGAGGAGAACATTACGACCACTTGTAGCTGCTTGTTCTGCTACGTGGGAGGCTGAGGTTTCATCAGAGCAGAGAATTTAATTCCCCATTTCACTGAGGTTAGATTTTTACAGAAATATAACTCGGTGCACCTTGTAGAATCTGCAGGAGAGCCGAGCTGATTTGTGTTGAGACAGATCTCCCACACGGCTGTGAAAACAAGTGCACAAATTCAGAGGAGCTAGATGTAAATCTGAAGTAACTGTCATGGAGATTGATATTCTCTCTAGGAGTTAATCTAGATTTATATCAGTGTGACTGTGACCAGAATCTCTCAGGGTTCATTTTTGCTAGATTTTAGTAGCTTACTAAATTAATTGCTAATTAACTTGAGACGGTTGATTATAGTGGATGTTTCCCACATATTTCTTCTGTTTTACCATCATAAAACTTAAAGGCAGAGCTCCTTTAGATCAGAGTAGACCCTGTATATTCTGAACTTCTGCTTTATAAAAGCTGTTTCCTTTTGCTAAGTACTAACCTACAGATTGCAATGAAGAGATGTTATGCCAAAGTACTGCAGCTGTCAGAGTCCAAACTTGCATGTCTCTGGAGAATAAACATCAGAGACATCTTGTCTACGGTATTTAAAAGTGCAAAGAAGGGTTTAGGAGAGGTCCTGCAATCCCAAAATGCCCTTGAAGGCTGGCCTGGCCAGTTTCTGCAGCAAAGAGGTGCAATGTGAGACTTCTTGCTGTAAATACATTCGTCAGTTTTAAGTGGATTCACCACTAAATTATCTAAGAAACAGCCTGAACTACCTTCCCTGAAAGCATTGCTCCCCTTGTGTGTCAGAAAGGAGTTGGATAGTGTGATGTTAATTTTATATGAAGTAGATTGTAACATGAAGTATCTCTTAGTAAAATATTTTGCAGCGCCCATAGCCATTAGGAGGGGAAGATAGAAGTGCTGCTTCTTTAAGGCCTAGCAGTATCGAGATGTCTGGAGATTCTGCTTCCCTCCTTTCCTCTTTCATCCTTGTTATTAAAAGAGCACACCTTGTTGTATTTGTTATACATGGTGTAAATAAAATTGGGATGCTGGAAGAATGAGATCTTTGTGAACCTACCAGTTATCTTGTTGTAGTACTACTATTCTTGTAGTTTGGTCAAGGAGATCTTATGATAACCTTACTTGAAAACTAAATTCAGATCCTGCTCCAGCTTTGTACAGAATGGAGACAGAGGAGGACAGTTAAAGCAAGCTAAGAACTTGTATTCCCCCTTAAGATGGTAAGAAGGCCTATGTTGGTGTTGAAAGTAAAACTGAATTATTCTACTGTCCAAAGAAGGCCCTTATTCTGAAATTAAACACTTTGTTATGTCCCACAAAAAAAAAAGTCTTAGTAATGTGAATTTAAAACGCTGTTCTTGTCTTCACACCAGCTTTCCAGACTTTGGACCGTGCCTTGAAGTGGTATGTCTCCTGAAGTTTGTAATTTGAACTGTGAAGACCTGGTCATACCGAAGGATGAACATGCAATGAAGGTGTAAAAATACAGTGAACTGATGATCATCTTTCTTACCTGCATAAGAAGGAAAAGGCATTGTGCCAAGCAAATATGCGCATTAGATGACTAACAGAGCTCCCACACTGTCAGTGTAGGCAGGGAATATGCAATGCAGCCACATATGTGTCTCAGAACTATACTGAGTGCTTTTTATTCCTTATGTTTGGTTTTGTTTTTAAATATGATCTCCTATTCTTGAGCAGGATGTTTATCTCTGTGCACAGAAAACAATATTGGTCGTAGTTTTTAATGTGTAAGGAAGTCTTCTAAATCACCAGCTGATACATCTATTACAAGTGATGTTAGAATTTCAAGCAATTGTTACAAATGTTCATTAGGGGAGCCCTCTGTATCTTACGTAACTATCTGAGTTGATTTGTTTTTTTAACTGCTTTTTCAGTGGGAAAACTGGAAAACTTAATATTTAACTGTTCTTTTTGAGGTCTGATCTCTTTCTTTGATAAAATGTGAGATTTTGACAAAAATAGCGTGCCATAACAAAGGAATTGAATTTCATTTAATACTTGCTCACCCATGGTTTTAAAATATGCATGCTGATATGACTGAGCCAATTACACAGGGAAATTCTATAAATCCTGGTAAAGAAGATACATTTCCACATTGCATTTAAAATAATGGCGAGCTTCCATTGAAAATGGTCCCCTTTTTGTTCCTCCAATGATGACTAATCCCCGCTCCAAATTAACTGGTTTTCCATCAGTTTTGAAAGCTAAAGCAGCAGCCCTATTGCTGCACAGAAGATGAATGGAGGGATGTGATGCAGTGAAGGAGAGTGAGTGGGATGAAACATTTCTTTCTGCAGCAGCGTTAGGTTAGATCAGCTTAAGGTTTGTTTCATGTTGCATTTAAGTGCTGGTTGTTTGCGTGATAGGCATTTAAATTCCCCAGGGAATACTGAGGACACAGTGAGCTAAGAACTCCACAAATGTACAACAGGAGACATCTCTGTAGTTAAATCTTTAAAATAAATAAAAATGTAGACGCTCAAAGAAAGAGACAGAATTGCAAACCAAGTTCCAGTTCTGTGACCCGACAACCAAATGATCAAGTATTTGATGGAGAGATCTCGATTTGTTCCAAAAACGAATGTTTTGCCTAGTTTTTGTTATACTTTTCATTTATCCCATAAGAATACACTGCTTGAGAAAGCAGGATTCTACCATTGTGGAAGTAGAGAAAAGCAGAAGTCTTTGCAGTTGATCCAAGACTTTCATTGACAGTGGCAAAATCTGTTAGTATTCTTTTAGCTGTATATAACATTCCATCTGATGACAAACTAACTTCTATGAATTAAAGACCGGTAGTCAAGGAAGCCAGTTTTTACTTAAAGCTATTTAGTAGCCTGTGTAATAGTTTGGTCTCGGTTTCCTCTGTCCACATTTTAAAAATCTTTTTCTTCTTTCTTGATCTCTATGAAAACTGGCATCTAGATCTCATACCAGTTCCTTCACTTTTACTCACAAAAATTGCTATTATTTGGACTAGCAGTTACAAGGAGTTGTTAGGAATGCCTGGAATGAGAGTCTGCAAGTAGTCTGCATCCTATAAACTGTGCAGTACACTTAGCTGGTTAATTGAACTTAGTTTTCTGGTCCCAGATCAAGAAGTACTTATATGTGCACTTCATTTTAATATCATATGCCTGTTCATCTGTCCCAGGAGACTTGGCTCTGTCTTTGAGTTTCTCTATTCTTGAGGTGAAGAAAGTGAATGTAAGGACTAAAGATCAGAGAGTGTGTGACTTCATGTGGCTTTTTGGGAAACACCTTACACCCTTTTAAAAAGCCACTTGACTTTGTTGAGATATCTGTATGAAATAATAGTAATGAAAATGTTCTCTTGTCTGATACAAAGTTGTAGATAAAGAGGTAAGCTTAGAACACAACATCACTAAAGACTGCCTGAATGATGAGTTCGTTGGAATAGATTCTGTCCTTTTCAGAACAAAGGAAAAAGTGAACAGTAGCAGTAAACCATTACATCATTTTGTTCCATTCTCTGGGTTTGTGTTTTGTGATGATGCTCCTGCACATCAGCCTTCTTTGTTGCTTTGTCAGTGCCCACGTAGTCATATACGTGATTGCTTCTGTCTAGGCAGATTGTGGCAGTTTTCAGCAAAATTTAGCGTGGTAGCTTAAAAGCAGGGGATCTTGATGGTACAGAGCACATGATACAGTCACTCCAGCTTCCTTGAAGTAGTCTGAATGTGCTGCTGAGTGCTTGCTACCAGTCGTTCAGCAATTGCCTATCGGTTTTCCGTGACACATCCTCTAGAGATCTCACACAGAGCAAAATGATGCACTGAATTCTTCGTTTAACTCAAAGCCTGATTTTGCTGGCACTTATGCACATAAGTAAGTGTTCCTGTGACTGCTTTTATCTGCTTGTGTCAGTGTAACAAAGGGCATGTAAGAGTTTTAAAAGCGAGGGTTTGGTTGTGCAGCTTACTGTTTCAGGTGACTAGCTGTAAAACTACTCAACCCTCAAGGTTTTCTCACAGCCATGGACACATAGCAGAACATTTCACCTATATAACTGCAAAGTAGGTATTAAATGCTACCAGATGTAAGTATTGTTTTCACATCAGTTACGATGGTGACTACAAAATTTGCAAGGCATTTGAAAATAAGATGGTGTAAGTTTTCAGAGATAAAACCAGTTCCAAACCATCCTTGCTTTAGTAGTACTTTCTTCTAAGTGCTCACAGAATGATGGGGCAAGTTAGGCAATAGACAGGTTTATTTCTTTCAACAGTTTAAAAAGACACACTTTCCTAAGTTATGTGATAAGAGAAGAGGAAGCAGAAGATGAATGCTTCAATTCAGAGTCAGTGAAGAGAGAGGAATTAAGTGTGGATTTTGGCAAGGCGTCTTCACTGAAAGCTGACCGTAACAGTTGCAAGTTGTTTAGGAACAGTGAACTCTTTCTAGAAGTTGCAGGATCTAGAGGTATAGGCCTTGTGTCTGCAATTTCAGTGTTAATTCTTCATTTGGTCTCTCTGGAAATACAAAGAAAACATTTTTATACCAGCATTTGAAAACTGTGGTTAACTGCCAGCATTAGGGAAGGTCAAAGAAAGGCATTTGGGACTGCTGCCATTGCAAACAGCCTTATGTTAAAAACTCAGATGTGTGTGTAAGTTGGCTCTTGTCAGCTGAACCACAAAGACTACACGTACATATTCTTAGTCTGCTTTTGTAAAAGTGCTAAGCAATTTTTCTTGAATTTTAGCAAAATTATTCTGTTTGCAATGAACTGAAGGCATGCCGAATGCCCCTGTGCTTAAATGAAATAGTAACTTTCTATGCTGGTTATAAATGTTCAGACAACAGGGCCCTTTGTGTCAAGACAGGATAACATAAAGAGAGCTGTGCAGAAAGGATCAGTGTTTTTCATTATATTGCTTTATAGAGTTTGAGGGTGAAATTTGGCCATCAGCAGTGAGTCAAGAAATCCAGTTACTTGTTGTTAACTCACACGCAGGTTGTTGGATTGGAATGAGTGCATTTTACAGAAGGCAGACTGACTTTTTACCCTGTCTGATAGTGATAGTTCAAGGGGGAATGGCTTTAAACTAAAAGAGGGGAAAAACCAGGTGAGATGTTAGGAGGAAATTCTTTACTCAAAAGGCAGTGAGGTACTGAAACGTGTTGCCCAGAAAAGCTGTGGATGCCTTGTCCTTGCAGGCTTCCAGGGCCAGTTTGTGTGGGGCCAGGGGCCATGGATGGACTGATCTTGTGGTTGGCAACCCTGTCTATAGCTGAGAGTTGGAGCTGATTGATCTTTAAGGTCCCTTCCTACCCAAGCCACTCTAAGTGTGTTTCCAAGTGAGCTGTGATTTACTAGTGTGGTCAGAACTAATCTTTTCAGTTTTGAGTAAGATAAACTGTGATTTCAACAGCACCTCTGTAGGATGGGTTAGTTAGAGTATTTTGGCCCTTTTTATACTCCTGCACTTCAGGAGACATCCTGATTGAGCTTGTGGTGCTAAGTGTGTTGGTGTCAATAGAAAGAGTTGTATTGGCTTCTGTGGGCTTCTTATGAAACCAGAGGAACTGGCTAATGTGCGTATTGCATGGATGTCCGACATTTTGCCTTGCCTGGGCCACAGTCATTGAAGAAGAGTTGCCTTGGGCTGCATGTAAAGCAAATAATATAGTTAATGTGTATAAATTTAAAAAAAAAAATAAATTAATGTTTTTTTATTAAAATGTAAGAAAGAGAGCAACAGAAAGATAAAACTAGTGGGATATTTGATGTTTTTGTGAAACTTCCATCTGATTCAATGGAAGTGGATGCAAGTCTTAGTGAGTTCTCAAGGTGTTCATCAGAGATATTAGAACTATTACTCTTTCTGTGATTCATCCTTGAAAACAGCACAAGATGTTATTCTCTGTTAAGATAAGTCTTATGAAAGGACACTAAAGACACATGATCAATTTTTTCTTTGAGTTGAATGTCTGGTTGATTTTTCTGAAATCTTGAAACCTACTCTTAAATTCCTTTATCAAAACTGAATGCAAGGCTGTATATTTTTTTAACATTTAATATTTGTTCACAAAACTATGTGTAGTCAAAACATCAAAGTGCACGAAATTATTTGCCGTAATGTGAGCTTGTCATAATTTAAGTTCCATTTTGAATGCTGTTATGGTTTGAAACATAGCATAGATAAATTGATTTTTGCCTTCAAGGTGCATGTTTAACTCATTTAAATATGAGTGGTCAAATCCACCAAAAATGCTAAATCAATGAGCCATTTTTCATCTTCAGGTTCTGGAATAATTTTTCCTTTTGATTTTTATAAACGACTTGATTTCATTTTACAAATCATAAAAACTTTTTAGCATTTTACCCTGACTTAATCACCTTCCTACAGAAAAGTAAATGATGTCCTCATAAATAATCAGTTTTAAAGAACTTCTGGAACTGGCAATGATTCAGTCCATTGGATTTCAAGAAATTCACAGCTTTGATGACAATTTGCATGGCATTATCCCCCTCTACTCAGCTCTTGTGAGGCCCATCTGGAGTACTGTGTCCAGGCCTGTGGCCCCCAGCACAAAAAAAGATGCAGAGCTCTTGGAACAGGTCCGGAGAAGGGCCACTAAGATGATCAGAGGGCTAGGGCACCTCCATTATGAAGAGAGGTTGAGGGAACTTGGTCTTGTTTATCTTGGAGAAGAGAAGGCTCTGGGGAGATCTCATTGTGGCCTTTGAGTACTTGAAGGCAGCATATAAAAAGGAGGGAGAATGACTGTTTGTGTGGATTGATAGTGATAGGACTAGGGGGAATGATTTTAAACTAAGATGGGAAGATTTAGGTTATATGTTAGGGGGAAGTTTCTCACACAGGGGGTGGTGATGCACTGGAACAGGTTGCCTAAGGAGGCTGTGGATGCCTGGAGGCATTCCAGGCCAGGCTGGATGTGGCTCTGGGCAGCCTGGTCAGTGGTTGGTGACCCTGCACATAGCAGGGGGTTGGAACTGGATGAGCATTGTGGTCCTTTCAACCCAGGCCATTCTGTGATTCTATGATCGTTGAAGCTTTCACACATAAATTTTCTGTACATGTACAATGCAGGGATATTTCATCAAATGTGAGATGCTAGTGGCAATTGCATCATGTTCTGTTAATTTTATAGGTCCCTCTTTTTTTTTTTTTTTTTTTTTTTACCAGCATTGCTGGGGTGCCATCAGTAGCTATACCAGGTATGTTGACAATAGTTTGAGAAAACTACTTTAATGTAATTTTTACTACTTCATACAAATCAAGAGATGTAGTTATGTCTTTTAATGGCACCAAAGATGCTGTTTCTTCAGTGACAATATTTCATAATCAATGTCTCTAATAACAAGTTGACCTATGTCTGTGCTATCAGTACTTCCATCTATTACCAAAGCATAACATTTGAAATTAGCAGCTGTACTCTCCAAATTTATCTCGGTAGATTTTCCTGTTTCTTCAGTTCATTTGGCTATAGTCTGCTGACACAAACTGATTTTAGAACAATCCATTTTTTAAAATCAGAACACATTATAGCTGCCACACTTTTCAAACATCTCTTCATAAACTTGCCATCAGTAAATGGTTTTTGATTTGTTTTGCAGTCAGATTTGCTGCCACGTAGCTAGCTTTTGTAACAGAGTCTGCTTGATTTTTAAGGTTTTTAAAAAGATTTTGTTGAGGTGACAGACCTTTTTTCAGTTTCACTATTTTGTCTTTACAAAGCATTCCTTGATATGAACCAAATTTGGCAGCATGTGTTTGCAGATAATGTCTTTCCAAATTGTAATCTTTGCAACTGACAGAGTTTCCTTACAAATTAACCATGGTTCCATATTATTTGTTTTGACAAAAAAGTACTCATCTGTCCATTTTTCCCTGAACGCTCTTCCTTCATCCAGGATCTTTTTGGATTCTCTTTTCTACTGAGATGCCATGGAGTAAGCTGAAATATTACTATTGGCAATCACTGCATTTTCTCAACAAGCCGCACAAGTGCATGTCCTGCATAATACACACAGAGTTCAATGTGAGTGAGCATGTGATGAACACGAGAGGCAGAGTCTGCACTGCACCGCATCCTCCCCATGCCCTGGATCCAGCATGCACAGTGCTGATCACACATCAGTGGCTTGATTGTTGCTGAGTGATGGGTGTGTACCCAGGGCAAGAGAGGGCCACGCTGTGAGCTGTGCTGGGCTGCTTGCAGGCTACGAGTTGAACGTGCATGGCATAGTGCTTTAGAAGTAAATGGCAAACTATATAAGCCTAAGAAGCAAAGCGCTGTATCTTCCGAACCAAAAAGTAAATACAACTCTGACCATTCTCTTATTAGATCTTGTAAAGAAGGAAGAAGTCCTTGTAGTTACATATACCAGTTCCATATACAAGAAGGGGAGCAGGGAGGACCCGGGGAACTACAGGCCGGTGAGTCTCACCTCCGTGCCTGGGAAAATCATGGAACAGATCCTCCTGGACAACATGCTCGATCACATAAAGAATGAGCATGTGATCCGAGACAGCCAGCACGGCTTCACCAAAGGAAGGTCATGCCTAACTAATCTTGTGGCCTTCTATGATGGAGTGACGGCATTGGTGGACGAAGGGAAGGCGACCGATGTCATTTTCCTGGACCTGAGCAAGGCCTTTGACATGGTCCCCCACCACATCCTCATCTCCAAATTGGAGGGAAGTGGATTTGATGGGTGGACGACCCGATGGATAAGCAATTGGTTGAAAGGCCGCAGACAGAGGGTGATGGTCAATGGCTCTATGTCCAGGTGGAGGCCGGTAACAAGTGGTGTCCCCCAAGGGTCTGTCTTGGGACCGGTGCTCTTTAACATCTTTATCAATGACATCGATGAGGGAATTGAGTGCACCCTCAGCAAGTTTGCTGACGACACCAAGCTGAGTGGTGCGGTTGATACGGTGGAAGGAAGGGATGCCATTCAGAGGGACCTCGACAGGCTGGAAAGCTGGGCTCGGGTGAACCTAATGAGGTTCAACACGGCAAAGTGCAAGGTTTTGCATTTGGGCCGGAAGAACCCCAGGCACCCGTACAAGCTGGGAGGAGTGGTCCTTGAGAGCAGCTCGGCAGAGAAGGACCTGGGGGTCCTGATGGACGAGAGACTCAACATGAGCCAGCAGTGCGCTCTGGCAGCTCGAAAGGCAAATGGGATCCTGGGCTCCATCAGGAGAGGGGTGGTCAGCAGGGACAGGGAAGTGATTGTCCCTCTCTACTCGGCTCTTGTGAGGCCCCATCTGGAGTACTGTGTCCAGGTGTGGAGCCCTCAGTACAAGAAAGACATGGAGATTTTGGAAAGGGTCCAGAGGAGGGCGACTAAGATGATCAGGGGGCTAGAGCACCTCCCCTATGAGGACAGGCTGAGGGAGTTGGGCTTGTTCAGCCTGGAGAAGAGAAGGCTGCGGGGCGACCTCATTGCAGCCTATCAATACCTGAAGGGAACCTACACCCAGGAGGGGAGTAAACTCTTCATAAGGGCTGACAATAGCAGGACTAGGGGAAATGGATCCAAGTTGAAGGAGGGAAGATTTAGGTTGGATGTTAGGGGGAAGTTCTTTACGAGGAGAGTGGTTAGGCCCTGGAACGGGCTGCCCAGGGAGGTTGTGGATGCCCCGTCCTTGGACGTGTTCAAGGCCAGGTTGGACGGGGTCCTGGGCAACCTGATCTAAATGTGTATGTTTGGTGGCCCTGCTAGGCAGGGGGGTTGGAACTGCATGATCCTTGAGGTCCCTTCCAACCCGGGTGATTCTGTGATTCTGTGATTCTGTGATTCTGTAGTTTATTAGTGGTGAGTTTCTTACATCATACTTACATGATCCTGTTCACCCATGCTTTTTGCTGTGCTTTGAGTGACTAATTGTGATCTGAAGTCTCAGAGGCTATGATGGGCTACATTTTTTGTTCAGTTAAGCCCAGTGTGTGGCAAGAATGATGCATGCAACAGTCCTTAACAGTTAAGTAGTGAAGGTCTCAGTCTTGTACACAGACCTTTATATGCCCTGAGATTTTAGTGAAATCTGTCATTATCGTGGATGCCCTCCCTGGAGGTGCTCAAGACCAAGCTGAAGAGGGTTTTGAGCAGCCTGGTCTAGTGTGAGGTGTCCTTGCCTCTAGCAGGGAATTTGGAATCAGATGATCTTATGGGTCCTTTTCAACTCAAAGCATTCTACGATTATGATTTCAAGTGAAGGTTTTAGGTGAATCCCAATTCCTATAAGCAAGTAATAAGTGAACAAAGATGGATCAACAACATGAGAGTATGCTTCATGTTTTTTTTGTGCTTCCCTTGACACCCTCACTTGCAAAAAGCTAAGCTAGTCAGTAAAACTACAGTCAAGAGTCCATCAAACATGCTTCCAGGCAGAACTGCTTTCAGGCAGTACTTCTCGCCTTAGGAGAGGTCAAAGTACAGATGGGTGAGCTCCCATTTCCAGCTGTTCAAGGGATTTGCAGTCTAGTGCCAGGCTGCTCTCCAATAAGCTGTTCCATGCAGGGGTCTGGGCCGAAGAAATGATGATAAACATGAACCATAAACACTGAAACAAACTAACAGTGCTATCATAATATTAAAGGTTTTTTCTTTTCATTGATGTAATTTCTTCTGCTAGTTTCATATCAGTAGCTTGGTAGTTTATGGGGGAAAATTACATCATGGTACTTTAGAACTCCTTTTTGATTAACAGGCTGTGTTTAAAAAAAAAACAAAACGACCAACAACAACAACCAAAAAACTCTGATGATTCTTGAACATCTGGTAGTGTTAAAGCTCAGACTTTTCACTTATTTTTTTAGGATTCTAAGAGCATAAAGGACGTAAACAGTAATCTTAGAGGACTGCCTGTCCAGGAGCAGACATTGGAACTGAGATATTGTGTGACTAAAAGGACTGAGTGCATATCATATGGTAAATAAGGCAAGGAAGATCAGATTATATCATACTGTGACTTTAATATAGATAAAAAATGTCATACTCTTTCAGAACTTATCCTAAGCTTGTATAATGAAGAGAACAAGAAAGCCAAACCTTAATGCAGGTTGTAAATGCTTTACAAGACCCAGTTAGCATGAAAGATATGATTTTACTGCATCTTTTCATTATGGTAAATATTTATTTTAGTTTAGCTGTGGATCTCATGTTATGCAAAGGTTCCATTTGTGATCTGTTCAAAGGCTACTTGATGTCTTTGAACCTCGTTTTAACTAGAATTTCTCAGGAAGACTAAAGGATTGAGCTTTTATTGGTGGTAAGCATAAGGAAGTAGCTGTTGGATTATATTTTTTTAAAGTGGTGTTAGACCAGTAGGTGTCCAGTTATCATGGACTTAGTTCTAAGCATATTCTGTCCCTTAGCTAGAAAGTGTTCCCTTTCTGCGTAACAAAGGCTCTTTTACAAAGGCTGGACTTTCAGTCAGGAATTTGGTGCAGCTAAAACTTTATTGGTTAGAAAGCTGTTCTATTTATCTTCTGGTTATAGCATAAGAACACCTTAATGCTGTGCTGGTCCAACCTTCCATGCCATCTTGTAAGGATGGATGTTTTACAGATTATTGCCATCCGTTGCTGTTTTTATGGTACAGAAAGCAGTTCAGCTGGTGTGGGTGAGCCTTTCGAATCAACTCCACTCTGTGTAGGAAGGCCCAGCTTGTGGAAAGAAGATACTAGAAACCCTTACTGGGAAGCATTTGGAGGGCAAAAACATGTTCTAGATGTGAATGGGTTAATTTCACCTACTACATGCTTTATTTCAGAAATGCTTCTTTATGAGCTGTGATCTATTCTTATTTTATGTAAGAATCATGAGAAGGTTTGGGTACCCTGCAAACATTTCCGCTTTGTGTTCCCATTCTCTTTACAGATTAGATACTAGTAGTCAGCTTTGACTAGCTGATAATCAATGCTCGTTGTTTATTTGATAGCAGAAAGGATATGCTTTCCTTTCTGTAAGCTCAGAATCATTCTAGTGTTCTTTGCAGAATTTATTTGGTAATATATTTGGTATGCAAATCTTGTTCAGGTCCTGTGAGGCCAAGTAAGTGGAAATCTCATTTTCTTAGGACTTGTTCACACATACAATAAATTACAAACATGTACTTCTTGCCTAAAAGCACTTACTCTTGGTAGCTGAGCATAGTTAAAACATAATACTGCATGCTGTCTCATCTTTAGAGACACTTTACATAAGCTTCAAAGCAAGATGTTAATTCTGCTGGTTGTATGAAAAGTAGATTCAAAAATTACTTTATAGAGTTGATCAAATTTATCCCTATGCTAAGATTTGGAAAGTACATAGTTAAAACATGAGTGAATTTGATTCATCTGCCAACATAGACACCACCAAGTCTATTTTTCACTCTTACTACTAGCTAGCCTTCTTACTGCGTAGTAAAGGTGTGTATTTATGGTATAACGTTGGTATAAGTTACTTGAAGATCATAGAATCACAAAATGGCTTGGGTTGGAAGGAACATAAAAGATCATCTATTTGCAATCCCCCTGCCTTGTGTGGGGTTGCCACCCACTGTGTGAGGAATACAATTAAGATACTATGTTCAGAGCACTTTAATAGTTCACTTCCTATTTGCTTTCCATTGATATGTCTGCTTTGGGAGAACATATGAAAGGCTCTGATACGGTAATGCTTTTCTTTACAAAGTTAATAAGGAGCTTCACTTCTATCCCTTCTATTTTTGCTTAGGCTTTTGCATTGCCCTAAAAGAAGTTTTCCCCTCTTATTTTCTCCGAATGCTGCTTAGCAGAAATAACATGTGTTTATGCACGTAGCCTGCAGGTTTTTCATCAAAATTCAATGGTTACACTGGCTTCCTCTTTATATGTAGGCAATACAAAGGAAAGATTTTTTTCAACCTGAGTTTTGTTTTCCTTACAGATTAAGGTGTGGGTAGCTCTGCCTTGCAGAGAATCTTAGCCTTGAACAACCTGATGTGGGATGGGAGAAAAAAGATTGACAGCTGTTTATCATATGACATGAAGGTGAACTTGTTCCAACAAGAAGTCTAAACTTTGCAGCTTAATGTGAGCTGTAGGTCATGTATGTGCCCACGTGCTGGATGTTGTGCTGAGGGACATGGTTTAGTGGGAGCTATTGGGAATAGGTGAACGGTTGGACTGGATGATCTTTTAGGTCTTTTCCAACCTTGGTGATTCTATGATTCTATGTGTTAATGTAGTATTCTCAACCTTGAAGCATTGGTAAAGTACTGTGGGAAAAAAGAAAAAAAAGATTGGTTTGTGTAGGCTGTCTCTGGTAAACATGTTTGCTGGATGCAAGAGTTCTCTGAAGCTGTTTCAGAGGTGGCTGAGCACATGAGCTTTGGCACAAGAGGTAAAGACAGTGATCAAGTATCAATGATAGCAATTTGAGTGACAGCTCAGAAAATGGTATACGGAATGCAAAGTGTCTTTAAAGTTGTCAGAAGAAGCTTTGAAATAAATGTTTTGAAGTTATTTTCTATGAATTGTCATAGGGCTATAGACTGACCCTATGCTTCTGGTTTGGCAAAGAAATTGGTATCATTCTGCTTGCTCGCAAACATGCTAATGAACTTTCACACTGGAGAAAATGCTGTCTAGAAAGCAGCTACAAGTTCTCAGCATGGAGTGACAGAAGGAATAGTCATTTTGAGTGACTAGAAGGCTATTTATTTCACAGAACTGTCTCAATGCTTTATTTTGCAGCTCATATCTAACGCTGCACGTTTTTTGCTTCATGCACTAAGTAAAATTGGATGGTGCTCCTGGAGACTTAAAAAGTTTTGCTGTATTGCCATGCTGTGGTACAGAGGGAAAAGAGAAATGCAGATAAAAGGGATCTCATCAACCTCTGGAAACAGGCAAAATTAAGCATCGTAACTCGGAAGGAGCATGCGCTTAGGATAGCAATTTGAAGCTGAGGTCATTGAGTTCAGTCTTTTTTAAAGCAAGTTTCTTCTGCAGAATGTGTGTGAAACTCAACGTGGTAGAAAATGAAAGTGATGAAAATCTCTTTCCATCTCTGAGCAGCATCTCAAATTCAAAGAGATGAAGAAAGCAAGACAGTTTGCAGTGCCAAGGTGCACTGTATCTAAAGGTTCACATATATAAGGGCACTGATTTCAACAGAGTTAAATTTAAAATTAGTCTATCTCTGACAAGTATCAATTTGGTAAATTACTATGTGCTAGTTTTAGTTATCTGGTCCTTATCAGTTCAGTTTATCTCAGTGTTATATAAGGAGGTTTGCCTTCAAGGAGCTTCTCTTTGAGAAAGCTGTAGACATGTGGTATGTGAGAGCATAATTGTTGTTTCATGTGGGCTAGGTTGTAACCCATATTTCTTTTGTTGATGTGTTGCACTAATAATCCTGATGAAATCAGAGAGATTTCTCACAAGAATAATGAAGGAGTGAATAAGGAAGTCTTAGTTTGATACTGTGTGGCTTGTACTGCTTCTGTTTGAAAAGTAAAATATCATAATAGACTCTTAGTGGAAAGAATGCTCTCTTGGGAACATAGTTGTTTTCCTTACTACATGATTGGACAAATACAAGTTTAGAGACGCTGTACAATTAAAATTGTGCTTTCATTAAATGGACGTTCTGTGATCTTGTTGCATTTCTAAACAGTGGTCAGTATTTCTAATGAATACTTGATTCAGCAAGAGATTTATGGTTATTGCTTGTATAGTAATGTGAACAGAGTTTTACTAACCATATGCAAATAGAAAGATGAAAAAACCACGCTATCTTTTTTTTGTGCTAGGTTGTATTTCTTCCTGTTCTACTGCAAATCACGAAGAAGTGCACAGAGGTGAAAGAGTTGAAAATGCCACTTGTAACAAGAAGCATCAAAATAAGTTTAGCTATGGTTACCAAGTTCAATGTTTACCAATTGTTTATTTGCATAAATTTCCACATCAAAATTCTGCTTTTGTGAAGGTCTTGAAGCAAAGGTAGTATTTGAAAAACATCTATTGTTTGGCATATCTTTATGAAGGGTTAGACAGCTTTTGCTGGACAGGTGACAGGTGAACTGTCTTTAAGTTCTTCTTTCTTGTTCTGTCCCATGTATCAAATTGTTTTCTGCTATATACCATGCGGGGGGTATAACTGATATTCTGACATTTGTAATTTACTGAGACTTATGCCTGCTAAGACTCATTAGTCAGAATATCAGAGATATATTTTTGTTCAATAGCAAAGATAGTACTGTATTATTCAGGCTGGAATTTCCAGAGACATTGAAGGAAACTGATTATAGGAAATTGATTTGTTTTCTACTGGAGTTCTAATGGAAGTTGGCAGCCTTTGGCTATCTTTCAGTCATCCTGCATAAAACCATAAGCATTGCATTTCTGGGATGGTCTTGGATGACAAATTACTTTCTAAACCATTGTGGAAAGACACCGGTTTTCCTTGCATCACTATAACCATGAGATGAAAACTAGAAATAGGATAGGTGGGCATGAGTGACAAGTAAACAACTTTAGCAGGCTATCTTGAATAACAGTCTGAAAGGAGCTGTGAAGTTGGCTGGTCTCTGGCAATTCTGAAAGCTTGGTATTGTTGCAGTATGCATTTTCAGTTTTGAATTGCTATTAAGGCTTATAATGAATTTCAAAAAAGCATAGTAGGCCGCATGAACTGGATAAGATACAGATTTCTGCAGGCAGTGGTTTATAGTAGTGTATGTGTTGTCATCTTCAGTGTAACATGCCAGGTAACAAGATAAAATATGCACACAGATTGATCCAACAAAGTGTTTTGGTGCAGAGCTCCAGCTTGTGATTTGGGTTTCCACAGCAAGATATCTTAACCACTCTGCTACTGCTACTTCTCCAGTAGATGTGAGTTTTGCCTAGGTTTGTATTGTGTTTCTGCACAGCACTGCACAGGCAGGAAAATAGTATAATGACTGTAAACCACAGACTGTCACTCTCCTCCTGGGGTTATTCAGGACTATTCTGCCAGTTCTTTCCTTTGCTGTTCATATTAGGACGATCTTCCATTCATGTGCTCTTGCCTGTCTGCATGCAGAGCTTATGTTTTAACCTTTGTCTTTAAGCAGCGCAAAAGGTATATTAGGCCATGTCAGAGGGAGGTCTGAGAGGCATCATCTTGAAGGTGGCAGAGGTATATAGTCTTGAGAAGAGATGTAGTAGCCTACATGTACCAGGACGAAAACAACGGCAGACGGGACATAGTGGGATATGATATTTCTTGGCCTGTCATGTGGTATACCTGTGAGGTCATTTTCTTCTTCAGTGAAAGCTTGTAGAGCCAAGGTTCCCTATAGCCCTGGCTAGTACTATAAGACTTCCCCACTTAGAATTTTTCGTTATGATGTCTGTGCCAAACCAAACATTCCTGCAATTTGCAGCCTGGAATGCTGGGCTCCCAGACTGCCCAGTGTGTAGCTGCTGATGCTTTCATGGCTGTGCAAGATTACTTAATTGTCAGAGACACATGGGCATGCATTTGTGTGCTGTATTTGCAGACAAACAATTCAAGAAAGCAAAAACATATGGTCATCAGTAGCTTGAAAAGCCTGCCAGCATTCGTTTCAAGAGCAACTGTGCAGTCTTTTCTCATTGTCTTTCAGTGTGAAATAGACTGAATGCTTTTAAGCTATTTTTGAAAAATGGAACTTAGGCCCTACTTTTGAAAAGGGATTCAAATTGTGTGAGATCCTGTCTCAGCAGGACTGTGAACTGAGGATCCTGGGAATTTCCTAGATCTATAGAAAATCTGGTTTATTGATGTTCTGAATCATTTAGGGGGTGGTGCTCAGTATCGGATTTCCCAATCCAAAAAATAAATCAAGATCTACTGATTCTGCAGCTTTGCCTTTGAAAAATTCCATGAAGATCTCACAGTAGCAATAGGGAAATGACAGCCATAGAAAAAGCTGAACTAGATCATCTCATGCTTCAGAGTTCTGGTTCTAATCTGTAGATCAAGGGATTCCAGAAGAAAGGCGGGGAAGACTCTCCTGTAATTCTGAAGTATTTAATCTCCACAAGGAAGGAAGTTTTCAGTATACTGCTCCCCTTGCATATGCTGCTTTGTTTGATTTGAGCTACTGCCAGCTGCTGTTTTTAGTCTCCCCTCAGTCCTTCTGCCAGGCTTCAACACTTCTCCTCCTGCGGGCTTCTCTTCTATAGCCTTGTATTCATTTTCCCTTTTTCATCACATCTTCATTTCCATTATTCCCAAAAACTGTCAGCCCTTCTTTTGTCTGTGCCTTCACCTTTGTTTTATCTTTTTCTTTTTGCTGCTAGTCTGTTGTTTAGCTTAACTTTTGTCTTATGTTACCTGGTGCAGAGTGTTTTTGCAGGACCTGGATTAACATCATAAACAGACATTTTTGAGGTCAAAAATACTAAAGTACCTGTTTCAGGAATCTGAGACCTAAAACAGCGCAGCATTTTTTGGATCTGGCATATTATTACATATCAGTTTTTTCACATGCCTCACTGTCTGGGTTGTAGACTTGTCTGAAAGGCGGATTGGACACCTGGTGTGCATTAAGCCCATCTCACATGCAGATGATGTCCTGATTTATTGCAAAGTTGCACATTTGGATCTTATGTGGTCTTCCACAAAGGTAGATCCTCCAAGATTTTTGCAAGCTAGCTAGATGTGCTAATTAACTACACGTTTTCAAGATGGTCCTATATTCAAAGACATTGCATTGTGAGTAAGAGTTGCTCTGCTTAATTACTTAATTATTTCAGCAGTTTCAAGGATGGTCATCTTGAATTAGATAAAATACATATTTGCTATATGTAAGGATAAATTTACAAGGGTTTGAACAAAGGTTAGTACTTAGTGACAGCAGACTCAATGACGAATGGGCAAACTAGTCATATAACTACATCCTGAGATACGCTAGAAGTCAACCTGGTAAAAAATTCCAGCCATTTTTGAGAATCTTGCTGATTTTTGAGGTGAAACAAATCACCCTTTGCAAGTCTAACGTCTCATATTATGGTATTTTAAACTTCTACTGCTGATTCATTTTAAGCAGTCAGAAGACAGTCTGTAATCAAAGAAAGAGCATCCATTCTGTTTTTTGCCATCAGTTAACAAAGTCTGCTTTCTTTTGTCCCTTAGAAACACTCCAATGTTGAAAAGCACAGTACTTTTGAAATCATGCTCTCTAGACTTCTGTCTTACCAGCAGTTTGTAGATTGAAATTTCATGTCTTGCTTATGCTTGCTGGTAGCTTTTCTAAACTTAGCAGGGAGAAATGCAAGAAAACTCATTGAGAAGTTTTTTAATAAGGTTAACATTAAGAAGAGAGTGGGAAGGAAATACCATCCTCAAGAATCAAAGGTATTAGTGATTGAATGACTTTTTTCATTGTGTCACATCTCTCTCTCAAAAAAGAAACCTTGAGAGCCTGAGACTTACTTTGTCTCTTTTGCATCTTCTTATCTCTTTCCTCCCACTTGTGATCTCTGATCTTTGTTAATCTTAACTTGCTTTATGTGTTCGCTGGGAGGGGAGGGACTGCAAGGACTAAAGTTAGTGTTGAGCAAGTGTTGAGTCATGCATCAACCCTCCAAAAGCAATGAGGAACAGTCTCCCAACCCTGCTGCCTGAGAAGTGTTGTCAAAGTAGGGGTGGTAATGGCATGGTCTCACTTGGTTGGTAGGGATTTTCAGCCACAGTAGATTTCCAGCTGTAGTTCGATCCGTTTGAGACTTCAGTTGAGTTGGACCTGGAAGTTACCCATGGCTGTTTAACCACAGAATGTGCCTTCTGAGAGAGATCTGGTTGCTTTGTAAAAAGCACCTAATTCAAGCACGTCACTGAGGGAATGAACAGGAAAGAGAGTCTGTCTTGGTGCGCTGTGGTTTAACTACATGTATTTCCCATACTCATTTCCTTGCGTAAATCAAAGGCATTTTAACTTCCCAAACAAAACTGTCAGCTTATGGAAATAGAAACCTAATAAACTAAATTTCTTCTCATATGCCTTGCCATCTTAGCATTCTGATTGGCATCTAAGCTTTAAATGCACAATGCTGTTCATGTTTGGTATTGTGTTGTATTCTATATAATTTAATCTCTGAAATGGTACCCACAGCTACAAAATGTGCTTGCATTGGGCTGTTAAACCGTTTTCACTGTGGGATCTGAATGCCTCTGCACCCCATGCTGTGGTAGCAGGGTGCCTGGGTGTAACTATGTTGTGATTCTTACACTGCACCCACCAAAGAGTTGTGAGCATTTATCAGGTGTCCTTAATAGCGTGAATCTGACTTTGCTTTATTTTCAGCTGGTAAGCTAAAATAATATGCTCTTTAAAAGATAAAGCAGTTTCACCTGAAAGCAAATGCCCACAAAGAATTGTATTTAGTCCTGACAGCAGAGGCCATTTGCTGTTGATGATTGCCATCATGGCATGCTTCAAGTGAGAACAAACATACTACTTCCCTCCAGTACACACAGACCTTTTTCCTAACAGATTTATTCATTAAGCATATGCCCAAAGACTACAGCTATTGCCACATTTAAATAGAACAGTTTTTTCATTGCTTTTCTTAGATATAGCACCACAGTGCTATGAAAAATCCATTAACATTCTGGATTTAATTAACTAACAAATTCTATCAAAGCTCCTTTCTGTGACAGAGTTTATATTACAATAGACAGATATGTATATGTATACAAAAGACGGATAAATAGTGTGTGTTTGAAACTAATCTTCAACTGATGGTCCAAATTTGCTACTTTGCAAAGCCTTCAGGAGTTTCAGTGCCTTTTCTTCTCTATATGTATCTTTAACAAACAAACAAACAAACAAACAAACACTTCTGAGCCCAGAAACTGACTGAGGTGATAAGGCTGCAGGGCTTGATCCTGACTTCCTTGTGAAGGCAGTGTTCTTGCTGAAATGGGTAAAAGGAACAATAAAAGAAAAATCATCTAGCCAGTTTTGCTGGCTGTCCTGAAGAAGGCTGATGCTCCTGGAAGACACTAAGTGACTTCCATTTTTCTTTGTCGTTATTGTGCAGGGGCTCTCAAAATGGCTCCTTTAGCAATCTGTGCTGCCTTTTACTGCTGTGTTCTTTCTGACACTGTCAGGTTCTGAATCTCTGTGGCCAGGACACAGGAGCCTGAGACATTTTCCATGGGTGCAAATGCTTGTGCAGCAGCTCTTAGATGAAGCTTCCTTTGTTCTTGAGGTTTTTCTGTGTGCTACTAAATTGCTATTTCTAGTGGAAATGTGTGAATTTGGTGATTTTATAGCTTTTCAATTGGCAAGATTATTTCAAGATCTGTAAAGGTAAAAGGTAAGTATGTGGACTGCAATGTTGTAATTACATCAGCCCCCCCCCCCCCCCCAAAAAAAAAGAAAAAAGGTAGAACTTGAGATCTTGATTAATCTTCTGTGTCCCCATTTATCGTATCTGCTGTAGATCACAGCACTTCTGCCTGAGCCAGTCATAAAATCTTTCTTTAAGCTCTTTAAGCTTTCTTGTCCATTCTGCTTATGATGTTCCCAGCATAATTAATGCCATCTTCAGTAAAAGTGGTGTAAAGAATGTGTTACGCATATCTGTTACCAGGAGTTGAGAATTACAAGGTGGAAAAAAAAAAAAAAAAAAAAAAAAAAAGAATCTTTGAGTAGAATCTAACCCTTGTGGAAAAAAGAGATTGAAAAGGCATGGAAAGTTCTGCATTTGTCCTCAAAGCTATGAATTCCAAGATTGTTTAGTACAGATTTTCTTCTACTGTTTGTAGAAGAAAAGTGTGCATCTAAGTGTGAGAAGAGTATGAAGAATCTGTCATCTGTTAATGCAAATGGAGTACTCCGGATAGAACAGCAGAAATACAGTGGTGTGGATGAGATGTATATTGACACATACCAGCAGCCACATATCATTAAGAGTGCACTATGGTAGGTGATTGACTATATGTACTTCAAAATACATTAAATCCATGTTTTCAGGAACATCACAGAAAGCTGGCACAGCACTTTCAGCATTGGAACAAAACAGTGGGATGACTTCCACTCCATTAGGATATACTTGTTGCCTTTGTGATGACCTGTATTATAAATATTATGAAATCAGGAGCTCCTGAAAAAAATAAAAATGTCCTGATTAGGACATGATAAAACAAGGTTTTTGAACAGCTCAAATTTGTGTTGCATAGATGAGGTGGTAAAATGACTTGTTGTTCTTTCATCTTCAGAATAGGGAAATGGTGTGAGACCTTTGATACCTGTAGCAATGTGAGATTTTAACAGCATACCTCCTTGATAGCTCTGCCTCTCACAAAAGCATCAGGTGTTTTGCCTGCTTTTGGAACATAAAATCACATTCAAATCCTCTTCAGAATGATCTCGGTCCAAGGTAACCAAGAGCACGTCCACACTGATTGCTGGTGTACAGAACAAAACTCTATAGGCTATCTGGTACCAGCTGGAAGCAGACATGCAACATTGATGCAGGACCCAAATCCAAAATGGTGTCTTCACACAGCTTTGCTTACAGCCTTGTGGACCTACTGGTTAATGTCAACTGTTGCTAAGATAGGTTGGCATGAGGCAGTGACATGTAAGGGGCTGACATCTTCTTGGATCAAACAAAACTGGGATGCAGGCACCTGCAAGATTTTCACTGCTTTAATTTGTTTTGTAGAGGGAGTGAAGCTCTTGACTACAGACAAGTGGTGCAAAATTCTCCCAGAATAATTGCAAAACTTATCATAAGCATGTGCTTTTTTTCTCACCTACTCTGACATAGATCCATAACAACTTGTGTGTGTGTGTTTATATATCTAGACAAAACATTGCCCTGTGCACGTTTCTATCTCAGGGAAGAGGATGAAAAGGTAAACTGTTGGAGGTTTTTGTGGGTTTTGTTAGCTGCTTAAAGCTGTGTATCTATGTGATGAGCACTATATATATATACATACACACACACGCTCTTGTAGATTGAACATAAATAAACACAGTGAACTGCTACCTTCTTCTAGGAGTAGTCTTTGATTTTGTGCTGTTATGTGGTTCGTCAGGAGAGGTTAATGGGACTGTTATGCATCTCACCGTGTCCCTAACTTGAAGATTCTGCAATTACATATGTAGGAGAATACAGAACTGGAAGCAATGGCATTTGATTTTGTAGGTTTTGCATTTGTGCCCATAATGAAAGTGGTAATAGAGATAAAATTAAGTGTGGACATCCTGTTTCTAGCTGTTCGTGCTCCTAACTAACCAAGTGATTTTTCTGGAGCATAAATGATAATTTCCAAATGATACAGTTGTTTCTTGAGGAAGCTAACCAGTTCAAGCATAGCCTTTTAAGATCCATGAAAGAAAGTGAAATGCAGTAGTACCCTTGAGGCATATATAAGATTTGTGACTGAAGAGGATTGTTAAGACTGCTCTTGATACGATTTACTTTGCCAGGGAAGAGTATGTCATTGGAATAAATGTTGAATGTGATAGTGGCTTTCCTAAACGTTTTTGCTGAAGGCTCCAGGGCATACAATTTTAGTCACTTAGTAAGCAGGGCTGTATCTAAGTGAATGAAAAGTTAAAATCGTCGTGTCAGAACTTGGCAGGAGGCCAGCATATTGCCCAACTGCTTCAATGTCATACCCCAGAGCAGGAGATGGGTACGAGACCTATGGGACAGCAGGCTAAGATGCAGCTCAAAAGAAATTAGAAATGCAAAGTGGTATTTGCATTACAGCTGCAGAAGTTCTTTGCATGCAAGAAGAAACATGCTTTTGTGAGTAATACAAGTGTGCTAATGCCAGTACAAATGATGGTATTAGCAAAATCAAATATTTTCAGAAGTGTGTGAAACCAGAATGCATTTTTTTAAAATCTTCTAATTGATTCTAGTACCATAGAGCTGTTTGACTGCTATAAAATTATTGCAGCTTTTTTTGTTGGTATTTTGCTTGTTTTTGTATGCATTGAGGCCCTTTTAAGCATATCCTGCAGTTCATGGGTGTTCTTATTAAAATTGTAAAAAAGAAAAAAAAAAAAAAGAAGAGCAACAGAAACATAAAACTGGTGGGATATGGGACCTTGTTTTTATGAATCTAATGCAGAAATGTCTGATTCGATGGAAGTGGTAGCAATTCTTATTGAGCTCATCAGAGATTTCTGATGAAATTTTACTCTTTTTGTACCTGACATGCAGAGATCAAACTCTATAGCAGATTAAGGATATAGAGCAGGTATGTTTATTTCAGTGGTGCACATAAGCTGGGTGCAAGGGGGATAGATCCGCCTGACTTGCACACGGTGAGGAGAAAGTATGCGAAAGATATAGGCTGAACTAATACATAATCGTTTCTAGGAATTCGGATACATATTCATTAGATTTCTGAGAACCCATTAGCATGCAGATCCTCCCCCTCCCACGTGCATACATGGGGGTCTCCTCCTGGTGGTCTTGGGATGAAGAAACATAGTCTTCCTCACAAAGGCTCGTAGTCTTTCTCACTGTAAACTTCTGACCCTGCAGGAGGGGCAGCCCCAGATCCAGTTCTAGCCTGCCCTGAGGACATCTCATCACCTCCCTGCTGGGCGTCCTGGGCTGTTCTCAAACTCTTAACTTTATGTTCTTTTTCCCCTCATTGTCTCAGTGCCAGTGGCTGCAATCACCATTCTTCTAAACCTCTACATATTTGCTTCTGGAAGCTATCTCTATCTCCAGTTCCTGTGAAGCTCTTTTCTCATCTTTTGCTGTGGGGCCCTTCTCTCGTGCTTCAATACTATCAAAAAGCAATGACATGAATAAGAAGTGATTGAGGCAGATGAGGGATGAGAAGATAAGGGGTATTTTTCTATTATAAAAGTCTGTTAAAGAGACATGATCAGATATGTTTTTTTTTAATTGAACATCCAATTGCAACTGTACATTCATTTCCAAAAAAGTCTTTGTCAACTTGAAATGAAGTTGCAAATATACCAAAACTTTAATGATTTTTCTGACCATCTTGTAACCTGTTCTCAAATTCTTGAATCAAAACTGAAAACCGGGCTGCGTATTTTTCACTGTTCACAGGACTATGTTTAGCCAGTGTCTCAAATCATATAAAGTTATTTGCCATAACCTGAGCTAGCACTTCACTGTGCCCTTCCTGTGTCCCCCCCATTTTGGCTCATCAGCAGTGCCAATTGCACGTTCATGTTTGGTGTTGGTGAGCAATGGATGCACGCCCCAGGGCCGGGCTGAGCCACTCAATGGGGCAGAGCCCATGATGGTCAGGGTCGCCATGACAGTGCAGGGTGAGTGCCCGGCTGCACTGTGTGCCGTGCTGGGCTGCATGTGGCCCATGGGCTGGACGTGCCTGCTGTGGTAAAAGGCACGAAAGCGATCATTTGGATTTGAGCTGGGAGAGTTGATTATTCTGCCTCGAAACAGGATTAAACCCTGTGCAGCTAAATCCGCATTTTTTTCTTGCACTGTTGACAGTTCTTCCCAGCTATGTTGCCCATGCAAGCCTGATCCATTAGTAGTCTAAGCAGTAGATCTTGAACTATAGAATTACAGAGCTGCTTTGTGCATTTCAATTTTTGCTGTTAAATGGTGTTTTCTGACTGGGACACGAACTCAGCTGAAAGTCAACTTGCAGTGTGCTTGTAAAACTTCAAGTACATGCCCCCCTCCCCACACTTTCTCCCTCAAAAAAAAAAAAAACATTTATTACCAGGCACTTGAAAAACTTTGAAGAAAACACCATATCAAAGAAATGGTTTTTTATACATGTTTCAAAAATGCAGTCAATTGTTAAGCAGTAATCAAAAAGAACTTCTGTAAAGGGGTTAATAGGAAAAAAAGGAAAAAGCCTTGTACAGAAAATAAAAACCAACAAAAGAAGCTTTGAATAGAGCCCTGATTGAAAGATAGCGAATGCTAATTACGTGTGGGTGTGATGGAAGTTAATATTCACAGCCCCTGCCCACCAAGGGTCTGCATTCACTTTTCAAGTGCAGTAATTTGACACTATTTAATATTTTAATTGTTTTGAACCAAACACTGCTCTAGGAGCCCTAACTGCCATGAGAAATAGTATATCTTTTAACTTGACAGGTTTCCCAGGAGAAAAGGACGCTGCTTAACAACACATCCTTTCCTTAAGACCTGTGAGCATTAGTAGATCTTTCAGGAAAGATCTCTTGTGTATTTGATTTAATAGTGGGAGTAAGATTTATGTGAGGGCAAGGGCATAACTAACTTTCCATTAGAAATTCAGAGAAACTCCCCCACTATCAGTAGAAACATAGTGATTTATATACAGTATTGGAGGAAAATGAGACCCGAGCAGATGGTACAGTAGCTATCATATACTTTCCATTTGGTTCCTCTATTTAACAATCCATTATTTCTGATGGTTCCTAGTTTTTCATCTTTGCTGAACTGAAAGGCCTCTCTTTCTAGAGCAAAGAGCTGATAGAGCAAAGAACTTTCCTCTCAGTCCCATGTAAGAAGGGCTTACACCTGAGCTAGATTCTTATCAGCAAAGGGTGTTGTGAGCTGATTTGCCCTTTCAACTTCAATGTAAATGATTACAGACTAGAGATCGGGTGAGATGACCAAGAATTACCAGATGATAAATTTATCATACTAGATGGTCTTGTTATATTAAGCAGCCAGCAGCATCGTGCAGGGCTCTGCCTTTGGGAGGAGTGCTGTTTTGAGTATCTGATTTTACCTAAGGCAGGAAGAGTTTGGCAGCAGCCCAAACAAGGTTTCTGAGTCTCACCATTCCACTGCAACAAAGTCTCTGATGACAGAATGCATCCTTCCCTCTTCAGCAATGACTTCATAGGCCAGAGAAACTCTTTAATTTATTTGAAACAACAGATTTACAGAAGCAAGGAACTTTGAGAACATTTTTGAGTTTTGCTTTTCTCTTTCGTGTATTTCTTTTCCCCTCTGTCATATTTTTTCATGAACTATTTCTCAAACCAAACAATGAGCCCAAGAGATGAACTTAGGGAAGAGTTCATTCAGAAAGGCGTATTGAAACGATGTCACTAAACTCTTAGATTGGGAAGAAGAAGAACCAGAAGAATTACCAAGAAAAGGGCACAAACATTTGCAAAGAAGAGACTTTCTCACAAGTGAAACAGTCTTATTTTCTCAAGCACTAGATCTGCCTTAGAAAACAAAATTATGTAGTTCTTAATTTTTCTACTGGGTAGTCTGAGAATCATAGAATTATATCACAGAATGGCTTGGGTTGGAAGGGACCTCAAAGGTTATCTAGTTCTAACACCTCTGCCATGGGCAGAGTTGCCTGCCACTAAATCAAGCACTAGATCAGGTTGACCAGGGTGCCATTTAGCCTGGCCTTGAGCACCTCCAGGAATGGGACACCCACAGCCTCTCTGGGCAGTCTTTTTTCAGCACTTCACCTCTGTCTCCGTGAAAAATATCCCCGTGACATCTAATCTAAATCTCTTCTTCTGTAGTTTAAAACCATTTCCCCTTGTCATATCACTTTCTATCCTTGAAAAAGTTGATTTCCTTCCTTTTTATAGCTCCCTTTAAATATGGAAAGGTTGTAATTGAGGTCTCCTTGAAACTTCTCTAGACAGAATAAACCAAGTTCCCTCAGCCTGTCTTCATAGGAGAGTTGTTCCAGCCCTCTGATGATCACTGTGAGCTTCCTCTGGATCTTTTCCAAAAGCTTGACATCCTTCCTGACTTGGGGTCCCCAGGCCTGGATGTACTGCAGGTGGTGCTTCACAATTAACCTGGTTTAGTCTGAAAGTCAGTTTCAGAGGTGCTTTTTGGAACAACTTATGAAACTGGATCTTCTGGGATTTTATTTTTTTTTGTGTGACATCAAAAATTGCAGTTGTTTAAAAATCCATTTAAATTAACATGGAAATAATCTTTCTTTACATGTATCTGTTTAGCTGTACTACCTAACTGTACTACCTAACACAGTACCCATACACCTGTACCCGGGATAGCAATGATAAACAGGTATCTCGTCACTGGTAAGTCTCTTTTTCACACTGAAACTTATCAGAAAGTAAGTGGTTTTGACTTCTGTTGTAGCTTTCATAGAAATCAATCATAAAAAAGTGGCTAAGATTTTTCTCTTCGTATTATTCAGTGTAAAGAAGAAATTGGAACTGATTGACATTTCCATGCAGCAGCTCAGCTAAAGATAACCTTCGGAGCTGGGATCTATCCAGAAGGTATTGGCACTTGTCATTGTGGCAGTTCACTGTGACAGCCAGGCAATTGCTTCGCAGTGTCTGTTGAACTGTTGAGGAAAAAAAATCATAGCCATCTTGAAAAGTCAGAGAAAAGGAGGAAAGCCTTAAGTTTGATATGAAGCCCCAGATTAACAGAACAAGTCAGCAGGGGCATTTAATCAGTGAGTGATTGGGAATCAGATGAGATCTGCCACTTGTTCACTGACCAATCTCTTGTGGAAGAAGAAGAGAGGGAAGCAGTTTATGTTGCAATCTGATGTTTCTTTTCTCCATCCCTATCTAGCAACTAGCAGGCTTGCTCATGTACATGACCCTGCAGTATTGTAATAATGGTCCTGGGTGAACATTTTTTTCTTGCTTAACCTCTTTTTTTCTCCTCCCACCCATTCCAGATGAAGTGGCAGGTGGACTGAGTGGGAGCAGTGTGAAAATGAATGCAGAGAAAATGTGTGACTCAACAGTTCAGCAGGGAGCTGCTGAGTGGAAAGGCAACTATTCTCCCTGCACACTCTGGTAGCAGATTCCTGTTCTTTCAGATATGAGAATAAGCCATTTATGGATGGAGCTTTGCAGCTCACTAGCAGGGAAAAGGCTGTGTATTCTTTTAACAGAACTTATCTCAAGTAGAGAAGAAATTTGTCTAAAAGTCATCTAAAAAACCTTACCAGTGAAACGGGAGACATAGTGAACTATAAATACTCAGTTTGCTGCATGGTTTGATTGCTTTTCTGTTTGACTTTCTCCTTGTTTTCTTTTCTTTTGATGTGTCTCTGCATTTTGGTCATCATTTTGCTTTAAGCAGTATTCTACTAACTGGCCTTGAAGTGTGCAAATCTCTTGTGCTTTACTTGACTAGTAGAAAATAGCCGTTTCCCTTTCTGCACTTCTGTCTCAAGAACTACAGTGAATATCAGCCTTTCTCAGAATGAAAGCTACTGGCTTTTAAATGCTCTAACTACCACTCACAGGCAATCAAATGCAAAGGGAAAATTATGCTTTTTAGGGATTATTTGCTATCATGTAATGGTAAACATTTTCCCCAATGTTTGAGAGGGGCAATGCAGTGTATAAGGTTTGGGGTGTTTTTGTTTTTGTAATGGTACAGAAAAGGGAGATATTTTATCATCAATTTCTGTGTTTTTCATTCAGAAGGAAGAACTGAAGCACAGTTCTTCACGGACTAAGCAATAAGAGATAGGCACTTTGTATATGTGAACATACTCACTGCAAGCTCGGTTTGAAATCTGTGGTTTGCATAGTCATCACAGCATTTTCCACAAACTTCTCTTGTGGTGTTTGATCTTTCAAAGAACAGATGAACTCTTTCATTTTCAGCTGATGCAGATGATGTGTGCATGCACACACACACACACAGTCAGCCCAGCTGCATGGGGTGGTATTTTTTTGAATCTGTGGAGAACCTGAAACAGTGTCATTAAGAGCCCAGAGCAGTTTCCATTCTCTCGATGGGCATATCAAGTTAGGAGCCAAACACACCAAATTAAATACCACTGCTCTTGGTAACTTCCAGTGTGATCATTCTAGCAAAAGTGTGCATCTTTCCCACGTAGAATCCCTTGATGTTACACATTTTCAGTTGTTCCCCACTTATCTGTGAATGCCTACAGCTTGGCCCAGATAACTGTAATGGTACAGAGCAGATACGCTTAATGCAAACAAAAAGCATTGGAAATCAAAAGCTGAATTCTTGTGACTACGTAAGAGATTGAGTCCCAGTGAGCTTTCCATTCCTCTGTGTTCTGTCAGAGGTGGTAGCTACAGTTGTTTGGACCTCTTACTTGGATTTGTCTCTATAGACTCTGTCACAGAAAAGAATGAAATATGAGATTGCAGTTAGCTCTCTTTAAAGTGTTAGATAAATCTAACTGGCTTCCAGTTAGATGCAGAAGGGTTTTTGGGGTTACCTGGGTGCCTTACAGAGTTAGACACGTACGTTTATCTGTTAAAGTTAGTGTTTGAGTTAAGCTGCATAGTGTCTTCTGAAATAGCTCTCTGTGTGGTTTTGCACGACAAACATAAGATGTAGCAATAACAGTTTCATGGCAGCTAGAATTTGGACTTTTTTCCAGAGTGGAATTACAGGTATTTACTTGAGTGACATTGTTGTAAATCCTTTCTAACTCCAGGAATGCAGTAGCAGGTAATTATAAGGTGCTCTAGAGGTTGTTATTCTTTGCAGGTCCTAATTGGACTACTTTTAGGGCCTACATGCTGCTCTTCCAGTGATTTTTTTATTCTTTTATTATATATTTTTTTATTATTATTTATTTGGGAAAGATAAGAATATGAGGCACTTGGAAACACAGCAGATCAGTGATCAAATAGAGTAGAAGTATCATAGTGGAGACAGTACAAAGAAAATCAATAATGGAGGAGGTAGAAAGAGATGCATTCTTAATATTACTACAGGAGTGTGAAATAGTATTCCCACTGCTTTCAACACAGCTGACTGGATCTTGAGCGTAATTTTTAACGTAACTTGTCAGATGACTTAAGAATGCAGAGGATGTGAAGGAAAAACAGCCTTTCCTCCATATGGTGAATTGTATACATCTATAAAGAGTTATGACATCAGCCATTATGTTTATCTACTTAATGTGTGAGATTACCAGGTTGTAAAGAAGTTTAGTAAAAGTTTGAGTTGTAGGTTAGTGACCTCACAGCCGATTTCCTGTGGAGAGAGGAATGTGAGTACACAAGTTTTCTGCTATGTAAGTACAATACTTCTCCTTCCTTGTATCTGTCTTCTCCCAGACCATTGTAGTGCAAAAGAAATGTTTGTTTCTTGGTCCAGAAGCTTATTATTCTGTTTTCATCCTTCTCATACATCATGTTGCAAGCAAAACAGAGAATGTCCTCTGAACTGGTATCTTTATCCTAGAGCTCTGTTTCGTGAGTGGATGAGTTGTTCTATCGTACTCCAGTGCAAGCTACATCATGTTCACGTGCACTCTGAAGCAGTTAATTCGTCTTAGAAGTGTCTTGACAGTATCTGGATTTCCCTGCAATCAGTGTCTCATGACTTTCAGATTTAACAGGATATATGAAGTGCATAGCCAGGACTATGTCCTGCATATGCAGTTTCAGTGCCTGTGAAAATGATCTTTGCTGGCTCATCTCAGTAGGACCAGAGGGAATGGCTTCAAGCTACGGCAGGGGAGATTCAGGCTGGACATGAGGAAGTATTACTTTTCAGAAAGGGTGGTCAGGCACTGGAATGGACTGCCCAGGGAGGTGGTGGAGTCACCGAGCCTGGGGGTGTTCAAGGAAAGGCTGGATGTTGTGTTGAGGGACATGGTTTAGTGGGAGCAGTTGGTAAGAGGTGAGCGGTTGGACTGGATGATCTTTTAGGTCTTTTCCAACCTTGGTGATTCTATGATTCTATGATTCTATAGAATGCGTTCATTTATTATTCTCTAATTGATGGCAGGTCTCCCTAGCAGCTGGATGGAAATCTGAGACAATAATTTCAATAGATTATTGCATGTGGATACTTAAAGGTGGAGAGGCTATATGTAGATTTAGGTCTGTGATATAAAATGTTGATAATTTTGCTGACTATGAGGCATAGCCGGCACATTCGTGGTTGTCAATGCTTCCTGAGTCCAGACCCATTGTTCAATGTGAGTTCTTGCCAAACACAGCTGTCATGAAGATGTAGACAGGTTTGGAGGACATGGATCCTCCTCACACATAATGCATGCATGGGACAGTGCAGTTGAACTGCTTACAGCTTGCTGACTGCTGGAACTAGAGAGCTGGCAATGTAGGTGAGGCCATTTCTCTCTTCTAGTTTGCGCATCTAGGATGTGACTCAACAGTTCATTGATTCCCTGCCTATTCCTATCCTGCCCAAAGATTCCTGCCCTTAGTGTAGGACAGCACCCACACTAAGAAGTGACCCTATTTTTCTTGGTGATGTCTGCCCTGAAATAATGATTTCTTAATCATTATGAAGTACAGCCTAGATACATGATCTTGGGATTTATTTTTGGCAACTTGTACTGATGGCTGTGTTTAGGAAAAGAATGCAAGATGGATGCTTCACTTAGTTTGACTGAAAGATCAGGAGTGATGTTTAAGTTCATGGTGCTGTTCTAAAATTTTAAGTTGCTTTAATAAGCCATACGCTTGATATAGATGTCTGAGACATTTTGGTTCTTCCAATTGATTTTTCTAGCAAATATAGCCCTGTGTCAAAGGAGAAGTATTGGTGGAATTTGAATCCATATTTCCATGATGTAGAAATTCATAAGGCTATCATGTGGATGTTGCAATTTGCTGTCAATCAAATCACTATCAAAGTAAGGCTTAATTGGTTTCTTCTGGATGGGGAGTCATTCTTATCAGCTGTCTCAAGACCTTCACACTGACCTTTGTTGATATCTCACTCATATTACCTAAACTGTGCAGTGAAAGAAATTATAGCCTGCTAGAGAAAATAATACAGCAATATAGGATTGTGATATCAAGTTTGATAATTGAAATATAATTTAAAGCTGATGTAGTTAAATCAGTACAAAATCTTAGGTAGGCATCATTATGTTTGTAAAAATCTTCTGTGATTTGGAATTGTAATGTTTGGGGTTTTTTTGTGAACTTGAATGAATCCAGTTTTAATTCTTTGTTTGCTGAAGACAATAATCTCAATATGTATGTTTATCATAATATGTACGGATTCTGACATTTCTCCATTATTTGTGTTCTTGACTTGGTGTGTCTGATTTTTTTTATTTTTTTTTTACTGTATTAGTGAAAGGAAACTGGTGGCAGCAGATAAACAATAACGTTTCAGCAGAGCAGGAGTCCTTGGCTCTTACGTTCATGGAGCAGATTTCTACCTCAGAGTAGAAATGATATGAAGGACAATAAATTACTTCTATTGGGCAGCCATAAGAACATGACTCCTACAATTGTACATCTATTGCTAGACAACACTGGAATTCTGGGAATTAAGCTTCTTGGCTCTGGAGGGGCATAGATCTCCATGATTACAGATCCAGAACCTCCCTAACTTTAACGTCTTTGTTCCAAAAGGCGTGTGGTTAAGTGGCCTTAACATCATCGTTTAGTGTCAGGGTTCTATTTCCAACTTAGGCAGAAGTGGCCTTGTAAAAATCTCAGGCTCTAACAGGTACGAAATGTAGAAGTTCTATTTACATGCATAACAAGGTGAATGAGGTTTTGGTCTGTTAAAAAAAAAAGTCTTTGAAACATTATGAATTTATAAGAAAGAGTTGAAAGCTGAGCTTGGAATCTGTGTTCTCTGGATGTCTTCCAAAAGGTATTTTATTTCTGCTTTGCAGATATTTTAGTGAAGCTTTTGGAAAGTGCATCCAACAAAAGCCATCACAAAGGCTTAGAAAAACAGTAAATTAATGGGTTTATCAGCCATGCTCATGGACTGAGGTGCATTATTTAATGCTGATGGAGGAAAAATAGGACTTAAAACGTGTTTGGTAAAAACAGAAGGTTAGAGACTCGAAGTCACAATAAAGTATTTGGATAGACAATTCTGTACGTTTATCTCAGCCACGTGAATGTCTTCCTACATGGTTGGCAAAAATAATTTCTAACATCAATTTTCTGTCCCCTCTAAATTTCAACTTCTAGTTGCCAAACAGAACATGACCATTCCACAAACAAGCAAAACCAGAAAAAAACTGACAGATAGTAACAAGGGTTTTCCCCTTTGTTCTTGTCAACATTGAAGGTGTTTAGGCAGCCATGACTAGAGACTGTCTGCTAGACATGACTAGACAGACATGACTAGAGGCATGGCTGCTGTGTTGTCATCTTGGCAGTCATTGAGTTTAGCTCTACATGTCATGGTATCAGGGATGTTAAATGGGTGGTCAGTGTCTGTGGACAAAAAGGACTGTATCTGGGCTCTGTATGTTTCTTGGAGGGGGTGTCGTCAGACTCCATTTGTTACTGGCTGAACCCTGTGGGATGGACACAGATTTCCCTTGACCTCTTCAGCTGTATTCCACAAACTGCCTGCTTTTTATTAACAAGTGCTACTTCATAGCTCATGTCTTCCAGCATTTGAGGTGTACGAATGAAAGTGAAGAGAAATTTACCACTGTGAGAAATACAGGCTGGAATTGTTGTTGTCTATTTTTACCTTTTTACTTTCATCTATTTCCATGTTTTATTGGCATATGTTTAATATGAAAAAGATGGTATTGGTGCTGATTGCTGTGCTGAGTCTTCCCTGGCTAATAGTCTATCAGTTAATTCCACATATACCTATGGTGTACAGCTTGTATAGCTGAGTGTGTGCATCTAGATGTGCATTTTCATACTTCCTGAGAAATACCTGCAAAAAGATGGTGAAAATAACTACCCAGAGCCACTTAGACCCCTCACAGCCTTCTTAGGCTATTCCCCATCACAAACTGAGTGGAGATAGTTTGCATATAAGAAACAAGTAACCTGATCTCTTGCATAAGTACTGGGTAGTACACACTGACGACCTTTTTGGTTTGGGGCAGCTAAGGGAATAGAGAGCATTGTAGGAAATCATTAATGTTTCCCAAGTGCCTTGTTCATTTATGCAGGGATGTCATAAGGTCTATTTCAGTGAAGGGAGAGAAAACAACCACAGAGTGGGAATAAGAATCTCCTAGAAATTAAAAGCCCATGTTCCTGTCTGCTGTCATGATTTAGAGATTAAACAGTGCGTTTCCCTGAATCTTTGTCATACTGATGTCCAGACTGATGCCATGAATGTTTCATTTGCCTAATTAGAGTTGTGCCTCATTTATGGATGCTTTTCTGACATTATGACTATTCTGACACATGGAGAGAAATACCTGAAGGAAGCATTCGGTAGAAACCTCACCTCCACAAACCACAGGAAGGCCAACAACGTTGCCATTACCTGGGGCACTCATGGCTTGCTTTGGCTTAAGGATAATATTGTGGATAGAGCAACCTTGGGATTTTGATCAGGTGGAATGATGTAGATCACTAGTACTTACTTCAGATGGGTCTGATCTTTTATCTAATTATTATCTTAATTATTGTCTATGCATTATGTTTAAAATAATGCTGCTGCGGAGTTCACCACACCAGTGCATATGTCCATTAAATGAAATAGCACTGCAGTGTTATCAAATAACTCCTAAATACAAATCCAGCCAAAAAGTAGGTTATTATAATTTGTCCTTTACTAGTGCCATGGACACCTAGTCAAAATCCAGAGCTACAAAGGCACATGTGAGCATGAGTCTCTATCTCAGAATTTTTTAATCACATTAGGCAAAGAGAAATAATGGGAAAGGAAGAAACTGAGGCAGGGAGGAACAAAATGCCACCATGTGGCTGGAACTAGAAAGTAGGATAGATGGTTACTTTAAGAGTAGAAAACAAAAAGGTGCAGCAATGTCAATGAGAATGTATTAACAACAAAGCCTAGGATCTGCCCCTCTGGAAAGAAAGAGGAAAATAATTTATCCACCCACACTCGCTTTTTTCTGACAAAGGCAGGTGAATACAGCTATGCTAATAGATTGTGACGCTCGCAACCCTGAGCTGCACTTACTGATGCAGAACTGAGATGTACCCATCGTCTTTAGGAAAACAATAGCTCCAGCAGCATTCGCAGTGGCTGCAGGGTTATGTGCTATTCATTCCCTGCACATGTTGTTTTCATGTGAAGGTCTTTACAATCCAGCTGTGATGGAGTCAATGGGTGAAGCTCAAGAGCAACAAGAACAGCTGAACAGGAAGGAGCAGTCGCTGAAAACCACCCAGAAAACTGCACTGCTTGCTTGGGCTGCCTGGTGGAATGGATTAATGACTGGAGACAGCATGTATCTGTTTGTCCTCTCTCAGATACTGGTAAGGAAGCTTCTTGTCGCTTTGAAATGATGGGACGCTTCTTATAAGCTTTCTTGGCTTTGCAGGATTCATGGTGGACATAACAGTGGATTTAACTGTAGTTGTCTTATTTCTGCAGCCACCTGCCTCACCCTTTCTTTGCTAACAGCCCCTGCTTTGGGTTTCCCAGTCTCTTGTCCCATTCTCTTCCCTTTTAAAAATCTCACCATCTCACAACAGATGAATCTTCTGCAGCTGATCTATATGAGGGTAAATAACAGTCACGTTGAAAAATGGTCTGAGTAGTGCATCCTTTTTAAAGTCTTTTGAGATAGGAAGTGAGTTCTGTGAGAGCATTAAATATAATATTATTGCTTTTATTATTTTGTGTTAATTGTGTAGTATACGGCAACCTTAAGTGATTGAAATGAAATGCTTCAGTATGTGTGTTTTTATAGGGATAAGTATTTGGACAAGGCCATTTGTGAAAGTTTTGCATAGTGTGAGATACACATTTTAATAATATAAAAAGTTCACTGAATTGCAGTTTTGATTTAAAAGTAGTAATTCTGAAAATTCAGAAGTCAGAGGGATCATTGCTCTTTAGAGGTACAGTCATTTTGCTAGTGTAGATCAGAGTAAGCTTTCTGTTCTCGTTGATAAGCATCTAGATCATGCTGGCTGAGCATTTATCACTCGATCTTTCTATTTTTGTTAAGTTAGAGTCTGGAAAATACCTGAATTCTTAAAGCAACAATGATGATCAACATAAACTCAATGACAAGTAAATTAGTTAATTATGCAGTCTTGAAAAGAAATGTATAATGAGGAGAACTCATTATGTTTTTGTCTGATTGATTGCACAGCTTCTCTGCATGATGCTGTGGTACAGCACTTTTGGGACCATCTCAGCAGCTCAGAATGCCTTTGACATGCTGTTTTACTTGCTTACCCCATTTGAACAGTTTTTGTCAGATCAAGGAGGGGTAAGTGTCTTTGCTCATCTCTCTGTTGGGATGGTTGTTGTCAGTAGCCTTAGTTGATGCTTATGTCTTTGGACTAAATGTGTAATACATGTGTGTTTCTAATAATGTAGTGATTGTGCATTGTGTGTGTGTGTTCTGAAATAGTGGAAAATGTTTTCTGAAAATAGATCCGTATTTTGTCTTCAAAAAACAGGGCCAGATTTTTGGCTATGATGTTAGATAAACATAGGAATTTTTTTTCCTACTGTGCAAATTATTGCAAATGAAACAAACCAATGAGAGATCAGCCTTATAATGCTTCATCTGCATGAAGGGAGAGCGTGGAACTCCTTTTATTGGGAGAGATAGAAGCTTAAATTCTTGGAAGAAATGGATGAATCCACACAAAGGATGCAAACTGTGAAATGCTCAGTCACTAAATTCTGTTTTTATTCAGTTTAAAACATATCTGTACATGTAAAAATATTTCAGGTATATGAGGAGTACACGTACAATTACATCTACAAAGCTACCTCAGTAAAATTGCTTAGCTTCTCACCATGGCATAATGACACAGATACCAGTATGATTCATTTGATTAATTACTGGGCTAATTATACCCAGTGCAGATTTTGCTATTATGGACAGAGCATAAATTAAGCGGTGAGCAGCTACTGACAAAAATCAGATGAAATATAATTGCCCTCAGAATGTTTAGATTCATTGTATGTAATCTTTGTAAAGGAAGCTATGCAGTACAAATAGGAAATCTTACTCAGTACCTCTTGTGGCTGAAGTACAGTGGAGACTGCTTTCTGTATTCCCTTAAGTGTTTGAGCTGCATGTCACTTGCTCTTTTTATTTAAAAGAGGTGCTTTGTCCTTTCTCAGTTGCATTTACTATGATGCATAATCAAAGCTCGTTACAGAGCACTGCTTATTTCTTATTTTCAGTCAATCTATCATTAACAATTTATTTTTCTTGCATAAAATCACTGATTTATAAGATTTTGACTTAAAATGAATGTTCTGTGAGTTCAGCATGGAGGAAAGTGATTTGTAGAAAGCACCACAAGAACACCCAAGTGTGCCTCTGTGCAGATGTTCATGCATATCTTTAAAAATTATTTATTATAGCATTACTCACCATATAAATTTAGACTTGAAAACAGTAAGGTCAAACAAATTTGACATTTAAATAAACAAGAGCTCTTAACTATTAATTTTCTCTAGCATTACTGGTAGATCAGAAATAGTAAATTTCCTTGCACACTAAAGTTCATTAAAATCATATTTTACACATAGTACTGAGAGTAAGGATGAACTCTGATGTGCCTAAATATGACCAGAACTGTGGAGTGAATTTCACTGCAAGTGAAGTGCTGTAAATGAACCTGATGACAAAGTCCTCTGTGCCTGGCTTTTATGTAAGAACCTATAAACACAGAAGCAGTACTAAACATAGTTCAAAGCATTCTGCCAGGGAATAAAATTAAATTGACTGGGGCAATGTAACACGGATCCAGGCTGCAAAATCCAGCAGTGATTCCGAATTTCAATTTTGGGAATATATAAGGTGAGGACATGTTCATTGTTCTGCAACAGTCCTCACAGTGGAAACCACCTTAAGATGTGGTTTCAATTTGAATCTTCTTGAAAGCCTGGCATTTTTCTATTGGTGGTGTTGGCAGCTTTCACAGATATGATTAGTCTACATGGAAAATCCAAGAATGGTAAATATCAAGAACACGTATGCAGATGTTATGCTGTGTCTTAAAGCACTTTATGATATCAATTCTGTTGTTTTGCAGGATCTAACTAGAATTGGGAATGTTGTGATATCGTATATCCTGCTGTCCTTAGTTTCTCTAGGACTGCTACTTGTTGGATCTCTGGTAAGTACAGTACTGTGCAAGCTGTTTCATGCACTTTTTCAAGTGAGTTTTTATAAAATGTCTAGTTTACTGAAAGTTATTGATGTTATCCTCAGGATGATTTTAAAGCAACACCTTCAGGACTATTTCTATAAAATTAGTGGCATGCTTTACATAGAGGAATCATGACTACGTTTATCCTTACTCAATTTCTTGATTAATTGTGGATTACAGTGACGGTTTTTATTTTCTCTATCTACAGATGGGCTGTGTTTTCATTTAGAATAGAAAGCATGTGGTCCAGTAAAGGAACCATCTAAAATTGCTGCCTTATGCAGAGCATCTGTTGACTGAAGTGGTAGAAGGAGCTGTTGCAGAGCACCAGTATACTTACCAGAGTAATGCTTTTGTAGATAGATATAGGCCAAGACCCCAGGTGCAGGGCAAGATTAGTGGCATGACCATTAACCTAGTTAACTGACAACCACTGTGGAGCAGGAGGATTGCACTGCTTTTCTCCACTGTGTAAATGTCACAAAGGTGTGCATTAGATGGAAAAGCTGGGGAAAATTCTTTCATTTTAGGGAGCTATAACTAAATATGACATTTCTTATCCCTCTACACTGTTCTGTTAGGATGGAAATGCAGGTAGAAAATAATCACCTCCTGTCCTTATAGTAGAATATTTTCAGGCCACTCAGGAAGCTGAAGCCATGCAATGTGCGTGCAGTTGGACTGATATGCAGTATAATCAATTATATCTTAGAATCACAGGTTAGTTGGAGGGGAGATCTGGAGTTGAGTTTGCCAATCCAACATCTGGTTTTGAGACGGGGCTGCTGCCAACACTTAGTAAGGTAGCCAAACACTTTTCTACATGGGTTTTGAAAACCTTCAGGGAAAGAGATGTATCACCTCTCTAGATATCTAGATATTATGCTTTAACCATGTGGCACGCTTGGGGAAGAAGTTTATTTTAATGTCTGATCTTAATTTCCCATTCTGCAGCTTGTGGCCATCATATCTTGTGGTTTCACCTCTGTAGCTGCTCTTAAAATTGCAGTCATAACATTGGAACACAGTACACGTCCTGTGCAGTCAGAGCAATGGTCCATCTTTCCCAGAATCTTCTCTCTGATAGTGACATTAGGAGGAACTGTTCAGAGAGCATATGAACCTGGTCTCTTCCTGCTTATTATCTTGGTCTCCTTCTCTTCGCAGGTCATGCTGAGCAGCAATTTGAAAATGTCTCTTTGCCAGTGTTTAGGGAATAAGTGTAAAATAGTCACTAGCAGAACACTGGAAATGATGTAGTGATGTACCTAAGCAGGATTTCTGAAATACTAGCCTCGTAGACAACAGACAGTTGCATGAAGACTGTTTTCTTCTTTGTCTCAACTAAGGATTTTTTGTTTCATTTTGCTTTCTGTTGTTGCTGTTTTTCGAGTGGTTTTTTAAGTGATGTGCTGCCTAGAAGCCTCATTGAAGAGGTGTTTTACATTGAAGAGTGCCGTTATAATTAATTTTTTTATTCCTAAATGTACTCTTCTTTCTTTATAGATGGACCTGACCCACTAGTCCCTCGCTACCATGCATGCTAGATGGCATATCAATTAAAACACCTTATGTATTTTCTTATTCAGTAAGTGTGGTTACTTACACTAAAGCCCTAGCAGTTACCTGGAAAAGGGAGGAGAAATGCCTGTTTATAGAGCTACTTTGTTGCCTTAATCTTAGAGCAATAACTATTGGGACACCTAACAATGCAGAGAAAAGGATTTTCAGAAGAAATATGAAAAGAAGTGGGGCTCTGTCTTGCCTGTGCACATGATAAAATTTAGTTCTTTTTTGCATCGGGCAGTCTGTGACTATGATACACATGGAACAAATTTTTCAAGGGAGTAGATCTCAGCTAAAGTTTGACGTGCTTTTCTGAGAATGTCCAGACACCAGAATGTATTGGAAGTTTACTGGTCACAGTGAAAATAACAGGCTGGGTAGCGTGCTTGAGGTTTGTGTTGGTGATGCTATCCATTTTCTACATTATGTAGCAATCACGTTTCTCTTTGCTTTTGTAATTGCTGCTTGCTTTGATCAACTGAAACAACAGCATTGTGATTGCAGTAACTGTTGAGTGAATACGGCTTTTTTTGAGAGTCTAACGATCTCTAAAACTCAGTGTAGACAGAAGTGGAAACTTGCTTCACTTTTCATTCTGTAGACTCAGAAAAACAAGAGTATGTAAAGACACGTGGAAAAATTTCTGCTGAAAACCCTGTGCAAGCTGAAAATTTGACCTTTTTTGTTGGCACATTCTCTAATTTCAACTGCCCACTTAAAAGCCATTACAGAAAAGTACGGAAGAGAACTTACTTTGGTAAATGCAACTCGTTCTTCTTAGTTTCAAAAGGGTACGTGTCTGTGCAAGACACTTTTCATGACACTCAGCCTGAATGATGCTTCTCCTGCTTCAACGCTGGAGGGATGAAATTGGCCTTATGTTTCAGGTTTTGGAATTCAGAAGTGAACTCGACTTTTTTATCTGAGGTCTGTACATAGGATTAAACACTCAAATGATAATATCTCAAAATCATTCAGCCTACCACGCATCCATCTAAAACAATATGGTAGAATATTTTCTTAGATATACGCCATTTCAAACCCCTAATTAATATATAATACAAAATTTTAATACCTCATTTGTCCTAGAATTTCTCAGGATTTATTATTATATGACTATATCATGTTTAAGTCTGACAATTACATTGCAAAACATGCTTCACTAATGCAAAAAAAATTATTTTGGTGCTCTGAGACTCAAAACAAGTTGCATCCAACTTTAGACTTACAAAAAATGATTGACTTATACATGAATTTAGACTAGGCTGCCAGATTATCAAAGATGCGCAGCTCAGGAAAGTTGTGTTTACCTTAAATCAAGTGTATCTGCATTTTAGGTGAAAAAGAACATTAAGTGAGGAGAGGTATTTATAGTACATTCTGATTTTGTAAACAAGTCTGTGAAAGGTAAGCAAGTGAACAAAAGGGCAGTGGTGTCACGTTGGCTTGCATGTGATGATCACAAGCACATTCTGCTTCCGCTGTATTCCTGAGCCTGACCAGCTCTGTGGAAACCTCTGTGGCTGAAAGCAGATTTGAATCCTTGTAACACATTACAAAGCTATTCCTGCATAGAACGTTCCTGTCCTCTTTGATACTATCCAATTCTGATGCATCATAATGAATTGGGATGCTGTCCTTGTGACCCATCCTCTAAGCTGTGTGCAAGGACTGGCATCAACCAGAAAGAGTTTTTTTAAATGTTTATTTCCTCCAGTTTTGGCATCTGCTCAGAGCTCGTCCAGACCCCCCCTTTCCGCTCCAGGAGGACAGACGCCAATCTGTGAGCCGGCAGCCTTCGTTCACGTACTCAGAGTGGACAGAAGATAAAAATGAGGATGACTTCCTAGACTTGGATCCTGTACCAGAGACCCCAGTCTTTGACTGTGTAATGGACATTAAAGTGGAGACAGATCCAGCTACTCTAACAGTTAAATCCGTGGGCTTGCAAGAAAGGTAGGGTAGATGTCCTGAACCAGGGGAATGCTTGGTTCCAGATTTTCTGGCTTAGTTCTGTGCCTAGTGGTAAGCTTTATTACCCTCATGAATGTCATTTTCAAATGTGGTTTTGAAGCTAAGCTGCTGCTTTATTACCTGTCTGTTTTCAGTCCATTCCTGAATATTAAGTGTGTTAATCAAAAATCATGCAATTTCCTGATAGCACTCTACAGGTCTTATGCAGAAATGTCACTTGTTTCCTTGGTAAGATCCATTTGTTTGATCTGTCTCTTGCCATTTCCCAAGATGGCAACTGCATAGCATGAAATCCACTACAGAGCAGTGAAATCTTTTACGACTGAAAGATGGATCTTGTTAATTCTTCTTTTCTGCCACTTGTACTGAAGGTTTGGTCTTCACTCCAAAAGCAAACCATAGTACAAAATATCTGCCCTAATTCGCCTATAAATTGGGTTACTCAAAAAGTGAATGAATTGCTTTGAACTTAACCCAGTCATGGAATTTTAGGATGAGCTGATGTTCACTTCTTAAACCAGAAAGTAACAGTTTCTCAGAGAGATTCATAACTGGGAAAGAGCAGTTTTCAGACAAGAGGAAGACAGGAGTGAATCAGTACTGTTTTGCATTGCATTTCTCCATCTTTGCTCATACGTATTCCAGAAGGGCCACTGATTTAACATGCCTGCCCTTTCTTATTCTGGGGACCACAGAACTGAGTTTACATTGCTGGCAGCCTGTATTTTGTTTCTATGTTATGCTTTCAGTTGTCTTTGTGAAGCAGAATGAAGATATTTGGGATAGAAATCTCATACAGAAATTCTTCAAAGGTGATGTTATGGATAATTTTACTGCAGGGTCCAAGATAGGAAAAAATATCACCTTTCTTTATTTTCAGTTCTTCCATCTTAATTGGAGTGCTAACCCTAATTCTCATGTCTAGAATTTAAAAGACAGAACTTAAATGATTTAAAAACATATGATAAGTTTCCAAAGGTCCACATGAAACATTAAGAAAATGTTTTAGCAGAGGCTTTTAATTGTAGTGTAAGTTTAGAATGTTTTTCTCACACTTTATTTTTGTTTACATCCTTATTCCTCAAATGTCTTACTTTTTGCATTCTTCTGGTTTAAACAAGATATTCCAGTTTTGCTGTTCTTCACTATGGGCAAGATTGAAACATACCAGTCATTTGAGCTCTGAAGTATTCCTAATCTTCCATCCCTTGCTTTTTAAAAATGCTTGCATTTCTTCTTGCGTGGCAGCTATTCGTCAAGAAAGATGCTCACTCTTTCAAGGAAATCAGTGAATATTAAAGTATTGAATTACAACTAAAAATCAAGGAAGAAGAGATGTGAAGTGGGATAGCAGTTTCTTGAAGCTCTATCAGTAGGTAGAATGTGTACACTAAGATGTAAAACAAACTTTTTTTCAACATATACAGGTGCTTGTGAAACCAGACATCATTTCAGGTTTGGGCTGTGCTCAGGCAGATTTCATTTACATCAAGCATTGGTCCCTCTTCCCTTGTGGTAGTGTTGTGTTAAATTATCTACCTACCCCTCTTTTTTTTTCTTGTTAATCCATCCTGCTTCTCCATCTTTCTTCCATCTCATTCTTAACCACCTACACCATTAAAAAGGGAATTAGTTACTAGCTAAGTTCAAAGAGCACTGGATGTTATTCTGGAAGAGACAATCTCATTTCCTATGCTGAAGTAGTACTAATATCTTTGTGTGTAGCCCCTGCTACCTTAAAAGAACTGAAAGCATTTGTTATCAAATGCAGTTATTTCTGGGGAGGGATGTAGTTAGCTGTTTAAAGCATAGGGGAGGATAGGTCAAAATATTTTGAAAAGGGCCACGAAAAGTTCAGTGTTTACCATTAGTGGTCATGTTTCATCCATAATCATTTACCCATAACTGTGAATCTTAGCAGGAGGCTGGCTGCACATTCTTTTGGAAAAACTCCTGAATCTAGAAAAGGGCTGTGATCCAAGTAACAACTTCTACCCATTTCTCTGTGAGCTGGTCATCCTTGTGTGTGTACATGTTTTTTGAGCAGCTCCTGCAAACATCTCCCAAGTAGATTTTGCCAGGTGAGTGAGTCATCAAAAATAGGTCTACTGAGTGGATGTATAGAACATTAAATCCAGTAATCATTGTACTGTGTGATGTTATTCTGTTAAAGATGTTTGAAAATAGATTCACTGATGGCATTTGTGTCTCTCTTTGTCTATGACATGAGATTGACAGAAGCTCAGAAGTGCTTTACATATTTTCAATAAACACTGCTGACATTCTGACCTTTTTGTTTTGCTGTGTAGCTAACTTGCATAAATGCCACTAAAAATTCTACATGTTATAAACGGAGATGCTCTTAATTGTTTAAATACTGGGACTTCCTTTTTACCCTTCTCATGAATACTGTTGTGGAAAGAAAACTTTTTAGATCGAATAATTATCCAATGTTATGTCTAGCATCTCATGTATTTATTCATGTTGAACTGTAATGTTTATTCCAAGATCTTACCTTGCTGATATTGTCTGAGAGACTAAGAGATGGTTATTCAGTAGGATCTGGCCTGAAGAAAACTAATATATCACAGGTGAAAATCTTGATCCAAATTGTCAGTCTGTCTTTAGCTTTTCAAAAATATTGTGCGATTTACACAAGTACGAAAACTTTCTGCAGTTGTCTTCTCAGTGCCTTTGACTAACAGGCTGCTTCAGTTTGGGTAACAAAATATAGTTGCCTTTTTAGGGACGATGCTTTGTCAGTGTGGGCTTTTGACAGTATTGACCTTCACATGCCAGTGTACAAAATGATCTTATCTACGCAAGAAGCGTCACCAGTTTTTCAAAGTTACTTTTGTCAGAACTGTATCCATTGCTGATGTATACTGGCAGTGATAGGTCAGCCTATACTGTGGTAAGCAAACTGACTGCTCTGTTTTGCAGGAGGGGTTCCAATGTTTCACTCACGCTAGATATGTGTACCCCAGGCTGTTCTGAGCAAGGTTTTGGCTATATCATGTCACCACGGGAACAGTCAGCGCAAGAATATCTCCAGACAGCATCAAACATTCTTACTGAAGAAGAACTGCACAAGAAAGCTCTGGATTCATTCATACTCCAGGCAGAATTCTTTGTGAGTATCTGACTCTTCTAGGAGCATCCAAAAAATAGAATGTTGTGTGTTTTTCCTGAGCCCTGCAATTATTTTCTGCGGGACTACAATTAATATATAGAAATTCCAATTCTATCAGTGAAGCATTAAATGAAAACCTGAAATTCATCATCCATCAAAATGGTGATGACTGAGAGCCTGAAGTGATCTCGTCACATAAAAACTGCAGAATTGATTCTGGAAACAACAGCAGAGTGTTATTTTCACCAGACTTCTTCCTTCTTTTCCTCAATATATTACTTTCTGGTGAAAAATCAAACTTTTTCACTATATAAGAAAAGCCTAGTTTGCTATAGATGTTGCTTCTTGAAATTTTGAGTCACCTTAGGCATTAAATTAGTCCAGATGCATGCTCTCTGCTGTTGAATGCTTCGCATGAAGCTTTGTTTTAGGTAGCCCAAACATTCTCCAGATGACTGAAGCACAGAATGGCTAGGTCAGTCAGCTAGAGTCTTAAAAAGTAATTTTTCTGCAGAAGAAAAACAAGTATTTTACTAGCTGTAAAGTGCTCTGTTGGTTGCTCTTAGGATTCTGAAGTATGCATGTTTCCTTCTTTCACTCTATCCAACGCTACTTGAGAGAGAACTCAGTCTTATTTGAGGGCAAAAAAAGTGTATCTACAGAGACAAAGCAAGGAGGTGCAAATTTGATTTCTACAATTAATTAATTAGGATAAAGACCAGATATATTTCAATGTAGTGAGCATGCTAGCTTTTTGGATCATTGCATTCCATCTGCGTCTCTTCCCTAACTGCTTCAGTCTCCATTAGAGTCATTGTTTGTAGCTAACAAAATAAATGAATAAAGATGCTGCAGAGCCCAGGAGTGTTATGTCTACTAAGCAGGGTTGCACAAGATGGGAGGTAACCAGGACGCAGTCTGCATGCTGGGGTATTTCAGAACATGGGATCAAGAGCTGCTGCAGCAAATGCTGCCTGCTCAAATATTCTCTTAAGCACAGAATCTCAGTAGAGTGGGAGGAAGATAATGTTTTGCAGTATAGCACCCCTTTCAGCCTGCCTCCTCTATGACTCTTCAGATGTCACTTGCTCTTGAGACTCTGAGATGAGAGAGATTGAACTGGTGTTTTAAAACAGGCTGACAGATATTTGTGGTGTATAACTTGCTTAGTGTGTTATGCAAGATGAAGAAAAGCAGCTTTTGGGTAGGCAACTCCTGATTCCTTTAAAGTAAAGTATGTTTTACTTGTTCAAGGGAGGAAATACTCACTTAGTAAGTGTATGAGTTGATGGCTGAAGAAATCCATGTGCAATTTGACCAATCTCACTATGGATTTCAAGCAAAGAAAATGATGTTAGAAGTAGGAGAAATGTTTCTGTTCTTTGACAGCTTTTGAGTGTGTTTTCCTTGTGTAGATAAAAATGCCATTTAATCAGAACTTCATTTCTGTAAATAAAAATAAAAACCTAGTTTATATGGAACAGTTATCACCAGATCTGTGGCATATGTTTTCAATCTATGTCTAACCTGCTTGGTTTTTAAAGTGTAGATCCATGACAAAGCAAGTAGCTGTGTTTCACTTTGGGAAAGAAGTCAAATTTGTCATTTGCACAGCTAAGTCCTGAAATTCTTAAAACATTTGGAGTTCTTACTTACTCAGACAAAGTTCCTTTGATTTTAACAACAATTCAAGTGGTGAATGAGTAAGTTCCAAAAAGAGACCATAGAGCTTGACTCAGGTAGATTTTTTTGGTGACTAAGTACTAAGTAACAAAGAAGGGAAAGCATGAAGACCTCATTCCCATGCAGCTCCTCAAATTGAGAGGAAACTATTTCCATCAGATGTTTTATCATTAATTGCTTCTCTTTAAGGCCAAGTACGCTCAGTACTATATGAGACAGAATACAGATAATCTTCTAAAGTTTCAGAATTTAACATCTCTGCTTATCTAAATTCCCAGACTTCACCACCAGTATGTTCAGTACTACTGGCCTCTCAAATCGTGTTCTGCAACTATACTGTTCAGCTCTGCTTCCGAGCTCTGTGATCTACTTTTCTGTTGAGACTGACTTATGCATCCTATCTTTTCACCTGCCTACTGTCACCAGCTGACGGAAAGTCTTGTTTGTCCCTGGCTGTCAGTGGCCACATAAGTACAGAAAATGAGCACTGGAGAATAACAAACCCCTCTAATTTCATGTTTCCTTTAGAATGGCAGTATAGAGAGCAGGTAGTCTCTTAACACCTTGCTCATGGAGCTGTAAAATGTGGTGAGCAAAAAAAGATACACACCCCTGCCTAGCTCCATAGCATCAGGTCAGTACACCTACCTGTCATAGTGTGTGTCATCTTTTGTTGCTCGTGAGTGTCACTAGCAGATGAGTTCCTTCCACCTTCAGAGAGGAAGGAGTATGAATCAGAAAGGGTGGTGTCTGAGGTCCATCACTTTTGGAATAAAGTATCTTACGTACCACGTTTAGCTTAGTTCTGTGCCTACACTTGCAATTCAGCTCTAATAATATGAAGAGCTAACATAATGCTGTCTCGCATATTACTTAATGAATTAGTCACTATGAGCATTTTTGTGTTAAGGATTTTAGAAAAGAAAGCCAGTGACAGTAAAAGGAAACATCACTCATATTTTAGTGATAAGCTGTTAGAAGTACCGTACCATATGTCCCACTTGACTTCATCACTTTGCCTCCCTAACAGACAGGACATAATGGTTTTTTTTTTAATTCCTCTTGTGTATCTAATGACTACATACTCTGTGTTGGTTTTTGTTTTTTTTTGAGCAGGAAATTCCAATGAACTTTGTTGATCCAAAGGAATATGATATTCCAGGCCTGGTGCGGAAGAATCGCTACAAAACAATTCTTCCAAGTAAGTTTCTGCTTTCTTAAGACAGTAAAACATGTTGGTCTATTCCATGTGCTGAAAGGTTTTGCAGTCTCCTTTCCAGGATACATCAAGTGTGCTGTACTGTCCAAAGGCCATGTTTATGAAGCAGCAACATGTCTTCTAAGTGTAAATCAAGTTTCAAAGGACATACAGAGCATGAACAACCTAAGATTGACAAAATATCATTAGCACTTAAGTTTTTAAGTTGTGAGGATTACATCATTGAATGCTGTTTACAATCTCTGTCCAAGAAATTGGCGTGTTTATTCAAGTGCTACTTAGTGGTTTCTTTGATAAACTCCTGTAGGAGGACTATGTTCTATCAACATTATTTTCTTGAGCAATGTTTTTCTGAGACTCATGCTCTCACTTGGCATTTTGAAGTATCAGGAGTTGATCTGGTGGCATTAAGATATTGAAGAAAATCCAACTCTTTATTTTCTTTTACATTATTTTTATTTGTAGCCAAGAGTAGGAGTTCTGAGAATCATTCTGGTACAAAAATTTTTAAGAATTATGATTTTCCCTGGTGCGTTAGCTGAAGATGCAATTAGATGTCATGCCTCATTTTTGTTGTAAGCTGCTGTTGGAAAATGCCACCATTAGCTACAGTTACCTTTATTTGCAAAGACCAAATTGTTCAGTGTCACATTAGTGAAGATCAGTTCAGAGAAGTGAAAGGCGTGTGTTTACCTGTTGTTTTAGGCAATGAATCTGGACTGGGAATAGTTCCAGAAAAAGTGGTGGTGGGTTGGGCTTTTTGTTTTGTTTTTGTTGTTGTTGTTGTTGTTTCTTTCACTCTGGATTTACAACTCCAGCCAAGTACAGCCCATGATTCCATGTACACTACCCTTCTGATGACTTTGTACTCCACCTTAGATCAGAAGTATAAAGCACCCAAATAGATATTTCATAATTTCTGTGCTAACGACTGAGATGAATAATTCAAGAATTAATATGCTGCTTTCTCTGGAAAGGGAAGATTGCAGAAGTTACTGGTGACTATGAATGTCCAAATATCTAGATTTTAAAGTGCTCTATATATTCTGAATTTGCTATCTAATGTGTACTTTGAGAGTTGGATCCACTTTAAATATTCTGTATTGTATTTTTAAACTCAAAAAGCATATTTACTACCATTTTTCACAGATTCTTCCAGAGACGTAAACAGATGCCAACATACTACCATATATTTTTAAGAATGATCACTCCAGAAGTCAATTATTTGCTGGAAACTTCATCTCAGCCTTATGGATAATTGTGGCAGACAATGCTGTTGCTTTGATCTCTCCATATAACTAGTTTCTACTCTACTGTGCCTCCTAGAATTAATAAACATTCCATGCTCGTAATTTTTTTTTTCCTGAATTCAATAACCGTCAGTCAGTGTGCAATGTTATGTTCCTGTCTGTGACCAGGGGATGGCTTGTTGTATTTGAGGAGTGAAATGGGCTGACCATGTTCACTTTTATCCAACTACTTCCATTTTGAAGGATGTGCCAGTGCCAAGCATTAAAAAAAAAAATCCTGTTTATACTTCACAATTAAAAGCTGGTGATCCCACTGATTTGTTCATGCACAAGGCAGGAGGGGGAATTAAGGCACGATGAGGGGGAAGTTCAGCGCTTTTCATATTTCAACCATCCACTGACTGGTTTCTGAGTAGCCTGTACCAAACGTAGCCTGCTCTGCCTTATGTATCAACCTGGTGTTCCTCCAAGCTCTAGATGCAGGCAGCACTACTGGCAGGAACTGCTGAACGATCTGCAGCACAACGATCTTGAGCAACTGATTATCCTATGGAATAGCTTGATTAACAAACCAGATTCAAAAATTCAAACCCCTAATACAAAAACCTGAAAATAACTAAGATTCCTTTGCCAGCTACATATCCAGAAGCAATCTAGGCTGTTATCATTACAAGGTGAGCAGTCACTTATGATAATGATATGTTTCTTGCAACCCTCAAGATAATTGTAGTAAGTGAGAGACATGATAATAGTCTTGATGTATCAATTAGATGTAATTCATCTAATTTATATTTATTTCATAGTAAATTCTTTCTGCAGATTCTCAAATCTCACAACTGGTAGTAGAGAGAGTTAGTAGGTGACTTTTGGATGACAGAAGGATAGCTCTGGAAAAATGCCAAGCTAAGAAGGTTGATTGTGGATATTTCATAAGTTCGAAGCTGCTTCTTAGCAGGCAGTCCTCTTCTGGGAAGAGCACTGTGTAATTTCCTTGAAAATTATAACTTTTCTCTAGGGCATTTGCAGGCGCTTTTTGATCAAATAGAGAAGAGCCTTGTTATAGATTCCACTATGTGCTGCACAACGTATTGCTGTTCTTAGAAGGGGGAAAATCATGCAGTCATTACCCGAGCTTGAGCAGGTTCCATAAAACCCACACAAAGATACTTTATACAACAGTCTTCACTACTTATTCCAGTAAGATCTAAACAACTTTGCCTTTTAAAGACGCAACTTGTTGTGGGCTTTCAGAAGTAGTCATTAAAAAGCAGACCATCTCCTGTCTCACTGTCTCCATGGTACTAGGGAAGTGAACTGGGAAGGAACTGTATTTCAGAGGAACTCAGTAGTTTCAGTACTTCTGTTTTATAAAACAGTATCTGTTAATATATTTGTTCTGTAGATCACATAACATTGTGACTCTAATATCTTATAATAGATAACGTGAATCAGATCTGTCTGAGGACAGTGTTTATACCGAGTGTGTTATAGTACAGTAGAAACAACTGTGTGCTTGGTTCTTTTTGCTTGTCCCAATATCATACCATTTTTGCTTATTTATTATTTTGTCCTGGTTTTTGAGCAGGCTCCATTTTATTTTTAATGAAGATGTTATCTGTTGTTTGTTTTTATATTCTCTTGGTGGTGCACTGTTGCTGTTTGCTAATTAGTACTGAACAAGGGAATTGATACTGCTCTAGAATCACGGTGATCACTGATTCTACAACAGGAGGAATTAAACAGGCTTCAGAGTGGGTAAAATTATCAGAGAAAGTTGAATGACTCCCAGTCACTCTTCACCTTGTTTTGCTTTAACGTTTTAACATTGGATCTTTCCAAGGTCACTGACACCTGTTCTGATGACCATAAATGTGTGTAAATGTCTCTCTGTACAAAACTATCTTGTAACTCTCTTTCTCCTCTGTCAGCAAATGATAAACTATTGCTTATCTGTTTACACATTTCAGATCCTCACAGCAGAGTGTGCCTTACCTCAGCTGATCAGGACGACCCCCTTAGCTCTTACATCAATGCTAACTACATCAGGGTAAGAGCTCAGCAATCTGTCTGCCTGGCCTCTATCAGCCAATATTAATGTAAACAGATTTGCAGCATCCACTTACTTTTAAAGGCATTTTATCTGATCTGATTGCTCTCTCCTGCTTACATTATCTGAAAACTAAATCTCTAAGTGCAATTTTACAGGTTCATACCAGACAAAAATACAATTCTGCCCTTCTTGATGAAAACTGCTTGTCAGTTGATCTGAACTGCATGCTGAAAGATAAGCCTCAGTAAGCGTGTTGACGTGGCTAGAGTTATTTCAAGGCTCTGGACTCTCATTGCTGGAGCTATGACAGCATAGTGCTTTTGCGCTATGTACATATGTGCAGGAGAGAAGGGAAGAACTGATTTTGCAGAGTCTTTATTCCAACCAGCTTTTAAAAATTAAACCTTCAAGATTGGGAGTGGACATCCCTATTAAAGGATATTAACAATCTCTTGTCGTTCTCTTGGCAGGGCTATGGAGGAGAGGAGAAGGTATATATTGCTACTCAGGGACCAATAGTTAACACTGTCAGTGATTTCTGGAGAATGGTGTGGCAGGAGCGTTCTCCCATCATTGTCATGATTACCAATATAGAAGAGATGAATGAGGTAATGGTATTACATACAGTATATATTTTTCTGTACTCTGGACGTATTTTGGCACACATGCTAACCAAATAAGTGAACTGAACTTAGTTCAGTGGCCTCTACAATCAGAACAAGAATTAAATTCGTTAGGACTAGAGAAAATGTGGGCTTCTCCTCTTTCAGTTTAATTTACTGGAAGTCTTGTTTTTGTCTCTGACTTAGCCTACAGCTGGTTTTGCCATTTTTCCTTTCCCAGTTGTCCTGAAGTCTTTCCAAACTGAACTCCATTTGCTCACTTGAAGTTTTCTTTAAAGGACTCAAAAAGGATTCTGATCTACCTCTGTTTGGTCTAGTCTTCGATCAACAGTGTCTGTGTTTTTTTTTCCTTGCATTTATTATGATTCAGTGTCTATAGCCACCTTATACACCTGTCCCTGACTTGTGGAAGTTGGTATTTATAGTAATCAGCAACTAGAGCTGACGTGGACGTGGAGTCCATTTTCCTGAAGCATGTCTAAGAAATACTGTTGAAATATAGAAATTAAAATACAGAAATGTTATATTTACTTGCAGAAAGTAAAGTGTCACAATATTTCTGGTAATACGCTTAACACAATTTTTATTTGCAGTTTAAAGTGCTACTGACTTGCAACTGTTCATTACTAACTTATCTACTAGAATATTTGGCCCATAGTAGAGTGTGAGCAACTATGTGTTTGGTCTTCAGTTCACAGGTTAGATGACTGATCTTCAGCCACCTTCATTGCCAGCACAGAATGTCAAACTAGGGTCTGGGTGTGTTGGACTTTACATCTTCTTTCACCTCTGGTAGTAAAATGTAGTGGAGAGATACAAATGGTATTTCCTAAACTGCAACAGCAGCGTTTGTCAAAGCTTGGCCCTGTAAACTCATTAGGAGTTTAAAAGAAATTTAAGCTTCATCTTTCTTTGGTGAAGATGCTTCAGACACTTAAAAGCCCAAGAATACAAACATACAGATAGCCTTAAGTGCAAGCTGAAAGCCTAGTGACAATCATTGTGCATTTGCAAAAACTTTTAACTTTCACCAGGTGTGGAGTAAATCACTTCAGCATGATTTTTAGAGGAGTGGGGAATAGGTGTGAACAAGACTGATACAGAGTTAACATGCTTTGCAAGTTAAAAATAAAAAGCATCCTTAAAAGGTAGTGCTGAAGTAATAACTTGCTTATTGATCAGAGTTGCCAAGTTGTGGCAAATAAGATGTTGAAATGTTGTGATATAATGTACCAAAACTGCTTTCAGGTTTGAGAGAAAAAAAAAAAAAAAAGAAGAGGGAGACAGAGGAAACTTTGTTCCTGAATGATATATTTGTTAAGAATTTCTTTCACTATAGTTTTCATAGCAAGATTGAATAGCAGGAATACAAATTTCCTCTTACTCACACTGTGGGAAGCAGTGTAATGCTGTACTGTTGCACTATATATCACGGGAGCTTGCTGCAGCCTTTATATAAGAAGAGAGCTGATGAATCTTTTCTGATAACTTTAGTGTCAAAAATTAAAGGTGTCAGGCTATGGCTTTGTGTTCCTGCTCTGTTCAATGGCTTTGCTAACGTACATGTGTGGAGTTCTGTATCTCAGCCCTCTGTCACATCTAATGTGAACTGACAGACAGCCCACAGAAATGAGTGGGCAATCTTACTCCATTCCTTTAAGCACAGCAGTGTCTGTGCTATTGATAGCTGCTTGACAATTTTTACAATGGATTCTGCAGTTTGAGAGGAGAGGAAGTGAAAATGCAATCTGCGTAAATAATTTTACAGAAACACAGTGGGCCACATTCCCAGTAGGTTATTAACTGATGTGCTATGCAGATGGAACAGCACTGTTTCTCCCACTCAAATTTTGACTCAGTAATGTAGCAAGATACTTTTCTGTTGTTAGTCTTTCTCCTGAAATGGAATTGTTTCTGATGGATGAGGGCAATGTGTGATTTAACTCCCTTCAAGATTTTATGCTGTCATGAAGAAAGGAAGCTTACAACCGTCCTCTCTAACTGGGTTTGTCCAGCAGCAGGTTCTCATTCTCCTGTGATAACAAGAAGTTTCTTCTTCCTTTATCACACGGGAGACTTTTTTTAGACCCTTCCTTGTTCATGTCATTTCTTGTCCATGAAACAGTCCCTACACCATGTTGAGGTGCTTGCCCCTTCTGCATATTGATTGCCTTAGAGAAAGCATGTAAAAAAAAGTATGTTTCAGTCCTTCCAGGGTAAAAGTAGTTACAGATTCCCATCCACTTGTGTAACTTATCAGTGCCACAATTCAGATTTACAAATGAACCAAAGTTTCAGCTTCTCTAATTGTCACTTTTTTTCTAGAAGCATCTCTGGCTGTGTCTTAGCAAAATCAAATGTAGTAGTCTAATATATCTCACAGCTATTGCATTCTTTTGGTTACTTAGCTCTGATGCAGAATTCTCAAATCATGTTCTTTTGTACAACTCTTATGCGCACAATGATATTGAGAGAGCAATGACCCTCCAACAAAAGTATGAAAGATGTATTTTGTATTTTCTTATCAATTTATGCACATCACAGAAGCATAGGTGACAAGCCTGTACTGTACTGATTACTGTTATCTTAAGAAAATAATCAATCTAAAAACACAGGCTATTATAAATATAAGCAAATTGCTTCTGGTCTTTCTAGTGAAGCTTCAGAATGTTTATAAATTGCTTAAATATAAGAGTGTATATATTTCAAAGAAATGGCTAGTTATTTGATTTGTACATTTTATCAGGTTATCAAGCTATTATGAATGCAGCAAAAATCACTAGAAATGTATTCCCTGTATAGAAATTGAAAACATGTACTTATTATAGAAACAACTATCATTCATATTCATCTATGCATGCACGAATCCAATTTCAGAGAGGTAAAAATGAGCCTCCCTGGATGTCTGCTTAACTAGATTTATTTTTTTATTGCACATAGAAATGTACAGAATATTGGCCAGAGGAACAGATCACCTATGAAGGAATAGAAATCATAGTTAACCAAGTCATACAAGCAGATGACTTCCGTTTAAGGCTCATCACCCTAAAGGTAAATCGCTAAAATGTACTTAAAATAACTCTGCTATCTAAACTCTTAAACAGGACTGCTAATAGAGATCTGTATAAAAATCTTCTGCACGGTATACTAATGTACAAATCTCACTTTTAATTACTGCAGCTCTGCCCAGTTCCTCAAAGACTATAATAACGTAGGCAGTGTAAGATTTAGACTGCATATATACAATCTGAACACTTCTGGGCCAGTTGTAGTAGTACAGGCTTTACTCAATGGAAGAAATTGGTGGCTCATTCTGCCTGTGTCTTCTGCATTGTCTGATCACTTCTCTCATAACAGCAACAGGACCCAAAGGAACAGCATGAAGTTGCATCAGGGGAGGGTCTGGTTGGGGATTTGGGAAAGATTTTTCATTAGAGTGTGGTAGGGCACTGGAACAGTTTACCCAGGGTAGTGATGACAGCACCGGTGCTAGAGTTCAAGAAGCATATGGGCAACAGTCTCAGACATAGGGTTTAGATTTTGGGTGGTCCTCTGTGGAGCTAGGATTTGGACTCCATGATCCATGTGTGTCCCTTACAACTGAGGATATTCTGTGATTCTATAATTTATAACTGGTAATTTATAGTGATGTGTTGGTCCACTGAGAGCTTCTTACCAGCATTGGCAAGTCACAATACAGACAACACATGTGGAACATGTGAACACTGAACTCTTTGGTGGTGTTCTGTGTTATTCAGAGGCTTGTATACTCTTTGGTCTGTGGACTTAGGCAAGGGGTTATTGATTACTAATAGGAAATTTATATTTGCATAAGATTTTATAATTTTTGTAGCAGGAGACCACTAGGAAACATTAACTGTATTTCTTTATGTGCATCATTAAGATGCTGGTAGATACCCACCAGCTGTTTTTACCTAAAATGACTTCTGTGCTGCTGACAGGATGTGAGGGTGTTGAGAACTGATAAAAAGATTCTTGTTGCCATTGTTTCTTCAGCTTCCCTGAGAGATAGGATTACTGGCCTGCATAACATATCAGTAGTGTGGCAATAACTCCTGCTGTTCACCATGGCAGAACCCCCTTAAAAATCTTTGAGCAATTTGGCCGACTTGACTTTGAAGATGTTTTAAGGGATCATGCCACTCTCAGATACAAAAACTGTCCATGACCTTTATAAACACTTTTCACTATAGCATTCCATACGCTTATTTTTCTATATGTAGTATTTTTCCAATTATTCATGTAGTTTTACTTACCAGAAACAGTTTGGTTATCTTGTGGATGGAGAGGTTAAATGGAATTTACTTAAGTGCTCAGATGCTACTTAGCCTGAAGTACCAGAGTCCTATTTTACAACTATTTTAATTGCTGGATTTTAGAATCTCAACCTATGACTTTTAATAAAGACAGTATATTTACATAACCTCTGTATATCCTTCATCTACAAAATCTACCCCTGACCTCAATATAACAATGCAATTTCTTTCCAAACTGAAAAAATCTTCCTTTTACCAAACATTTTCAAGTCTCTTCAGCCACATGCTAATAGGCAGAATGCCAGGATATGAAATCTCATGCTGGGACTGGGACTGTGGAAGATCTATTGCTCATGCATCAAGGAGAAAATCATGCTTTCCAGCAAGCAGAAAGTAAATAATAGTTACAAGTGTGTTGCAGACTTGCCCTGACCTTAAATAGAGATTATTCCAACATGCAGTGCCACAGCAAGAACAATATACAGCTTAATTCTGCTGGAATGCTGATAACTCACAAAACTGGTCACAGTTTAATTGTGTGTTAAGACAAAGGGGAAAGTTGATCCATTTGAAAATGAAGATTGAATTAGATCACTTGTTCCCTAATCCAGTTTACAGTGAAGCTATGCAAAGTTTCTCCACCCCAGGAGAAGAACGGAAGGTGGCAGTCATGGAGTACTTTTGTCATCCATTGACTAATAGTCATAGGGTCTTTAGAGTCTAGATGACAAAATCTATTTCCAGTTCTCCATGTTAAATTTGCTCTTCTTTTCCCACCTCCACCCATCCTAAACTTCTTTGGCCTTGTGTTTGAGGAAAGGTCGTGGAAACTAACACATAACCTTCTGGACTTTGTGAAGATATTTTGCATAGTCCTGTGCCAACCAGTTTATACAATGACTGAGCTGTATGTTACTGGTTGGCACCTTTAGAAATCAGGCAGAAGGACGTCACTTTGAACACAAAATCAGAAGCACTGAGTGCTACTTGGCACTCAGAACAGATAAAAGGCACATTTGCTATATTCATGTCCATGCTTGAAACACAGAGGGAGGGAATCAGAATTTGTATCTCATCAGAAACCCCGGACTGCATCTAGATATAATTCTTGCCTTCCAGTGAATCTGTCACCATGTCAAAGAGAGGAGAGTAAGTGACAGGAAACTGATAAGAGTCTGTCTGTCAGAAAAGAGAGAAAAATAATCTCCCATCTCTTATCCCTCATCTAGCTAGCTAGCTATCAAAGACAGAGATATGATTTCTGGCCCTCTGCCTGTCAAATATATTATGAAAGCAATTATGTCACGAGTACAGCTCCAGCTCTGCTGAATGAATCTGTCAAGAGGGAACAGACTGTTTTGCACACAGCTCTTGGCGCTAAAAGAGCAGAGTACTTTGGGGAGGGTGGGGAGGGTGGTTATTTTTTTCTTGAGGCAGTTTGCTGAAGTGTAGATGCAATCTTTGAAGTCCAGATTTTTGTGCTGTGTGACTTGTCATTTGCATCTGTTGTTTCCTTTAGCATAGATTTACTCATCTCATTCTTAAAGATTAGTTTTCAGTATGACTTAAAATTGGAATTTTTAAAAATGGTGTTGTCCTGAAAATGTGATGTTTGTCCTAACTGCATTGCAGAAAGGAGAAGAAGTCAGAAACCTGAAACATTACTGGTACACATCTTGGCCAGACCAGAAGACACCAGATCAAGCTCCTCCTCTGTTACAACTAGTACTGGAAGTGGAAGAGGCAATGCAGAATGCAGAAGAGAAGAATGCTCCAGTGATTGTTCACTGCAGGTGAATAAGCATTGTATGCAAACTCTGAGGGCTGCTTTGCATACAGTGGCTCGCTACAGGTGCTGTCGTTGTTGAACCATTGGTCAGAGACATGCAAGGGATCTGGTCCAACTACTTTAAATTTTCTTGGAACTTCTAAAATTTAATAACAGTTTTCTGTTGCGCACAGATACAGACTGATCTGTAGACAGAAGTTGTTGTTGTTGGTTTAGTTATAAGTTACAACAACCATATTTCGTTTGCTTTACCAGAAACATATGTATTTAATGATCTTAAAAGCACTACTTTACCAAAACTAAACACACAATGGGTGAAACTGAGTAGGAAGATGCATGCAAGCAGAAAAATGAGAACATTTAACTTAAAATAATAATACATATTTTAAAGAGGGCTTTAAACAAGTCTTGTTTTGCAAGCATTTAGGAAGATTAAATGTGATTACTTGAATACCACAACTCAATCCTCAAAACAGTTATTGCAGGTAAATAAAGGAAAGTCTGCTAAGTAATGTAGTAATGCTACCAGGATAATTTTCCATAATTTCAGTAAAAGTACATTTTGCCAAAAATGCCTTTGGAGTTTCTGTAAGGAATTTCATCTAATTCTGCATAACGTTTTCTAGGAAATGTCAGATAGCTGTTATCTGAAAACTGTGGTGAAGAGGTTATTAGACAACAGGAACTTTTTTTTTAAAGTCACTCTAGCATGAATGGTTCATAGCCCAGTGTTGTCAGAGATCCACCTATCAGCAAATACAGAGAAATCATTAACAAAATGATCATATAATGCTGCCCTAAATAGTGTTGGAATCAGATATTTTCAGGTCTTGATTGTTTGGTGAATTGGATTACTTAGAATGTGCATTTTAGTGCAGCTAATAACAAGATCATACATCTAGTATAAATAAATGGATGTTTTACTCAGGACTGGTTTCCTGGAAAGAAGGCATCTCAAAAAAAAAATGACATGGAGATTGGATCAGTTGGTTATGTGGACTCTTTGTATAATGTTGAACCCAGGAGGTCAAATACAGTCTTTCAATCCAGAAAAGGAAAGTCAGTTAGGAATGTACGGTTATCATTTCCTCTATATGTACTAAAGTTCTGTGTCTACTTTTTCTGCTCATGTTTTAAACCAATTTTTGACAAATAGGGAAGAGTTCAGAGAAAAATAAGAAATGGTTTATAACATGGTTCCTTTTGCAATGGAGTTCCCCAGTTCAAGAAAGACAGGGAACGTCTAGAGAGAGTCAAGTGGGGGGCTACAAAGATGAGGGGCCTGGATAATTTCCCTTATGAGAAAAGGTTGAGAAACCCAGGACTGTTCAGCCTGGAGAACAGAAAATTGAAAGGGGACCGTATAAATGCTTGTAAATATCCAAAGAGTGGGTGTCAAGTGGGTGAGTTTTTGGTGGTGACCAGAAGGACAGGGAGCAACGGGCAGTAATGGAAACACTTGAAGTTCAATTTGAACATGAGGAAAAACTTTACTTTGAGGGTGACAGAGCACTGGAACAAGCTGCCCAGAGAGACTGTTGGACTCTCCTTCTCTGGGGATATTCAGAACCTATCTGGATGCTTTCCAGTGTAACTGTAGGGTAACCTTTTTTAGCAGGGTGGCTGGGCTAGATGATCTCTGGAGATCCCGTTCAACCCCTGCTATTTTATGATTGCATGATTCTGTGAAAACCTGTGATTCTTTAAGAGTTCGTTTGAGAAATATGGTATTTGCTGCAGGTGAAAAGTCTGATCACCACAGCACTCTTGATTTGTATATTTGCCTTTTCCTCTTATATGGTGTCATGCCCATGAATCCATCACAGTATGAGGAAAATAGGTCATTTTTATGTAAAATAACCACAAATAGATATGGTGATGAAGCTATGAAGTATTTGTGATAACTGAGGACCAGTGCCACTTCAGATTATCCTCAGCTGCAGGTATTTTCTCCAGGAAGGAATTTAATATGTTGCCCTAATTGAGAGTGGTGTGTGCAAGCAAGTAATTGGGTGAGGTTTGGATTCTTCACAGTACTTGCAACTTGTTCCTTTTGCTGCTGTGGGAGATTCTCAGCAGAACCATAATCATGGTGATTTTGCCCCTCGACGGTGTTAAAAATGAGTCTGATCGTGAAGAAATTCTTAAAAGCATCTTCATTAACAGTAGACTAGGAGTCCAGGTGAAGTCCTGTGGATAATGTTGAAGTCTTGGAAGAATTATGACTTTGTCTCATCCACTGTAACTTGGCCCGGGGCAGTGATGTCTCAGTGCTGTTAGATTTCTACAAAAATGAGTGTTGTTCCCTTTCCTTGCAAGATACCAAGATCTGTAGAAGGGAACCTTTATGCAGTAGGTATGTAGGTATGTACTGTTTGATTATGGCACTCTGAAATGTTTGAAACTTTGATAAACAAATTAAAAGAATATATCGGGGCATGAGGCACAGAGAGTTGCAGGGACAAAATCTTTAGATCAGGTAGATACCACCATCACAGTTATTCGAAGGCTGTGATTCAGGACTAAGTTCATCCAGCAGATTTCCACTGAATTACCTCAATCATTCTGTAATATAAGTTAAAACAATTCAAATGCATCTGATACTAGTGCAGGTTCCCTAACAAGTATAAACATTGAATTCAAAGTCTATACACACGAAGAAAAATAGTATTAAGAGTTTGCTAGCAGCAGCCATCTGTAGACTCCATTGTTGCTTGTTCATTTGTTACCAGTATTCTTGTGTTGTGACCTGAGCACAATTTAAATGAAAGCAGGATTTCTTACAGAGAATTATAATTATTTAACACATAAGAGGGACTGTCAGAATTTGAGTTTTTTATAAGGTGATAAGAATTCACAGCTTTCATAGCACTGCGCCTTTCAGAATGAAATAAATTCTGGTCACTTACGAAGACTGAATCAAACACAGAAGTGTTCAGAAAAGATGAATTTTGGTGAATTTGTTCTCTCACTTTGCTAATTCAGAGAATTAATAGACTGCAGATTGGAGAGCAAATGTAATTGTACTTGTCATATTGCTGTTAGCTCCAATAATCTAACCAAGAGTTTTTTACTGTGCACATGAATGAAAGTAGTTTTCAAGAAGCTGTTAGGGTTAAGAATCTCAAAGCAAAGGTTGCCCTCAAAATAATGGTTGCCTTCAAAGCACATCTAACCAAGAAATACTATATAACTGTTTATTTTGACAAGTTCAATGACATTAGGTGAGACAGTACATAGTACATTTTTATCTCTCTGTGTGCAATACAAAAAGCTGAAGCCTTTTGGTGTGAGTAGCTCACAGTGTGAATTATGTTGTTCCATTGGAGCTATTACGTTTTCCTAGTTAAGGCTTCATATTCAAGAGCACCCATCCCTCAGAGTGTGGAAGGAGGAAAAAGATAATGGGGTTTAACTGTTGGTTTAAGGGTATTTATTTAACAAGAAAGATTCCAAAGCTGTTCTAACATCTTTGCTGCCTCTCTCTCCTTTTTCCTCCCTTAGTGCAGGCATCGGGAGGACGGGCTGCTTTATTGCAACTAGTGTCTGTTGTAAACAGCTGAAGAGTGAGGGCATAGTTGACATATTGCGAACAACTTGCCAGTTACGGTTAGACAGGTAAGAAAACCCATTTCCTTTCAGAAAAATAAAAAGAAAAATGTTAATCTTTCCCTTTGCTTAAGGAGGAACAAATGGGAAGTGGAGAGGAACAAAGGCCAATAAAGGCTTAGAGAGAACATTCCTGGAACGAAGTAGTCCTGTTCTAAGCAGCTTTATCTTGCTCGTGTTATTAGAGAAGAAAACCTTAACAAATATCCTTAGCAACTGAGCTAGGTTGGCATCAAAATCTGCACAGCTGTGCAGACTTCAGTGCAGTAAGAGATGACCGTTTTCACCAGCAGAGGAGTTGGCACAATGTTCATAGGGCTCAAATGGCTGTTGCATTTGATTCAGAGCTGTAGAACAGCTCTTTGCTCTCAGGAAGAGTAAAGAAAACTGGCCTCACATAGTTGGAACTGTGGATGCTGTTGGCAGGGCATTGCTGCTTGAGACATTGCGGGAAAGGGAAGAGTATACTTAGGTTGGAGTGTTTGCAGACATGTGAGAGGAGCTGTGAAAATCTCCAGAAATTCAGTGGCTTCCACTTAAGTATTTCTTAACACACCACCTCGAGTTTGATTATGAAGTAAACAGATTTGAATTTGCACCAGTGATGTTATTTTTTTTTTTCTCTCCCACTGGTTTCAAGTGCCATCAAAACATGTCTCAGTGTTCTTTTCTAACGATAATGATAAATGTAGTCAGAAGAAGAAATGTCACGAAAAGCATACCAAATATTTTTCTGACAAAGAAAAAAAAACAACCTCAACCCCATACTGAACTTTATTTCAGATGAGAAACTGTGCTCGGTGGGAGGCAGAAAACAAATCACTCACTGCCCTATTGAGGCTCTGATAGAGACCTGCAGGGGCTTGGAAATTTGGCTATTTCAGTGGATTTCAGACCTGACAAGGGAAGACTTCTTGAGGAAAAAAAAACACTAGAATGTGATTAAGTGAATGCTTGTTGGCCATGGTCCGGTGAAATATCTGGCAAGGTCTAACATATCTTGTGTTCATTACTAATGTTACACAGGAAAACAGCCATAAAGTGGTCAAAGACACCTTTAAAAATATGCTTGATACAGAAAATAAATTAAAATTACTCTTTTTTTTTTCTAGGAGAAGGAATTGCCAGTTATTTGTAGATACTAGATAAGGGAGATTATGCTTAAGGGATGCCACAGAGCAAAAGGAAGCCTGCAGGTGCTTCTTGCTGCCATATACATCTCAGTAGACAGATGGGACATGAAAAAGCTATTTAATAACACGAGAGGAAATACTCATGATGGAAAGCAGACAAATCACCACCTTGCTGTAGGAAAGTGTGATTTTTTCAAGTGGTAAAAAATGGATCTTGAAGTCATATTGATATCCAGTGTCACAAAAGCTTTGGGTGACTCTGGATGCTACACAAAATGAGCCAGCAGCTATGGGAAGGATCCTATCCATCTTCTCCCATCTGGTGGCCACTGGCTAGAGAAAGCACATGAGAAAAGCAGGTTGGATGGAGGCCAGAGCAGATGCTTAATTGAGTGTACCTCACTGCTTTACAGCAGCAGTGATGTTGCCCTAAGAACCCACTTTTAGGATTCTTTTGAGGGGCAAAAAGGTCATGTTTCATTCCCTTCATTCCCTCACACATTCCCTTTGCTACAAATCTGTGCAAAGAGCCTGGATACAAGAACCTGCTGTCTATGCTGTATATGTGGGAAAGGGAGGAAGCTACCATATAGCAAGGATCTCAGTGTCCACGCTAGTGCTTCTGTTGCTACAACTTCAGTGTGCAACCTCGTGTTAATAGATTGCATGGGGAATTATTCCCAGATATAACTTAACGTTCCTTGTTTGTCATGGACTGACATAAATATATTTAAATGCTTTGCATGACATGGAATGACTCAGTTTGCCTATTTGTATTAAGTAGAGCAGATAGAGAGGATTTCCTAAGAAATAGTTTCTTTAAAAATGAAGTTTGTGTTTCCCACCTTTGCTTATTGAAGAAGAATGAAAAGAGTAAAGTGAAGTCATTGATGAATAGGAAAAAATAAACAAACAGGCAACGGAAAAGTGGGATAATAAAGGAAGAGAACAAAAAAAAAAGAAAGTGATGCGAAGTCTCTTACCTCCTCCCATGAACAGAGAAATACCTAGCAACTCCCCCAGTAAAAAATAAAAAATAAGACTAAAAACTAAAAAAAGAAAAGGCTAGTAATCTAACTCTACTCTCTCCTCTGTTTTGTTGCTGAGCAAGGTGTTAAATGGTCTCTTTGGTCAGTTCTGATTATCTGCCTGATTATCTTCCCACTCAACTTCCTGCACATCCCTAGTCTATTCAGTGGGATGGAAGAGTGAGAATCAGAAAAGTTCTGACACTGTGCAAGCACTGTTTGGCAACAGTCACAATATTAGTGCATAGTCAACATTGTTTTGATCACAACTCTAAAACCTATCATCATTTGAGGTGCTACAAAGAGAACTGCATCCCAGTCAGACCCCCACGAGTGAGCATTCCTATGACTTTGTCTGGCTTTCTCAGCACTCCTGGACACAGGACCTCCAGAGTAACCTATGGCTTCATCTCCATCCATTGCTGGTTGTTCTCCTCCACTGCTTAAAACAGTCCCTTAACAAAATAATTGCAAAAGGTTGAAGGAGGAGGCTATTTTATTACCTCATCTTACTTCTAGCAACAGTACACAATTGTTAAGCTGAGCTCCATAGAAGAGAGCAGTCCCCAAGGAGGTGCTGCCAGTCTGCTATTCATTTGGCTCAGAGGCCCCAATTGTTCTTTCATTTCCTGTGGTGGGAATTTCTAAGGCAGTGTACACACATGCTTTTTCTCAACCTGATACAGTCTGGTTGGTGCTGGCCGCCCATGGGTTCCCACATCCTCAACACCACTCATCATTTCAGACTTCTTTTGACACTGCATTCCCCAGATCTGTGTACCAGCACTAGTGCTGGCACAATTTTGCATAAACCTTTGAATATGAGTCACAGGTTTTTATTTTCTTCAGAAGAGATAATCAAGAGATTGTATCACTATTGATGTGCTACTCTTAGCAGAATTAGGTGGTGTTCTTTTTGTTCGTGTTTGTCTCCTGCTGTAGTACTTGTGTTCATTAATATGCTATTTGCAGAAATACAAGGGCTAATGTTACATAGAAAAGAAAATTGTTTTTCTGCTCCCGCTTGCAGGTCTTTTCAGGTTTGCAGGTTTAAAGAGAACAGTAAAAGCTGAACCGAAACAGACTTCTGTGCTTGGAGACTCTTATTAGTCAAGGTGTGCATGGCAGTTAATTCAGTTACTAGTTTGAGTTGTCCTTTGTCAAGATTTCAATATCTGGTCCACAATCCTACTGCGCATCACCTGGTTCCCTGGTAATCTTTCAAGAGCACAGCCTTGGATGGTGCAGAAGAATGATCCCTCTTTGCAGACTGGGAGAGTTATGTGTTGCACAGATTTTCTGAGCTGGCCTGGCCTGGCCGTCTGTAGCCCTGAATTTGCTCTTGCATTCAGGCCGTAGTGCAGCTTTAAAGACTTAGAGAAGCTGCTTCGCCTCTTCATGCTCTCTTTTTTACACCTGTCTTTTTAGGGCTTTGGGATATGAGTTGCTTTTCACCATGAGATTTTAGTGAAATCACTCATTATTGCGGATGCCTCCTCCCTGGAGACTTTTAAGGCCAGGCTAGATGGGGCTTTGAGCTACCTGCTTTAGTGGAAGGTGTCCTTGCCTATTGCAGGGGGTTGGAACTAGATGATCTTAAAGGTCTCTTCCAACCCAAACCGTTCTGTGATTATGATGATGTTAAATGGTGCTTAGAGTACAGGTGCTATAGTAACACAAATGCAACAAATAATGGTGGTGTTGCCTTACTGGTTGAGTGCCTCTGCTGTTCTCATTTTGATTACCTTCTGTTACTTGTTAGCAGAGACGTTCAGAACCAGCGCTCAAGGTCAGACTGCAAGCTAGTTGCAGTTCATTGGCACTTTCTCATTTGTTTCAGTAGGCTTTGGAATAGAACTGTTGTATTTAACACCAGCTTCATACTAGCTGTGCCATTTCCTAGGATGTTATTTATGTGTAAAACGGTTGCTGTTTCCCTCCCCTTTTTTTTTCTTTCCTTTTCAGGGGAGGAATGATCCAGACTTGTGAACAGTATCAATTTGTCCATCATGTCATGAGCTTGTACGGAAAACAGCTTTCTAGAGCAGCAGAAGAATAAATGTTCATGATATTCCTAAAGGCTAAAACCAAGAGAACTTTTGACTGCATTCAGATATATTTCAGATCTAATAAGAGACACGTGGTAACCTGGCTGTCTTAGCTGGACAGAAAGATATATTTTACTTTGATATTGCTTTTATGCTCTTGTTTGCATTGACACTTAAGAGCTGAAGTACACCTGGTCTTAAACATATGTGACAGGACATAATCTTCACCAAAAAAGGTTTATTTATTTTGTAAATAAGAACAGTAGCTTCATTTGTTACAAAATCAAAAAAAGAAAAAGAAAAAAGAGCACTGTCTTCAGTTTGCTGTTTTTAAAACATAATTGCTATTATATCAAAATACAGTGTGAAACTTTTTGAATTGTCATGCTGAAATATGTGCCGTATGTTGACTAAGCTTGAAAGTAACTTTTTGCCTCTTTCTGATTGTTTTTACATATAAAACTACCGAATACTGTGTATATCATAAACCTTCTGAGCCTCTGCATTGAAAGACTCAAGTAGATTCATGTTGGAATAAGGATTCACACATCACGTTTGCTTGGTTTTATTTTTTTAAAGCAGTCCATCACTGGTGTTATCAGAACTATAGGGAAAAAAGTATTTCACTGATGTGAGACAAATTCTTGCCTCTAGTTCTTACCAGCAATGTTACCCTGCTATCATGACAACTTGGATGAATTTGTGGTGGATAGGGGAGAAGTTGAAATAATATGAATTCTTCAGCTTTCTTTTCTCAATATGTTGGCATCTGACTCTGTAATCAGATTTGATCTTTGAAAGTGTTTTGTCTTTTTATGTGGTCATAAAAACAACAATCCCAGTAGTTTTGCCAGAAATCGGAGGTGAGGAATTTCTTTTTACTTGAATCCATCTTTATTTGAAATGTAATAATAAGATCACCCATATTTTGAATTTAAACCTGTTCCAAAGCTTTAAAGGAGACCAAATGGCCAGTGTCCATTAAAATTAATATGACTAGAAACGCAAATCCCATAAGCAGCTTAAGAAAAAATGATCACGCAATGTGTGGCTGCTTCTTGATACATTTCCCCTCAAACTAAGTTTTGATAATGTTATCCCTTTGTAATCTCTAGCCCGAGCCATAGTATTTCCTTTTAAATAATGGAGACTACTTCCCATGCTTTTGTTTTTAGACCTTAGTCTGGCAGTGAAGGCTTCAGTTGGTGTGTTCAATGCTTAGAAGTAAGCACGTGTTGAAGTTCTTTGAGCAGTGATAAATGGAGATACACAGGACCCTTTACATCAGAGTGATTTGTGAATGGAAGCTGTAATCATTTACTGGAAGTATTTTTGCTTCTCTTTTTGTAACAATAACCAAAACTCACTGCTTTTGTTAGGGCAGAAGATTCTGTGGATTTACTTCGCCTCTTCATCAGGAGAAGGTAAAGCAGCTCTCAGAACAATAAGGGCTGATCCTGCTCCTATTGAGGTTTTGTCATTGACATCAACAGATGCAGGGTAGGGCCTAAAATGTCATAATAACATGAACAACTTCATCGCTGTGGGGAAAGTTTCCCCGTATTTTAGTACACATCCTTTGTGTTTATTCTGTATCCATGAACCTGTAAAAATCCTATCAGCAGGGTTTGCATGACTATGTGGCAAAATGTGTTATCTTGAACTACTTGATTTTATTGCTGTATTTAAAATATTTCCTTCAGTGAGAAGCTAGCAAGAAGAACTGGCAATCTTTTTAAAAATACTGGCAGTAGTCATTAAATAGAGCAATAAACTTAAGCTTTTGAGCATAACATGACTGTTAGTTTTATGTAAACCTTGCTAGCTATATTCTCCCTATTGCTACTGATTCCTTTGACGGGGCAACACTATTCCATCTAAGTACTCCTTAGAAATAACAGAAGTACCAGAAATGTTTTGAATAGTGTTATAAGCAGAACTCTTGATAATGTTTTCAGCTGTTCAGTGCCCTACAGTGTCAAAATTAACTCAGTTAATAAAGTAACTTGTTCTATCATCAAATTGCTGTTCATCTAGTAAAGAATATGTTGATGGTAGGATAGGATTGTGCAAATAAGAGAGAATTTGGCTCCATAAGTTGCGTTGCGTACAAAGAGGCTTTCTAAAAGATAATTGTTTTATGGCAAACAAGGTATGACAGTCTCTCACATACTGACTTCGAGGTGCATGCAGAGTTCTTCAGCATGTATTAGTCAGTGGTGGTTCATTGACTTCAGTAGAAGTAAACAATTTATACTGCTGAGAGAAATCTAACCTGCTGTCCGCTTCCGTTCTGCATACATGGAATGTTTTGACAGTGTGGTCACTGGTAAAGTCAGGCTGCTTTGCATCAGTTCAAAGCAAGTAGCATCCTACCTTATCTGGATATAAAGACTGCACGTTTGCCATCTTGCACTAGGCAAGTGCGCTCTACTCACTCAAGATCAAAATATTCAAATGCCTCTTAAAGTGTTATTCTGTCTAGCAGTTGGAGTTAATTCTCCTATTTCTACTACAGCCTTATTGTAATTAATATAATTAACATAATTCTCTTTTTTTAATAGAATTAGAGGTCTGAAGGACCTTATATCAGCTTCTGATCTCTTCTGATGGCAGAGGTAGACTTAAGAAGCGTTTAGAACTAGCAGAAAGGAACTCTGGCCTTACAGTAGCACTTGAGATGAGTGAAACTGCCTCTTCTGCTACTCAGGAGGTTTGAAACTGAGTTGACAATAGAGACTATGCTAAACTGTGCATCTTATCAGGCTTCCCTTTTTACTGGACACTCTCTAAGAAAATAAATAATTTCTAAAATATTCTACCTGCCCTCTCCATCTTTCTACCCTGGTCTATTTATACCTGAAATAGCAGTACTAATACCTGCAACACAGTTGTTTCCCAGAGGACTGAATTCCTCTCTCCAGGTGTGTTAGCTTATAATAACCTGAGATGATTTTATTTAGAACCAACTCCCCTGTCTCTTTCATATGGCTTTTCACACTTACTGAACATGGCAGAACGTAGCCCAATTTCTTGTTTGTCAGTCATTGGCCATGACGTTTGTACAGTCATCCTCTTCCTCTCATGCTAACAGATCAGTGATGCTTTGTCCTTTTGTTAGTACTCTGAGATAGGCAGATATACAGCTTTACATAGAATTAAAGAGTAAAATCACTGAAGAGAGTGCAGTTAAGTTTAATACAGAAGAGCTTCTCAAGTTTGTCCTCCATGTAATTCCCAGTAGCTCAGCTGGTAAGATTTATTCCATTCATAATGAAGCTGAACAGAGAGGCTAAACGATTTACTCAGAATTATAAGTCATATTGGCACCATAGCTGGTAATATGTCTCAGAGCATCTAAAGGATATCTAAATCTAAAGGTTTTATCTAAAAGATAAAGTTGGTGAAGTATTCAGGTACTGTAATTCTTACCCCTCCTTTCTCTACAGTGGACCATGCTAATCAATTTCTGTTTCATATTTCTTCTTTCTCTCTGCCTGTTGCTTCTTAGGCTTAGAATACAGTAAATAATTCACTGCATTGTACATATTTTTTAATCCAAAATGTTGATAAGTGTTTTCAAGGGAGCATCCCTCAACTCCCTTGAGATAGTCTATGTTGCCAGGGACCCTTCCAAAGGCTTAGCATCTTCTGGCCACCTTTTGATCTCAATACATCTCAGAATTTTGAGGATGAAAACATCTCCAGTGGATTAGGCAAAAGACATTTCTGCTTTGGGAAATGGTAGTTTTTGCTTGAGTTGGATATTTGTACTCAGTATCTGTCATTATGTCAGTATCTGCTTTCCTCTATAAAGACTAAGGCAACACTTTTCTCCAGGGTTCAGAGAGAAACGTTCCTGCATAGATCCTTTTGCTTTGATCTTTCTCCTTTGTATGCTTAGCTTATTTGTGTCTGAAGAGAATGGAAGGAAAGCTGTCAGAATTGAAGTCAAAATTAATAAGGCATCGCAGAACAAGAGAAACGTCTCTCTGCTTTTGGGTCAAAAGAAGGAAAACCAAGTGGGATTGGTTTTACTACGCCCACTATCTTGGTCTTCAGGCTTTTGGGAGAAACATAGAGAGCAGACAGTCAGCCATCACAAAGGTCAGGGTTATGAAGAGATGCGGTCACTCCTTCTCTTTTTAAGCTCCGTGTCTGGCAGCGTAGCCAGATTTATCAATCCAAACTGCAAGATCTCATTCATATGCATTGTTTTTCCTCCTACAGCAATATGCACGTATGTGTATTCACATGCCCACTCTGTGCCAGAGTAGCTGATCTAAGAACAGACGTGTGAGGGAGGACTCATCAACACTGTGAAATGAACATGGAAAGGGACTGCCTGGCTTTAGAATCTATTTGGAATGGTGGGTGGAATTGGTTTGGGTTGTCTGTTGTTTTGTTTTTGTTGTGGAAAGTTGAACTCTCAGCCCATATTTCTCTGTGTCTAAGCTGGGCTCTTATTGGGCTCTTGTTTCTGAATTATGTTATTGAAGGGGTAAGTGAAAGTTGGTTCCTTGATACATTTATTAGACTCACCATTCGTGATATCTTATTCACCTTGCATCTCATTTCCACAGTCTTCTGATTTGATAAGTGCGTTTGTGTTAGCAACAACTCAGATTTCTAGAGAAGGGATCACAGAGCCTCTATCACGATGGAATCCCTCTTTAGTCTGTGAACCACAGCATGTGATTATTTTTGTATGCAGTGTTTTCAGCTCATTGAAAAAGATGACAATGTTTCAGCCTTTGCACATTTTTTTCTTGATTTTTGTTTGTTTTAAATTTTTCTTTCTTTTCTTGACCAGTAATCTAATATCATCAGTAAAAGTGATATATTCCTGGGGATTATGCCATTGTTTTGTGTGGAGTTTACCCTTAGAATTATTTCTGTCAGCCTCTGGAAATTGGCTAAATTTTCACATTCTTTGATTTTCTAAGTTCCTGTGTTTTGTTAAGTGTAAGTGGATTATTACTCTAGTGCATTCTGTAGTAGACTCCCTACTTGTTTGAATTTAGCCTAAATACAGAATACATAGCACTAGTCTGTTCTAAACAGAGATCAAATGCAGTCAGTGAAGAGAAGCAATTTATTGCCACTAGTTTGCCATCTGTCACAAGAAAGATATGTAATTTTTGTCCTTCAGAATGGATAGGTCTGTACTGATGCAAACTGGCTTATTTTTCTAACAGAGCACTTACTGGCCATAAAGTAGTCAGATGGAAGGATAATAAAAGTAGTAGCCTAGCATTTCAGAAAAAAAAAGAATTCTGATCAGTCATTTCTAGTATATAGCTGGCGCAAGCTGCTAGATCTTAAACTGTACAGTTTTCACGTTCAGAAAGTCTAAGGTCAAAGATGAAAGCTTTCATCAAGTAAAAGAAACAAGTAAAGGGAATTCTATTTGAAGGTGAAAGGTGGAGCCATTTGAATGGTGGTTTGATGAGTGGTTTTTAAACAATGTCACTATGAGTTTTAAAGGATTTGAAAATCCAAATGCATTCAAAAATAGGCAAAGGACTGGGCAGTAGATCAGGTGAGTAATGGAATGTGCTGTGTGCCTTCTCACTTTATCATTTGATGCTGCTGATAAGAAGTTGCCTCCTAGTGGCTGAGGGCAAAATATACTTCTTACAGGAATGTTTGGGATTACAGAATAACATCTCTCATCTTTTCCTAACCAGCCCCATTCATTCCTGTCATCCTCATTACTGACCGTTTGGATGCAAGAGAAGAAAGAGTGAGAACAGAACAGCGAAAGTGAGGGCAGTAAGCAGAAGAGGATAAAACCCCTCTGGGGCAGGACCAGGCAAAAGTAAGAGTGATCTTTCTCCTGGATTCAAAAATCATATTGCTATGAGAAAAATTCTTGAGCAGAAGATGCATGACAGCAGTGTCTAGAGATGCGTGATATCCCTTTGTATTTTTTTAGAAGATACAATGAGATATGTAGGCTATGACAGAGACTCTTTAATTGTTTTCTGCAAATAAGGAATCAGAGAACATTCATCTCTTACACAGGCCAAGAGACAAAGGCCAGCTCCACAAGAATACCATAGTGTATGTATTATGACAAGGAATAGGATCTCCTTGGGTAAATGCCAAAAGAGAGCGCTCTTGCTAAAGCTGTAATTTCTCCTGGCAACAAAGCAAAGTCTGGAGGTCACACGGTCTTAACATTGTCCTCTTTGTTCATTGTGTCTTCTAGATTGCAGCTTGTAACTACAAACTTTATCAGAGTTGAAGCCTGTGCCCCTAACTTTGGGGAAGGTTGCGTTTTGGGTTGCCTTCCTTCTGCCTCAAGAGCCTTCAATGAGAACACAACTGTGTCAAAGTTTCATTTTATCTGCCTTGTCAAGGAACACTTTCTAAAACTAGGGATACTCTATTTCTAGTTGACTAGCACCTACAACTCAAAGACTAGAATTGAGTAGTTTCTCTACTCCAACTCTCTACTCCAACTTTCTACTCCAACTGTCTACTAGTCTTGGCACAGCAGTAGGTAGCAGACGCCCTCCTGGAAACGGGTCATATGCTTCCAGAAATTTCTCCAGTTAGCATAGATGCATAATCTTTTCAAGTGATGCATACCAAGCTAGTTGTTGTCTTTAGGTGTAAAATGTGTACTGAATGGTTTGGGAGTTGAGAATTTGTCTAAATGAAGGGCAAAGGAGGGCTTAGTAAAATTTAGAAGGATAGACTAGTATGTCCTAATATGTCTTTTGATGCGTCTAGTTTTGACACCTTTCTTGAACGTTTAACATCAGAGCATCAAAGCATCTTGTAGCACCACTATGCAAGCAAGGTAGCCCAGTTTTTCCATTATGCAGATGACACAGCTGGGACACAGGGAGAGCAAATTACTGGTCCAAAGCCTCACAGAAAGACTGGAAAAAAATAAGGAATTGATCAGCACTCCCTGTGGAAAGTCAGCACAGTACTTGCTGCAAAATCCTTTATGTGTAGGGGTTTTAACTGACCAGGCAATTGCTTATTTATCTGTTGTATTCCAGGGCTTCTTGTTGTATCCTTACTTTCCTGTTTCTGGTAAATAAATTTTTCAAACAACATCTCTCTGTTCAACTTGATTAACACGTTTGATCCCAACCAAAGAGGTTGTTTTTAGGAGGTCTGTGCCATATAGGAGGATTTTAGCATGGTGACATGCTCCTTTGTGATGCTTGCTTGCTGGAGAAAATATTTTTAAATTTGTGGAAAAGCCTTGTCCACTGACAACACTCAAGGGTGAGTAACAATTATTTCTGGTGAAAGCCAGTTCTCTACCTAGTATATGACAATAGCTGACTGCATTTTCAGGTGCTCCTAGATACATTCACCCACTATGTGCAAGTAAACATGGTTCATCATGTTTTACACATGGAGGAAGTGGTTTGGAAAAAAAAAAAAAAAAAAAAAAAAAAAAGAGCAAACCCTATTACTCATCATTACAGTTTCTAGAGATTTGGGCTGGACCAGTGGGAAAGGTACAGTTTATTTTATCAGCTGGAAAGCAGTTTTTACTGATTCAAAGTCAGGAGATCCTGTTTAAGCAAAAGTCGTGAACAGATAGTGTGGGGCTGAAAGAATGTGACCTGAAAAGACTAAGTAAATAAGCTCCCATTATGTTCACATATGACGGATCCATAACTATATAATGTAACAGAAAGATTATATTAGCCTTGATTATGAATCACAAAAAAAAATTACAAATAATTCCTGTCAGTCTGCAGAGTACTTCTAAAGAACAAATTTAATTCCCAGAGTAATGTTTGTGATGTATGTGAAGCTGTATTAGGTACAGTAAGTAAAGTAAAGCAAGGTTAACCTAATCTCCATGAAACAAACATTAAAAATAAGCCCAGAGTAACAGGTCCTTTTTCCACTTCACTTATTCATTAATCAGTTCCAATATTTCTTCCTGAATTTTCAGGGGCATTCAGAGCTGAAATGATTAGTAAACCAAATCCTAAGGTAACATGGAAAGGAGAGGGAAACTTTCCTAAGGAACATGGAAAGTACCAGTAGAGGGACCCAGAGTGTTGTTCACAATATCACTAAGGAATATTGGAAACACTTTTTGCTTTATTTATTTATTTCCACAATAAAACTTTAAATAAGAAAAAGTTAATCACTATAATATTTATCAGTAGCTAAGAAAATGTCCCGGGTTGCAGTAGTCCTACTGCAGCACTGCTACTTGCCAATACTGTTGAATGTTTGTAGGGCATTGTTTCCAATCAGCAGCAAACAACACTGGAGCAAGAACTGCTATTTTTGTTACTTGGTTATGCATTTATTGTAGTGGGGCACTAATGCCCCTTGTGTGCCTTTCAGGCAAAAATAAAAAAATAAACAGTGCTAAACCTCAATAATTTGTAATATTATTCAGGACTTTCTAATGTGACTCTGGAGGCTTGCCAGTGTGATTCCCATCTACAAGAAGAGTCTAAGGAAGATCTGGGAAACTACAGACCCATCAGCCTGACATCAATGCCAGGAAAGGCTATGGAACAGATCATCTTGAGTGAGATCACTGGTATTTGCTGGACGATGGGGAATCAGGCCCAGCTAGCATGGGTTCATGAAAGGAAGAACCTGCTTGACCCGCCTGATCTCCTTTTATGTATTGTTAGCACTTTGGCAAACTCCCAGCAGATGGGCTGGCAGACAAGGCTGGTGGGAAGGATTTCTGTAATCTGTTTTCCCAGCAATGACCATCTGATGGGGGAGCATTGAGATCTCTATCTATGTTCTCTGATGCTATGAAAACTTGTTTGGAACTGCATGAATCCCTCTTCCAAGAGAGGTCTAGATATCTCGAATGTTATAACATGACAGTTGCTTATTTACTTGGAAAAGAAGCATGAATTTCTTTTGAAGTGCTATGTGCAGGGGACCTCCAGCTCTGAGGAAGAACATAAAGAAGTTGGTGGTTGAGGAGAAAGAAACATTGGAGATCATCCCTAAGAATCTGGAGAATTTAGAGAAGGCCTGTGTGAACTTCTGTCATTTCTCAGGAAATTGAAAGAGGTGAAGGAAGAAGTGGAGGTTGAAGTTAGTGTCATAGTACCTCAAGACCCTTGACAGAGTCCAAAAAAAAAAAAAAAAGTGCATGCATCCAAAAAGACAACTGTGATGGAAGACAGTTACACATCCCAGATGGAATAAGTATCTACATTTTTTTGCAGCTGGACAAAACTGGATATTCAAAGAAATGTGAAGAAATTGTGTCACATCCTGACAAGGTAAAAAATGTTTTCAGAACCTCTCTTCAGTTAATGTCTCTAGGAAGATCTCTCAGTGGAGATTAAATCCATATCAGATCAGATTTATGGTGTTAATGTAGCACCCTAATAGACTACCTGAGGTCTGCAATCCAGTATTCCTTAGGATAAGGCATGCTGGATGCCTTGGACAAACAGTGTTGGACTAGTCCCTGCCCAGGAATTCTGCAGTCCAAATGAGGTGTATAAAGGACATAGTAATGTTTCTATTCTGCCAAGGAACAGTTGGTAGAAAAATCCAGAAAATTATCCCAGATTCCATGGCTGTGCCAGATAGTGAACCAAATCTCTGAAGTCCCTAATGTAATTCTTCAGTTACTTAACAGCAGGATTTCTGAAATATCTGGAAAGCAGGTAAAATGTTTGCTTTTGAATACCAAAGATGGCAAGGAAGCTGAATATAGGAAATGTAATAAATAAATAAATAAATAAATAAATTGTAATCATAGAATCGTTTGGGTTGGAAGGGACCTTAGACATCTTCTAGTTCCAACCCCAATGCTGTAGGCAGGGTTGCTACCCTCTAAAAGAGGCTGCCCAGGGCCCCATCCAATCTGTCCTTGAAGCAGATGGTTAAGAAATATACACTGTGCATCACCAACATTAAAAAAAAAAGAAAAAGAAAAAGAGCTGGGTGCCTACAGAATTTTTGTGAGAGTCATGATGCTGGTGATGTTGGTTACAGAATTACGGAGGTTCTGTGTATGAAAACAATATCTGGAGAGAAAATAAAAGAGGGTCAAAACTATGGTTTTGTAGTTTTGTAGATTTTTGTGTCAAAAAGTAGGCCAAACTATGATCTGCTTTCTTATTTTTCTAAATGTCTTTGTAACATTCATGTTACTGATGTTTTAGGCTCAAACAGAAATCTAACATTCAAGTCATAGACCAACCCACAATTACCAGAGCACTCGTGTGAAAACACCTTTTATGAGATAGCACATCTCAGCTTGAAGCCTGCTTATTACACATAATAAGCTAGGCTGACGTCAGTGTGGCAGGAATGTGAGTCACTACTGAACTTGGACCAGTTTTAGAGGAAAAATGGGAATGATAAACTGTACCTCAGCACTTGATAAAAATGATGCTGCCCACCTGCCTTACCTTCTACTGCAATAAGGCCATCCCTTAAAAATAAGCTTTGCCAGAAGTACCATTCTTTAAGTGCACTACTTATATGTGCTAGAACTACTAAAAAAATATATTATTTGGTAGAATAGCATTACTTAAGCCAAATAGCAATCCTTGCCAGGCACAGCAGCACTCTTAACAGATAACACAGAAAGATATCAGTCTTCTTTCTGCTTCCCAATCAGTTCCAGAATATGCCAAATAGTTCCAGGTATCTCATCAGCAGCTGCCTGATATCATTGTCCTTTACAATGACATAGAGTCAGGAGAGGGGAAAAAACAAAACTAAGGCAGAAGAACTGAACAGAAAGCAGCATGTCGTTAGGTGGTTGGTATTGTAAGATTGCATGCAACTTCTACTGATTATTTCAAACTAGTTAACTTAATTTCTGCTGAAGTTGAAGGAATTAACTGATCTTGCTGCTATCATTCAAGAAACAAATCAAAATGACTTCACTGTAGTCTCGTTATGTAGTGTAGGAAATCAGAGATTGGAAACTAAGCGAAACAAAAAATTGTCTTTTCGGTATTTTAACAGGTTAACCTGTAACATTCCTGATAGAAACAAAACCACTGAAAATGACCAAAAAACATTGCTAGCTGCGATGTTTGAAATGGGCCTGCTAAGGAAAATGCCAGACTTCATGTGGAAATTCAATGGGCAAGTGTGGAAGCAGGACAGTAAGTATGAGGTCATTGCATCTGATGATTGTACTGGCCCACACTTAGGATATCCTGTCCTGTGAACTTCAGAACTCAATGCTGAAACTGGAGATACAGAGCGGAAAGCTCCATTCTTCATTGATCACAGGTAAATCAATGTAAGCTTCTTCAGGTGGTAAGTAAATCAAATGTGTTACAGCAGTATTTGAGCTACGAAATTCATAGAGCTAAAGTGCAAATCCTCTAAGCCTTGAGCCCGTGTTGTACCCTGAAAAAGCAAAACTGCCTTGTTTGATTTGTAAAGTGCTTGCTGATTTGTGCCTTTTTTTTTTTTTTGCTGCTCCTCTCCCCTTTCTTAGAGATTCCAGTTCAATTCATCAGCAAACCTGAGAATACCCAAAGGAAGAATGGAAAATCCTGTGTGAAGTATGTGCTGATTTTGGAAGATGTCACTCTGAAAGAGATGAGGAACTGATGGGTGATTGAAAGATTTCAAGTACACTAGGAATCATGAAGGGAAGAGAGCAGAGCTTATCATAATGTTGATGAGCCAGTGACTCAGGAACTTGTATAGGCATTGCTGTGTGAGGCAGTGAACCTAACGACTGCTACAGCAGCTCCATTGTAACTGGGAAGGTATGTATGATTGGTCCAAGGAAGGAAAAGAAATGGTAGCAGCCTTTGTACTGTTCTGCATTATAGAGCAGTAGTGTTGCTTTGTTATAACAGCCACAAAACTGATTTGAGATAATGCTGATCTGAAGTCTATTTATCGTTTAATGTGGAATAAGCCATTAGTCTGTGCTTTGTTTTGGTATTATGAAGATAATAATTAAGGACGTCCCTTTGCTGTAGAGTTAGAAGCATAAAGCAGTAAATCTTCCATCTAAGTCCTTGTTCGTACCACCTGAAGCAGCCTAGTAAAGTATAGTGGGTTTTATTTTAACCAGGATTGTCATAACGAATTCTTGTTCTTTAAGGTGACCCATGGGATGTTTGAATGCTAAGGACCAGGGGCACAACATGAGACTCTTCATGTAGTAAATATTTAATATCGTGTTTATATTTTTAATTAATTTTGCAGTAGCATCATTGATACTATAAACTTGTACCTAAGATCTATATAGAAAGACACAAGGCTGCTAGGAGGTGAATGTTGGCAAAAATCTTTGTGCTCTCGTCATGGGCTGGAGAAGAATTTCAAAGTTCTTCCTCACAGAGTGGATTTTAGTAGCTTTTAGTATCTGTGATAACTTCTGTTTATTGTAGACAAGCTTTGAGTATGCCCAGATGCCTTCCATGAGAAGCATATCATTTAAGACCATTTTAAAACAAAGTGATTGGAAAGAGGAAACAATCATATTAGCATATCCTTTGCATGTGCAAGAACAACAGAATATTTAATTGGTAAGATGGTATGAAGAAAACCCCAAGGACCAAGAGGAGCTCAGCTGTGAGGTCAGGCAGATTTTAGGCGGTTTGCTGCCCACCCTGACATCTGTTTCTGAGTCTGGTTTGTCTCTAATAGCTTTGTGTTCTGCATGAGATGATATCCCACAAACCCTGGTTTGACTTGATGCACAGACTTGGGTGGAAGTCACCCTATGAGTAGCATTTTGTCCCAGAACAGGACAGATGAAAGGAGCAGTTTCCCAATGGCAGCCCTTGGCTTTCCAGGCATGCAGCCTTATAAGGAGTCCATGGCCAAGGTTGAGATTGGCTGGCAGGGAGCATGGAAACCCCAACTTTTGGAGGACAGGTACCAGTCCTAGAATGTGAATATGGCAGTGTAGGGACTGTATGGGGTGGGAGGATTCTCTGACCTTTCCTCCAGTGAAGAAACTATTTACATGTTATAGGTAACCTGAAAAGCCACGGATGAGCTGCCTCTCCCTTGCAGAGGTTCAAAAGGCTCCTACCAGATCCTACACACAATGGAATTGCAGTCTGGTATCTTTTTTATAGACTCATATTTCCTTATGCAGAGTTCAGGTTCAGATAGAAATGTTAGAAATGTTGCAGAAATGTTTATCTGGTTTGAAAGTTCTTTTGGACCAGCTGCGGATCTAGAATAGTGCAAGAGGCTTCTTTTCTGCTTCAGCTTTTGGGTTCCTTGAGCTGCTTTCCCTCTAGTGGAAATACACCCATGAAGAAGGATAAAAGCTATGTAAGAACAGGCTCTCTTTACTCCCATTTCTTCCCTGATGTGCAGTTTACCACGCAGAGATAATAGCCTTCATCCTAAGGTTTTTTGACTAAGGAGAAACAGGTGGACAGATCAGACAAGGACTGATCTAATCCTTCCCAGTCTTCCACAATCTCAGTCCTACTAAGACTCGACTTTCATTCTTCACTTTTTCAAATTTTTCCTTCCTGGTCTCCTGTGAAGGTGCTTATATGATTTCACGTTTGTTAACATATTTTCTCATCCTGTAGACATACATTCATTCCCGAAAGGTTGGCTTCTCACCATCCTCTCTTCTCTCTCACTCAGTCTCAGATTTTCAGAGTAATTAGTGAATGTATCGTTTGCATACTAATACATACCCTTCATTACATGCCATGCAGCTTTTCTAGGCAAATGCATAGATCACTGCCCACAGAATTCATTCTGTCCATAAATCACAGAACATTGTGCCAGATAAGGTCTTGGAAATCCTGATTTCTTGGTCATCTTAGAGCAGGAAATTCTGAGGTTCAGGGACAGGGTCAGAGAAGGTGTTTGCTGCAATGGGTGTTGCTTTATGCCTCAACCTTCTTGTCAGATTATAGCCATGAAAGGAATCTGGGTACTGTAGTAGGAAGCAAACTCATCAACAGTTTAAAAGAAGAGCATGAAGAGAGGCATATGCTCAGCCAAGGGGACAGGGGACAAAGCAAGAGTTGACACTGCAGGTATCTAAGCCATCTCCTTACTATTGTTAACACTAACACTTGCAGAATCTGTGCTTCATCAGGTCCCTTCAGCTGGGGCTGTACCATTTTTAGGCTTATCTGTCTGCGTGAGCAAAACTTTTCTGCTCCATTGTCTCCATAGCCAAGGGGAGAAAATTGAACAGTCGTACCAACTGATTTTAAGTGAAAAATACAGGTTTCCATGTTTATAAATCTGTGATGGAGAATTTTGGCCTTAACCTTTACTTGAAACATTGTCATGAGCAACGAGAAAAACACCTTTTCTGAAATTATACCTAATGTAAATATGTGTATTACTCAGCTCTTGGCAGCCAGATGGCGCCAGATGGACTTTCAGAATCATCTGCAGCATGGAAAAGAGCCTCTTCTCCAAATAAAGGCGAGATGGATGGATACCGCTGCCAAGACAGTGGGACAGACGGAGCAGTAAGGATGCTGTGGCTGCAGCATCAAATATAGATTTATAGAACCTGTGCGCAGTAAAAACACATCCACAGCAAAGCCTTGGTACAGGGAATGATTTTCCTGCTGTCAGAAATATTGACTGCATTTTTATGACTATTTCAGCAGGTTGTCCTTTGTAATCGTATACCTGACAAAAGGAAAAACACAAATATTTAGGAACTTGGTTATTTTTCTTTATTGTGCACAGGACATCCTTATCATTTTCCCATATAGCTCTAACAACTATGGAATGTTTTGTTTACAAGCAGTAAACTTTGATTCCATCATCTTTCTTGTGATTACGGCTTATCCAAATGTAGTCTTAGGAAAGAATAGTACAAAGGGTTTCCTCTTTTGCCCTCAAAAGTTAAAAACTGCCTGGAAATAAATCTCAAGGACCTCGAGAACTGCGGAGCACTTGGCAATTGCTATTTCTTAGAACTCCCTCCTTTTCTGCTGAGCTGAACAACTGAAGGAAATCAGCCACGTTTCTTGTTCAACAAACAGAACTAAGCTGCCTGAATCAAAACACACTGAAGATTTTTCATGTCCTTGAAAGTTTTCATGAAATATGGGATTCTTATATTAAAAAAAAAAAAAACCACAAAAAACCATCAAGGAGTATTACAAGGGGCCCAACTTTGGACTACCTTTGGGAACTAACAGACTCAGGAAAAATGGTAGGGTGTATTTGCAGCTGCAGCTTTCAATTGTTTTCTTTTCAGATTCTCCTGTTACTGAAGCTTTTAGCTGCACATAGTGTAACTATGAAGAATGAGCATACTGAAAGTGCCTTTTAAGGCACAGGCATTGTGTGAAGTCATGTTTCTGAGATGGTGTTAAATGGCAGAGAAAGAGGTGATGGAGAAAACCAGTGACTGTGTTACAAGCAAACGCTGTGCAAGAGAAGACAATGGAGCTGTTAATGCTGAATCTCAGAAAATAACTGGCTCAGATTTGGACAGTCTTTACCTCAGCATTGATGGTAGGGCCTCATATTAATCATTTTATAGCAGGCATGTCACTAGTAGACATGTTGGGCTGCAAACACTCTAATTCAGAATTTTTCTTAAAAAAACAAAAAAAAAAAAAAAAAAAAAGACCCTTGCAGTGGTTTCTTGAGTGATTCAAGTCCAATTTTGCTGTAATCAATAGAACTACCTTGATTTACACTGTGGAAGGATATGACCCTCTAAGTAAAGGCCCTCCATGTCATTCTAGTCAGCTGTTCACACTGCAAACAATCCAAAATCTCCAAAATCCAGGGGAAAGCAGAGTTCCTGGAACACACAGAGAATAGGCACTGTAATGAAATGGAAAGCACCCAAAGGCAATGGAGGAAAACTGGTAACTTGCTTCACATCGAGAGGAGAATGGCTAGGGAAAATATCTTGGATCAAAGTAGGGGTGGTAGAAAGTAACTTTGGTGTGGAGAAGGTAGAAAAAAGAAAAGCATACCAATTCAACTCTGAGGGCTTCAGTATCCCCTGGAAACAGAAGAACAGAAATTATTGCCAGATGACCTATTGGGTAAGCATGTGAAGATCTTAGACCAGCTGTTTTTAATGTAGTTTCAATGTCCTGCTTCCCGTCGTTTTTGTCCTCTTCCTTCTTGCCAGTTCCCAAAGGAACACTGTCCTCATGCTTCAGAGAGGACCAGAGCTTAGAAACTGTTTTGTGCTTGGACTAAAACCAGGACCAAACAAATAGCAATCCTTTCACTACCAGTGCTTGCAGACTCATAAACCCCTCAACTGGCCATGAAAGAGGACTGACTAACACTCTCTTCTAGTGTCAGTTACATAAGCTTAGTAGAATATGGCAGAAATGAAGTGTCTTTGTCTGGAAAATACTATGGAGGAGGAGAAAAAATAATTTAAAAGGGAATGCTTAAAAACATGTTGTTTTGCAGCCAAGAAAGAAAATATATCAGCCAAAACCTAAGTTAGTTAGAAAACTCTACTGAACTATGTTCTGGGACTTACAGTTTGGGTACCTCCTGTGCTTGTTTTCCATTGTATACTGGGATCCCTAGAGAAGCTGTGCGTCCTGCCATTTGTAGCTCTCTTTTTCCCAGGATCAAAGTGTATCACAGAAGACAGTGTAGACAGTGGGTCTGGCCTGTTGAAGCATTTCAGAAGTAAAATTTCCAAACTGAAGTAATATATGTCAGTTCTCACCTAAAGTGTTGCAATTTTCCATTTTTATCCAAACTTCTTATGGATTAAGGAAAGTGTTTCTGTGCAGCTCTGTAGCATACTGCAGAAAGAGCTCATTTTTGGAATAAATGCAAGCATTTAAATGTTTCAACCTTTGAAGTGATAAAGGGAAGTAGCTGGCAAAGTAAGAAGCTGTAAAAAAAAAAATCCAACACCACACTGGAGCCATGATTCAAGTAAAAATGCAAGTTATCCTTGACTTCTTGCTGTAGGTATATGTATACATATGCACACACACATGCACACAAATGGAAATCCATGAATTCTGTGTGTACTGTGCTAAACTGATTTTTTTTCTCTGTGTGGAGTCTCTTGAACAGGTGTCTCAGCCTTAAGGACTAAATGTCAGGAAAGAAGCTGTCACCATCACCAGAAACTCCTCAGTCCAGAATGGAGGTTCCCCCGAGCTAGGCTATGTCACAGAAAGAAGGAAAAAGAAGGTAACAATCTTTGTGTCCTAGGCTACAAAGATCCAGTCCAAAGTCAGGTCAGGATTATTTGTATGTTTTATACAGCCACATTAAAAGCAAAATAGGCTTTGAATAAAAAGCTGAATACTATTGATTGATCGAGGAAATGGCATCTAGCAAGATGTATATTTTGACGTGCTGTTCAAAGTGAGATCCGCTTTTCAACCCTCAAAGACATCTGGACGCCCACATGCAACAGTAGCACAGCAGAACACCCAGCATGTCAGAAAGTCACCCATGGATTTGGTTGTCTAATTTCAAGCACTCGTGTTTCGTATTTTCCCCTACTTAATTTGACTGCCTTTTCCTGACTTAGACCAGAAATGAATTAAGCAAGTGACTGATTGTGTTGTATCCATCAGATAGCAACCATATGATCAATGCTTAGTACAGCTTGCATAACACATGGGAATGTTCCTGTCAGCAGCAGCATTTGACTAACAAGACTTTTGCTTTTCCTTTTCTGCTAATATTTTAGCTCTTGGATTCTTTCCTCTGTCTCAGTCAACATGTTGCATTTCCATGCTAATTAAGTTACAATCAATCACACTATCCAAAAATATCCCCTTTGAAATACCAACATTACTCGTGGTATGTGATGGAAGCAGTTTTTACAGAAAATTATTCAGTTCCCTGAAACTTTTGCTTTTTTAAATGGAACAGAGGTTTAACCTTGCTCGAAGGCTGGACTGTGAGAGGATTGGCCACTCTGCTGAATTTCTTACTTAAATGGGAAGTCCTGCTAAAGTCAGTGGGGGCGAAGTAATGAAGATAGTTTTCCCCAGAATGTAAGATTACACCAAGATATAGTTCATAATTTAGTGATAAGCATTGTAGTGGCAAATTATGCCTCTTCTTCATATTACATTCAGAGGAATTCTGCTTCCTTCTTCTGGACCTTAGTGAAAGATGTGAAAGTGGACTACTGGAAATGTGAAATCTAGATTTAATTAAGGGGCTCACTTAACCCCTAAATTTATGCTGTTCTCCAGGTGTCTGTGAGCTGACAATACCTCTTGGTTTATGTCAGTCCAAAAGCAATTTAGAAAACTAGTAGCCAGGTAGATTCACTATCAGGGGTAATTAGAGTTGTGTAATTACAACATTTGTCTTTCCAGGTACCTGAAGCAAATGATACAATGCATGCTCAGCCATGCAGAGCCTGGATTTCCCAGCACACCTTTAACCACTTGTTGCAAAGGATCCCATCAGTGTCTATCTTCAACTATTTAACGTCCAGTTTTTCTGAACGTGTGCTATGACAAGATCTATGCGTTTATGACCGAATTCTGAAGCAGTGTGGCAAACTTCATCCTGACTCAGTGTAAGAATTGCATTGTGTTTGCAGTTTAATTAATGAAGGCCTTAATACTACTGTCTGTAAGTGTAATTACAAGTGCCTGAAAGTGTGATTCACTTAAAATGTGTAACTATTAAGATAAGAATATAAGAAGGAATTCTCACCAGGAACAGCTGTGTGTATGCAAAAATCAAACAGATCAACGTGATAGAGGTGCTCTAAGGTGGAGATAACTTTAACACTTGATGTTTATGTACAGTTTGCCTAATATACGACAAAGAAAATATTTTTTTGTGACATTTCTAACATCACTATGCTGCTTTCATCAGTTGCCCATCACCTTTTTTAAAAGTTGTGGGATTTGTTCTTTTTCTCCCTTAAGACTGGATTTGTAGTAGGAAAAGTTTGTGCCTAATTTTGGGCTGATTGAAATCACAAACTCTAAAGAACTGTGGTGCTTCACAGATGCTGAACTGGGCAAATTTTACTTTGTTATGTAGAATTCTTACTTTATTTGACTGTGTAACTAAAGCACTTGAAAAACAGAAGTTTGTCAGAGGCCACCAATAAATGGCTTTAACTATCACTAGTTAAACTATCAGTATGAGAGTGGTCCTCTGTTGGTGCACATAATTTAGGGGGGAAAATAAACAACTCCTGAAATGTAAAAGCTAATATAACAACAGCAACAAAAGAAAAAGAAAAGGAAAGAAAGAAAAAAGAAAGAGAATTCTATGCTCAGAGAGCCTTGAGGTTAAATAGTTACTCAAAAGGAAAAGCGTTCTGGTTCCTTTACATCAGAAGACAACACAAAAACAGTTTAAAGCCTGAAGCCATGATTCTTCTCCTATTTGACTACTCGCATTATTCCGCATTAAGCCTAGGAGAATATGTTCTACCCAAATGCACCATATTCCTTATGACCCTTTATGCTCATAAAAGTATTCTGTAAAAGCCATTAGCATGAAGGTTGGCACAGCTTGCTGCACTTGGACTGCACTTGGGCTGCAAATTGACTTGGGCTAGGAGGATGGTCTTAGTTATTTTTGTTTATTTTTTAATGCATTTTGTCTGAGATTGTCAAAGGAGAACAGGAATTTGGACTATTCGTTTGATTCAAAACATGCAGATAATTTTTAATATCACACCCTTCACTCTTTTTATTTAGTATGGCAATCTAACTCGACAGCTATGAGGTAAATGAGCTACAAGGTAGACTAATGAGCAAAAAGCACGATCTGCATTTTCAAAAGTGACTGTTAATTTGAGTACTATAATCTTTGGCACATAAATTTGAAGAACATGAACAGAATTTTGAAAGCCAGTCAATGAATTCATTTGTCCAAGCAGTCCAGATAGTGCCAAACCATTTGACTCAAAACTGTAAGAGGGATTTTTAATAAAAGAATAGACATACAGCTCTCAAAACCATACAGGACCTTACAGGAAATGTGTTTACACACACCCATCTGTCAGTTAGGAAGAGACAGAAGTGATGCATAGAATTTTAATACATAGATACCTCTCCCAAGCTCTCATGGAAATGAGTGGTGGTCAGTGCTCACATAAGATGCCCTTTTCAGAATGATTTCAGTTGGGCCCTTTGCAAACATTGTGAGGACTTTACACTTAAATGGCCTGCCTCAGGACAGGGTTTATATGTGTTTACGTTTATTTTAGAAACTGCATTGTCTCAGTGGACAGAATTTGCTGTGTTTATCAAGGTTCCTTTTTTTCTAAAACCTTGCAGATTTGACATCTTGAAAAAAGAACAGTTCTATCTTCACATATGCAAACATAGACCTGCCAGTAAAGTAGTATGTCACAGTCCTTCTGTCACAGAGCCTGCAGAAGTCCTGACAGTCCTCCACCTGGTGGACTTTTCCAGCTCCAGCATTTTCTCAGCCTGGCAGGAACCAAACAAGGAAGCTGTGCCATCAGGATACATACTAGAGGATATAAGCAGAGAACACCAAGGATGGACCCTTGACAGAAAGACAGTACTGATCCCTGTCTTTAGTACCACTTAACACTGCAGGAGGCTTGCAGGACAGACATATCCTTCCAAGCTGCGAGTGAAGCTGGTGTGGGAAAAGCAGTGGAGTTACAGGTAAGACTTGCAATATCCATTTAGCTGGAATTCCCATCTCTTACTGATCCTTTCTTCTTAAATATACATAATTCTTTTAAAGGGTGATCAAATTCATGTTGCACAAAGGAAAGTTTAGTATCAGAGCTCTACTTCTTCTTGCTGTGTTTTCAGAGGTGCTGGGAGAAGATAGAGGCCAGCACAAGCTGTGCAGTTCTTTAGTCAAATTAAAGGATTCTGCCATCCTTTTGGCTAGTCCTGAGTTGTTCCCTGAACAGGTATCTTAGGTGCAATCATAGCTGTTACTTCCACCACTGATGTTTCTCAGGTATTTCATTACACAAGTCTAGGTTGGAATATTCTCTGATTTCCATCAAGGATGCTGTAGTCTGAGTGTGGGTGAGGTGGGTAAGTATTATAGCAAATAAACTGTCATAATTATGAAATGCTTGTTTCAAATACAGTGGTACTGAGACAGAATTACAGTTCTTTCAGGTGGCTGGTTTGAATGAGATGAGCAATCAGGTGACAGCAAGCCAAAGTTTAAATAATATTGTCAGAGGTCATGCTTCAAAGATACTAATCAGGTCTTGAGAATTAAAGTATTATGTCATGCTAAGAAATCCCTAGCCAGCTCATTATTCAAGGTAGGAAATTACTTAAATCATCATTGTTTAGGATTTAGGAGTTCTTGATGATGAATTGTGAAATTAGACTTTTTATTCATAAGATACTCTCGGGTGACAAAGCACGATGCTGACTGCCCTAAGCAGCAGTAATTCATGTTATGTAGCACTGATTTCTGCAGGGTAGACGGATGTTCAGGCTTGACTGAGGGAAATCTCAGAAGATGACACAGTGACCAATAATAAACATCGTTGTTTCTACTCTCAGTCTTCACTTTGGAACTACATAACCAATCTGTGCTTTGATACCATATTTCCAAACACAGGAACACCAAAAAATCCCAGAGCCAATGCAGGCTCCAGATAAACTTCTCTGGTATAGAATGGCAATGTGCAGCACTGTAATGAAAAGTAGAAGTCGTGCTAGAAACAGACATAGAAAATTGTTTGTGGCAAAGAGGATGGGCATCATCTAATAAGGCATTAGATCTGCCTCTTCTTTTTCTTTGCTCTTATTCACTTTTTACATGAACTATTATTAAATGTTCCCGTGTTTGCCCTTTCTCACCTGAAATTGGTGAACAGGTGCTCGTCACTAAGCTGTTGATTGCTGAGGTATTATTGCTTTTTTTCATGTGGCATGGGTATTAGGAAAATAGCTGGCATTGCTCCTCTTAACCAACTTCAACACTAGTTGTAGAAAGTTTCTTCCTTCAGTCTCCATTGTTCACTTCTTCACACTTGACTCAGCAGACTGAAGAATGACTTCTTTTTCCGATACAGTCTCTCATTATTTTAATTTTTTAATTTTTTTCTCTTTCTGTCTTGTTTTTTTTTCTATCCTTCATAGGTTTGACCTGACTGTGAGGCTGAAGAGCCACATGGTGGTTTGTGCTGGAACAGCACAGTGCATTCATACATCTTTGTCCATACAAACTAGCTAGCTCCTTAGAGAAATTTTCATTACTGTAATGATCTGCTGGGGGTGAGAAGTTTAGAGATCTTTGCATTGTATTTTATACATTGCCTCTTCAGAGTGCTTTTTAAAACTAGCAACCATATTTTTTCATCAGGAAGGAATTATATACGGCAAGCTGCTATCAGGTTCCTCAAGCCAGAAGAAATCAAGGAGAAAGTGCTTTAATTAAACACACAAAGACTCTGGAAGGGAGGAGCTGAAGTGAAATAATTTTGCCCCAGAAAAGAACACAGGGATGGTTCCAAACAGGAGAAATCAATACTTAAATCTGCAAAATAATTCTTAGATTTCCTCTGATCAATCACTAATCTCAGCTGGCTTGAGAAAGTCCCAAGAAACTGTGATACTAAAATAGAATTACAGCCAGGATGAAGAAGAGAACTAGCAGACACATTATGATATCCTGAAAAATGATATCAGTACTGCCACACAGTTCACACAGCCACAGAAAAGTCTACAGCAATAAGTACACCATCACAGGCCTGCTCCCAGGAAGGAAATACTTTTTCTGAGTCATTGCCCACAATAACACTGGGGACACTGACCCTCTGGATTCAAAGAAGCTGTGGTACATCTCCAAAGACAGGTAAGCATAAAAATTCATGTAAGTGCTGAGGAAAAAGGGTGCTTTTGTTCACTAGACTGCAGAGTAAGGTCAGGCTTCCTCTTCGGCTTTGAGCATATCACTAACTTGTTCTCCACCTCAGCTCCCCACCTAGGCAGTGAGCACAGGAATTCCTTTTTTGCTGTTCCATCTATTTGATAGCAATTTTCTCAGCTCCAAGCTGCCTTCGACAATATGCACGTGTAGGACATTGTGTAGTAGGTTCTACAAATGTTGATTAAAATTTAAGATAGTAGAGCCTGTCCGAAGCTCATAGCTTATCATGTCTTGATGAAACAGACTACTGGCTTTACAAATTATTGTCTGGTAGTGTATTTCCCATCCAACTGGGATTTGTTTCCTAAATGAGAAGGATTCATTCAGAAAAACCAATCTGTCATGTTTAGGAGATCGCATGACAGTCTTGTTGGGCAAGAAACAATAGAAGTCCCTGGAAGTACATGAGGTGTGCTTTTAGCACTCTCACGAGTACTGTGTCAGGTAAATGTGTTTTCCTTTGTTCAGTTGTTCTCTGCTCAGGCCTTATCAGTAATAAGGATATCTCATTAGCAGTAGTCCCAGGCAAAACTGAACAGGCCCCAGTTCATGAAATCAAAACAATAAATGATCTTTCTGCCTGGGCTGGGGGAAAGCAGATTATAGTTACTTGGATTTGTGAGATCCAAGCCCAATTTTTCAGTCTGGCTTATTAATGCATATATTTTGTTTATTATTAAAACAGAAATATGAAACAAGGAAACTAAATATTAATATATATTACTAGGCTATGCATATATTTCTTCAGAAGCTATCCACGTGCTTCTACTGGTCTTCTAATTCCATCAAGAGCAGTGGGAATTACATTAAAGTAATAGAATAAGTAATAGACTAAAATAAGTAATTGGGTATAAGAGTGCTTATTTTTATTTAATGATCAGGCTTTCTTGATCCATGTCATTAAACCATAGGTATGTTTCTTCTGTTATATGTGCTCCTGTGAAGGAACATATCCAGTTTGGTGGTTGTAGTCATTTTCTTGTGCAGAAGTGCTGTATGCCTGAGTCTTGTTCTACGCCTGAACAACTTAGGAAACTTCTGCGTATGTAACCAAGCATAAAGGGTAGTGAATGGAGATTGTGTCTTTAGGGTACATTCCCTTTTTAACAACCTGCTTGTCTTCAGGCAGAACAGCAGGACACAAGCAGATGTGAACTGATCTATTCTTCATTCTAAATGGCAAGCCATTGGTTTTATTTGCAGAAGCTTCAGACATGGTAGAAAAATCTCTGAGGAATAAGGAAGAAATAGAGTTGTTTCCCAAGAATGGGGTCTACTAGGAGAATTTTACCCTACGGTGCTATATTTAGGATGCAGGGAACTTACCTGATGGGGCCTCATTCTAATGCAAAAGAAGATAATAAAGACTTCAGAAAATGTATTTAGATACAGGCTGAAAATAGATGTACAATGGACAATGGAAATTAAATTGCATATGCAGATCCCCATGATTCCCCCTAGAGCATTCTGTTGACTATTAATGCCTCAGAGCAATATCCCTTCCTTTCCAAGATCACCTGGTTTGGTTTATAATTGGGTGTAATTTAATCGTGCATTTCTAAAGCACCGTGGGAGCCAAATATCCCAAAGCACTTTACAACTTAATGGCATTAACAAGAGAAAGCATCAATATATCCCCATGGAGCAAAAACCTGATACCTTATTTACAGACCGAGAAGCACAAAAATTAATTGCTTGCCTACCATTGCATATTGGCTTGATGGGAGACTGAGGTTTCTGAGTCTTCCTTCTCTTGTTTTTCATTTTGTATTTGTTTACATGGGGAATAGATACATTGGTCCAACGCTGAGGGTAATGTAGTATATTGTTCATTCTTCCTCCCTGAGTGGGGAAAGAAGACGCAGGGCATGAACTGTCATATCCAAGCTCTTTGGATTTGCACTAGCGCAGGAGAAGACTCCCTGTCCTGACGGTGCTGGCCACATGTGTGTGTATGTTTGCATATCTATGTGCAACAGACAGTGTGGTATAAAGCGGTCCACAGCATCTCTATTTCCTTAGCATGGTGTTTTGATCTCAAGATGAAGAGTGTCTCAGCAAGGACTAGCATTGTGCTCCTCACCAACAAACCATAGCAGGAGTCACAGCAACAACTGCATCGTGAACTGCGCTTCCACTAACAACCCCCATGCAGGAGTTACCCCATACAAGGGCAATGTTAGTATCACGTGTGAGTTCAAGCTGTGGTTTAGCTGTGGCAACAGGTGCAATCTGCCTGCTTACGATCCTAACAACCTACAGCTGTAAGATGACCATAAGTAAGTCAGATCCACAGCTGCTGTGCTTCAGATTGTGCAACTAACAGTAGATTTTATGTATCTAAGTATAGTTTTGCTATTTTTCAAGGCAAATGTTCTAACTGTGACTGGCAGTGCACTTCTTTGGATCATTTTGGCTCTTTTGCCTGCACATAAAATAAGCAATTGCCCAGTTCTGCAGATAAAGGTCCATGGACCACAGTGTTTCTAAGAACTTATCTTCAGATCCAAAAAGCAGCCTGTCTCTGGCGTTGTCTTCCTCTGAAATCAGTAAGATTTGCCTTCAGTTGTTTGAAAACAGTATTAGATTCCTTAAAATGGCATGTTTGGGCTAGCAGTCTCATAAATACCCCCAGCTGACTCAAAAGCAAATATGGCCTTTTCTCAGTCCCTGACCAGCCTTATTCTACACATTTCCAAGCAGTCCAAGCTCTAACAACAGCTTTCTGCTTTTTTCACAAATACTAAAGACTGCACTGGTTAAATCTTCTCATCCTGTGAAATGCCAGCATTTTGCCAACGTTTGCCAACATTTTTACCAGTAAAAATTTCCAAGGCAAAAAGTTATAAAAATAAATAAGTTAAAAAATCAGACACTGATATCCTCCCTTCGCTTCCCTGCTTTTCTTCATACCAGAAATTCCCACCCAGTGAACTTTAAGTCAGGTTGTAACACAGCAGCAGTGTTCCAGTTAGTTCAGACTGGTCACGTGCAACTGAGCATCTACAGGTGCGTGGGGTGATGTTTTACTAACAGTAATGCACAAGCCACACATAGTTTCCCCGTGTCACGATGCTCAAACTTGCAGCTTGCAGACTGTTCTTAGTACAGCCATGCCTGGAAACTACTGTATCCTCTGAGTTTCAGCAGCCCCTATTATGCTCACCCAACTTATGATTAACCAGGGATCAAGGTTAAACACTGGAGAGCAAGAAATCTCCATCCTTTTGTCTGACATGAAACTCTTTCTCCCATTTTCCTTTCTAGAGAAAAGGCCCTTGTGCCTCTGGACCTGTTGTTATTCTTTACAGGGAATAAGAGAGAGACACTGCCAGACACAGCTTGAAATGAAACTGATACAGCACCAATAATGACAAGCTATATTTGGAAAGATCTTTTAGGGTTATTTTTGTCTGTGATCACCACTTCTGGACTGCCTGCTGGCAACTGCTGAGGCCCCACTCTGGAGGGTTCCATCTCTCTGCCAGTGGGGAACTGCTCAGTGTGGGTCAGTGGAGGGAAAAAAGGATGTGTGCGTGCTGTGTTTCCTGCTCTGATTTTCAAGTACTCATTTGTCTGTTTGTGTAGGATATATATGACACTTTTTTCACTGAAGCCACTACGCACCTGTAACACCAAAAGCAGTTCTTTGCTCTTTTTTAGGATGCTCCCATATTACTGGGTCTTATGCTTCCCAGGTTCACTGATGCACTCCTCCCTGAAGCCACAGCTTCAAGCCACATCCTACAGCAGCTGGAGGACAGTTTCCTAGTTCCCAAAAGCAGTGGAATCTCTCCCTGGCCTGGCATCACTATCAGCCAAGCTGATGCAAAGAGAACTTTGGCAGTGCTGTTCACTGGTGCTAAGGAAAGACAGGCAGATTCGAGGGGCAGAACAGCTTTCTATACCTTTAGAGATCTGATTGCTTGAAAGGACAAACCTTCTGCCTCCCCACACAAATCTTGTTGTGGTAAAAAACTGTTACAATAGGAACACGCCTCTCCAAAGCTATGCAAAGCAACCTGTTTGTAAGCAGTAGCTGTGGAGCAAGGCTTGCAAAAGCACTGTGTGGGTGAGGTGCTAATTTATATTTGGATTTTTAAATGGCCCTTTGGATGGGGGTGGGTGGTGGGGAAGCTGATAGATCAGATGCTGTAATATCTTATTTCCAGAACCTCCTGAGACTGCTCCTTGTCCTCCTTGACTTACCTGGGCAGAGCCTTGGGAGAGTCTCTGACCTGCTAGGGGTTTGTGCAGCTGAGTGAGGTGGGAAGAGCAGATGTCAGAATAAGAAATAGTGGACTGAAAAGCTGTCTTCAGAAGAGGAGGATTTAACTTAAATTTTAACTTAATTGTAGGTTTATTTCAGAACAGCAGAACTCTATTCTTACTGATTTTCGTTCTGGAAGAGTGGTTCTTACTGCCTGCGGCTGGCTGCTGTCAGCTGGAGGACAGCATTACTTGCTGTGGGTACTTTAGCTGTGAAAGCACTTTGTTAGACTGGGAGCTCCTTCAGACCATGAGGGCATTTTTTAGGGGTTTCAATAGTCTTTATGTAGAGACAGGTTGGGCCAAAACTGAAGGGAGTAAAGGAATGATCTAAGAGATGTGCACATGGGTTCCAAACACCTGTGCTGGAATCTCTGCTGCTGATTTCTCTGCTGATTCCACAGGAGCTAAACCTCTGTTTGTCTCCTCTCTTCTGTAGACTTTTCCATCTCTTTTCTTTACAGAGCTTGCATTCTTCTGCTTAGTCATATTTTCAGTTTTAGCCTTTTTCACTGTATCTGCAAAAACAGTGCATTGCTCCACCTCTGTGGCAGAGCAGCAGCATCTTACAGCTCTGAAGGGGTGAATCTCATTTTCTACGGCACAGTGCTAAGGTCACAATGTCTATTAGACAAAGTGACTTTCTCAGAACAGTGTTGAACTGAACAAAGGGAAATGAAAATGAAAATGAGATTTTCCAGAACTCGAAGTATCACTTTCTATGAAAGTGGCAATCAGTTGTTTTTGAAAGTTGTTACCAGTTGTTTAGGAAAGCTTTTAAATAATTCTATGAAGCCACATTGCTAGTGCTTTGTGAGACTTCCACTCAAAATGTAGGGTTGGATGTGATGATTGCAGCACTTCTCACTTTCTCTTTTCTTAAGAGAAATGTGATAAAACTCTCTCGGACACAGTGACAGAAAGTTTGCAGAAGTCTAAACACAGGATGTAATTAGTAGAACCTGCTCTGCTTGGTCCAGCATGCAGAACACATTGCTGTGGCTGCATCCTTTGTTTTTGCTTGTGTGGCTCAAGATGCAGGTGTGCTTGGCTTCTCTAAAGGTCAGTTAAACTAAGTGGTAGAGAGTGGGGCTCCTGATCAGCAGGGCCAATTCTGATGCTTCCGTATTTCTTCCCTCTAAAGTGGTTTCAGGCAAAACACGAAAGATGACATTTCTAATACATTTCTGCTAATGAATCTGAACAATAATAAACGTAATAAAAGGTGCCAAATACTGCTGTTTTCCCTTCTACTTATCAGTCTGCTTCACTGGTCAATGAGAGTTTTGCTTCTGAGTTCAGGAGGAGAGCTGGATTCTGTCTCCTTATTTGCCATGTCCCCAGATAGCTCAGCAGGACCTCTGTGATGATGAAAGCTTCATTATATCAGGCTGTGTATAAACATACCATAACTCATAAATCTGAAGTACTTAAGACCTTAACATTCCAAAAAAGTAAATACAGTCTGCAGCTTTGCAAGTCAGCATGTGAAAGAGCTGGTTGCATAAGGCAAACCCGAGATCTAGAAAGGTCCAGTAACCTCATTGCTGGTGGGTAGGACTAAAGAATTAGAACATGTCTGAACCACTGAAGGATTGACATAGTCAGATAAATTTTTATATATATATATATATATATATATATATATATATATAAGTTGGTTCTTTTAGTTTATAGTGATTTTTTCCTGGAGCTTTTCAGGTATAAAAGCTTAATGTGACCAGCCACATTCACATGCTTAGTCCAAGAATACTTTGTCACCTTTGTTCCACCTGCAACAAGGAAGAAAGTGTGTGGGTACAGAATGCTTCCCCCATGATGCTTCTAAGGTTTTGAAACGAATTGTAAGAGACAGAGAAGTAGCAAAGAAACACCTGATTTCCCTCGCTTCCCTTTGGGCTGCTTTGAAACTTGGTAGTGGTTCTGCCTAATATGATTCATTCTCACATCAGGAATCACTGCACTGAAAAGGGGACAGTGGAAGAATCTATGTTAAGCCTGCGAGCAGATCCATTTAATGGACTGGGGGCGCTTGCTCTGCATTTCTATGCTATAGATCCTTGAAACCTGTTCCACTGATGACAGATGGCCTGGTTCAGGATTAATGAAACCAAATATCTGTGCCGCTGCATCAAACACAGCTGAGGAAATGGGCAGATTGGCAGAATCTCAATCAGAGAAAGATGTCCATATTAACCTATTTTTCTCCCCTGGAAATTTCTACTTAGGAGAGGAGAAAAAAGAGAATTGTCCATTTGTGTGGGACTTCTGGGTAACCTTGGTGAGCAAACTTCTCAGATAAATCATTTGCAGCAAGCTGCCTTCTCCCTGGAAGTGTGGACAAATGACCATTGTAAGGGGGACTGGCTGTGGCAGCAAGGAGCCAGTGTCCTTCGGGGCTCTGCACCCCAGGACACTTGGGACGTGCTGTAACACCAGCCAGTTGCCATCAGCACAGTGGTGCCTCATTCATTTGTGCTGGATGTGCTCTATGGGGTGCCTGTAGATGTGTTTCAGGGTTTCTCCAGATGGGAATACTATATCTGGCTGCGACAGCGCCCTTCTGCTTCAGTGCAGCTCTGGGTAGCTTCAGGGCAGAGCCACGCCACCGAGGGACAGAAGTGGCACAGCACTGCCTGCTACAGAGCTTCAGTGGGCTGCTGTCACAGAAACAGAAAATGAGCAAAGAGCTGTTACATCTGGACAATAAATATACCCAGTAAATTAATATTTTTAATTGCTGTTACACACAGAAGAAATGAGAAAAAAAAATATACATTCCAAACAAAGAATCAAAACAGTAAAATCAGCATAAAAATATGTTAAGAAAAGATCCCAGATCAAGTAGCCGTACTGCTTGTGGTGACCTTTACAATCATGGTAAAGAAAGTAAGTGCTGGAGACTTTCACCCATGGCAAAATGCTGACTCCTTGGGGAGAGCAGCTGCTTCGGTCACATCTTTCAGCACACTCTGTCTGGAACGCAGGGAGAGGGGCCGGAGTAAGAGGCTTACATTGTACAAGACATGGACTTAGTATTCAGGACAGACCAGTCACTCCTGTGGTCTCAGCAAGGCAGAACTACTGCTTACCCAATGGCATCTGTGTTCTTGTTTTGGTTTCTGGTTTGTTTGTTGTTGTTGTTATTGGTTGATTGGGTTGGTTCCTTTGTTTTCAAATGTATTCTTCTTTAATAGTTCCTGCTGGCCTGGCCCTGCCCACGCAGTAGGCCTGGAACAAGATGTCCCTGCTGAATTGGGAATGAGATTTGGTCCAGCAGAAGCCTACAAGAGTGATGTCTAAGCCCATGTGCTTGTACTGACTTGGTGCTCTCATGCAATGGGCTGGATTTGATTTCTTGATTTTTGGCTGTCAGGAAAAGATTTCCTCTGTTTCCTGACGTTGTCTGTCCCCACATGGGACCAGTCATAGCTCCCACTGCAGTCTTGGCAGCTTGGTCCCTGCATCCCTCTGACATGAGATTGACTGTGGGAGTCTGCAGTGGGCCTTATGCTTCAGCCTTCCTTTTGAGCCTCATACCACTCCAGTGGCTCATCCTACAGCAGCATAGTGTCACCACAAAAAACAGTACAAGCCACAGAAATTTTGGCATTCCTGCCAACTGGCCACCTTCTTTAATTTGTGATCTATCTAGAGTCATATATTTTTATTTTTTACAATAAGAGCAAAAATAAAATAACATTAAGAACATTTCCTCCAAACTAAGAAAACTAAAATCCATCATATGCTGTAAAGAAACAATGAAAATTTGCATTGTGTTTGCTTCTGAGTTCATATTAAGATTTTACTGCAGCTGCTTCAAAATTATGGTCCATTTCACATGTACACAGTTCACATTCCTGGGTAACATCTCACTTCCATTTGTGTTATACAGCAACTAGTGCTACCAGAACCAAGTCATTTCTAGCTGTAGTCCAGATCTGAATCCAGTGAACTGTGGCATTTTTATAGTCATTGAGTACATGGTGATGGTTTAGAGCTGTATTTTTAGATGTCTTTTTGTTCTGGGCCCTCGGATTGATGGCACAAGTGCTTCCTTCACTATAGAACCTGCTACTACTTTGTTTCAGGTTAAAAGGAAATAATTCAAGGAGGATGTGTCGACCTTATTGATTCTATCAAGGCCTTCCCTCTCTGCTGATATTAAAGCCAGTAAACTTAGAATCACAGTATTAAACATCCCTTTTTAAGTTGTATCCTGAAACCTAGCTGACCTTCTGCAGGTTGAACGTTAAACAGAGTGACTTCGTTTTCTGTTCCAATCTTTTCAACAGCCGTTGCAGTCTGTAAGAGCACTGTGTTTTGGCTGGATTAGATTCATTCTAGCTAACAGATAGGGTTGAGACTGGATTGCAAAATTTGGATGCACAATTCACATCTAAGAATTTGGTTGAGGCTTTTAGATAAACTAAAATCCATTTGCAAAACTGAGATTAGAGTTCAGACTTTTAAGCTAAAACCTCCACAGAGTTCAAGTGTAGCTGAGCCTATCCTGTTTGACAGTATGAATAAATATGTTTCATTTGCTTTCAGCCTAATGCAAATCAAAAAGGCAGTAACACATTCCATGCTTCTGCAGATGCCTAGAAGTATTTTTATCACTACAGTACATTAATATTTGAGACATATAGCACTTTACATCTTCTGAGTGCTGTACAAGCATTAATCCTTACAGCATCTTTGTGAGGTAGGTAAGTGCTAATACCACAATTTTCAAAATGGGATGAGAACAGACACACAGGTCCTGGTCCTGGCTGTTACAACCTGGCAGAGTGCTGGCCTTCCTACACTCATGCCTACTTACATCAGATGAGGATCTGGCTGCAAAAAAACCTGTGACTTACCCAAGGCCACAACAGCAGCAAGCATGGATAAAAGGCAGGAGAAGGACCTGGGAGGAACATGATTATGCTACTGTTGAGTAAAAAGTCCATTTGTATACAGAATCCAAGCAGTGAGAACAAGGCACCTGCCACTAAGCTTTGCACTTGCTGTTTGTGTTGATCTGCTTCTTCCAGACCAGCTCCCAGCATTAGCATGGCAGTAAGATGAAAACTTACAGGTGTCAGTGTCAAACTATGGCACAAAAAAACTTGGAAGAATCACTAAGTAGAATCTGCAAAGTTTGTCCCCGGAGTTCTAAATATGTATATAGAAATAAATCTATTCTCTGCATGATTACAGTATGAAAGTTTCAGCAATCTATTTAAAAGCTAGAGTAATTCTTAAAACAATCAGTCTTACAGTTGCCTCAGTGTGAAGGAGTAAGAAGCCAAGTATTAAGCATGAGTATGTAGGCAGCAGAGGAGTAAAGCTGTTTATATCCTCTGGCTTTGTTCTCCTCAACCTGCCATTTCTAAATTAGCTTCACCCTGTTGACGTCAGTGTAACTTTCACAGCCCGATACGTTATTAGCATTTAAATCCCCATTCCAATAGGAATGCTTCTTCAGCTTCAGTGGGTGTTCTGTGTGAGCAAGGACAAAGGAGGATCTACCACCAGGAAGAGAAGTTCAGCTGAAATGTATTTTCCATATATCCAATTAAAGACCTAAAGATAACTATGATCTAATACAAGAGAACAAGAGTAACTGTACCATGTGCATAGCCTCAAGCAGCTTTAGATGGGAACTGCAGAGGAACCTTTGAGAACAGCATTGTGTAAAGAAACACCTCAGAACTTCAGCCCTGGAGCTGATACTATTGGGGCCACCAGGCATGCTGCACCACTGGGGTGCTTCACTCCCTCTGTAGTGTCCCTGGGGTGAAGAGTGGGTGTTTCTTAAACACTGCACTCCTGATAAGAAGAATGGCTCAATGCAGTTTTACAGTGCAGAGACGCACAAATGACAGGCAGTGTCACAGACAATCATGTGCTTCCCACTTTCTGTTTGTTCCCTTTCATAATGAAGACTGCCTTTGCTTGGGTTAAGAGAAGAGTTTTAATCCCAAGAAAAGGTATTCAGCAGAATGCGAGCAACTGTTTAGTGTTTCTCAGGGTTTCAGAAACTCTGACAACTGTGTCAAATGAGTGTCCTCATTTGGCCTCAGGTGGGCCCTTCCTAGCAGGAAGGACACCTTCCAGGAAAATGGTCTCGTTCAAGTAATAAGGATGAAAAGTAGAGAATGCAAAGCAGGAGAGAGATTTTGGAGATTAAGAGCCTTTGCTGGCTCTTAGTCAGGCAGGACTCTTCTGGGCTTTGTAAGCTGAGGTCTCTACCTCATGTTCCTGTGCAAGCCAATGCTGATGCTTCAAAGGCTGCATCCCAGCCAGCCACTGACGGTAAGGGGACAACAGCCCACTTGGGTGACACGTGTTTCTGCCGTCCTAATTAAAGCCATCCACACACCTCTGTATCCAGAAACTGCACTTCTGACAGCCAGAGAAGAAGAGAGAGCAGGTCTCCAACTTACACTTAAAAGGTCCTTTTTTGCAAGTGTACAGTGCCTGAAAGTGGAGCAGGATGGCAAAGAAAGCCAAGAAGAAGAAGCATGCAGAAATGCAAATCAGCTGTCTTCAGTAAACTGAAGATTGCTCATTTTTAAAGAGAAAGAAAGAGATAATGGTTCGGATTGAAATTCTAACTTTTAAATCAAAGAATCACAGAATGGCTGAGGTTGGAAGAGACTGCTTGAGGTCATCTGGGAAGCTCAGGGTGCAGGGAGTTTCTCTGAAGAACTGCCAGAATAAGGATTGAGTGTACTGAACTGACCCAGACTGAAACATGCTCTGATGTGCTGGAAGAATGGTGGGGTTCACCCCAAATGCTTACATTTCCTCTTGGCAGTCTTCTGCAGAAAGCGATTTGCAAGCAGTTAAGCTTAGTAACAGCAGCTGATATCTGCAAAGAGCTACACTGCAGGGTTCAAGCTGCGGCCAGGAGATAAGCAATGCTGATGAATGAAGATGTTTTATGGTTCTAAATTCCCTTAGCAGTTTACTCCAGGCAGACCCCAGCACACTGGTGAATGAATACTGACAGTATTACACAACAGCATTAAAGGGAAGAGATTAAACCGGACTGTGCTATTTAGAATTCTTTCCCTCTCAACAACGCAGCTGACCTTTCTGATCTCTCTGAAAAGCAGTAGATGATTCCATGGGGTCAGGATGGTTAACCTAGATTTTTGTAATACTGGTTGCATTGGCGCAGATGCACCAACTGTGGGGAGGCAATGCCTGTTCTACACCCAGTCCCAACACAGAAGGCTGGAGAGGAACAGGAGAGCCACTTAACACCTCTCAGCACCAACAGAAAAGCTAAGGATGTTTCCTCAGCTGCCCCTGAGCCCAGCTGCCCTCCTTGGAAAGAGGAATTCCTGCTCTGTTGATGGTGCCAGGGACTCAGTGACAGGCTTTTGCCTGGAATGTTCTGAGCATGCGAGGTATGGCGACCGTGGTGGTTTGCAACCCACGAGGACAATCTGGAAGCTGCCCCTCCTGTTCACTCTGCCATACAAAAGTATGCAAGGGTTTATTAGGACCTGCATGGATTTGGGTCATCCCTTTTTGGCCACAGATTGAAGATATGCAGGAACCCTTAGAAACTTCCTTTGCCGCTGAATGAGCTTGTTGTGTCTTTAAAACAACTAGGAGAGCATCTCCACCCATAGTAACAACCTTAGGATGGTCAGAGGGAAAAAGCAGGTTGGAGAGAGATTCAAATGGAAATGTAGCTTGCTGTCAGATGTCCTAAATAAGAGGAGAAAATAAAATCAGTCGTATTTAGAAAAAAAAAAAACAAAACAAAACAGGGCAACATCTTTCTCATCTTTTTAAGAGAGTGAAGTCAGAAGTAATCTTGCTTCAGCAGATGGGCAGAAAAACCAAGTAAAGAATTTGGGTCAGAATTAAACAGGCTTTCCCTCATTCCTGCTGTGAGTTCAAGAAGGAAGCGGCAGGCACTTTGAACACAGAGAACTGTGCTTTTCAGGATGCTCTGCTAAAATAGGGTCTCCAAACACAAGTGCTGCAAAGCTGAACGTCTGCCACCAGCTGGCAAAACATGACAACGATCTACAGGCAAAATCAGGGCCCCGACTAACCAGTTCAGACATGGGAAATGCTCACACATTCAGAAAAGGCGCTGCAAGCAGCAGGACAGGAAAGTTTCATGAGTATATGGAATGTTATTTGTTAGAATACTGAGAAAGAAAGCTGTAAATGTTAGATTCCTATCTGCTGTTCCACAGACAAATAGAACACACGTTAGTAACATACACCCTCCAACTCCCGCTACAGAAACCAAAGATCCTCGTGTGCCCATGCTGTCACTGATGGCTGCTGACACTGTGTGATTGTACAAATGTAGCAGAGCAGAATGCACTGGTTTGTCTACCTGGATGACCCTAAAAGCCCACCAAGCTACAATTTCTGCTGCACGTGGCAATGCTGGCAGCTGTCCATAGATCTGCTCTAGAGCTTTGATCAGCAGCTATCGAGGCACACAAGCACTTCATCTCTGTGTACCTCATGCTGGGCTCTCTGCTTGGTGTTTGGCTCTCATTCAGGTTCTGCTAGGGGCTGCCCAACATGCAGCTGTTGACTCCAAAGCTCAGCTCTCATCCGAATGTGATGTTTTTACTATAGCTACAGGCTTCCTTTCAGCAGAGGCTCAAATAGCTCCAGTTTGTGTATTGAACTTGTAATGCACAAGAACAGGCTAACTTAAACACTGGTTAAACTCATTTTTACCTATGGCTTTAGCAGAGTCTGTGCCTGTCTGCCTACAATTGAAAGCAAGTCTCCTAGCACAGTGTGTGGCCAAACTTATCCATTGCACCTCCTATTCCCAGACATTCAGCATCAGTTTCAAGACTAACAAATAAAGTGCAGTAGTACAGCACTTCCAAGGTGGAAAAACTGGATGAGCAGCTACTGCAGGAACAATCTTAAGCTTTCTGACATGGACTCCACACTGAAGTAAGCTATATTCAGAGAAAGCCATTGAAAATAAAGCCCTAAGGGTAATGCTTCAAAGAAGCAAAATCAACATCACCAATATGCCTAGAGAAATGGAGATCTCTCTCAGGGGTGAATGCAGCTACAGCACCTGAGATATAACCCATACTGTTCACAGACTGTCGGCACTCCACCTAGCTCCTCTTTTTGAAGTCCTCTTCATCTCTGCTCTCTACAGCTGACAGTGCAATAAGCATTTGAGCTGCATAGTAAGTAGCCATGATGATAACACGCGAGTAGGGTACGGGAAAGCAGAACTTGTTAACTGCGATGGTCAGATCTGACACCATGAAAAGCATTGCTCCAATGCAGGCCGAGAGCTTGGTCCACGTCCAGAGGTCATTGCACAGCTGCATGCCAGCGACCGCTCGCCAGCCCATGAAGCCAATCAAGGCGATGTAGACAGCTACCAGGTAGGTGAATGGGCCCGAGAGGTAGGAGTACAGGAAGGCATAACAGGAGCTGGAAATGAGGCCCATCATCAAGCCGGCTTTCAGGTCCAAAGGCTTCATGCCAAAGGCTGAGGAGTACAGGATGTGTGTGATGGCGAACATCAGCAGACCTGGAAAGAGGCATTGACAGTGACTGCAGTCAGTAGCAAAAGAAAACATGGATACATTGGATTTGAAATATACAGAAGCTACTCCAGGTATAGATGTCCTTGTTGTGTTACAACCCTCATTTGATTTAATCAGGCACCCCACTGAGCACTTGGGGCCATTTTAATTTAAAAAAGTTTGCACAGATCGACTTTAGCACCAGGTTCCTGCCCTAAGAAAGAGTCTCAGTACTTCTACAGCTGCAGCCGAGAACGACTCTGTTGTGATGCACAACTTTTTGCCAAGAGGCCAGGTAAGCCAAGCTGCTGCAGAAAGAACAAAGCCTGTTTCTCAGATGATTCCTTTACTGCTTTGGACAGAAAGGTGAGGGCAAGGCAGAGCAAAGATAATCCCCTCTAATTATCTATCATCTGAACCATTTCACTCCTAAGTCAAATGGAACAGGAACGTTGGAATCAGAGCCATGTCAGAACAAAATGTGATAAGGTAGTGATCCTTCTCAATCTAGATAGAAAAACTAACCATAGTTAGCCCCAAACCCAAAAGAACTCAGGGACTGCATCTGGCTTTTACTCCATTTCTGCTCATATCTAGGAGAAACCTAAGCAGCTGACATATTTCAGGGACTACACCAATAAGATCTGCCAACAGTGTTATGGCTATTTGCAAGATTCATATAAACCTTAGCTGGAATCAATCAGTGAAAATAAAATGCTGGCTTCCTTTTGAAGTGCAACACGCCTGAGAAATCCCAGATGGAAGGTACCACCCTTGTGTTAATCACTTGCCACTAACCCATTTGACAAAAAATGTCACCATGTTTTGGTAGTAGCCATGTTGCTGGCTACTACTTGCACATAGTAGGCCCCAAACCCATGTTCGGTGCAGCTAAAGGCTGTTCTACTTTACTTGGGCAGGGTTAATTACAGTGCCGGAATGTTTTCATGCAGCTTTAATGTACAGAATGGAGAAAATGATCTGGGAAGCTAAGACCTACAGCAGGACACCTGTTTGCATTTTAAAGCCCAGTGCTGTGGTACAAAGGGGAACTGCTAAATCCCTCTGCTGGCAGACATCTCCTCATCCCAGTACTCTCTGAGGCAAATAAAAGGAGAAGCATCTCCCAGCCTTTGGGATCAACATCCACTCAGCCATCATGGCATGAGAGGGGAACGCACAGGAGGGAGAGGGCTAGTGAGGATTTAGTCTGCAAGGGGAGGAAATGGACAGTGGGAAGGAGAAGGAATTGCAAAGAAGGGCAACAAAAAGTTGATATTTCAGAGGTTTCATGAGTGCAGCACTGAGAGAGGAGGGATTTAGGATGAGAAATGTTTATAATGCAGGAAAGGTTAGAGCCATGGAGTGGTCAGGAGGGGAAGGTTACTTCGTCCTAGCTATGAGGAGTGATTTCTCCTTCAGTGGCATTGTGTAGAAAGTGCTGGAATAGGGAACTGAAGAATGAGTTGTCCTTCATGTAGGCAGCCAGCAGCAAGGCAGAGGAGGACAAGATACAGCAGCCAAGCAGAAGCCCAGAAAGGCAGGAGGAGTTCTGTGATATATGGTGAGGTCACAAGAGAGTCAGCTCTGAGGTTTGCTCATTCAGCGCCCACAAATAAAGCCAAGAGCAGGGAAACCTGTCAGAGATGTGCACGGAGCAGGGTGCAATTTGCTTGCATTTCTCAGCCTTTGGCTCAGCCCTCCAGTCTCACCAGGCAGATCAGCCTTTTCTATCTATCATCTGCTTCCTTCTGCTCTCTGCCTTATTCTGGGCCAGTTAGATGGAATCACAGAGCCCAGGTTTCCTTCCCACTTCCCCTGCCCTGGAGTTTCTGCTCAGGCTGGCAATGAGTCCTTTCTGTTAGCCTCCATCTTCTCTACTGAATGCATAATTGTTTCTGTGCTCCCATTATCAAAGGACATGGGTGTTAACACTGTGAAGTATCTTCCACATGCAGGAAGACACCAGTCAGAAAATAGCTTGCTATTTGTAGACTGAAACAGCAAAAATGAAAAGTGTGCCAGGAGTAGGTTCCCAGGCTCTCACCTCCCTGTAAAATAACGAACAAATGTCTTTTTATAAACTCACTGTCTCAAAAGCTATTCAACTCAACTCAGATCTCAACCTTTTTTTCTGCCTGAAAGCCATAGAAATTGAAGAGAAAATACATTATTCTCTAGTAATTCCTTTTATTCCCCTGAAATTTGAAATTCCCACAAGGGTTGATGTCAAAAGTTTGAATGTTGTCAGTTGTCAACAACAGCAGCTTGCTGTGTTTAGGAGAAAATACCTTCTGCAGGAAAGGATAAGTGGGGTGGTGCACTTTATTTGCTGACAGCTGAAATGCAACTGTTAACACTTCACTACAGAAGGCAGTAGCTCATATTAGTACAGACTGAGGCAGACAAGAGAAAGCCAAAGATCCAGGCTGAGGTTCTTAAAATGCTCCAAGAGAGCTAAGCAAGCATTCTCATTAAGTCAAGAAGAAAAATCAGTCAAAACCCACAAATTGGGTAAAAATTCCAGCTGATTTGCAGATTAAAACACTTGAACTCAATACTGAATTGCTGTGACAGGTTGGCCTTCCTCTATCATTAAATCAAAGAAGTGACTCAGAGATATCCCAACTACGTGGGAATGGGGAACTTATGCACAGCCCGTGTACAAAAACGGTCACGGTGAGAATCAGGTCTTGAATGTTTTCCAAGCCACAGCTCAAGAAGCAATGACAGGAGGCAAAACAGAAGCATGGGCAGCTGGGCCAGGGTAACTTGTGCCGAGCCGTGCATTCCTGTTAAGAGGAGGCCTGTCAGTGGGAACGCCAGCACTCAGCACAGTGCAGATGGCAACCCAAGAGATAGTTGGAGCTTCTCAGCAACATGCCCACAGTTCAGCCAAACAGATCCAGTCCCCAGGGCCTAATCTACACCCCACCAAAATCTTTAGAGTTTTTACAGGAAGTTTTAATAAGATTTGGATAAACCCTTGGGAAGCAGGATTAAAACCAGATTCAAAGCGTTTGGCTTTTCATATCTAGCATTTCACATACTTTCCTCTCATAAAGAAAGCAGAGCTTGTGGGAATTCCAGAATAGAACTAAATACTGACTTCATACAAGGAATAAAAAATAAGCCTTTGACGTTCATAGAAGTCAGAAAAGTTCCCCCATCTCATCACGTTTTCCAGTGGGACAGTCAGCAGCTAGCTAATGGTGGGTGTTAAATGAGATCCCTCTGCTGGTGAAGTTGACTTCACAAACGCCACTGATGCAGTGAAGTGAAGGACTTAAATGCTGCTGATTTCTTATGACAGTCTAAGGCCATGTCAAGTGTTGCTGCAGGCAGACTCAATGTGGCTTTAGATCATTAATCTAAGCCATTATCTTCTGGTTTGCAAAACAGTGAAATAAAATAAGTTTGTTTTGCTCTGAGACATGTAGATCTTTCTGTAGAGATGACAGGGTGTCATGGTAGGGTTTGCCCTTGATTCCCCATAATTTACATGTCTTGCAAAACCAGCTCCCATGTTTTTACAACAGGCTGCATGATTCATGCTGATGAACCTGAAAGTAGGACAAGATTTCTAATGATTTGCTCTCTGACATCCATTTAAACACCTCCCCCTGGCTGTGGGCTTGTCTTCTGCAACTTAAGGATCCTCTCTACCTTCTGTCCACTGAGGGCCTTGGCATCGTGTGTCTTACTTCTGCATCCTTGCAGAGGAGGACTGACAGATCTCCCCGCAGAGAGACAGGAGGTAGATACTTCCTGCAGCTTCATGGGAGATGCTGAGTGCTGTGAGTTTCCTCCTCTTCCCGGGACATTCTGCCCATTCCACTTTCCCAGCTCCAGCCAGATGAGACACTGCAAACACGTGCCGAGGAACCAAACCTGTCTTAATGACCTCTCTGACTTCAGGACAGCTCAAGAGAAGCTCAGGAGTCTCATCTATGCTATGACTCCTCTAACTGCAATGGATCTTACTCTAGGGATGACTGTCTCACACTACGAGGCATTTAAGCTGTACATGAGCAAACAAAACGTGTGGCAAGGAACTCACTATTAAATCAACAGACTAACAGCTGGGCACTGTGGTAACCCTTCAGGACTCACACCATACTCACCATGAATGAAGTAGCCCTGCTCCTGCCAGATGAGAAAGGCATCTCCCACTGCTGAGAATATCAGTCCTGCTAGGATGCGGCTGGCGCTCCGATGTGCCACTAAAAAATTAATTCCATGAGCCAGAAGGAAAACCCACAGGCAGAAGATGGGCAAACATTTGATGAGGGCACTGAACCAGGAAGGGCTGGAAGTTGGCAGCCAGAGGACAAAATAGACACAAGTTGCTTTAAAGAAGGGCACAAGTTTGGGGCCTTCACTCTTCACCTACAGAAACAAACATTGAAAAAAGAGAAATCAACAGAACCATCAGAAGCATCAATAGACTGACCTGCAACCGTCTCTTCTGCTCTGAAAGCTTTTCTTTCTTAGTCAGCTAGCAGCATTTCTACCCCAGAAAAAGGCTGCTTGAACTTAATTGTCATCTTCAACCTAGATCTTTGTAAACCTCTTCTGAAAACACTTCTTGGCTTCCAGAAAGGAGATGGAGGGAATTTTAGATACTTTTTATCAATCCTATTTAAAACATTTAGTCAAACCCCATTAGTGGTCTTCGTACCTCTCTTGTGTTTAGACTAACCCCTTTTATACATAGCTTTTCCTGTAGCTGAGAATATCCTGCACTCCTCAGGAGTAGCACAGCAGCAAGCAAGCCAAATAAAAGCACTAATGTATTCCCTCTTGTTTAGCTAGCTGCAGATCACCTTGAGGATACAAACTCTCTTCTAACCCATTCTCTCCCCTGCCCTGTAGGCTCATGCCTGGAGCTTGCTATCACCATGTGACTTCAAAACCCACCACATCAAACCTCCAAGGTGAGGATATCACTTCCTTAGCTGACTAATATAACAGCATCAATCACATGTTGCTTTGTCCAAGCATTACACTAATAATATACTGTCCATATTGCAGGAAATGCTTTGACTCAAGGGTCTGTTGCGTAAGTACAGACAGAAAAATGCAGCATGAGCACTGGGCTACTCACAACAAAGCCACAGCAGAGATGGGATAGAGAGCTGTACAGTCTGCAGGCTGGGCCTGCTCTTACCATACACTCATCTGGGACCATTCAGAACAGCTATAAGATAAATATTGTGTTCAGAGTCCCTCCTGTGGCACTTCTGCATTTCAGTGCAGATGTGGATAACCTCAGGTGAGAAACAAAGCTACTATTTTATTTTCTCCTGTGGCTAATGGTTAAAGCAAGGAGCAAAGGAAGAGACAGTGACTGTCTGGTGCACCTACAGTGTTGATGAGCTATGTCCAGGGAAGTCTGCAACTGAGAACCTCTTCAAGCACACTCAATCTTCTCATTTCTTTAGTGAAGCAAGATTTAGCCACTTAGTATCACAGCAGCTTCCCACTACTCATGGCCAAAAGACGTGAAGGCCTTATACAGTGAAAGAGGACTTGGGGAAAAATTTGGAGGGATCAGAGCCGAGTTCACACTGCAAAAGTCCATTGAAAAGTGAACATCCATGTGTGCAATGCTGCAGTTCCTTATTTCAAGCAAGGACCCCATGCTCCAGAAACGTGAAAAAGAATTGCTGGTCTATTTTTTTTTCCCAAATCACCCAGCTCTACTTCTGCTTCCTGTACCGTGGAACATCCTTGCTGTGACAAAAAAAACGATACTCATCTTCATTCGGCGTAGCATGTTTTGGTGCAGACTGCCTGGAATGCCTGGAGGCTATAGAGCAAATATCTCCACGCTGACAGTGCTCAGTTAATAAAGCATGTAGTCATCAAAATTCAGGAGGTTTTACAGCCATAAGCAAAGGGAATAGAGTGAAATTGGAAGACAGGCAGAAGCAGTGGAGGGCATCTTTACATATGGTATCTAAAAGGGAGTGCAATCTCCCTTTAGTCGTATAGCAAGACTATAAAGGGCATCCCAAGAAGACAGAGCTTTCAAAATCATTCTCACATCCAATGGAAAGTTCCACAGCATATCAGCAGTTTCTTCACAGTAAGGTATTTCATTGTTCCTGCATACATTATTCATAGGCTATTGCCAACACAATTTTTAAACGCTCCATTAAACAACCAGGCTACACAATTCACTCACAAAAGGACATCAGAAAGCCGCTAAGTTTCTTGTATTACATCGTGAGTCCTCTACTTATGTTGTCTAAATTAGTCACCATTCACCTCCCCTTGTCTGGATTTCTTGGAAGAACTGTGGCAGCAATAACTGGAGTAGAAATAAAAGTCACAAAATCCCACATAGTCCCACAGCACTGGCTGCACTAGGAACTAGCGAGTTACATGGGGGGGAGTGGAGCCACACTTCCTCCTCCTCTTTTGAAGTGATGCATCACATTGTCCTCAGCCACCTCCAAAGCTGCTGCCTGGCTCCAGCTCTGTCCTCTCCCCTTCTGTAAAACTCTCTTGTTAAACACATAGTTGCTCACATTCTCTCTCTCACAATTGCAGAGATGGTAGCACTCCGGCAGGATCCCCATCTCTGTCCTGCCAGCCATGAAGGATCTCCACTACACCATAACGAGCCTGAGACCTTCAGGATGGACAACTAACTGCTTCCAAAGATAGAAACGATTTGCAGCATCCACAGTGCTGCAGGTCCCTGTAGCAGTCTCAGCTAAGGTAAGTAATATCTTTTATCTGTGAAGACGGAAGTCTGTGCTGAAAAGTGTCATTCAAGTGCAGCCTTGTTTGCAAATCACAGCAGCACCTTAGAAGCATACAGGAGAATATTTGGGTTAATAAACGCAGGAAGTTTCATTTAATACCCCATCTTAAAATAAAAACACCTGCAGTTTGAGCAGTTACCATTACGATCACAGCTTACCCTCCCCTGTGTGCACACATGATGAGACAGGTTTTAATTACATTTGTCGTTTTCCCCAGGAACCTTGCCTTACTGAATGTGAGATCTGCAGTTGTGCAGAAAGGCTATGTTTGCTTCGTAACCTTGAAATTATCATTTCCTACTATCTGAATTTGATTTTTCCAAGCCCAACCAGCATTATTTTAAAATAAGTGTTTGCATTATTTCCACCCTAGGAACAACTGAGTAATTCTTCAGGCATAAGGGGTGAGATTCCAGTCTCAGTTTCTCGCCCGTAACTCTGGAATGTAAGAGTTAGAGTCCTCACATAAGAAAAACCTCATAGACCTAGAAGGCATCTCATCATTAACTCTTTATTCCCTTGCACCTTTTCTACAAATATACTTCAAATGAGTTATTTCAAAACATGCTCTTGCCTATCACTCTGTGCTCAGCTGAGCTCCTATGCTGGCTCTGACCAAAAGCAGTGCTCCATGAGGGACACTTCACAGAGACAGAGGTTCCCATGGAGCTGAGATCCAGGCACACATCCTGCTGGGATGGTGTGGCATCAGACATGTTTGGGAGAAACATTGCAAGAAAGGCTAAAGCAACAGAAAGATGAGGCTGGGGGATTTCCCTGTTTGGACAAGTGGCTAGGACCTAGGTAGAGAAGGTGGGACAACTTGCCATCCAGAGGACAAGTCATGGCTGGTATTGGGACACGGTGTACCAACATGAGCGGAGGCTGTGGCTTGAGGAAAGCCAAACACATAATCCATGACTGAATTTGCCTGTACCTTAGGGAAGGAAATATTGCTTGGCTGAATGGGTAAATTGCAGCAAACCAACCATCTCCTTTGCACTTGTGTCTCAAAGACAGAACTTGAGATGTGGCTGTGTCATAGCATTGGAAAATGAAGGATTTGCTGCAGGTGACAAGATCTTTGCTAATGTATGACTTTTTTATGGCTTTAAGGTGGGTTTTGCCATTTTATTAAAATGCCTATTGAATTTTATTCTTATTTCTTTTCTTTTTCCACTGCTCATTCACTCTAGCTGACACACAGTACAGAAAACATCTTGAACATATTACAAAACGTTTGCAAGCTCAGAATTTTAAACTGAGCATAATTCAGGGCATTTTTTCATCTCCTATGTTTACCAAGTCATTTAGAGTCTTTAAAAAAATAGTTCAAGTTGCTGTAAAGACACTATGTCTGTATTTGTGGAATTCCAATGGAAATATGCGTATTTATTAAATTATCTGCATTCAGACAGAGCCAGTGAAACCCTCCAGAGCTTAGAGAGACCATGGGGAAGTTGTGTCCTGCCTCTCACCAAGAGATGTACACCCATGATCTTTAAACAGAACCTGGTACTGACACACAGAGCTCCTTGGAGGCTCATAGCTTGGATACCCCCTCCCTGCTAGGGATTCATAGGTGTACAGTATTCCTTTTTGTTTTGTCTGTTCTTGTTCTGCTCCAGCTTGGAATATTGCTCATTTCCTTGTTGTTGTTGTTGTTCAGCAGTGACAGATGATGCTATCACACAAGTACTCCAACCACGCTGTGGTTTGGTATTGGTGTAAGACTTCTTGAGAGGTTAGGCTTGCCCAGGAGGAAACACAGCTACAGGAGGAGAAGTAATGCAGGGCAGTGAAGACCTGGAAAAGGTACCCAATGCACAAAATATATGCTGGACCTAGCATGCAGAAATAACCAAAAGCTTCATACAACAGCCCTTAAGCTATATCCTCAAATTAGTTATTGATGACTAGCCAAGAGCCCAGAGGCTGCTAATGACCCTGGGAAGCAACATGGGATATCAAGGACTGTTTTTCTTTTCACAATTCCCCTAAATCAGCCCACACAGAAAATGAGCATGCAACCTCATCTGCACAACAGCTGTGTGCCAGCTTGCTATGGGGCTACGGTTCACACCCATCAGGTTGTAAAATGCTGTTTTCCACGAGAAGTGTTTTAAAAATAAAACCCCAGCTATTCCACTGAGCAATACTTGAGCACAACTGTGCACGCTGGCCAAAAAAAGCTCGGCTGCTGTCCTCCACCCATCCCTCCCATCAGCCTTGGCTGCTTGAGTATAGTTTTGTGTATCAGTGGCTGAGCATTGTGGATCCTACCTTGGTTCTGCCTTACTATGACAATAGCTCCCACCCAAGTTGTGCACCAATAAGTATTTGTGTGGCTTTCTTGCCACATATCATGATGCCACTGCTCGTTTTTCTCATTACCTAGCAAATATGGCTCTTAACAAGGCACTGAAAATCCTCTGCTGTTCAAGCCATGGAGGAGTGGACCACTTCAGACCTGCTTCAGCCCGGAGATGGACCACAATTAGGACATGCAACAGACTTGTCCTCTGCGGAGCAACTGGGAACCAACATGATTCTCCATCAGGCTATGCATACATATCTTGAAACATATAAGAAACTATCTTATGTGTAATCAAAATGAGTAGACTCTAAGGTGAGAAGCCCACATGTTAACAAGCCAGTTTTCCCCAATTTTCACTACTCATCAGCTTTTGCTAAACTAAGAACAAACACAGCAGTGCTGAGCAACTCCTAGCCACAAACTCAGGAAAAGTCACCAACCTCCTGGCCTTGCTGCACTTCCATCCTTTCTCAGATGGTGCAACATCACACCTTCTGCATAGGTGCATGCTGAAACCATTATAAATGAGGGATTTTTTTTTATGCAGGGGGTCAGATGTATGTGCAATAGGAAGTCTGAGCTGCTGGGTATTGGCACCATTTACATCATCCCTTTCCAAGGCAAACGTCAGGGCCCTCACTGGGCCACAGAGCAAAGGCTGGCAGCCACTTGGGATGCTCAGCTCTGCATCCCTCCTGCATGGATCGCAGAGGTATGAGAAGAGAAGGTTGAGATTAAAAAGGGCCAGCCAGCCAGCACTTCGTATTCCACAGATTGCTGAAACATTAAGGCTGGCTGGGATGGCCCCAGGTAGGTGAGAGCACAGTGCTCTCCCTCCAACTCTGCTCTCCCACAGGAGCAAATCAGCTCCTGGGGAGTCACTTGCCTTTCATCAGGGAAGGAGTTGGCTTGTACATGTCCCAAGCTACTCCTGAATGAAATTCCAAGAAAAAGTGTTTGTTTACAGAGTGACAGAGTTACTAAACCAGCCAATCAACCTGCCTGAAGTATTGTGTTAGTGCAACATACTTGTGCAAGCCAAGTATTAATAAGAGGGCTTACGTTTCTGTTGGATGTGCCATGAGTCAAGCATCCCATGCAGATGGCTCCTAAACAAACTCCATGTGCTGCAGGAAATTCAAAGTGATTGATAAACCCTTCTCCCCTCAGGTGGAGACAAGACTTACATAATGCCTAATAAATCCCCCAGGAGAAGGTGGTCTGTAATTCACCTTTGGGAGGTTTGTATGTGCAGATAATGGACTGTTTGGCTCCACTGGGCTCATGCCATGCCCTGGCCAGGCCCTGCAGCATTTTATTGCGGCTGCCCCTCAGCACTTAGGGCCTCTGTTTCTCTGACAGGGTGGTGCAGTCACACTCTTCTTGTGCTTGACTGTCCAGCCAGACCAGTTTGCAAGTAGTCAAAAAAACAGGTTTTGTCTGACAGGAGATCCTCTGTTCAGCACAAGCCAGAAGTAGCTAGCAGGGGTTGGCCTGAAAGCTTCCTGTCCCAAAGGGAATAGTCCTCCCAGCCCAGCCATTTGCAGCAGGGGCAGTGGGACCAAGGCAGCCACTCCACCCAGGGAAAAAGCAGTCTCTTCAGCCTCTCCTGCAAAGCAGAGCTGATATTCTGGCTTGTCTCATACCTTCCTGCACTCCAGCAGCCTGTACCATCCTCATCCCCATGGCTCAACTGCATCGCACCCCACCTTAAGCAAAGGAAGCTCCAGCCACAACTTGGCTGCACAATTGAGAGCTAGAAGTACCCTCTCTTCTTTATCTTTCTTTCCTTTTTTTTTTTTTTTTAAAGAACAAGCTATGGCTACTTGCCATAAAAATACAATTAAAATTTTGGCACAGGCCCTCGCAGTCCTTGGGTGGTGAATTCAGATATATTACTGCACAAGTTCTTGGCACTGGAAGAGTCACCCTTTGGTGAGAGACACAGGATAGCAGGCAGCGGGTGAGGATTAATCAAACTGGCATCTAAAAAGGGCACCTCTGTGGGGCTGGGCTGCCCCACACGCAGCTGCATGCAGAAATGAGAACTGCAATAAAAAGTTTCATTTCCAAGCCAAGATCCTGCCTGACTTGCAGTCACATCAAAATTCAGCCTAATCACCAGATTAACCCAGGAATGGAAACCTGTTGGCATTGAGAATAAAACCTTCCATACAACGTTTTTTCCCCCCAGTGCAGTGAGAAGGGAGCCAATGTGGAGCAGCAGTCTGGTCCCCCAGCAGTTTGCTAGCACCTCTGCCTGGCAGTGGGGCAACATTTGCTTCCAGCATCAGCCTCTCAGGGCAGACTGCAGGTCAGTGCCTGCGGGCAGCAGTACGGCGGGGGCACTGCAGGGCCACCCAGCTGCATGGCAGCACACCAGCATGCAGCACAGGATGTTTTGCATCAAGCCGGCTGGCAAGCATGTGAGCAAGGCTCACCATGTCCCAGGAGTGCTGGCATGTGAGACTGCAAGCATAGCTCTCGATGTCTCTTTCCCAATGAGCGCTCTCCAGGTAGGATTTCTTCACTTTAGGCTGCTGTCTGTCCCTAGCACAGGGCACTGCTCAAGTTTGCTTTATCCAATGCTTTACTTTGGCTGTGTTGTGATGGGAGTAGGCTATAGAAGACTGCACAAGGCACATAACCTATGAAGGATATTCAAATAAATGGCTTGAGAAGGTAAAAGAGATGAGGAGTTCTAGACAAGCTTTATGGTGTTTTCCAGAGGACAGGAAAAGGGCTACAACCATGAGTCCTTATCTAGCTGTCAGGGAGGGGGGACGTGCAGGGCCAGGAAGAGCTGGCAGGCAGCCTTCTCTCCTGCCCCTTCCCAAGGCAGGGCAGGATACACCCAACTGGCACTCACACAGAAACAGCAGTGCCCACGTGCATGCAATACAAGGACAACAGCAGCTCCACCTTGTCTTCAATTCTTTAATGAAGAAATTAAAAGATGCTGGATGCTGAGCAGTTGCACTGGCCATGCTCACCAGACTGCTTTCAAGGTCAGTTTTGCTCAGCACCAAATGTGAACCAGGAGCTCTCGGATATTGTAGCACTGTGCTGTCACACCTACACCTTAGAAAAAGCATCTGCAGACACTTGCAAAATAGTGAGGAGGAAAGCCTCAAAAAGGAGAACGGAATCTCGCTTTCAACAAACTCCTACAGGAAGATTTACACAGGGAACAGTCCCATAGCAGCCTACAGCAGGGGCAGATGGTTCCAGGGCCAAGGAAATCCTCCTCACTGTGTTAGGGCATTGCCTGTGCCGCACAGTGCACCAGGAGAATGGAATCACTACAACAGCCAGACCACATAGTCACAGGGGTGTCTGCTCCAAGGAGCCCTCAAGATGCTGAAGTCTCTCTTTAGCAGATGCCAACTCATAAGATGAAAATATAGACAAACACACTTCACCCTGAACTTAAAGCTTGGCTCAGATACACACGTTTTTGTTAGGACTTGTTTTATTTGGGTTAGTTTTTCTTTTCTCCATTACCAAGGATCATCTGTTCTGTCTGCTGGGCTGGCACAGGATCACAAGCAGGGCTATTTTAACAAACTTTGTTTAATCAGAAGTAGAAATGATTGACTCCCATCTGTAGCCATCCTACAGCTGTCAGCAGTTCTGGAGATTGCTTTTGGAGTGCAGTCAGCAATGTACCACCGCCAGTGACCAACAGAATCACCAGTCAGTTCAGATGTCTCTGCAGGGGCCAAGAGAGCTGTCACAGACCCATGCTTTCAGGGCAGCCCATTGGCTCTCAGAAATGAAAACAAAAAAAAAAAAATTGCATTTGCCTGCCAGCATCTTATCTCAGAGCAAGGATTGCTTTTCCCTCCTGGGATTCCAGATCTTCCCTTTTGTGCAACAGAAAGCAAGCCCCTCTAAGCGTTTCCTTCACTGCCACACTCACAAAAGAAACCCTTGCAGACATTTCAAAAGCCGAGCCATAATGGATCTGTCTTTTCTCCTCACCCATCGGAGCTGCAGTGCTGTCACTGCAGGGGCACACACCCTTCCTGGGTACGTGAGGTCAGGTGGGTCTGCATCCCCAGCACTGCTGGGACCTTGATGCATGGCCATGAAGCTACACGGAGCTTCAGCACACAGCCAGCATCACTGGGCAGCCCTCAGGATGGGGCAGGGCAGTTATTTGGCTTCTCACTAAAATCCAGATATTTCTTCTGTGTATTATCCACAAGTCATCTAATCATAGAATGGCCTAGGTTGAAAAGGACCACAACGATCACCTAGTTTCAAACCCCCTTGCCACGGGCAGGGACACCCTGGAGGTGTTTCCCAGGCAGAAATCTAGCGAATACAGCAGTGTTGTGCTGAGAAATCCAGGAGAGATAGCTCAGCCTGTCTTGTGACTAGTGCAAAACTGAATGAAATGCTCCACGTGTGTAACATGTCCTGAGGGCTGAACGCTTGTGAAACGTTGTTAAAATTAGAAGGGAAAACAACAGCATATTTGGAGAGTTGCCACCCTGTTACCTGATTAAAAGCTGGTAGCCCTCCTGTTTTGTAACCAGACCAATATGTTTTAAGAGAATGGAGGATGTAAGGTCAAAGTATGACAGTGGGGTCACAGATTTTAATTCCAATATCTGTTCTCATGCCAAGACGTGACCTGGACAAGCCAGTATCAGATACAGATTACATGAAGATTAATTGGACTTTCCCACCCAGTTTCAACAGGAAGGGGCAGCCAGGGTTGCAGATGCAAGCATCAACCTACATTATCACTAACCCACACGCTCCCAGGATTCACACTAATGTATTAAGGGTTTCACTTGCAAAACCCCTGCTGCAATCACCACACATATACAAATGCAGACCATGCTCACAAATTACCATGCACCTGCTTACCAGGGTAATGCCCTTTACACTGAAGGAGGAGTTCCATGCTTGCATGAGCCAATAAATAACCTGGAAAACTTCAGAAGCATCAGTTAAATAAGCGTGGTCACACTCCTTTTATATCAGGGTTGCAAGGAAAAGCCATGCAACAGGCTTGTTCTGCTGCAAGAGACTACAAGCCAGCTCTGACTAAGGCCACAACAAAACCAGAAGACAGGAGCTGTGGGTTCAGGCTCTCAGCCAGCACAAGCCCACTTCTGCTGAAACCATAGCAGACACAGTGACTCATAAGGCTGAGGATCTGCCCCATGTGTCTAGCACGTGCTGAAAAATGTGCAGCTGGCTTAGCTTCAAACCTACCCTCAATCTGAAGCAGTAACACAATCAGAGACTACTTGCTGCTAATGTAAATGGACTTATTTTGATACAGAATCGTAAATTCAATGCCTGATAGTAACTGGTGCCATGTTGGTCTCCAAAGATGTTATCTGGTGAGGGGCAAAAAACAAAAGCCCAACAAAAAGTCTGAAGGCTATTTCAGTAACATGGCTTACCTAATTTCCTCACTCTTAGAAGTACATGTGCTGCAGTAACTTAACTTAAATAAGCTAACTTTTGGGAAAAAGTGTAGCCTGCTGGCAGAAACCAGGTGTTTTCATTAGCTCACCACTAGGTGAACCAAAACAGCCACCACCCTCGTTTGCAGGCAGATTAGCACCTGCAAGTTTAAAACCAGTACAAGCAACACAAGTTCCACTTACCCAGAGAGCAACTGCATCCTGTGCAAGGGTGGATCAGTCTGCAGCATAAGCCCTGAGCTCTCTGCAGATGTCTGAAATCCATCCCACAGCAGTATGCTTGGTATGGATCTACAAATCATGCCAGGCAGGAAGGCTCCCGCACAGCCCACCCACCACCTCTCAGCTCTGGGGGCATGCAGTCCTCTCCTAGACTCAGCTTTCTGCTCCTTGTTACCTGGATACCCACTCACATTCAGCATTACTTGGAGGGAAGCTCCACACTGACACGTTTGTCATACAAAAACCTGCCATTAGCCCATTAGCTCAAATGCTATTTAGATGATAGTGGTATAAGCAATGAATATAGGAAGGGCACAAGACACAGTAACCATCTCCTTCATTTTGGGCACGCTGCAGTAAGCAAAATCTCCATCGTAATCACAAATCTATTGGTCATTTGTGTGATATGAAGGGCAGTGAAAAAATGAAGCGCTAATATAATATCCACATCGGCCTCCAGAGAGGAAGGGAGTTACAGAACTGATCATCTTCTCATAGCTCAAAAGTTTCCACACGGTGCCAGATGCCAATTTTTTCCTCAGAGCCTCATTTCACTGGAGTTATTGGTTCCTCAGTATTACATAGCCACCCACAGAGAAAGATAACTTTGGCTCTTCCGTTACACTGGGTGTGTTCTGGATGGAGATACTTGAAAAGAGAATGACAGAAATACATCTCTGTCCATTAAGAGGAATTATGTATAAGTACAGGCTTCTGAACCAGACCCATAACCTTAATACACAAAGCACACTTGGAACAAGAGCCGCGTGCGACTCGAGCGATACACTCGAGTTAATGAAGCCTCTAATCTACAGCACCGCCTGCAGCAGCCATCAGCTCTAGCTGCTTAATGCAGCCACAGAGGGACTGGGAAAAGCATGAGACAAGTCCGCACTTTGTAGCTCTGCTTTCAATACAACAGCAAAGGATGAGAATGGCAGTGCCGGAATGCCCAAGCTCAGCCTTAAAAAATAAAGAAATCATGGTACAGTACTACACCTGGACACTTACTTGCCTAAATCAGCACAGGTTGTCCGGCCAAAGCTTTAAGGCTCTTCCTGAAAGGAGTGACTGACATAAATGCTGCTAGGATCCTGCTAAGCTTACCTGAGGTGATGCCTCCCTTCCTTATTTCAGTGAGTTCAGAGATCTCATCTACAACTCATTCAAATTGGCTTGGTTTTTATACAAGCACCATATTTTCATAATCATCTCTGTGGTATGTAAATGTGCATGTTTGCAAGCCTCCTGTGTAATACAATTCCACTTTATGATGTATTTTAGTAACTGGAAAATTATAATGAAAGCAACAATGCTGGGTATAAGCAAAGAGAACAATTAAAATAAACCTCTCTACCATTATAGTTAGTTCTTAGATGGCTGCTAATACTTTATTCCTTTGTGCAGAATTAACACATTCTCTGCTTAAGAAGAAAAGGTTCAAATAGTTTGAGGTGGAATGTGGTTTTTTTTCAGTTTGAGGATCATGGAACATACCTTCTACCAGCAAACCTTTAAAACTATGCTTACACCTTCTACTGCTGCAGTTGTGCATAGCACGCAGAGTCCTTAGGCAGCATGGTTTATGTCAGGTTTCTGTATTCAACTGGATCCACCCCATATCCAGCCATATCCTGTATTTGTTACTTTCATATCGTATATTTCTCTCTTTTTCTTAGCCCAGTTTTTGTAAATGACTTTCTTGTTCCCTGACAGTGACTCCCTGCTTCTACCCAAGGGTGATGAAGGCTGTTCCCAGCAGGGCACCTTGCAGGAGAAGGCACCAAGGCCTCGACTTGCTTGATGCAGCCAAAGCAACGCCTTCTTCTCCAGTCCAGCAGTCTCCATCTAAAGATGCAAGTATGTCAGAGAATGAAAGGGAAGGGATGGGGACTGTTCATATATGGCTTCTGGGCAAAATCAAACAGGGCTGTGCTAGACCAAGTAAGAACTAGGTATGGAGAGAGCGTGTTACAGGAATGAGAGCATCACTTAATGTCTTTATATGTCCCATTCCATTCCTCCAAGGTGATGTGTGAAGCCCTATGCTTAGTTTAGCTAACTTCATTTAAGGGGAAAGGGATGTCTCTCTGAACCCATAGCATCACATAAGTGCCGGAGTAGCTGCACATCTCCAGGCTCACCTGCTCTGCATCTGTAACCCCTGTGTAGTCATGGAACCTGCTGGAGAGAGGTCCTTAGGGCAAGGAAATCTCCCACAGCTTAATGCTAACAACTGCTTACCCACTAAGGAGAAAAAAAAATCTAGAACAAAAATTACTAATGAGGCAGCCTGAGGAAGAACTTTTATTAAGATAGGACCAGTGATGAGTGAACAAGAAGAGAATTAAACCTCACATATCTATAATGCAAGTGTGCTGCTTGCTAAAACTGCCCTCCAACCTCAAGCTTTCAGCCCACTCAATTTTAGGCAGAAAAAAAAAGCAGCTTCTAATCAGAGGAATATCAGCCATAACAATTTTTAAGCAGGATGCTCCTGCTTGCCTAGCAGAATAAGCAGAGGTTTTCCTCCAAGGTGACTTCCAACCAGAGCAAGCACTGTTCACCAGCTGGAGCAGTACTGGCAGACATGCACATTTTCACTGCCACAGCCCAACTCTGTCCTGTCTGGACTCCAGCACCACCAGGACCCCAAAACACTACCCTGCTGAGTACCTGGCACAATACTTTAAGTGTTTGAGCCACAGACTTCTGTATTTGTGGGCACATTTCCCCCTTGGAATATCTGCATTGTGCAGCAACAGAGATGACAGTTTTGCACAATGCTGCAGACATGCCAAACCCCCAGGGCCATGATGCACACCTGGCAGCCAGCACTAACAAGCAGTCCTACCCGCCATATCTCTCTGCCTCCTCTCTGTGGTTCATACGTCCATGCATGATTTCTTCCAGCTATCGGCTGTGCAGCAGACCTGGAACTCAGTGTTTTAAGTAAACCGTCATGTTTCTTGCAAGAGGGTCTTAGTGGGGGTGATGCAGGAGATCAGGTTGTGCCTAAGTAATCCAGGCCATCTGCTGTAGTGATGCACAAAGGCTTTGAAAACTGGAAAGAAAACCATGTCACTTTTGGCTGTGTTCTTCTAGTATCTTCCCTGTTCAGGCTGATGCTGCAGAACACCAGGAGAGAACACACGCTGTAGACAAACCAATTCACCTGGCTAATTTGATTATGCCATGGGTGCTGCCCCTTAGACAGTGCCCCTATCAGGAACAGCAGAGATAGTCACACTGTCTCCAAACACCTGATCTACCTATGCAGCAAAAGGCAGGGCAGCACAGATAAGACCTGGGCCCCAAGGATAGCACCTCACTGTGGCCAGACTGACTGCCCACTGCTGTTCTCTTCAGCACCCAACTGGCTGAAGAAAGTCCACCAGCTCTACAGCCCACGCTCAGTCCTTCTCATCCCATACACAGCTCCACTTGCAGCTGTGCAGTGGCCATGCCATGCTCCCAGGCAGCACAGAACACTGTTCCAACCTGCCCATAGTGGCTGCAGCACAGCCAACGCCAGAGCCATCCCGCAGCTCCTTCAGGAGAAGAGCTATGTGAAAATGCACCAAAGGCAATGTGCAAAGAACTGCTCCTTAACACACTGAAGGATGTCAGCTCTGTGCTGCGATCTCTCTGGAGGATCAGACCAGCGCCTGCCAAAGCCCTCCCACATCTATAGCTGTGATAAACAGCTGCAGCTCCGGTCACAGCTCCTGGTGTCATCATCTCTCCAGCAATCTGCAGCCTCACACCTGCGTTATCTGCCTTTGGTGAAGCAAAGGGTCGGTATGTCAGGGATGAAGCCAGAGCAGAAGCATGTGTTGTTACATGACAAAAGATCAAGTAAAGAAAACACTGTTTCCATGTGCCACCCTGAGTTACCTTCTGGTAGAGGTAAAGCCTTCTTTAATTACAGCCTTCCCAGTGCATACTCACGTGGTAATCACTTGCCCTTTGCTGCAAGACCACCCCGATTAACCAGCCCTGAGAGCCATGGACTGTCACCTTTCAATCACAAAACGAACTGCCAGATTTTAGCCATTCCAGCATTGTCCCAGGGAAAGATTTCATTTCTGCAGTACAAGTACACAACTCACTGTAACCAAAGCATTACTTAGATGAATTTAGCACAGCAGCACTAAGAGACCAGGCCTCTTCAGTTATTTCTGAAAAGCACAAGGAAAAAATAAGTCATTTGGCCTTAAAATAGTGTAATTTACAGGCTACTTCCCTCTGTCTCTAAAGATAAAAGTCATCCCTAAGCTGCTGATGAACTTACCAGGTACATGGTAATGACTGGGGGAAAATTCATCTGAGCAATCAGACAATGCGAGCTGTTGTGCAGCACTGGCAAAGGAATTTAAAAGTTTTGAACCTTGGCTCTGAGAGTTAAAGACAGGGGGAAAACCGGACTGCTACCTTTCAATCTATGAGATAAAACATGGAAGGGTGGCGGGGATCTGGATAGCCAGCAACCACAACTTTTCACATCAGGATGATGACAGTCACACAAGGACACGGGACACCAACATAGGTGTTTGGTGCTGAGGGGAAAGCACTGCCAGGCGACTCTACTGACAGACAGCTCTTCTTACCGCACCTGCTGCTGTTGCTGCATTCAGCCAAATCCCTTGCTTTCTAGAAACAGGAGCATACAAAGCAGCGTGTGACAGCACAGCTTCTCTGCCGTTCTACTGAGCGCTTTGTCTTCTTCCAGCATCCCCTCCACCCGCGGGGTCGGGACTCGGTACCACACGTCCTCCACGAAGGACAGCATCGAGCTGCTGCTCACTGCCTGTTACGGCACTAATTAAGCTTCGCTGACTCCCCGCGGGACAGGCAGGTGACACCATCCCCGCCTCACCTCCGCTGCTCCCGGGGCAGACCCGAGCAGACGGCAAAGCAGCGTCCGGCTCCGCGTGCAGCGCCGGCCGAGCCGCCAGCTGAGCACGTCCGGGCGGGAGGGGGAGAAGGCACGGCGGGCACGGGGCTCCACGGGAGCCCGGGGCAGCGGCCACACGGAACGCAGCCAGGCCTCGGGGCAGGTGGGCGAGCCCAGGAGGACGTAAACATCAGCGCTCCGAGCAGATACATCGCACACAACGCAGATCTGCCGTACAGATGTTTACAAAAATAACAGCAGGAAGAGGTGAGAAGCCGCAGGAGCCGCGCCGCCGGAGCACAGCCGCGGCGGGGAGCAGTTCTCTGCGGGCAGCGGGTATGGGGGCAGCCGCGGGGGAGGGGTCGGAGGCAGACGGCCGTGCGAGGGCTCGGGTCCCGCTCCCCCCGCTCCCCCCGCTCCCCCCGCCAGCCCGCCCGCCGGCCGGCCGCACGGCCCGCACTCACCACGGTGACGGGGGACACCATATCGGCGGCGGGGCGCGTCCTGCCGAGCCGTGCCGAGCCGTGCCGTGCCGCCGGCCCTGTCGCTCCCCGCCCGCCCGCCGGGCTGTTTTTTTAGACAGCCGTGACGTCAGCGGAGGGGGGGCCCGGGCCCTGCCCCCGGGAGGCGGAGAGGGGCGGGCGGGCCTCCCCGCGGTGCGCGCCGCGCTGCCGCCCCGGCTGCGGGCAACGCCGATCCAGCTCGTTGCCGTCCCGCCGCCGTTTCGGGCACGGCCCCCTGTGGGCTTCGCCCTGCCTGCCCCGCTCCGTTCCTCGCCGCCCTCCGTGCGGGGCTCAGGCTGGTTCGGGTGACCCTGGGACTCCCTTCGGTCTATATTTACGTGAGGATTAATATTGAAGGATGCAGGAAGCCACTTGACGTGTAACACGATCTTGCTCAAAAGTTTTGCTTCATAACAAAACAAACAGGTACTTAAATAGTAGATGATTAAGTAATCTGCTATTTGCAGCCAAAGCAGGAATCACGTTTGGTATTTATCACATCAAGGGAACATTTTCTCCGCTAAAGAAGAGAAGAATTTGTGCAATTCTTTTGCAGTTCTTTGTGCAATAAATGGGTATCGCGTTTCTGAGTAAAGAATGCAAGCAGCAGCCCTGTGATCCCACACGGGCATCACGATTGCAAGCACAGACGTGTAAACAGAGAGGTCAGCATTTGGTCCGTCAGCGCCCGGTGGGAACGGGATGGACTCTGCAGCCTCTGCGTCATTCGCCGGTCTGAGAGGGACTTCTACCCAAAAAAGAAACTGCAGATTTGCACCGTCAGACCAGAGAGGCAGCATGGGGAGGTCTGAGGCAAGTAAACCTTGATCAGATCAAAGCAAACGGTTCTCTGTACAGCAAAGAGCCGTGTGGCCACAGCCAGGCCTTCTCTTACAGTTCCAATTAAGATAGTCCACAGGGCAGTGACATTTTCATTAGGCAGGAAGAGGGGGATAAGCTTTTCCCTTTCCGAGGAAGTAAGTAGGTAAATTAGATAACTGAAAGAGATTTCACAGCTTTCCATGGCAAAGGCCAACCCTGCTGCAGTTAAAGAGGTCTCTCTTGGGAAGAGCACAAGGAACCAGAGGTGTTGGTACATCAAAGGATCTGATACCATAGGGGGTTGTCAGAAGGACCAATGCTCTGTCACAGCCAGGGTTCCTAACTGCTTTTGAAAATCCTTCTGGGAGCTTGATGATGTCTTGGTATTTAAATATCTCAAAAAAAAAAAAAAAAAAAAAAAAAAATCAGTTCCTTGGTGCCTAGCCAAACTCCTCATCTGCTTATCTTGGCCTTTTTTGAAGTGATGAGCTAGGCAGTGCAAGGGGTAGGGATGTGTTTGTGTTTGAGTATCATCTCTCCTGCTCCAAAAATGTGAGATGATTGGGATGCATGCAGCTTTGTGATCATTCATTTTTTTTTTTGTGGTGTATCTGTCCTCACTGAAGCTGAAACTGGTCTCACAAATTTCTCTGTGAATTTCTCTGTGTGAGTGATGCAAACATTCAAAGCATGTTCGTGTTTGGACCTGGTATTTCACATGCTGTTATTAGCTCAAAGAAGCCTACCTAGAAGTAAATGGGAAATTTGGGCATGTCCTGGCTTTTCCTCTCAGACTGGGAAACTCAGCCCCCTTAGTATTGCTGAGAGGGAGTTGACTACTTGTGATTTTCCGACAGTTAATTTCTGACAAATCTTTCAAGAATAGAAATGTGGAAATCCTAACAGCAAATCCGACATTTGTAGTAAATGCAGTAAAGATGTGAACCCTATGACAATGACTTTATAACTTTTGTATAAGGGGAAATGCTTCTTTTGGTTTGCATAATACAGATGAATTTCACATCACTCACAGGATTATTCAATGATGACATCCATTTTTTCTCTATCAAAGTCAGTGCTACATCAAAGATTAGTAATTCCTTCTAAGTTAGGAACACCTTGGAGTGGCAGCCCCTGTGGGATATATCTCATGTGGCTCTCTGCTTTGGCACATCCTGCTTTGTTCTGGTCCCTTTGTGGCTTGCGCTTGTTCCCAACACTTTTCATGTCAAGTCATCTGATGCTTCTCTCGAGAGGGAGATTATTAGGATCTGTTTCCTTTCCATACAGATTTATTTCCTGAAAGCTAGAGAAATTCAGAAAGTTGCCTTCACTTCCTTCATGGGCAGCTCCCATCACAGTAATGAACATTCCAACTTCATGCTGAGTGGTGAAATAAAGGGGGGCACTGCAAATTTGTGCCTCATCAGAGTGCTTTTTCAGGCTATTTACTGAGCCAGAAAAGCAGCACATCATCTATTTATAGGCTTGTATTTGAGAGTTTTCTTCCCAGACACAAAATCAATTTGCTGTTGGGGCTTAATAAACCCTGTGTGTGTGTGTACATGTGTATGGAGAAGGCAATGCTGGTAGTGATGAGAGCTAAGTGGGATCCCAAGCTCAGGTCCCTGATGGGACTTAACCTTTTTGTGATTGGTTTCTGTTCTAATACTCATCCAAACAAACATTTAAATCTGATCAAGAAGATTAATAGGCAAGGAAATATATTAACCGTTTTTAAAACTCTCTATTCCACAGTAGGGAAGTAAATCACAAAGTTTACATTTTGTACAATTTGTATCATCCCTGCAGTGTTCTTTACAGCTATTTCAGACACGTAGCAATTCTTCTGAGGCTGAGAAGAAAGTCTTAATTAAGCCAACAGGTCCTGAACACCCACCTCACCTCCTCGTTCTGATTGAGGTACCATTTCTGTCTCTCACTCAGGGAGGTTTCCCCATTTAGAAACCTACTCCAAAAGAGCTCTGGTTTAACGATACACCTTTCTGCAAGCAGCAGTGCTAATAGCTGCTGTGCTGCAATAAGCACCAAGAGAGATGAAGGCTCTTCTTGGGAAATGACATTAAGTGATTTGTAGGGGAAGAAAAAATATTGTAATTAAATGGTGAGATTACAAAACAGGATGTAGGTAGAGCAACTGCCTTAATGCCTGTTTTCACTGAAGCAATGTAGCTGAGCATCTGGCAGGAAAATCATGCTTGTGATGAGGGAGAAACCCTCTGAGAGGGTCCCAGCCCAAACCAAAGTGAGTGCTGCTGGCAGCAGGTGTGGGACTGCCTGCTGGTTGCATCTCTGGTTTGGGGGGTTTACACCCACAGTGCATGCAGGATGTCTGGGAGAGGAGAGAGAGAGTGGTGGCTGTTACAGCAGTACCATTGGGGTGTGGCTCACTCAAGGCTTCAACAGGGAGTGCTGATTTTGGCTGGATGGTGTGAGCGACCTGAAATCTCTGCTCTTCCAGGAGCAATTGCAGTAATTTTGCTCTGTTCTGTAGCATTTTCCGATGGACTGCCATAAGCTGTAGCACCCAAGGTCAATGATCACCACAAAGTCTTGTCTGTGGGCAATGGGCATTTTCTGACTTCCCCTGAAATCAGCCTGTGTCACTAATGAGTTCAGGTAAAGCTTTGTGCCGCTATATTTAAACCCAATCACTGTTACATTTCCCAGAGAAAAACACTGCCCTGCACCACCAGCAAGCAATGCATTGATTTTGTATCAGCGAAGCAGCCTTTGATTTTAGCAGCTATTTATTGCACATGTTCCCACCAACTGCTTTCTAATGGAATTTTAACAATTCAGTAGGGTCACTTGAAGGTCTCGAGGAAGGAAGGGAAATTTTTGTCTCCTAGAGGAAATGCTTCTGTCCAACTGTGCCTTCAGTCACCATCATAAGTCCATCAGGGTGGTGCATTTTTACCTCTCTTTTCATTCAGCTAGTTCTGATGAATCCTAGTGATTCGTTTTCCAGGCACACTTTGTTCTTTTTTCATTTAGCTTGTCCTGGCAATCTATACACAATTCCATCCCTGAGCTACTGGTTGCTGGAGACTGGGAATTTACAAAGCGGTGACGTCTGGGCTCTTGGCATGTGTTGGGATGGGCAGCAGTGCACTGCTGTCAGCCTCACGTCTGACAAGCCCTCAATCTGGGCACAGTACATCTACCCCTAAATTAAAAGTACTGCTATAAGAACAGATCTAAATACACCTCTCTTGTGCTTCCTATCTTATAGAAAATGGCCTTATGCGTTCGAATTAGAATACTGCACTGGAGGAAATCATTTTGGTTTGGGCAAGTGCCAGGCCTACTGAATGGCATCCTGGTGTCCCAGTGGATACCAAGTGGCACTTGAGCCAGCAGCATGTCCTTGCTGCAAACAAGGCTGCAGATATTTTGGGGTGCTGTAGAAGGAGCACTGGCAGCAACTTCTTTCTTGTGTAGGTGACCAAGCAGTGGCACAGCTTACACAGAGAGGTTGAGGAGTCTCCTTCCTTAGAGACGGCCAAAAGCTGTCCTGGGGAATCAGCACTAAGTGGTCTTGCTTGAGCAAGGAAACCGGGTGAGGAGTTTCTTCTAATCTTAGCCATTCTGTGATTCTGTGATCTGTATAAATAGCAAAGCGACACAACACTCCTCTCTACCACTAACACATGCATAATGCACATTTCCTAAGTGCTACAAGTAACAGAGCACTGTACATGTACTATAATTTTAGCTGAGACTTGACCTGAGTGCTGCAGTTGTACCTCTTTGCAAACTACCTGGTGCAACATAATCCAGAAGGTAACAAACAAGCACTAAGTGGCAGGATCTGTCACTCACTAACCGTCAGTCACCTTAAAGGGAACCAAGCCTGGTGGATTTTCTGAGCCGCTCTAGCACAATTATGTGTTACAGCAACAGCCAGTAGTGGCTAAGGGAAATCTGTCTTTGAATCAACCTTTTCACTTTGTAGCAAAGTAAGTTTGAATACAGCTGATGCCAATCGAAGGACGAGCCAGAGAGTATTTCTCCTTTTTGGAAATCCATAACTGTACTGGCGATTAAGGCAAACTGTACTGCTCAGGGGCAGCACAACCCACAGGAGTTAGAAGTGGTGGGTTAGGCAGCAAAGACATCTATTTGCAGCAGAGCCCCGCTGCAAGTGCAGGCATGGCCCAGGGATAGGTCGCTCAGAGCTGGCAGCACTGCTGATTTCTGGCTATACACCCAGCCTAGGCTTTTTGGGTCTTCACAATGGTGCCACAGTTTCCTGTTGCTATGGAAACTGGGTTTTTTGGGGGGTTGTTATTTTTGGGGGGTTTTGTTTTGTTTTCTCGAAAGGGCACTGATTAAAAAAAGGGAAACTGAAACTTGTGCTCTGTTCTCTTTCCTGATTCTTTTGTTCCTTGGGAGAAGCTGAAGACTGCTGGAGGCAGGCCTGACCTCCTTAAAACCAAAATTTGGGTTCCCCTTCATGCCTGAGCTACAGCTGAATCAGCAGTCAGTTTTTCCACAGATACAGGGAGAAGACCTATAAGCCATTAAGTCAGCAGGAAAGCCCCCAGAATAGCTTAAAAGGAACCAAAACCAGTCTCAAAACAACAGTGTGGTCCATCCAGAGTACTGGATAGCTGTTAGACAGCTGGCCAGGGTCAGAACAGTACGTGTTAAGCTTGCAGAAGAAGCATTAAAAAGCTTCAGGAGAAGCTTCTTTAGATTTCTTTGTTCTTTACTGTATTGCAAAAGCTTTTATACACAGCCAAACACCAGTGTTTGATTATTGAAGGAAGCAGATTATAATATGGGGTGGCTTTCCCATGTGTATGTGCTCTGCATACTTGTCTGCTGGCCCTTTCAGAGTCTGATTCAAATCCAGCTGAGATGCAAGTAACCAGGAGGATCTTTGCTTTCTGTGTGTGGGAATGAAAAGGTCTTTACCTTGGAGCCTACTATTCAGACTTAACAGTGTTCATAACCTTCCTAATAAGTCACACTTGGTTCCAGTGAGCCAGCCACAAGCAAAAAAAAACAACCAAAAACTGGCATTTGGGGTCTCACACAACAAAATTCACACCAGAGACCTGCATGTGGTTGCAGATGCGTGTCCCAGATGTAGACTTGCCCTGACAGACAGTCCTGATTTTAATGGTCAGCATTTTTGTATCACCATCCAGCATTAGAAAATCACACCTGAATCTTGCCACTAATGCTTATCACCTGGGAATCGTGACGTACTTGCAGCCTGTATTTATAGCCCTGGGAGATATCAGTAGAAAGCTAAAAGCCCTTTGCAGAGGCTCTGTGAAGAAAGGGGCTCCTATCAGCCTTTTTCCTCTCCTGATTTCATCACTGTGCCCATAAATATTTTCTGTGGGACTTTCTGTGAAGTGATAAGGAAAAAAACTGTGGGCTGAAAAAGTCCAGGAGGGGGCAAGGAGCAGCTGAGGTGGAGAAAAGGAGGGAGGAGACTCACCAACAAATTTTGCCACCAGAGGAAGCACTACATAACCATCTTTCTGGGAGGAGTTCAGGAAGCCCTGTGCAAGGCATACCCCACTTGCAGCCCTTACAGACACCTAATTAGTAGATGCCAGTTTCCAGGATGTGATTCAGAGTGATTAATTTTCATATGCAGAAGGAAATGAAAACTGCTCCAGGGAAGACACAGAATAACAGATGATTAGAAAAAAGCTGGAAAGACAAGGCATGGTGTTTCCATTGCTTTGGAATTTAGGCACCTAAACTCCTGTTCCTCTTCATGTCCTGAAACAATGAATCCATAAATCCATGTTTAGGAGAAAGAAATGTAGGAACAGAAATGTTACAGCCCCATACGGTGCTGCCCCAGTAAAAACTGATGTAATGGTGTAAATCAGCAGCTGGTCTTGCTTTTTCCAAACATCTTAATGCTACTCTGTTATCACATGGCCATCACATTGAGGGATCTCTCAAGCCTTTTCACCATCCCTTCCACTTACCAAGTCTGCATCTCATCGTGGAGCCCTCAGCTCTGCAGACAGCCTACAGGAAACCCAGGGAGGAGAGACGTGAGCCTGGAAAGGTACTGGTGCAGTGAGGCACCTGCTCATGCCTAGAGGTGGGATCAGAGCGAGGAGCACAGGGCAATTTGCACTGCTGATGCCAGAGGCTCCCTCTTGTCCAAGGCCAACACAGCATTTCTGGTCTTGTGTGATGCAGCTGGGACTACAGGAGAGGTCAGAGACAGTGGTGAGAAGGGCTTTCTCAGCCCCAGGTGCCCCCCTTTGAAACCAAAGCACAAGCTGGTAGATACCAGCCCACATAAGGGAGCTCTTGGAGGGCTCACATTTATTTTTGAGCTGTTTTGCTTTCTTTCCCTTAGGGATTTTTCTTTTCCTGGGTGTGCTGTCAGGCCTCAGGCGCTTTGCCAGCATTGAAGTTCAGCACTGCTGTCACACTGTGCCCTGGCCTGGGAACACCTGCACTCCCAACTTCGTTGTTTTTGGGACGGTTGTCCCAGAGTGCCTTACCTGGAGATTGCTTTAACAAGACATTTCACTCCAGGAAATACTGCAAGAGTTGTACTTTGCGTGTTGGACCACAGCTTATCTGTGTGATCCCAGCTGCTCTTCTACTTACGTGCCTTACCTTATGCAGGATGAGATGGTTTAAATTAGATGCTTTCTTTAGACCACTGAAGGCTTAGTTAAAGAAAAAAGCTGATTTTACTGAGAAAGATCTGAATGGTGCCTACAGACTCCTGCCTCTATTTCTAACCAGCTGTAGAAATCAAGCCACTTAACGTTCCAATTCTGGGAGATGAGAATTAGGTAGCGTTTAGGAGCTGGACTAAGGGAATGCTTCAGACAGCATGTTAGACTGCACTCCAAATTTGCTCTTGTTGGACAGCTGAAGAACTTGTAATATCACCTTCTGTATTCCTGCTGGGCACAGAGCTAAGCTGCCTTTCTCCTCATATTTTTTTTCCTAGGGCAAAAAGAAAGCACAAACAGAAGATAAGGAGGATCGGCATACCCTCTAGGAAAAGTCCAAAGTGCTTCTCCCCACTGTTATCATTACAGTCCTATCTGAAAGCATTACCTTTTCCTGTTTGGCACAAAGGACACTGTGTTTGTCACCAGTTTCTGCAGTCCTTGAGAAAGGGCCAGCAAGTGGCCAAATTGTAAGGAACAATAGATCCAGCATAAATAACAGCATGAATCTGAGTTTAGACTGGCAGCAAGAGAATTTCAAATGTTTGAGAAGCTTCAAGAAGAGCTTTAAAACTTATCATCATTGCTAAAGATAGGTTTTTTGCACACTTTTTAAGCTTTAAAGTTTTTAAAACTTCTGGGTTGTTAATGCTCATTTGTTTTCCTGAGTTGGAAACAGTCCGAAGACAACAATGTGGTTTTGCTATGAAGGAAACATGCTGAGATCAGCCCGTGTCTCTGTCCAGAACTGCTGACTTCAGGGTGCACTGCTAAGTGCTTTTCATCTCATGGTAACCCATGTGTATTTGTGCTGCTGGGAACAAGTACAGCTCTTTGTATGTTTTTGCTACACACAGTCACAAATCACAATGGCTGCTTTCTAACAGCACCATATAAAGTGGGCACCAAAAGTCCCTTCCGCTCAAGCCTCTCTTCCCAGGCTGGACATTGCAGAGCATCCAATAATGCTGAAAAGAGGAATGCAGGAAGATTAGGAAACTTTGAGCCCTGTGAGATATGTGTGCGTGATCTGTTACAAAGAGTCATCAGGGAAACACTGGAGGGATTTATTCCTTGCTGTCAGTGGCAGAGTCCATAAATACTGCTGCTGGAGCAAACAGCACCAAGGCTGATAAAGACACCGAAGAGTCAGCCCTTCTTTTAAGATCAATGTCATCCCTCCTGTAACACTGTCAGACAAAGAAATGATTGCAGAATACTGCAGTATTATACTACAGATAAATGTGTGCTTCAGTGGAACGAGAGGCAGAGCTGCGAATGGGGTTGGGGTCAGAAACAAAATTTGCACTCACATTATCTGGATTTTAGTCCCAGTTCTGCCACAAACCTCTCCTTTGTCTTTCGTTCTGTCTTGGAGAGTGTTTCTGAGTGAAAAAAAGTGCAGTGTGCTCTGTGCTTGACACAGTACTCTTACAGGAAATATAGCGTAAACTTCTGCTTTCCAGGGCTGTGCCTACACACATTTGCACTTCTGCAGCAATACCATTAGTTTGATGAAGCTATCAAAAAAAAAAAAAAAAAAACCTCTAAAAACACACAGCAAACCAGGTGGGTTTTCATTTCAAACTCTTCACCCTTGCCTCCTCAAGCAGTCATGGGCTGTCTGATCTGCAGCCTGTTCAGGACGATGAAAGTCCCAGCATTCACCTCCATAGGCTTCATGAAATTAATTAATTCAATGAAATTAATTACAGAAACACTTTTCAGGAAGCAAACAATGAAAAGGAAAGCATAGCACTGGAGGATGCAAAGGAGAATGATGGTAACAAAACTTAATTGCTTAGAACTGCTTGAAGGCTTTTTTAGTTAAATGATGAAAAGTGTTGAGGTAATTATAGCAACTATGATGATAAAAGATTAGGTTTTTTATTTTAAAAAGTGATTAAATTGAAGCATGACACACTGACTTTTGAATAACTGCATATAATTCAATTCATAGCAATAAACTTACCAAGGGAATGACTAACCTGTTGCTGAGAATAAAGCTGTATGCAAAAGGAAGTAAATAGTAGGAACACTACTTAGCTTTACTAAAGACCAGACTCCAGGCACTAACTGAGCTGCTTTGGTCTAAGGCAGTGGCTTCAGAAGACAACATAGTGGGCAGCAATATCAGTGAGTGTTATTTTCCCTCCTGGCTCCAGGGATGCTCCGTTTCACCCCTTGCTGCTGCCTGCCTTCACTCCAGCACTGAACTTGGTACAGATTTTTCACAGATCACGCAGTGAAACTGAGCCCACTTTTGAGCATGCACACACAGATACAAGGAAACATATCTTATCAGGTTATTTTTTATTGCAAATCATCCCCCTGGTCTGCCCCCAAGCGTGGGCTCTCGGGTGCTGGCACTGACAACCATCCCACGGTAGCACAAGGTGAGCTGAAGCAGGATGGCTGGTTCAGAAGCAGGCACTGGCTGGCCCTCAGCACCTCAAGTCAGCTTCTCCTTTGCAAAGGGCTCAGCAAAGGTTTCACGTGATCTGAAGATCACCACAAATAACCATTGTTGGCTTTTGGTTTATTTGTTTAACACGGTCAAATGGTGTTTTTACCACTCACTTAACAAAATATTTAACCGTGCAGGAAGTGATGGAGCTTTGATTACTCATTCACCAAAATTCAGGAGTCCGAATGTAAATTCTCCTCACTCTCCCATTCCTAGCATGTCATTACTCCAATTAGGAGAATGCTTAAGATATTTAAATAATATCCCATTCAGCTACACGTATGAGAAAATGCATTCACACAGTACAATAATGCAATTGTGCCTTTCCTCTGAGATGGCAAAAAAGGGTTATTGGAGCCATTTTGAGAAAAGCAAAGGCAGTCAGACAGATTGGGCACGAGAAAACATGAAATCAGATAGCAAACATGAAAAAAAGGCTCCTCTACATTCAGAGCACAGCGCAAAGCCAACAAAGCCAACTGTGTGAGATGAGAAACCCCAGCACTCCAGTAGCCAGAGGAATATGCAGATTTGGGCTTTTTTTCAAACCAGACAAGAAAAGAGAGCATGAGCAGCCTGGTGCTCTTCTGATTCTCACTGATGCAAATGAGAAGCAGCTATACTCAGGGAACTCATCTCAGCACAGATACACTACAGTAACAATTATTTAAGTCAAAAATAAAAGGGTCAGGCCTCAAATACTAAGTGCAAAACCTGGCCTCCTACTTATTAATGGCCATCATAGCTTTGTGGCACCATTCTAAAGAACACCAGGCCTCAGTGACAGCTACTCACAGAACGAACACTGGGACTTGTACTGCACAGCCAAGGGGTCGGCAGCAGAGGAGGCTCTCTTTGGTTAAAACAAAGACATTCTTATGGTTGCTAATGTTTGTCCTATAAATACTGAGACAAAATTCCTTTTGGGCCAGTCTACAGATCTGATTAATGTACTTTTTTAGTTGCTTTTTTGTGACTATAAATTGAGAGGTGACATTGGGTTGTAGTATGCAGTGACCACAACTGCTAAAAATAGGCCACAACAACTTAATGCACACATCAGCATTTAACCACCACGCTTCCATATACCCCAGCTCTTTAAAGACCCTGCACACAGACACACCAGTGTATCTAGAGGCACATTACCCTGCTCTGGTTGTGAATTACCTTGTCCAGAGAGCATGAGGAGACCAAGCAAAGGGAGCAATGAGCAGGAGGCAGCAGAGCTGCTCAGAGACGTGGCTGAATGCTGCCCCATCCCACAGGGATGGGAGGGCAAGTGCTTTCCCTTGGGAAAGGCAGCATTCCAGCCCTCTCAGTGTTGCACAGCATTATTTTCAACTGCAAACAGTTTTTAAAATAGCAGCCTGTAAGATCAAGACAGAGAAGGAAGAAAAGGGTGTGATGGGAATCGGAATGATGCAATTTCTATGGATTTTTTTCTTGTGAAGTCGTGAGCCTAGAAATAAATCTGACAAGGCAAAGTCAAAATCGTCCCCTTTCCCACAGTGGACTGCAGCCTTTTTTATCCTTAAGGTTTTCAGACTGATGGGTACAAAGCAGCTCTGCAGAAGAATTATGAACTTGCTGATGGGTGAAGGTACTTCACCACGGTTCTGGAACACAGGGCTCTGCCACACGGGGTCTGACCCACCTTACTGGGCCAGGAGAGCTCAGAGCAGAGCTGGCAGAGGCAGAGCCAAGGCTGTGCCCATTCCCTGCCATTCTCCTCTGAGTGAAAGAGGTGGCCTGGCCAGGTCAGAGGAGCTGCTGCTTGGCCAAGGGGGAGAAGACAACTACAGGAGGTGGTGAGAAGGCCAGGGGAAGTCAGGGAAGAACTAAAACAGTGAAGAAAGAGGTGTTTAATCTTGCACACATGGTTGCAGAATTGGGGGGGCCAAAGCGGGCTATGATTTTTTTCCCACTAACTTAAGCATAGTTGTTGCCTTAAAAGTCTGTGGTTCCAGGCCATGTGAAATATACTGATCTTACCCCATCAGTGGGACCCACTGCCTCACAAACTAGTTTTTGTTATTGCAATTGGGAGCAGTTTCAGGCCTGGCAAGAAAAGGTCTGGGCAACATCACACTGCCCAGTGACGCAGTTTACTATTCTGCTTGGTGTTCTCTTTCTCAGTCCAGGAAATGAACAGGATATCAAATGAAGAACACA